>NC_143583.1:173177354-173862301 GCF_048544385.1 Mastigoproctus giganteus
AAGGGGGCTGTGTTGGAAAGTAACATGTTACCAGACTCCTCAAATAAACCCTTCATACTCAGGCTATGAACTTTTCGAATACGTCTTATAGTTAGCATTTCTGCTGCTAAAGTTTAGAGTCTAAAACAAGAGGATAAGTTCCTGTTCTTTTGCTCAACAAGGAAATGCTTTATGGTTGCATATGACTTCATGGTGCACACAATTTTCATTGAAAAATTATAAAGGTCTAAAAATTCCATTAAAATAATCTTGAAAGAAAGCTCTGAATAGTTTGCAAATTATCAGCAAACAATTACAGTACATTACATTAAAGTCAAATCACACTCTTCTGTCCAAGACTCTGAATGAGTAATGATCTTATGTAATACTCATTAGACAATAAATTTACCAAAGCTGGAATCTTATTCTTTAAACTTCATACATTCTGATAGAACATAGGCAGGTTAACCTCTTGACAGTGATGAATTACATACACAGCCCTCCACCTCTACAGTTAAAGCTGCACAAGTATTTTTTTTTTTATATAATTAAAAATCATGTTCATTTGCACATTTATCTTATCTCCTCCTTCACAAAATATGTCAAAGTTTCAGCCTAAGAATAAGAACTGGTTCCAGTGGACAAGGAAGCCAAAACCATGATGTCATTGCAGCCTTTGAATAAACAAACATGATAAAATACCTCATAACACAGTGAAGAGCCAAACACTAGTGTGACAGATAGACAAAGCACATGCCTGCTGCATATGCATTGTGCTACCAGTCAAAATTCACACTCTTTACAACGAAAATACATAAAAGTCTGTATGCCCCTTTGTTTGTATCATGTCCAGCTACAGATACCTTTGCAAATATGCAACAAGTATTAAGTTTCCTGTGCACCATGGCTGTATACTACATTGAATAAAGCTATGGCTCAGCAGTACCTCCCATCCCCCACAAGCCAAAGCATTCTCACTATTGCTTTAGTCTGAGGCATGATTTTAGCTGAAATTTAAATTAAAATAATCACAGTAAACTAAGAGACATGCAGTACAGTAACAACACTACTGTATTTCCAAGTTATGTAAGTAGTAAATACTATGCTACAAAATATATGTTAAAAGTTATCACATAAAGTAACATTGGTTATGAATAGTCAGTTATATTATAAATCATGTTCATGCTGTTATGTAGTTTATGGACTTAATAAAGACACTTCTAATATTAATTATACTCCTATGGAATTTCATAAAAGAATATAAAGAATATTAAATATTCTCTCTCTCTCTCTCTCTCTCTCTCTCTCTCTCTCTCTCTCCCCCCCCCCTCCCCCGGGTAACTCGGAAATTTTTTTTTTTTGGCCAGTGCAGCATAAGCCTCGGACTTCCTTGCAGCATATGGCTAATAAGAATAAGAAAGAATTAATCTACTTTATCAGATAAATGCAAATAATATCTGCACTACTAATTTAAAACAAAAAGGTTACAAAAACCAGTAATTTTTAAATAATTAAAAAAAAAGTCTACTTAGCAGCTTTTGAGTTCAGGTTCATGCTCAGTTCAATCCTTAAAAGCATTTGACATTTAAGTGTTAATTTTTAACACCTTCATACGTGCTTGTTTCTCTGCAACCATTGAAGTAAAAGTAATTACATGAAAGGTAAAGTACCAATTAGAAACTAATTCTTTCTATAAGTTTTGCCTTTTTTCAATAATTTTGACTGAGGGGGAAAATATAACTTGTCATTACTTTTTATCAGCCCTCAAAAATTAACTGGTTTCATTGCTATAAAAATATTATTTTGAATTAAAGGTAAAATAATAGCAGTTTTTTAACTTGAGTTGATAATTTTATTAAAATGTAGTATTATATTTTGATATCTCTTTTCACCATAGTAGTATTTTTTGTTGCTGTTTTGTTTACTTTTAGTCAACTTATACTCAGAAGCTCAGTTCCTTATCAGTGGAAGGGGTTATGTGTCTTCTGTCTTCCTTAGAAGGAATAAATAAAGTAAAAGTAGGAGAATACCATACAGTTCTAGGACAAAATAATATAACAGGACAAGTACTACTTACATGTGACCTCAGTGAACTGAAAACTGTTCTGAATATGTCTTTTGGAGACTGGGAGCTCTTTAGAACTGTTATAATGTCTTTAAGAGAAAAGGAGATCCATGAGATAATGACAAATGGCTATTCAAGTTTCGATGCCTCGGGAAAACATGGTGCACCAGCCTCTTCAGAAAACATTAAATCTCAATCACATGGAACAACATCAGCAGGGGCTGACCTTACTGACCAGAAATTTAAGGATTTATCTTCAAGTAGTTTATCTCGAAGTTCAACAAGTGAAGAAAGTCGCGGCCATTCTAGAAGCAGAAGTAGCACAGTTCTTGAAAAGCAGGTATGGATTTAATTGATATTGATAAATGCAATTTGACTTTTTCATACAAATGAAAATAGAGCATATTACATAACAGCTAACTCTTCAGATTTATGAAGGCTAATCCACCTTAGCATTAGCATTAGTAGAGGCATATGATGCAAGAAAGAAAGCTTTATTCAGCATCAGCCAAAAAAAAAAAAAAAAAAAAAAAATACACACACACCACTCCCATTTCACCCCTCCGTTCGTTCGAAATACCTGTCCAGTTGATCTTTAAAATTGTTTAGGCTATCAACTTCAACAACAAGTGATGGAAGTCGGTTCCACCAACCAACCACCCGCCGGCCAAAGGCAAATTTCCGCACATCTATCCGACATCCGTCCTTCCTCAATTTGAATTTATGCCCTCTGAGGTGATTATTCTGAGCAAGATGAAGAATCCCATTGGCATTGAGCATGCTCAAACCATTCAAAGCCTTATACACCTCTATCAGATCACCTCGCCGGTGCCTAGTCTCCAGACTCTGTAATTTGCAAAACTTAAGCCTTTCTTCGTAAGAGCAACCCTTTGTTCCATACACTAATCTTGTTACCCTTCTCTGTACCCATTCCAACAGCTCTACATCCTTCTTGAAATGAGGCCTCCAGACCTGTATACAGTACTCAAGATGTGGCCTAACCATTGCCTTATACAAGGGAATAATCACCTCCTTATCCCTGCTGGAAAAATTCCTGTATATCATTGACAATACTCCATGGGCTACTCTTGCAGCCCGTCTGCACTGCTCAGAGAACTTCATATCTGCCTGCACAACCACCCCCAAGTCCTTTTCATTCTCCACCACTGTCAGTGTAGTACCGCAGAGTTGATACGTTGCTCTGGGGTTACTGTTTCCCATATGTAGTACTTTACATTTGTCAGTGTTAAACTTCATTTGCCACCCCTCAGCCCATCTGTTCAACCTTTCCAGATCCTGTTGCAGCAGCATAGTGTCAGTAGTGTCCTTAACAACCCTACCAACCTTTGTATCATCTGCAAACTTGGACATTAAACTTGATATCCCATCATCTATATCATTCATAAACACCGAAAACAACAACGGACCCAACACTGAACCCTGAGGAACTCCACTAATAACATTAGTCCACGTTGAGCAGTGTCCATTGATTACCACTCTCTGTCTTCTACCACTCAACCATCCCCTTATCCATAGCAGCAATTTGCCTCCAGTGCCACACTGCTCCAATTTGTGCAGCAGTCTTCCATGTGCAACAGTATCAAAAGCCTTTCTAAGATCCAAATATATAATATCAAAGTTATTCCCTGCTTCCAGTTCTTTTGTGACGACATCATAGTATCCAATCAGATTGGTCAGGCAAGACCTGCCCTTAACAAAACCATGCTGCATCTGAGCTATAACTGAATTCTTGTCTTTTTTTTTACATTTTCTTTATTAATGTTTGACATCTCCCTCTCACCATTGTAATAAAGTTGGTTACAATGAATTTCTCAAGTTTTTGCAAAAACAGCTTTTATATCCTTTTCTTTCTCAGAAAAATAGTAATTGTGTAAAATTTTGATTGTTTAAAAATTCTGCAAACTTCTACTTTCTTCTCTGTAAATTAGCACATTACAAAATAGAAGCATCAGATAATGGCCTTGCTGTCTTTAATGTGTAGTAGTAGTAACGGCAAATGATGCAAGAAAGCAAGTTTATATATCATCAGCCAAAAAAAAAAAAAAAAAACCCACACTTCACCCATCCATAACCTCCAAGAATTTGTAGAGTTCTCCGTTTAATTTATTCAACCCATTCACTTCCACAACAACAGATAGAAGCCTGTTCCAATAATCTATCCTTGAGGTTGTCACAGACATTCTCTCAGATATTCCAGACAAACTGTACTTGCTACATGGGAGTCTAAAATGCTGATGGACTTTATATATTTGGGTGACACTCAAATCAAGTGAACCCAATTTCAGCAAAGTCCGGACGGTCTGTGACAGCCTAATCCTCTGCTTGTATCTTCATGATAGTGGCACTGTTAGTAATCCTGGGTATAACCCCCATGCACAAGCACACTGGGTGACCACACAGGTGTGAACCTATGTAAGCAGGGGTCGACGTGTGCGCCCACACTACATGGAGGAATGCCACTCCTCTGTGTTAGCGGGAAATATTGGTAACACAGAGGAGTGGCAATAGGTGGTAGATGACTCTCATCAACCGGTGCAATACCACCATTTTGCTTATTGGAGGCTTGAAGTGGTGGAACCCATGTTTAGTCTCCAGAGCTAAGTTCAGGTCAACCCTTCCCCATCTCTTCCATCATGCAATATGTCTGATGACTTTTGAGGTTATGATGGACATCATGGCGAGATCCAATATTCCTTACATTTCGAGGTTACATCTCTAAAACGGTGTTCACAGACTGGCCACTAGTTAGTACACTGGACAGAACCTATTGGTAACTCTCTAGGAGGCCTCCGGATCAGCTAGTGTATAATCTTGCTACCTCTACTCTGCCAGATAGTGACTGGAGGGAGTCCGAGTATTGTGTATATGGGGGGAGGCATTGTCGAGGCCACTTTATACCAAAGGACCTGAGTATATTCTTACCATGTGTACACATATCCAAAAATTTCATTACTTCATACAGCATGACCCCCCCCCCCCCACTTTTTCTTACTATTGAATACACCACGAATTGCCAAACTAATAGAGCAAGCTTATCTGCGAAAAGATCTAAACCTCCCAAACACTTCCTACTTTGTTTCACAAATATACGTGGTCTCAGTTCTAGTCTCAACGATGTCCATTTCCACTTGCAGTCTGCCAAACCCCATGTACTTTTTCTGACAGAATTTCAGTTATCAGTTGATTCAACTACTGCTCATCTTAGTTGCCCAAATTATTCGCTGTGTGATTCCTTTCACCTCAGAGGTGTTACTTGTGCATATGTCTGTTCTGATATTCTCTGTCAGAGACTTGGTAATTTGGAATCTCCTCTTTTTGATCTTCTCTGGCTTAAAATCTCTCTACCTCATTCTGTCAAATTCATATGTTGTCTCTACCATTCTTCCAACTCCACTACTCACTTGAAACTTTTTGTGATTTGACTTTCTCCAGTCCAACTTTCCTAACAGTGAGGTAATTTTCCTTGGTGATTTTCATGTTCATAACTCCAGCTGGCTTCTGTTTTCTGGTCACACAGATCCAGATGGTCGAGATGCTGAGGCTTCTGCAAATACTAATGACCTTGCACAGACTGTTCATTTAGATACAAGCAGTGCTATTTTTTGAAAAAACATAAGTGCTCGTACTGATTCTTTGCTATCAGGAAAAACTGAAAATTAAAAGGATATGAAAAGTACTCTAAAATTTTTTTTTTTCCTGATATTGTTACTTTAGTAGAAATGTTTTTAGAATAAGCACAACAAATTAAGTATATTAGTTTATTAAGCATAAATTTATTATTCAAGTATATAAAAAAATGAGTAAAATGTGAATAAAATAAGTAAAAATCCTTGAGGTTGTCACAGAGATGGTCCTTGACGTTGTCACAGACATTCTCTCAGATATGCCAGACAAGCTGTACTTGCTACCTGGGAGTCTAAAACGCTAATGGAACTGATATTCGGGTGACGCTCAAGTCAAGTGGATCCAATTTTGGCAAAGTCTGGACGGTCTGTGACAGCCAAATCCTCTGCTTGCACCTTCACGATAGTGGGACTATTAGTAATCCTGGGTATAACCTCCATGCACAAGTACATCTTGGGTGGTCACCCACCACAGGGTCGAGGTGTGGTGCCCACACAACATGGAGTAATGCCGCCCCTCTATGTTACCAGGCAGTACTAGGTGGTAGATGACTCTCATCAACTGGTACAATACCACCACTTTGCTTATTGGAGGCCTGAAGTGGTGGAACTCATGTTTAGTCTCTAGAGCTAAGTTCCGGACAACCCTTCCCCATCTCTTCCATCATGCAGTATGATTGATGACTTTTGAGGTTATGATGAACATCATGGCGAGATCCATTATTCCTTACATTTCGAGGGTACAGCTCTAAAACGGTGTTCGCAGGCCGGCCGCTAGTTAGTACACAAGACTGAACCTATTGTTAACTCTCTAGGAGGCTTCCGGATCAGCTAGTGTATAATCTTGCTACCTCTACTCTGCCAGATAGTGACTGGAGGGAGTCCAAGTAGTGTGTGCGCGGGGGGGGGGGGCATTGTCAAGGCCATGTTATGTCAAGGATCTGGGTATATTCTTACCATGTGTACGCCATATCCAAAAATTTCATTACTTCATACAGCATGACCCCCCCCCCACTTTTCTTACTATTGAATACACCACGAATTGCCAAACAAATAGAGGGGGGGGCATTGTCAAGGCCATGTTATGTCAAGGATCTGGGTATATTCTTACCATGTGTACGCCATATCCAAAAATTTCATTACTTCATACAGCATGACCCCCCCCCCACTTTTCTTACTATTGAATACACCACGAATTGCCAAACAAATAGAGTGAGCTTATCTGCGAAAAGATCTAAACCTCCCAAACACTTCCTAATTCATTTCACAAATATACATGGTCTCAATTCTAATCTCAACAATGTCCATTTCCACTTGCCGTCTGCCAAACCCCATGTACTTTTTCTGACAGAATCTCAGTTATCGGTTGATTCAACTACTGCTCATCTCAGAAGCCCAATGTGGAGAGGTCGGGGGGGGGGGGGGCATTGTCAAGGCCATGTTATGTCAAGGATCTGGGTATATTCTTACCATGTGTACGCCATATCCAAAAATTTCATTACTTCATACAGCATGACCCCCCCCCCACTTTTCTTACTATTGAATACACCACGAATTGCCAAACGAATAGAGTGAGCTTATCTGCGAAAAGATCTAAACCTCCCAAACACTTCCTAATTCATTTCACAAATATACGTGGTCTCAATTCTAATCTCAACAATGTCCATTTCCACTTGCCGTCTGCCAAACCCCATGTACTTTTTCTGACAGAATCTCAGTTATCGGTTGATTCAACTACTGCTCATCTCAGAAGCCCAAATTATTCACTGTATGATTCCTTTCGCCTCAAAGGTGGTACTTGTGCATATGTCCACTCTGATATTCCCTGTCAGAGACTTGGCAATTTGGAATCTCCTCTCTTTGATCTTCTCTGGCTTGAAATCTCTCTACATCATTGTGTCAAATTCATCTGTTGTCTCTACTGTTCTCCCAACTCCACCAATCACTTGAAGCTCTTTGACTTCCTCTCTTTGCAACCTGACTCTCTCCAGTCCAACTTTTCTAACAGTGAGGTAATTTTCCTTGGTGATTTTAATGTTCACAACTCCAGCTGGCTTCTGTTTTCTAGTCACACCGACCCAGCTGATCGAGATGCTGAGGCTTTTGCAATTACTAATGACCTTGCATAGATTGTTCATTTACCTACAAGAGTACCAGACAATCCTAATCATACAGCCAACATGCTTGATCTTTTTCTCACAAACAACCTTTCTAAGTACCCGATCGAAGTGAGAGGTCCTAAAGGCACTTAAGATCACAACTTGGTGATTGTCTCTTCTCCAATGGAGCCTTTATCTCATGACTATTCCCAACCTCGTGTTGTTTGGCATTACAAGAATGCAAAATGGGATGACCTGCAATTTCTTTTCCTTGGTCAGATTACTGTTTCAAAACTTCTGATGTCAACGTTTGCTCAGATTGTGTCACTGAAATTATTCTTGCAGGAATGGAATCCTTTATCCCACATGCCACTTTAAAATCTCGTCCTTTATCTAAACCTTGGGTTTCCAATAAATGTGCTAAGGCCGTTCAAGACAAGAATGTTGCATATCGTAATTGGCTTGTTTCTAATTCTTCAGTTTCATTTTCTGCCTACACCAAAGCTCGCAACAATTGTAAAGCAGTTATTAATCAGTCCGAACTTGAACAGGCTAAGAGTAGAAAACTTGCTTCTTGCCCTAATGGTAGCCGAGAATTCAATTCTCTTACCAAAGCTATTGGCCGCAACTTTTGCTGATCTCTGCTCCCATCTCTGTCCAAACCAGATGGTTCAGTTGTCACTTCAGCCGAGGATAAAGCTGACCTGCTAGCATCCCATTTTTCTTTCAGCTCATGTATTAATGATCTTGGTAAAACACCTCCCTCCATTCCCAACACTCTCCATTCAATGCCTCCTGTGTCTTCCGTCAAAAGGATGTCAGAAGGATTTTTACGAATCTTGATGCTAAAAAAAGCTCCAGGTCCCGTTGGTATTTCTCCACTTGTTCTCAAAACCTGTGCTCCTGAACTTACTCCTATTCTTTGCTGCTTTTTTTCACTTTCTTATTCCAAAGGTTTTTTTTCCTTCTGCTTGGAAATTTGCTCATATCCAGCCAGTTCCTAAAAATGATACAAATCCCTCTCATCCAATTAATGTCCCATTGCAATTACTTCTACTCTTTCTAAAGTAATAGAGAAATCCATTAACTCTTAAACTACCTAGAAACCTTCCGTCTGATCTACAATCGCCAGTGTGAATTCCATCAGTGTCGATCCACTAGTGATATTCTGGCTGATGTGGGTGCCTCCGTAGCCAGGTGGGAAGGAGCAGCAGTGCGTAGCACATGCTTCTTGATTAGACCGGGGTTCAAGCCCGTCACCACCAAATACAGAGGATGTGGAGAGGTCAGGGAATGACCACTGCATATCCCGGAGCAAAATAGCCTTAGTTGCTAATGCTCCTAAAAACCAAATAACTAACAAACAATCTGGCCCATTTATGGACTAATTCAGTAGAAAGGTTCGGTGAAACACAAGTAGTTGCTCTTGATATCTCAAAGGCTTTCAATCGTGTTTGGCATAAAGGTCTTCTAAACAAACTTTCATCTTATGGTTTGCCATCTGTTTTTTGTGATTGGTTATCCAGTTTTTTCTCTGATCGCTCACTGAGGGTGATGGAAGATGGCTCTCTGTCTTCTAACTTCTCCACTAATGTTGGTATCCCTTCAAGGTTCGGGTCTTTTCCCCACACTTTTCCTCCTGTTCTTCCATTGATTTGAAATCCTATTCATAGTTTTGCCGATGATAGCACATTGCATTCCACTTTCCATTTTGAGAAATCTTGCCCTGCTCAATAAGCTTCAACTTCTGGAAAATCTGCTACCAGTTCCTTAAATGCAGATCTTCAGGTAATTCTCCAGTGGGGCAAAGACAATGTAGTTGATTTCAATCCTTCTAAAACTTAGTCTTATCTTATATCTCCAAAAAGGATTCTTCTGCTCCTATGCTTATCTTTGGTGACACTCTGATTTCTAGGCAATATGATATAACTCTTTTGGGGATTACCCTGACTTCTAATCTCTCTTGGCACAAGCACATTACAAATATTGCTTCCTCTGCATCTAAAAAACTTGGTTTTCTCTTTTGCTCTCGGCGTTACTTTTCTTCCAAACAGCTGTTCACTCTGTACAAATCGCAAATCCGCCCTACCATGGAATATTGTTCCC
The DNA here is from genome assembly GCF_048544385.1 of Mastigoproctus giganteus. Classification (NCBI taxonomy): domain Eukaryota; kingdom Metazoa; phylum Arthropoda; class Arachnida; order Uropygi; family Thelyphonidae; genus Mastigoproctus; species Mastigoproctus giganteus. The sequence continues at coordinate 173,187,248 of NC_143583.1, forward strand.
ACATCTGGGGTGGTGCCCCCCCAAACCTCTCTCAGGCTTCTTGATTCCATTCAGAATAGGGCAGTTAGGTTAATTAATGATTCATCTCTAACAGAGTCTCTCCACCCGCTGTCTCATAGACATATTGTTTCTGCTGCATGCCTCTTCTACTGATATTTCCATGGGCACTGTTCTTCTGAATTGGCTTCTATAATTCCTGCTCTCTCTTTCAAAACAGTCCAAACACGTGCAGCCACAAGCCAACATCCATTTACTGTCCAACTTCAAATTCACAGAACCAACTTTTCATCTTCCTCATTTATTCATTCAACTGCTGTTTTTTGGAACAACCGTCCTTCATACGTATTACCTGAAAATTAGTCTACAGAAGTTAAAGCCCAGTATCAACAAATATCTTCTTTCATCTTCTCAACCTCCAACCCAAGCATGGTACTAAGTATTATTGGTTCTAATACCTCTCGTGTTTGGGGTTTACATAAAAAAATAATAATTTGTATTGTAATTGTGTATTGTACTTAATAAAAGTTTTGAATATTTTCAATTTTAATTTTACATGCAACAAGATATGGACAATGTAACACACTAAAGAAATCTATCTTTGTATTTTTTTGAATATGGCCACTGTACGGGAAAAGGTTGGACACTACTGCATTAGAAGGTGCGGAAGAGCCCATTGGGAATACATCTTGAACTGCTCATTCTTGACCAGCACGACCTCTCCGTATATGTGGGACAGGTAGTTGGATAGGTATTACCAGGTACCACCAAGTTGTAGAATGGTAATCCCTTTAGCTCTCTTAATTCGTGCAGCAGCACTAACAGCCTAAATGCCAGAAATGCGAACATTGCATACCGAGTTAATTCTCTCCTAATCCGTTTGCTATATGAAAATTTTCTTCACTCAATGGAAACTATTTTAAATGTAACTTTCAAGGGGAATTCAAAATAATTCACAATAAAAGGACTTCGCTATAAAAAGAGGTCCGACTGAGTAATTTAGAATTATAAAAATGGTTATACAGTTTTATATAGCCGACCAGGCTAGCTGGGTGGGTAAAGTGCCTGCCTGGCAACCCAACGGTTGCGGGTTCGATTCCTGCCTTGGGCTTGGATCAAAGGACTGCAAAAATCTTGGGAGGTGCATTATGGCCACAGAAGCCTATGCGCCAACAACTACCAAAAAAAAAAAAAAAGTTTTATATAGTAAATATCTTAACAATAGACAGTAAAAAATGCAAATTTAGTTTAAAAAATTTATGGAATACAGTATTCCAAATGTCACACGTCACTGTTAATAAAGGTGCCGGTACGCCGTACTGTTGCGTACCGTCCCAAAAAAAGCACTGGTAGGAACACCTGACAATCCTAACCATACAGCCAACATACTTGATCGTTTTCTCACAAACAACCCTTCTAAGTACACATTCGAAATGAGTGGTCCTGTAGGCACCTCAGATCACAACTTGGTGATTGCGTCTTCTTCAATGGAGCCTTTATCTCATGGCTATTCCCAACCTTGTGTTGTTTGGCATTACAAGAATGCAAAATGTGATTACCTGCGATATCTCTTTTCTCTGATCTGATTACTGTTTCAAAACTTCTGATGTCAACGTTTGCTCAGATCATGTCAGTGAAATTATTCTTGTAGGAATGGAATCCATTATACCACACTCCACTTTAAAATCTTGTCCTTTATCTAAACCTTGGTTTTTCAATAAATGTGTGCTAAGGCTGTGCAAGAGAAGAATGTTGCATATCGTGATTGGCTTGTTTCTAATTCTTCAGTTTCATTGTCTGCCTACACCAAAGCTCGTAGCAATTGTTAAGCATTATTAATCAGTCCAAACTATATTTTGAACAATCTAAGAGAATAAACTTGCTTCTTGCCCTAATTGTAGCCAAGCATTCTGGTCTCTTGCCAAAGCTATTGGCCACAACTTTTGCCCATCTCTGCTCCCACCTCTGTTAAAACCAGATGGTTCTGTTGTCACTTCAGTCAAGGATAAAGCTGACATGCTAGCATCCCATTTTTCTTCAAACTCGTGTATTAATGATCTTGGAAAAACACCTAACGCCATTCCCAAAGCGTTCCATTCAATGCCTGATGTGGTCTTCCGTCAAAAGGATGTCCGAAGGATTTTGACAAAACTTGATGATAAGAAAGCTCCAGGTCCTGATGGTATTTCTCCACATGTTCTCAAAACCTGTGCTCCTGAACTTACTCCTGTTCTTTGCTGCCTGTTTTCACTTTCTTATTCTAAAGGTGTTTTTCCTTCTTTCAAATTTGCTCATATCCAGCCAGTTCCTAAAAAGGGTGACAAATCCCTCCCATCCATTTATTGTCCCATTGCAATTACTTCTACTCTTTCTAAAGTAATGGAAAAATCAACTAACTGCCAACTCTTAAACTACATAGAAATCTGCAGTCTGATCAACGATTGCCAGTATGGATTCCATGGTGTTGATCCACTGGTGATATTCCAGCTTATGTTACCCATTTATAGACAAATTTGAGGGAAAAGTTTGGTGTAACACAAGCAGTTGCTTTTAACATCTTTCATTTGATCATGTTTGGTATAAAATTCTTCTAAACAAGCTTCATTCTTATAGTTTGCCAACTGTTTTTTTGTAATTGGTTATCCAGTTTTCTCTCTGATCACTCACTGATGGTAGATGGCTCTCTTTCTAACTTCTCCACTAATGCTAGTGTCCCCAAGGTTCAGTTTCCCCCCCACTCTTTTCCTCTTTGTGTATTAGTGACCTTCTTCCATTGACTGTAAATCCTATCCATAGTTTTACTGTTGATAGCACATTGCAGTCCACTTTTCCATTTTGAGAAACCTTGCCCTGCTCAATCAGCTTAAACTTCTCAAATATCCACTACCAATTCCTTAAGGCGCCTCCGTAGCCAGGTAGGCAGGAGCAGCAGTGCGTAGCACACGATTCTTGATTAGACCGGGGTTTGAGCCCATGACCACCAAATACAGAGGATGCGGAAAGGTCAGGGAATGACCACTGCATATCCCCGGAGCAATATGGCCTTAGTTGCTAATGCTCCTAAAAATCAAAAAAAAAAATAATAAAAATAATAAAAAAATAACCAATTCCTTAAATGCCGATCTCCAGGTAATTTTCCACTGGGGCAAAGACAATTTAGTCGATTTCAATCCTTCTAAAACTCAGTCTTGTGTTATATCTTGCAAAAAGGATTTTTCTGCTTTCCCATGAGCTGTCCTGGCAGCATGTCTGCACAATTACCCCCAGGTCTTTTTCATTCTCCACTTCTCTGAGTATAGTACCAGACATTTGATAAGTTACTCTGGAATTACTGCTGCCCATATGCAGTACCTTGCATTTGTCAATGTTAAACTTCAACACTATCATTTCTGAGCCCATGAATCCAATTTTCTTAGATTTTGTTGTAGTTGCTTGCCCTGCCAACTTTTGTATCATCTGCAAACTTAGACCCATGAGTTCTCAATGGGGGCGATATTGCCCCCAAGGAGACAAAAATTGGTGTTTGGGGGGGGCTAAAAAACCATGGGTATTACAATGGTCTGTGGCCCACCGAAGTTCAACCCTACCCAATGACATCTTATTCATTAATATTTAATTTCTCTCATTGGGTTTTCTTTCCTCTGAGGCAACTGATTTTTAATATATAAGTATATTATATTTGGAGTGAGTGAGAAATTTTGATTAAAGGGAGATAGTTGGTGATAGTTGGTGTCATTTAATTCAACCACCTTTGCTTTTTATAGGCATTAAATGCCTAAGTGCTTTTTCAGAGGTAATATCTGCAACCTTTGGCATTTGCACCTTTCCGACAGCTGCAACCTTGGCGGCAGCGTGATGGGCATGGTTTATTTATGTATTCTTTTGTTTCATGTGAGGCATGGATGGGATGAGAAAATGTTTCAGTGTATTGTTTCTACTTTTTAAGCCACAATTAGTATTGATTGATTGTTCTCTTGTGAAAGTTGTTTATTTTTGATCCACAATGCTTTTGTGAGTGACATGGGCTATGAAAGTTAAATAAAAATGGTTTTTATTTTATTATTTAATTCTTTGCATTTATTCAACCCAATAGCAATCATGTCATGCTGAAAAGAAAAAGTGTCGACAGTATCTGGATGAATATCTAGCTTATGGTTTTATTGAAAGCCCATTCGACTCAAGACCCACGTGTTTTATGTGTAATAGTTCTTTCTCAGATGAGGCTATGAAACCATCAAGCCTTTTAGATCACTTAAAAAGGAAACATCCTGATAAAGTTGGTAAACATCTCGAATATTTTAAAAATTTAAAACAGAATTTTGAACAACATAACATTGTTACTTCCTTATTTATTTATCACATACAAACAAATTACGATGGAATGATTGCGTCTTTTAAAATTTCTGAAATCATTGCAAAAACTGGTAGTGTTCATACAGTTGCTGAGACTGTTATACGACTCCTATTAGAGACTGTAATTTTAACAGTGATGCATCAAAATCCTTCCAGTATTTTAAAAGCATTGCCATTGAGCAATGATTCAATTCAAAGACAAATCAATGAGATGTCAATTAACATTGAAGAGCAGCTAATTGACAAACTAAAAACGAGAAAATTTTCTATTCAGATTGATTAATCAATAGTTACTGACAATAACACCCTTCTAATGACATACGTTCGTCATTTCGATGATTTAAATTGCAAGAAGAGATGTTTGGAAAATCTATAGAAACTGACTGTACTGGAGCATCCATTTTTGCTGCTGTAAAAAACATGGTTTGATGAAAACCAAGTACCATCGGAAAATTTGGTATCCTGTGCCATTGATGGTGCTAACTCCATCGTTGGAAGACAAAGGTTTTATTGCCCACATAAAGGAAATATGTCCCAAAGTTCTTGCAGTACACTGCATTGTGCCCCGACATCATCTGGTTGCAAAAAATATTAGTCCAGTTCTTTATCAATCTTTCAGTATATTTTTTAAAACCATCAATAAAATAAAGTCACAGCAAATATGATCGTCTTTTCAGAAAATTTTGTGTTGATAATGAAGAATAGTATGTGAGGCTTCATTTATATACAGAAGTCAGATGGCTTTGTAAAGGAAACTGTCTAACAAGATTTGTAAAACCTTTTTTGATACGATAATTAGGTTTTTTTAGAAAGCAAAGGGGACACAAATTTAGCAAAGGAGATCAGCAAACACAAAAACATCATATACTATATGGCTTGGATTTTTCAAAAATTTAATGAAGTATCATTTCAACTTCAGGGGAATTAATTATGGTGATAGACTGCAAATGTATATTAAAATCCTTCACTGAAATACTGGAACTATTTGAAAGCAATTTAATGAGAAAACAATTTCATGGTATCCAAAGAGTTGGCTGAAATCAGTGAATTTCTCACCGAGAATGATCTTAAGAATTAAATGCGATGCCAGGTCTGCTAGTGAAGAAATTCAAGAAGAACTCATTGAATTAAAATGTAATGAATAATGCAAATATAAATTCGAAAAAGTGGAATGGCTGAGTTGTGGGGATCAACTCTGTTTTCTAACGTCTTTGTTTTCCAACATCTTATATGGTATGGTTGTAAGTGGTTTTAGTTCAGTAAATAAAATTTTAAAAAAAGTAAAGAAACAATTTATATATGTTCAAGAGGAGACATTAAAATTAAATTTACTTATATCATACCAAACGTTGAACTTTTAGCTAAGAAGCATCAGGCTCAGAGATTCCATTGAATAAAAAGAGTTAATATATAGTATTTTCTTGTTTAAAATTTCATGGTGGGGCAATTAGAAAAAAAATTGTCCAAAAAAGCCCTTTAGGAGGCAATAATTAAAAAAGGTTGAGAAACACTGCCTTAACCTGATATATATATACCTTCATCAGTATCATTGATAAATATTGAAAACAACAATGGACCCAGCACTTGAGCCCAGTGGAACTCCACTAATAACATTAGTCCATGAAGAGGAGTGCCCATTGGTTACCATTCTCTCTCTCTCTCTCTCCTTCTCCATCTCTTTATCCATAGCAGTAACTTTTCCTTAATGCCACATTGCTCCAGTTTGTACAGCAGTCTTTTACGTGTAACAGTATCAAAAGCTTTCCTGAAATCTATATGATGTCAAAATTTTTTTGCATGCAGTTCCTTGGCCACTGCATCACAGTAACCTATCAGATTGGTTAGACAGAACCATCCCTTGTCAAATCCATTCTGTGATTGTAGTATAATTGTATGCCTGCCCAAATGGTTCTGCATTACTTCTATTTCATTACCACTGATTCCATTATTTTCCCTGGAATGAACATTAAGCTGATAGGTCTGTAACACCTCGTGTCTGTGACAACTCGTGTTGCCTTTCAATCCTCTTTTATGAATTGAGGATATATTCACACTTCCCCAGTCCATAAGGACCTCCCCTGAATCCAAGAATGCTCTCATAATTATGGCTAAGGGTTTGCTTAATTCCTTTGCTACCTTAATATAATTGAATAGTTCTACCCACCCCAGGTGCCTTTTTTTTTTTATGTCCATCCTCTACAATTTCTCCTTCACTTTCCTTTCAGTTATCACAAAATCATTTAGCTTCTCATTAGAGTTTGATAAACTTATGGAATACCCTACCCTAAGGAATTCCTCATATGTGAATATGGATACAAAATACCTATTCAAATTTGTCTGCAACCTGAACAGGACCATCAACAGTTAGCCCATAAATATCAAGTAGCCTAATGTGATTAAACAACTTCCTTCTACTGGTAGTATAAGCATAGAAGTCTTTGCTGTTTTTCTTTGCCAGATCTGCCTTAGCTTGCCTAATCTCCTTTGTGATTTGATTACAGACTAATTTATATCTGGCATAGGCATCTGTATCACCTGATAATTTATGCATCCGATGCACTTTTCTTCTCTGCCACACGTCTCAGTAGTTCATCTGACAGGGGCGCCTCCCTAGCCAGGTGGGAAGGAGCAGCAGAGCGTAGCACACGCTTCTTGATTAGACCGGGGTTCGAGCCCATCACCACTAAATACGGAGAATGCGGAAAGGTCAGGGAATGACCACCGCATATCCCGGAGCAATATGGCCTTAGTTGCTAATGCTCCTAAAAACCAAACAAACAAACAAACAAGTTCATCTGACATCCATTTAGGTCTAAGCATTGAACAGTATTTCTTTGTTGGTATGAAAAGCCTAATAGCTTCTTTGATTACTTCCCATTTAGAATTAGCTGTTGGTAACATTATCAGTTGGTCCCACTGCACACAATTTAATAAAAACTGTGTGAGACCTCTGTAGTCACCCTTACTAAATTAGCATTAATAGGGCATGTGATACAAGAAAGCAAGCTCATATAGCATCAGCCAAAAAAGAAAGAAAACACCCTTCCCATTTCAACCATCCATTCACTCCAAATTTTTTGTCTAGTTCTGCCTTGAACTTATTTAAGTTGCTGACCTCTGCTACAACAGATGGAAGTTTGTTCCAACTATCATCCACCCGCTGGCTAAAGGCGAATTTCTGCACATCTGTTCTACAATCGTCTTTCCTCAATTTGAATTTATGCCCCCCCTCAGGTGAGTAATTTGAGCAATTGTTCAAGCAATTTAAGCAAGAGGAAGAATCCATTAGCATTGAGCTTGCTCAATCCAATCAAGGCCTTATACACTTGAATTAGATCACCTCACAGGTGACTAGTCTCCAGAAGCTATAATTCGTAGAATTTAAGCCTTTCTTGGTAACACCAACCCTTTGTTCCACTTGCCAATCTCATTGGTCTTCTGTTCCAGTCTGTTCCAGCAGCTCTACATCTTTCCTAAAATGAGGCCTCCAGACCAGTACTCAAATCAAAAGCCTTTCTCTTTACCCTTGACAGTATCATTATTAAATTCCACATTAGTACATTGTGAAATGTGCAACCATTACTTCACATCACATCATACATGTGTGATGTGAAGCTAATTAAGGATGTCTTTCAGTAAAATTCCAAAGAAGTATGATGTAAAATTACAGGAGACAGTGCTAGGTTTTTCATATATTGTAAAATTTGAAATTGGTAACCCATTTGCCTTACATAATGCATTTCATAGTGTTGATGTTATTTGTGCTGAATGTTTATTTCCATCTTTTGCTGCAGAACATAATTCCACTGAGTTGTACTGATCATGTAGATGCATTAGTCAGAATGTTTCCCAATAGTGAAATAGAGAGGAAAAAAAAAAAAAAAAAAAACCAGTTGTGGAAGAACAAAAAGAATAGGCTTGAATAGGAAAAGGAGAGGTAGTGAAGGCTGTGAAAAATGGGTATTTTTCAGTTGCTACGTTTTTTGTGTATGCGAGCAGTTCCAGCCATACTAATGACAATGCCATCGTGTAGTACCTTTATTTTTCTGATAAAGGCCAATCAATGTAGTGGTATATATCTTGTAGTGTAATGTTAGGGCTGGGGTCCCCAAACTTTTAGAGGAGTGGGCCACATATGAATTTTTGGAATATTTGGCGGGCTGGAGAAAATTCCTAATTACTGAATACTACATGCTCTGCATAACTAATGTTATGCAGAGAATGTAGCATTTTTGCAACATGGAAAACGTGAAAAATTATTCTGAAGTAGTTGACTTTTAAATAACTCCAGTTTTGTTTCAAATGCTTTGACATTATAATACAATTCATTGACAAGTTTGTCTCGCTCTTGTAGTTTCATATTAAGAAAATTCAGGTGTTCACATATTATTATTATTATTATTATTATTAATATCCATATGATGCAAGGAAGCCTGAGGCTTATGCTGCACCAGGAAAAAAAAAAAAAAGTTCCCGAGTAACCCTGAGAGAGAGAGAGAGAGAGAGAGAGAGAGAGAGAGAGAGAGAGAGAGAGAGAGAGAGAGTCAAAAGTAGAAGGGAATCACCAAGAAAGAGAAGAATGATGATATCCAGCTCAGGACCCTGGGTGTGCCAAGCCCATACTCACCAGATGTGAGCCCCCGGGGTTAAATATATATCTGTTAAAAAGGTAAGGTTCCACAACCATTTGGGATGTGACAGTTCTGGAACAGGTTTCAATTTTTCATTCATAAATAGATCTATTTCGATCCTAAGTTTAAAAAATCACTTTCAACCACTTTACCACGACTCAACCATTGTATTTGAGCGTAGTACAACAAATCACCATATTCAGCCTCAATAGTTTCAAGAAAATGTTTGAATTGCCAATGTGAATCATTGTTGTGAATTAAATTTACTGTTGATATTAACAGTTGACATGACTGAATCTACGCCAAAAAAAAAAAATTTTCTGCACAAAGATAGATGCTGGCAAATTATACAGTGAAATTGAATTGATGTTTTAATTTGTTTACTCTCAAGATATTTATGAAGCTGACCTATGAACCCAATTTTAGTACTGACCATATTTTTAGTGTCATCCGTTGTAACCGCTGATAGCAAATCCCAATTCAATTTGAGGCCATCGATTGCTTCTGACACACTCAAAAATATATTTTCACCTGTTGTTGTATCTTTCAAGCTTTTTAATGCAACTACTAGCTCTTCAGTTACTTCAAAATTTTGATTTACACCTCGGATATAAATTAGTAATTGAACTGTATGGCTTGTATCTTCACCCTCATCAATTGCTATTGAAAAATGTGTGATTCACAAACTTTTTCTATTAATTGATTTTGAACATCGACTCATAAATCTTCAATTCTTCTCACTACAGTTGATGAAGATAAACTTCTTCGGCAATGATTTGGGAAGCTCGGAAACTAGACTAACTGCAGATAAATTTTGATCAGTAAAAGTTCTAACCTTCTGTTGTTAACTTTGAAAAGTTTGGGTTAGTTCTTGTAGTTTTTCCTGCCGCAAAGTTCCTCAAAATTTATCGTAATTTGAGGCATGTTTTGTGGTGTAGTGAAGTTTCAAATTATTATATTCCTTGAACACTGACAAGGCTTCATTGCAAAAATTAATGAGCAGTGGCCAATTTTTAATTGGCCACTGCTCATTAAAAATGCGACACTCGGCATCAACTTTTCTTTTTTTTTGACATCAAATTTGGCATGATTTTTATGGGGTCACTGGAATAAAAAAAAAATACTCCTGAATATTGACGTAAGCAAGCACTAACGTGTCTTAAACTTTTATGAAAAATTTTAACGTAAAGGTTATTATTATTCCTATCACTCTCATATCACGTGAAATTAATAATATAGTTTATTAGGTTGTTTGCTTATACTATTAATTATAATATAGTTTAATAAGGTTACGTTTTGGTTATCTTACCAATACCCATCATCAGAACATGCTGTGGGGAGAACAGAAAGGGCTACAAACTTGAATATTTTAGGATATTACAGTTACAATTACCAATAATACAATTTGAAAATTACAATTCTAAAGTATTAAGTTTTGAATTGCTGTTACTATTCATACCTGCTGACAGCCTCCTCTTGCCAATGCTACCAGAAACCTTACGTGCATGCAGGCTGCCAGCAGTTAATTTATAGCAGAGGGATTAATTCCATTAACCAATAGGATGTTGTCATGTTATTCTGGATCTGGGGTTCTTGTATAGCAAGCCAGGGGTGACCTTTGTTCTCATACTCTAAACATCAGGGTTCACGTGCAGGCTGGTTCAGGATCTTACCGATACCAGTCATCAGACCATGCTGCTGGTGCCAGGTTTTATCTTGGATCTGGGATTCTTGTGTAGTGGAAGCCTAGGGTGGGTGATCTTTGCTTCCATACTCTGGACATCTGGGTTGGTGTGCAGGCCATCAAGGGATTAGGAAATTCTTAATTACTATCTCTAATGCTTGTTGCTATTTAATGACAGGGTCAAGATTAATGGATTATTTTAATGATGTTTCAAAGAATAGCACTGAGTGGAAATAACAGAATTAATATCAAACAAGACTAAGCTGACGACACAGAGACGTCAACACTATTAATCAACTGACGAATGTTAAAATAATTAATAAAATATGTTTTTCATAAATTTTATTGTGATCTAATATAAACATAATTTTTATGATCTAATTGAAATATCCACAGGCCAGATCTGGATCCGGCCTGTGGGCCATAGTTTGGGGACCCCTGTGTTAGAGTATATTGTTAATGTAGTGTGACTGGCCACTTCACTCAGCTGACCGACAGGGGCACCTGTACCTGGGCTTCCAAATTAGCATCACCCAGATCCAATACCATTTTACCTTTGTTCCAAGGTGACATTGCTGGAATCTGTCATTTGCAGTCATGTGACACAACCTGTGGAAATTATGAAAATGGGATATTGGTGGGTGAGGGGGTGCAGCCCAACTTGGGATCTTTCAGTGGGTGGTTCTTACTACTAGGATCAACTGCATTCCAGTAGGTCTCCTTCTCTTTGGTCCTAGGATAAAGTCAAGACATTTCTGGAAATGTGGATATACTCTAAAATGTGGGTAATACTCTAAACGAACTTGGCATCCTATTCATGTATGCAGTACTTGCTAGTTTGCATACAAGTGAGCATCCCTTTGCAGGGCTCTGTGGATGAGGTACTTAAGCACCAGAAATTTTTTTACTCCTATGAGTAATCTAAATCTCTCATCTTCTGGGGACCTACCTAACTGATCAGACAACACTGATAATACCTCTGCAGAAAGTCTCAAAGCAGATGATTCAACATCATTGTTACCACTTTTCCTCATTTTTCATTCCATCAAAGTGCAGGCAATTTGGAAAATGTCACCCTTCATCCAGATAGGATTAGAAGGGTTGGCAGGATCCACAAAAGCTGTGAAAGGTCTAGTCAATCAGGAGCCTATCAATGATGCAGTGATGTACATCACAGAAAATATTGTTCATGCAGCTGAAACTGCCATTCCAAATACATATGCTGGTTTCTGCCTTTTCCCAAACCATGTTGGAATGCAAAATGCACAGCAGCAAAAAAGGCTCAAAACAAAGTTTGGAAGGGTATTTATTCTGATGATATCCTATCATGGCCAATCTAATAGCCTTTAAAAATGCCTGAGCCAAAACATGCTACATTTGCCATTAGAGGCAAAAGGAATTTTGGTTCTGTTTCACATCATCTGTTCCCCTCAACCAGCACTAAAGTGGTCTGGGATAAAATTTCGAAAATGAAGGAAAAATCATCTCACCCTTCATCAATCCTATAGTATAATTGATGCACTATTGCAAAGCCAACTGCAATAACCAGTGCTTTTGGGAAAACAGTTTGTAATACCTCTGCAATGCCATCTTATTCTCCAGAGTTCCTGACCTTGAAATAAAAGAATGAAAAACAGGCTATTAGTTTCAGAATGGGCTGTTAACTATACAAGAGCTAAAAAAAGCTTTAACTTACATGGCAAGTGCTGTTGGACCAGATGATATCCGTTATGAAATGATTAAGCACATTTCACTAAAATCTGTGGATCAGCTGCTTTTTCTGTATAATAGAAAATTTCTTGAAGAGCAGTTTCCAAATGCCTGGTGTAAGGCAACTGTTCTTGCTTTTGCTAAGTCAGGAAAGGATCCTAAAATTTCTACCAACTATCAGTCTATCACTCTGACTAGTTGTTTTTGTGCAAAGTCCTGCAGAGAATGGTCAATTCTTGTTGCTTATGCAGTAGCGGATTAAGGTTGGTTGAGGCCCCGGGCGTAGAATAAAATATTGGGCCCTTAAAAAAAGAGAGAGAGACAGGGAAAATAAAAATACATGTTAACCATTTTTTTAAATAAATAAAAAATATGTTCTATTAATGTTTTATTTCCAATAAAATTTGAATATAATATATGTATAATATAATTAATAATAGCATAATAATAATCACCAAGTTTTGAACTAATAGTTGAACATATTAGTTCAACTAATTTGTTGGGGTTTTGCATGGGCCCTTCAGAAGTCGGGGCCCAGGGCGCGCGTCTGGTGTGCCCACCGTTAAATCCGCCTCTGTGCTTATGGTATTTAAAATCAAATGACTGCTCTCCAGCAGGCAATGCTGCTTCCAAAGAAACAGGTCCTCTCTGAACTAACTGGACTGGAAACATCCATCCTGGATGCTTTCCTTAAACAAGACCATTTAGTGTCTATGTTTTTGATATGGAAAAAGTCTATAATGCAACTTGGAAATTTGTCATTTTAAAAGATCTGTATAGCCCCATCTTAGAGGTCACCTCAAAGTTTTTATTAAAAACTTTTTATCCAATCAATCTTTCCAAGTTCGTTTAGGATCTCCCTTCTCTCATACATTTTGCCAAGTGGAGCCACATGGATCAGTTTTGAGTGTTACTCTTTTTGCCATCAAAGTAAATACCATCACAGAACAACTTCCTCCAACTGTAAATAGTGCCATCTGTGTTGATGACTTTAGCATATTTTCTTGGTCATATAACATGTGGGTTATTGAAAGACAAGTGCAACAGGCTCAAGTGCCAAGCGATTTTCTTGAGTGACATATAGAATGATATTTCTGAGTTGATTTAGTTCTGTTTTATTTTTAGCACCTTTCTTATCCTTATTTCATTGTAAATGGTTCTGTACTTGGCAGATCCTGAATATGAACCCAGGAAGGAAATCCACCTTTCTTTTCTTAGTATTTTTTTCACTAACAAACTAACTTCTCCAGCCACTTGGTCATTAGATAGCACTGCTTCTGCTTTCCCATTGGGTCAGAAATATCTGCAGCAAATATTGCAATACCAAAGACAACTAATTGGTACCATAAACATTATAAACAGTGGTAGAATGAAGAATGTTTGGAAGCAAAGAAAGAGAAAAATAAAGCTTGGAATCAATTCAGAAAATTCCCCACCACCATAAAATAAAATATAAGAAAGCTAGAAAAAAAGCACATTATATAAATCACAAATCTCAGGAGGAGTCCTGGATATATTTTACTAGCAAAATTAATAGAAATAAAAACACTAGAATCATCTGGAATAAAATTAGGCAAATCTCAGGCAAATATTCAACAGCCCCTAAAACAATAATGAGCTGGAAAGGTCATGGCATAACTGATCCAGAAAAAATTATAAACTTACTAGGAGAAACCTTTGAGGAATTTTTTTATTATTATTATTATTATTATTATTATTATTAGCCAATATGGTGCACGGAAGCCTGAGGCTTATGCTGCATCAGCCAAAAAAAAAAATTTCTGAATCACCAAGATGATATCCAGTTCAAGACCCTGGGTATGCCAAGCCCATACTCACCAGTGGTTAAAATTGTCAGCAACATCATCATATAGACCAAACTTTTGAAAATATGAAGCTCAAATCGAAAAATACAAAATTAATTTTCACACAACTCATGAAATTCCATACAACCAGCTCCTTACTATAAAGAATTGTATAAAGCCTTAGCCGGATCAAAACAAAGTGCAGTGGATCTGGATGGAATCCATTACCAAATGATTAAATATCTCACCAAAAATTCCTTATGCATGCTCCTGCTGCTTTATAATAGGATATACCCTGAGGACACATATCCACTCTTGGCAGCATTCTTTTTTGCTGGCTTTTCCAAAACCAGGGAAGGACCACTGAAATCCAAATAATTATCTCCCTATTGCTCTCAATAGAAAAAATTTCAGAATTTAAAAAAAATTCTGAATGAGCAGTTAACATGGTTTCTTGACACACAATCTCCTTAATCTGAGCCAGTATGGCTTTTGTAGAAACAGATCAACAATAGACATAGTGATAAAAGCCAAAATATATATACAGTCCATTCCGGTTAATTGGGACACATCGGGACTAGTGCATTTTGGCCCGATTAAGCGGCTGCCCTTTACAATTGGTTCACTGTTCAATCAAATCACGTTACGATGGAGTCACCATTGTAAAGTACCGTTCACTATACGATGTATAATAAGCGCCAGTCATTGTGATCACGTTTGTGAATTGAATTTTAATTCTATTAAACAGCGATTCTAATTAGTAAAAATTGGAGCAATATTATCCAGAGGCTATAAAAGTAAAGATATATTAAGTACAAATTTACCCTTTATTACCTTACCAATTAAATGATATGTGAAATTCAGAAGAATATACGATATAATCGGAAGAATTAATACGTACTGTAATATGTACATACTAACTAAACTAGTTGACATTTCTGTTCACTGTCATTTGTGGGTGAGGGTTAAAATTTAAAACAGTAAAAAGATAAGCAATCAATAACAAAGAACACCGCACACACACACACAAATTGCAAGTAACACGATACGCGCAAGTGAGAACGGAGTAACAAATTACGAAGCTTTAAAAATAGGAATGAAGAGAAGATTATGAAAATTATTTTTTTATATGATTGAAGATTTCATGGAAGTGTAAACACATTTTACCATAATAACCCACAGAATTCCAGCTGTCGGTATTATCGCAAATTCAATAAGATCGAGTTTACTATCAGTTTATGACAGATTTCACTAACACAAAAGCCCAATAAACAGGTGACTGCTAATTGTTTTTATTGTTTTATGGTTGTGACCTCCAGAAATCCGACCGAACCACGTGGTACGGTCGGAGACAATCGTAGGGTAATCTCCAGTGCTGAGGTCTCCTGCCCCGATTAAACGGCATTTTGTCCCAATTAAGCGAAGTAAACCCTGGCTATTTTCGCGATTAGTTTCTGTTTTTTAAGATTTGCCCCAAATAAACGGCTGCCCCGATTAACCGGTGGCCCAAATAACCGGAATCCACTGTATATACATAGTGCTTTTCTCCAAACGAACACCTTGTTATGATATGTCTTAACATTTGAAAAGGCTTTCGATACTACCTAGAGATATGGTATCCTACACTAATTGCACAAATTAGGACTGCAAGGCCATCTACCAAGGTTCATCATATTCTGTCTGAAATCTATAATCAGGAACAGGGAGTAGTACCCCGAGGCTCAGTCCTTAGTGCAACTCTGTTTGCAATCAGAATCAGTCCTTCATAGAAGTTATGCCAGAAACAGTATAAACATATCTATATGCCGATGACATTACCATTTAATGTCACTTGCAGAATATACAGGCATTTGAGAGACAGATCCAGTGTGCTATAAATAAAATAGCTGTGGTCCATCTATAATGGATATCGCCTCTCAGTACAAAAGACAGCTGCAATACATTTCTGCAGAAAACAAAGGATGCATCCTGATCCAGAAATAAGAAATCAACAATTCCCACTCAAACATAGACTTCTAGGACTAATCATGGATGAAAAATTAAATTTTCTAGAACACAAAATATCTACATACGGTGTGTGTGTGTGTGTAAACAAATTAAAAATTCTCTGAGCAGTATCTACCATGGCATGGGGAGCTGATTGTTATTCACTTTTACACATCTATTGCGCAATGATATGATCTAGATTAGACCAGTTCTCCCATCTACTACTCAGCTAAGAAAAGTGGCTTAAATTGGTTAGATCCTATTCATCATATTGCATTACATGTTGTTTCCAGAGCATTTTATACCTCACCTGTGTACAGTTTATACATAGAGATCCATGAACTCCCACTTGGTCTTTATAGACAAGTTCTTCTGCTGAACTATGCTGCAAAAATTCAAAGCCTTCCCAGACATCCATCATGGCAATATCTCTGTAATCTGAAATGGGAAACCTGGCACATGCGAACCAGCGGGTATCTAACTAAAAAAAATTACTTTCTCAATGAAACTAAAGTATAGATAAAATATATGAAGATACCCCCCCACATCCCTTCCACCATGAGAAATTAGTTCAGTCAACTGTGATCTTGGACAAAATGGAAACAAAATTACATCCCGAATCAATATACGAAACAGCTAAGTTTTTATGAAAATGTTTTCATTTCTAGCCCTTTCGCTTGCCCATAAGAAGTATTCTGTGCCTCATGACGTCCTATACTTTTGTCACAGCCTTTATATTTGGGATTTCATCACTCCCTCAGAGATAGCTGCGTTTCGCTTTAGTTTTCGCCCATGCAATCAACATCGCCCCAGGGAATGCAGCTGTTGAAACACTATACCACCGTTAAGTGTCCAGTCAATTAGTGACGTCAGGTCATTCTCCCGATTGTAACAGGCAAGCATCGAACGCATAATATCTCCAAGAATGGTGAAGGCAGAAGGCGACTATTGTCAGAAGTAGGAAAATTAGCAGAACAAGAGACATGATTTCTTGCCTAATCAGAATCCTATAAACACATTAACTGTCATTTCGACATTCCGTGCGTGGTAGTGAATCAATTTATGTCTGACAACCCCCTTAAAACGACAGAAACTGCCCTATACAAATATCGGATCTTCTTTCTCCACATAACATATTATTTTTAGTAGTGTCTAGTTGCAATAGGCGACAGGTCTTAAGGTTTGTTCTTTGCCCCACGTGGTTAATCTGTGAAACCAGAACAGGTCAATGGAAACACAGGAAGGGGGCACAGAGGTATATATATGAAAAGGGGATAGCAAGAAGGGAGATAACTTTTTGGGTGAGACTTGATAGAAAGGAGAGATCAGTGAGAGATTTGGGAGATTTTTTGAGGGTTTGAGAGCTAAGAAGAGAAGAAGGGAAAAATCAAAAGGGTGAAGATAGAAGAGAATTCACAATGAACCTCTGGTCTAGAACTACGGCCCCCAAGGCAGTGCGGAGTTATTCGGGTAAGTCAACCTCTGTTGCTTAATAACAAACTGTACTAAATTGCCCAAAGTCGAACCTACCCTCCTCTTGTTTTATTCGCATTTAAAGACATCTCTCCTCATGGACACACCCAGACAATTGTTGTATCAATTCTTAGTACTCAGGTTTTAACAGATAATGTGACTTATCAGCCTAGTTGACAAAATACTAATTATGACTGTGAAGTTGACATATTTTCCTATTCTAGCATTAGAACAGTTGTATGTTATCACAGACACCAATCGTTTTGGATACTTGTGAGAGCAATGAGGAAAGAGCTCACATGAAGAACACTGTTCATTTATTACACTAACAGCAGTAATATTTTAACCTGCTATCTAGTTTGTACCCAAGCAGTCTTATACAAGTGTTACCCAAATCATGACCAATTCTTTAATGATTAATTGTACAATTTAGTATGTTTAATAAACCTTGTTTTGTTATTGACTTTGCCTTGTGACAATTCTCTGCTACACATAACTCACTGAACAAAGTGTTGAAGAAAAACCATAGTTATGCGGTGTTTTGGAGCCCAATCACATAGAAAGGAGCCCAAAGTATAGACACAATGCAAATCTTCGATGCTGCAAGCTTGCTCTCAGTGTCAATCTGAGTGAGTCTTGAGGGCACAGGATTTATTGTCCTAATATAAATTGCTAGACGATCATATGAAACCCAGGTTTTCTGGATGCAAATATTAGTGTCTGATCTTGACGGAAGCCGAATGGTTCACAGAGAACGTTGATTGGCAAGCACACACTATAACAGAAACAACTGTGGAACATTTTTCTTATGTAATGCAATTCTCTGATTATTGTCATCTGTACTCTGATAGCTTCAAAATAGACACCCATGTTGGTGCAGCAGTTGTCCTGCCAAGCAGCATAATATCTCAGTCTCTTCCAATAGAATGCAATATATATTTATAATGCTAAATTGTTTTCAATAAGTCTCGCATTAGATCACGTTGACAAAACTTCCATCATAAAAGTGTATCGTTTTTTACAGACTCAAATGCAATACATGCCTTACAGCTAGATCATCTGCCCCTTCCAATAAAATGCAGTGTATATATATAGTGCTAAATTGTTTGCAATAAAAAAAAAAGTTTTGCATTAGATGACGTTGACAAAACTTTCATTATAGAGAGTATCATTTTTACAGACTCATTAAGTGCAATATATGCCTTACAGCTAGAAGATTGTCTGCCCCATCGATATCGAAAAAAAAATTTTCCTGCTTATCACAAAAAAACAAAGAGTTAGATTCACTTGGATTCCTGGACTTTCTAGAATACTGGGCAATGAACGTGAAGATCAAGCCACAAAACATCCATCAAATGAAAATTCTCACGTGCATAAAGTTTCACACGACTTTACCCCTGTCATTCGAAAAGCCTCTGAAAATATATGGACCCAAACCTGGCAATCTTAAAAGCAACAAATTATGCCAGATCAAACTTTTTATCAAATTATACCAGAGCAACCAAAATCTTGGAAATCAAGTTTTCAGTCAAACAGACATGAAGAGGTTATCCTCACCTGGCTTTGCATTGGACACACACACACACACACACACACACACACATACACACACACACACACACATTTAATGCACTCTTATCTTCTAATGAAAGATGATTCTCCACAATGCCCTCAGTGTCTGACTGTACTCACAGTAAAGCACATTATCATAGAATGTCCACATTACCAAATTGCCTGCCAGTCAGCTTTCATATCACATGCAAATGAACCATTAACCTTTCAACTTATTATAGGAGATCAATCAGAACATAAATGAACTCTTTACCCTCCTCAGTCTAATTAATCTTACCAACCGCAACTAATATGCCAACATCAGTAACAGCATAATCAGTAATAACAAAACTTGAACAGGCACAATAGCTGAAGCAGCCTTTGCGCCATAAAACAACAACAATAACAACTGCAGCAAGTCATTGGTCACCTTAACTTCTGGACACCGGCTAATAGATTCAGGTTCTTGCTGCAAAATGCAATTTGCATTCTTTTTTTTTTTTTTGTAAGTGTAATCTTCATCCTAAACTTGAATTGAGGCAAGACAAAATACTATTCCAGTAGTGCTATACGCAAAATTCTTGGGGCTCGTGCAGTCTTCATGCTCTATCCTCTACATCTTGGGATGTGAACTGATGGATCTTCACATCTGCCATGTACTTGTGCAATCTAAACTAGACTATGGTCCCAAGTATATGCAGCAGCCAAAAACAGTGTACTTTTCAGAGCATTTTGAACATCTCCTGTCCAGAGCCTATGTATGGAAGCAAATTAAACCGTTCTTGCTTCGACATAAACAGTTGTCTCTAAAATATGCTTTAAAACTGAAATCCCTGATAGACCATGGACATCCATTTTTGAGCCACAATGAGAAAACTTGAAAATGCCTGTCAGACTGCCAGTCCTCCTTTTGGTGTTCATGTCCAAGCACTACTCTAAGATATACATATCGTGATAGACAAGGTTGCCCAAACACCAAAGCAGACTGAAAGAGAATGGGCCTGTGGCACTGGTTTCCATGGTTTAGAAGAAGAGAATACAGCAGAGCCAGTGGAAGCAGTAACTAAAATAAATTTAATTAGTTTTAATACGACAAGTAGCTTTCAGGGTAATGAACCCCCTTCCTCAGCAAGAAAGGTACATGCATGCAGAAATGCAAACATAACATAAAACATTAGGAATGGAACAAATTATACTAATATGTTGCATGATCAGATGACTGGGAGAGCGTGTACACGAGCATGAGAGTGTTCAGTCATTCACTAGGCCAGATCAGGCGATTGTTGTTGGTGAACCAGCATTTATTGTGTTTCAAAACTACTGACTCCAAAATTGGGTGTAGTCTTGTAACTCTACTGCGATTTAAAACTTTGTGACAGCTGGATATATTTAGGAACTCTAACCATAGGCGGTGATAGTAGTGTTGAGATTGATCAATCACCTCACTATCGTGCCTGGGGTTGAGGTCATGATGAGTTGACCAAAAATGTTCTGCAATTGCAGAACATTTTTGTCATCCAGAGTCACCCAGGTCCATCTGCCTGGATGACTCTGAACCTAGGGGAAAGCTCCAGATGTCTTCGGGACTGCCTCACAGTCCCGAAGACATCTGGAGCTTTCCCCTACATAGCAGCTGCCACAATCATGGCGAATAATCCGGTATACAATACCGCTGTGTAAGAGAGGGGCGATGGGCATTTTTAATCTTGAGACCAGAGATTGTAGACTCCTACCAGGAAGTTGTATGCATTTCATGTGGTACTCACACAGGATCTTAGAAATCTGGTCTGAGATGCCCGGGTAATACGGAATACAAGCAGTAGGTACACTATCATTGTCGCAAGGGGACGAGGGCCTCGGATGAGTTGCAAGCTCTTGTGCTTGTAGTAAGCACCGTTCTAATACATGGGCTGGGTATCCACAATTGGTAAAGTCAGCTTTTACTCTAGAAACCTTGGTGTGCCTGGCTTCTTCTGAGCTGGAATGGCTCCAATCTCAAGAGAGTAGAGCGCGTGCAGTGCTGTTTAGATGACAAGGGGCATGGGCTGACCTGTAGTTTGCGAACTGCCCGCAGCACATTGGTTTCCGGTATACCAAGGTTTCCAGGCAAGAGCCCCCACTCACCTCACCAAAACATCTAGGAAAGGAAGTATCCCGTTTGCTTCCAATTCCAAAGTGAACTGGACAAAGGGCGATAGGGAGTTAAGGTACTCTAACAGTGGCACATCTGAACCTTTGGGGATGATGGTGAAAATATCATCCATATACCTGCACGTGGTGATTGGTACTGGCAGGTTCAGGAATATGCATTCCTCTAATTCCTCCATTGCAATGTTGGCAATGACAGAGTTGACAGGGTTGACAGAGTTGACAAGGGCATACCATGTATCTGTTTGTAGAGAGAATCACCAAATGTGATGACACTGCCTGACAAACACAGGTTAAGGGAAAAACAGATATCTTCCATAGATAGTGACGTTCTATCCGATAAGCTGGGGACATTCCCTAAAAGCTGTCTGGCACATACAACGGTCTGTTGGACTGGAATGGAGGTAAATAGGGAGACAACATCAAAGGACGCCATGATCTCGTCGTCGGGAACTGTAAGGTGTTTGATAAGGTGAAGGAACTCCTCGCTGTTGAAGACAGTGTTTACTTGTTTGTTTGTTTGTTGTTGTTATTGTTATTTGGATTTTAGAAGCATTAGCAACTAAGGCCATATTGCTCCGGGGATATGCTGTGGTCATTCCCTGACCTTTCCACATCCTCCGTATTTGGTGATCACAGGCTTGAATCCCGGTCTAATCAAGAAGCGTGTGCTATGCACTACTTCTCCTTCGCACCTGGCTACGGAGGCACTTAACAGTGTTTGATTCTGTATGTATGTATGTATGTATTTTTCTTGCTGAGGAAGGGGTTCTACCTGCAGCTCTATTTGGCATACTGAGCTGAACCGTCTGACTTCTTGCCAGTTTACACAGACAGTTCAAAGTTGGAATCATGTGTAGGACCTGCTGAGATCTTTTCAGTCACTGCTTTATCCAAGCAGATTCTCTCAGAATGCAGCATATACGCTGTAGATCTGCTATAAAGATAACCTTGGATCACATCATAACTTACCAGTACTAATTATATATTCAAATTCTTTGAACATATTACAGACTTTATTAGCATTAGTAGAGGCATATGATGCAAGAAAGCGAGCTAATTTATCATCAGTCCAAAAAAAAAAAAAAAAAAAAAAAAAAACCTTCCCGTTTCCCCATCCATTCACTCCAAAAGTTTGTGTCTAGTTCAACCTTGAATTTATTTAAGCTATCAACCACTTGCTGACTAAAAACAAATTTCCTCACTTCGAATTTATACCCCTCAGGTGCAGAATCTGAGCAAGAGGAAGAATCCCATCAGCATTGAGCTTGCTCAAACCATTCAAGGCCTTTTACACCTCAGTCAGATCACCTTGCAGGTGCCTAGTATCAAGATGCTGCAATTTGCAGAACGTACGCCTATCTTCGTAACAGCAACCCTTTGTTCCTCTCACTAATCTCATTTCCCTTCTCTGTACTCGTTGTAGTAGCTTAACATCTTTCCTAAAATGAGGCCTCCAAACCTGTATGCAGTACTCAAGGTGTGGCCTGACCATTACCTTATACAAGAGGATAATCACCTCCTTATCCCTGCTAGCAAAATTCCTACATATCATTGACAAGACCCCATGAGCTACTCTTGCAGCCTCTGCACTACGCATATCTGACTTTACAGTTACCCCCAGATCTTTTCATTCTCCACAAATCTGGGGTTACTGCTACCCATGTGGAGTACTTTGCATTCGTCAATGTTAAACTTCAGTTGCCACTTCTCAGCCCATCTTCTTAACTTTTCTAGATCCTGTTGTAGTAGAATACTGTCTTTACTGTCATTAACAACCCTGCCAACCTTTGTAAATATCTGCTAACTTGGACAATAAGCCTGATATACCTTCACTGATATCATTGATAAATACACAAAACAACAATGGACCCAGAACCGAACCCTGGGGGGGGGATCTTCACTAATAATATTAGTCCACATAGAGCACCATCCATTGATTAGCACTCTGTCTTCTCCCACTCAACCATCCTTTTATCCATTGTAGCAACTTGCCCTTAATGCCTTACTGCTCCAACTTGTACAATAGTCTTCCATGTGCAACAGAATGAAAAGCTTTCCTAAAATCCAAATATATAGTATCAAAATTATTTTTTGCATCCAGTTCCTTTGCGACCATATCATAGTATCCAATCAAATAGGTCAGACAGGACTTCCCCTTAACAAACCCATGCTGTGTCTGAACTATAATTGCAGTCTTCTCTAGATGATCCTGCAACGCTTCTGTAACCAGCGACTCCATTATTTTATCCCATAACAGAAGTTAAACTAACAGGTCTATAACTATTTTTGTCACCTTTTGAACTCTCTTTTTGAACTGGGGATACATTTGCACACCTCCAGTCCATGTGGACCTCCCATGAATCTAAGGGTGCCTCCGTAGCCAGGTGGGCAGGAGCAGCAGTGCGTAGCACACGCTTCTTGATTAGACCAAGGTTCAAGCCTGTGAACACCAAATACGGAGGATGCGAAAAGTTCAGGGAATGACCACCGCATATCCCCAGAGCAATATGGCCTTAGTTGATAATGCTCCTAGATAGCCACATTAAATTAAAAAATGAAATGAAAAAATGGGAGGGGAACAACAACAATGAATCTAAGGATGCTCTCGTAATTATGGCTAAGGTTTGCTTACTTCCTTTGCTGCCTCCTTCAGTATAACTTGATAGATCCCAGGTGCCTTCCTTATGTTTAACTTCAGCAACTTCACCTCCACTTTGCTCTCAGTTATTACAAAATCATTTAACTCCCTGCCAGAGTTTGATAAACTTCTGGCATTCCTCTCCCTGAATGAATTCCCCTCCCATTTTTTCATTTCATTTTTTAGTCAATGTATACTGCCTTTTACTCTATATTATATTTTTTGACGTGGTATCTCTTATTAGCATTAAGATACAGTTCTCATCCAGTCCTGTCCCTGGTTCATCAGATTATATAGTCTCTCGCTGAATGTGAATTCTGTGTCCCCTTCTGCTGGATCCCTTGCCACATTGGAATTAAGGGAAATGGTTTGGCTGATTTGGCCGATATCACAGCCCAAATCAGCAATTCCCATGAATAATCATGGTCTGTCAGTCTTCTACACAGATTATGCAAGTATTACACTGTGCAAGTTATACACAACATATGGGCTTGAATGGGTTGAGCATGCTGAATTCTGATGGGATCCTTCCACTTGTTCAGATTTCAAACCTAAGAGGGCATAAATTCAAATTAAGAAAAGACAGATGTAGAATAAATGTGCGGATATTTGCCTTTAGCCAGCGGGTGGTTAATTGCTGGAACAAACTTCCATCTGTCGTAGAAGTTGATAGGTTAAATAAATTTAAGGAGGAACTGGACAGGCATTTGGAGGGAATGGTGTGATTTTTTTTTTTTTTTTTTCTTTGGCTGATGCTGCATAAGCTCATACACTTGCTTTCTTGCATCACATGCCACTACTACTATATATACTCTGAATGGCAAGATTCATTGAAAGAACAGACAACAAATAAATTATATCAGGCACCTGAGGAGGATGGGATCTATCCAGCTATATTAAAGGAGGTGGCAAAGGAACTAAGCAAACCCTTAGCCATAATTATGAGAGCATCCTTGGACTCAGGGGAAGTTCCCATGGACTGGAGATGTGCAAATGTATCCCCAATTCAAAAAGGGGAGATCGAAGGGTGACACGAGTAATTACAGACAAGTTAGTTTAACCTCTGTTCCAGATAAAATGATGGAGTCACTAGTTAAAGATGCATTGCAGGATCATCTAGACAAGACTGCAGCAATAATTCAGACACAGCATGGGTTTGTTAAGGGAAAGTCTTGTCTTGTCTGACAAATTTGATTGGATACTATGATGTGGTTACAAAGGAACTGGATGCAAAAAATAATTTTGATGTCATATACTTAGATTTCAGGAAAGCTTTTGACACTGTTGCACATAGAAGACTACTGTACAAATTGGAGCAGATGGTATTAAGGGTAAGTTGCTACAATGGATAAAAGGGTGGTTGAGAGGGAGAAGACAGAGGGTGGTAATCAATGGGTACTGCTCTTCTGGAACTAATGTTATTAGTGAATTTCCACTGGGTTCGGTGTTGGGCCTACTGTTGTTTTGTATATTTATCAACGATATTGATGAAGGTATATCAGGCTTAGTGTTGAAGTTTGCAGATGATACAAAGGTTGGCAGGGTTGTTAATGACAGTAATGGCAGTGTGCTACTGCAACAGGATCTAGAAAATTTGACAGATGGGCCGAGAAGTGGCAACTGAAGTTTAACATTGACAAATGCAAAGTACTGCATATGGGTAGAAGTAACCCCAGAGGAATGTACAAACTGTGTGGTACTACACTTAGGGTGGTAGAAAATGAAAAAGACCTGGGAATAATTGTGCAGTCAGATATGAAGTTTTCGGAGCAATGCAAACAGACTGCAAGAGCAGGTCATGGGGTTTTGTCAATGATATACAGGAATTTTTCTAGCAGGGAAAAGGAGGTGATTATCCCTTTGTATAAGGCAATGGTAAGGCCTCGCCTTGAGTACTGCGTACAGGTCTGGAGTTCTCATTTTAGAAAGAATGTAGATTTGCTTGAGCTTGTACAGAGAAGGGCAACAAGATTGGTGAGGGGAATGAAGGGATCCTCTTACCAAGAGAGGCTTAAGTTCTGCAAATTTCAGTGGCTGGAGACTAGGCACCTCTGAGATCAGGGCCAGATTTCCCATTAGGCACTATAGGCACTGTGCCTATGGCCTACAAAGGAAGGGAAAAAAATAGGGAGGAAATTTTTTCAGATTTAAAAATAATGCAACTATAAAACTTCAACATTATACTTGAAACTAAAAGGAAATAAAATCTACAATATCGTCAATATCTAGATTACTTAACATTTCTTAAGATTACAAAAGTTTCTTGCATTGGCTTCTCATTGTAGCAAAATCTTTAATAACATCCTCGAAGTCCATATGATGAGTAATATCGTTCTCGATACATAGAAGTGCCAAAGACGATAAGCAGTCTTGGCTCATAGTTGAGCGTACACAGTTCTTGATCTGCTTAAGTTTCGAAAATGAGCTCTCTCCTTCAGCATTCGATGCATTTATGGATAGATAAATTCTTAAAGCTATGTGCATGTTTGGGAAACTGGTAATCAGTTTATTTTTCATTTGCACCTTTATTAATTCTACCACAGACGTTTTGTCCTAAGTCGTACAAGTAGGTGTTGACTAAAGCTGTGGTTTTGGATCGAATTTCTTCTTTTGACATAGATTTATCTATAAGAAAACTGAAGGTATCACACGATGTATTGTATGCAGCACGTTGTTTTGTCATTTCTGTGACTAGTACATCTACAATATGATAAAAAACTTGAATTCAAAATGTATCTTTTGCACTCAGTTCTGCTGGTTTCAATTCCTCTGGTGTTTCATCAAATGGTTTCGTCCTTTTCCACTTTCATTCTTCATATTGTCTGTAATCAGAATTTGGAACGGATTCTTTTGTCATTTTTTCAGAATCATCAAATTTGTCTTCGTCTCAAACATCAATCAAATAATCCAGAAGAGCATCATATAATTTCACAATTACGCATAACTCCAGGTTTTTGAATTGCTTTATTCACTTTATGTTTTTTAGATCTTCCCAAATGACAAGCATTAATGCAATTTCTAACCTATTCAGTTTATTTATCAAAGCTTTTGCATTCTGAGACATCAACGAGTGCTGCATGAATTTTACTGCAATTTTTTTTTCAATGATCTCGCAGCATCGTAACGTGATGACCATCTTGTGTGTGATAGATTTTTGACCGAGATTGTATTGTCCATCGTACTTGATTTAGATCATCTTTGTGGTGAGGCTGCAAAGAATGTGTAGAGCGACTGTAAAATGCTGAAAAAATTAACGGCAGCCAAATGGCACCACATCTGCTTTCTGCAGATGTGGTGCCTATTAAATTAAGACTGTGTGAAGCACATGGAACTCATACTGCTAGTTTGTTGACTTCCTTGAATCTGACTTGGACTCCAGAATACATCCCACTCATATTAGCAGCATTGTCATATGACTGAGATCTGCAATTTGCATCTATTCCATGTTTATCAAGAAAAGATGCTACCGTGTCAAAAAGATATTTTGTATCATGCTTTTCAATGAGAACAAACATCAAGAAATGCTTATGTACTTCTCCATCTTTTGATACATAACAAATAATGACTGAAAACCTATTCTGTGTGACTTATATCAGTAGTTGAATCTTTATTTTACCCAAAGCTTTTTCTTTTTTCATAACCAGATTCGTGTTTTTGCATATATTCATCAGACATTTTAAATCACATCAAACACAGTTAACACAATAAATTATTCTAGGATCAGAATATCAAAAACTGAATACAGCTCACCAGTCTTCTTTTAAAATTCACACTATTTTCTTAAAATGTCACACCACAAACTTATTCCACTATTTACTCCAGCTCTCTTTACATATAACTCACATGTACATATTTATAGAGAACATGCACTTCTTTTGTACAGAACTCTATAAAAGAAGTCAGTTTTAACAAGATAAGCATGAGACAACAATCCTAGATGTTTATACATGTGCTGATCAACTGCTCGTACTTGAATTACGTCAAAAGATGTAATTCACAGTCAGCGTGTTAATATAGTATAAATTATTATAAGAAATATTTTACTCCTCTTATCCCACTTTTCAGAATAAAAGTGCCTAGAGCCTACAAATATTAAAATCCGGCCCTGTGCAAGGTGATCTGATTGAGGTGTATAAGGCCTTGAATGCTGAATTCTGATGGGATTCTTCCACTTGCTCAGATTACGAACCTAAGGGGGCATAAATTCAAATTGAGGAAAGACAGTTGTAGAATATATGTGCAGAAGTTTGCCTTTAGCCAGTGGGTTGTTAATTGCTGGAACAAACTTCCATCTGTCGTTGTGGAGGTTGATAGCTTAAATAAATTCAAGGAGGAACTGGACAAACATTTAGCGGCAATGGTTGTGCGAATTTTTTTTTTTTTGGCTGTTGTTACGTAAGCTCATACACTTGCTTTCTTGCATGATATGCCTCTATTACTATTACTAAAGCCTATAATTGAAACATGGCAGTATAGTATTTGTGAAAAACAGAGCAAGGAAGTTGTTCTTGCTCAACTCCACATAGGACACAGTTATCTTATATGCTCTTTCCTGTTGAGGGTTGATAACCCTCCTATGTTTAAATCTCGTGACACTGTTTTAACTGTTAAACATATTTTAATTGACTGTGATAATTCTACTGGTGCACAAAATGTTTTATCACTTTTACCAGTCTGACTGGGCTTTATGCACTCAGTTAGATTTTATTAGACAATGACCACGTCAGATGTTTTTAAATTTTTACAAATATATATTATATCGAGCATTTTTAGTCCATGTGTACTGCCTTTTACTTTATATTATGCAAAGGGTACTAGGAAAGTTTTGCAATATGACGCAACAATGAATCACAGGAAGCTGCTTGTTGCTGCATGTTGAGACATGTTCATACATGCATAGTAGCCGCCGCGCCAA
The DNA here is from genome assembly GCF_048544385.1 of Mastigoproctus giganteus. Classification (NCBI taxonomy): domain Eukaryota; kingdom Metazoa; phylum Arthropoda; class Arachnida; order Uropygi; family Thelyphonidae; genus Mastigoproctus; species Mastigoproctus giganteus. The sequence goes on from NC_143583.1 coordinate 173,216,142, forward strand.
GTCGATGGGCTCAGTTATTCATTAGTAGTGAGAGTGTAAAGTGCTTGCGATGGCATCGTGGTCACAAAATGAGATAAGGACAGTTTTGCGGTATAATTTCGTGCGTGGTTTAACCATAGACCAGTGCTTAGAAGAAATGACTCTTGCACTAGATGATGATTGTCCACATCGTACAACGATATTCAGGTGGTATAGAGAATTCCAAAGGGGAAATTTCACTCTGGAGGATTCTGAGAGGCTGGGAAGGCCACGAACGTCAGTTACAGAGGAAAACGTTACTGCTGTGAGGAAAATGCTTGACGAAAACAGGCGAGTGACCTACCAACAGATAGAGGATACTTTGGGCCTAAATGCACCAGCAATTCGTTCGATTCTGCAAGATCATTTGCACGTGAAGAAACTTTGTTCTCTCTGGGTACCGCATCAACTGACTGAAGAGCAGATGACACGACGTGTGACTTGGTGCCGGGAGATGTTAAAAAAGTTTGATAAGGGACAATCTCGGTATGTGAACAACATTGTGACAGGTGACGAGACTTGGCTGTACTATTACGATCTGCTGACCAAGGCTCAAAACAAAGTTTGGGTCTTTGATGATGACGACACGCCCGTAATTGTCAGAAAATCCCGATCTGTAAAGAAGAAAATGATAGCTGTATTTTTCAAATCGAGTGGAATTGTGGAACGTGTCGTTTTGGACATGCAGAAGACAGTCACAGCTAAGTGGTATACTGAACAATGCCTGCCTAAAGTCATTGGATCTATGAAGAACCTGCGGCCAAAGTCAAGAATGGACACCTGGTACCTCCATCATGATAATGCTCCAGCTCACCGCGCCAAAGCCTGCACCGAATATTTGACCATGACAGGACTGAAACTTCTCGAGCACCCTCCCTACAGTTCAGACCTTGCTCCCTGCGACTTTGCACTGTTTCCGCATGTGAAAATGAAGCTAAAAGGGAGGCGGTTTTCCAGTTATGAGGACCTTCTACGGGCTTGGGACAACGAGTGTGCTTTACTCCCTGGTGAAACTTGGCAGAACTGGTTTAAAGATTGGTTTCGGAGGATGGAGAGGTGTATTGAATGTAGAGGAAATTACTTTGAAAAAATTAAATAAACAAAGCTGTATTGCAAAACTTTCCTAGTACCCTTTGTATTTGTATCTATTTTTTAACATGGTAACCCTTCTAAAAGGTTACTGAAAACTTGTTTTCTTTTATATATTTTATGGCGTGGTTGTGGTGCACTATAGCCACAGTTGCTTTTTCACCAGTAAAACAGAAATCAAATCAACTAGTTGTCTTGTAGGGACAACCAGTTACCATACCTGGCATATGGAGCTAGGCTAGGGACTGCTGTCTAGCTTGTAAACTTCATTATTTTAACACTCTTTCTGTTACCCTCCCACATATAACTGCCCAAATACTAGTGGTGGGTGAAAAAAGTCACTAAGACCAGGTTGTTAGAAATGTTGCAAGTCCAGGTTTTAAAAAATGCCATAAAACTTCAGTAGTAAATGGCAGTAATCAAAGTAAGATATATCCCATTTTGATTATCTTTCTGAGTAAAAAAAATCGTAAAATTGAAAGCAGCTGCTTGCTCAGTTTCAGTGCCACCAATGGAAGGTGATGAAGGCTACAACATTTTGCATCTATTTCTGAAAGTATGTGGAGTTCCTTAAACTGTCCGACACTTACTGTTGATGATTTGCCTGTTATAGCAGGTCTGGAGTAGCAAGGTGATTAAAAGAGGAGATTGAGCACTTAGTGGTAATACTGTCCTTGTCGCCTTATTAAACAATGTGCTGAAAAGGGAACTGATGCTTCCTGTGAAAGTAAATGAATATTTGGTGGACATTTACTACTATCTAGAGGGAAGTGCTAATAGAAAGTTTAAACAGTTTCAAACATTTAAACTTAAACAGTTTCAGGATTTTTAGCATATTGTGTAGAACATTTTTCTAATAACCCTACCAAATATAATTTCATTATGACTTAGTTTAGTGTTATTTTTCCTTAATTCCCAGGACTTATATAACAATTACATATAACACTGAATATAAAACTTCTTTTATGGTTGTAGAATTTTCTTAGAGATTTCATGGTGCTGATTACAAAAGAAATATGAAATTCCTATATCACATGGTTATGAAAAAAACAAAGTGCTGTTTTCCTTTTTTTTAATAAAATGGCTTAGTTTGTAAAAAAGAAAACATAATTTCTGGGCATCATACTTATGTAATTACTAAAAGACTGCTGTATAAATGGTACGGCATCATTTATAAAGCACATCTGATGCTTCTCTATTCTAATGTTCAATACTAATTACTCAGAATATTAGGACTTCTCTCATCTTGATAATCAGTTTGGATTAAGTATGGAGAATAAGATGATTCCCATACTTAAATCTCCCATGTTTGCTGGGAAAAACTACAAATATAAGGGGCCAAAAAATGTGTTTGTTATACTCAGGAAATGTTTATTGCAACATAATCTTTATGTGATATGTAGCTGTGAAGTGGGATTGATGTAAAATTTCTTTGGATATGGGAGGCAGGAAGTATATGGGAAATGGGTTAATTTCTGTGCTGATATGTTGGTGGATCATACAACCAATTTCAAATATTTAATATAATCATAGCAGGAGCTGTATAACTTTATGAATAAATTTTGGACTTAATTTGGTAGCCAGCCAGCTGATTTTCTGTTGCAAGTTCCGAAGCACAAAGCATGTTTCCTTATAGAAGTCGAAAGTCTGCTGGCTCCAAACAGAATTCGTAGATAGAAACTTGCCAACTAAATTTTCAGAAGTATTATATTAAATATTGTTTATGACCATTATGTCAAACATGACCAGTGATCTTAAAAATGATGAGAACAAGTGCTTGAATTTCTACAACTTTTCTCTGGAATTTTTCCAAAGATGAGCAACATAAACCAAGGTATTTCAAATAGATCCATATTGGAATATTTCAACCATTAATCAGATGGAAGGTGTTAAGATAGTGTTAGAGTTTCTGGTAGATAGATTTCTGCATTGCTTTAGAAAAGGCTGAAGGAAATTGCAGTGGAACAGTAACTGGAAGGAGAGAGAGAGAAAGAGAGAGAGAGAGATTGTCACTATTTTTAGGAATTGTGTAGATATGAACAAACTTAGGGACCTGGTTTCAGAGGAGTTCCCTATGGACTGGAGATGTGGAAAGTATCCCCATTTCACAAAAGGGAATCAAAAGATGACGTGAGTAATTACAGACCTGTTAGTTTAATATCTGTTCCCAGGAAAATAATGGCATCATATAATGGAAAATACAGGATCAGCTAGACAGGAATGCGGTATACTGCAGTCACAGCATGGATTTGTTAAGAGGTCTTGTCTGACTAATCTGATTGGATACTCTGATGCATTGACCAAGGAACTGGGTGAAAAAAATAATTTTGATATCATATACAGTAAGTCCCTGACTTACGTAACTTCGGACTTACATAAAATTTTTTTCACTTAATTTTTTTTTTTTTTATGGATTGTAAAATTAGAAACAGTAAAAAAAATAAATAAATAAATAAGCAATCAATAGCAACGAACACAGCATGCACAAATGAAATACATACGGAGTAACCATCTAAAAAAATTGGAATGAAGAGAAGACCCTGTGTATTTAATTTGTCAGTTGACAAAGAGACACGCTTCTCAAAAGCTACTGATTTTTGTTTGTATATACAGTAAATCCCCGCTATTCGCGGGGGTTACGTTCCTGAGAAATGTCGAGAATACCGAAAACGCGAATACTGAGTTATGGCTCCCATAGTAATAAAGGGGTTCCGTTCCAAAGTATGAAATATATAAGAAAAACTAGTCTAAAATTTTGCCTATGTATGTATTATATGTACCTTCATAATATGACTTGTACATAGACAGTACATAGTGAAATGCAAGCATATGGCATCAGAATGAAAATAAGAAACAATTTAATATTAAATGTAATATTTATTAGAAATTTCAAACAAATCTTTCAAACCAGCGCCTTTGCTAGCAAAAAAACTTATCCCGCCAGTGCTATCACCAGTTTCGCTAAAGTGTTGATAAAGGAGTTTTGCCTTTTCACGAATGATGAGTGAACTTAAGGGAATTTTATTTTGAGTTCGGTCTTCTATCCACAGATTTAAAGCTTTTTCCATTTTTTCTAATTTAACATCACGGGTTACAGAGCAAATTTTTGAAGCAATTAGCGCGTTTTCACGGACACTACGGCAGATTTTTTTTTCCGATTTCTTGATTGATCGTACTGTTGACTCATTGATTTTATAATGTTTTGCCACTGAGGAGACACTTTCACCATTAGAAATTTTGTCTAATAACTCAATTTTATTCGCTAATGTCATCACCTTCTTTGATCTTTTCACATTTCTATTTTTATTCGTAGCCATATTTTTGTAGGGGTTAGAAAGAACTTGTCCACAATAAAGTCACTTTCTTCCGTTAACACACTCGAAAAAGTCTGTTTTACACTGCAAAACGGTAGATTCATCATTTTTGTAAGCATATCAATTTATAAATTGATAAATTTATTCAATTTATAAACATATAAATTAAAAGCAAACGACGAAACCTTCCATGACAAATGCATAACACATACTGAACAAGGATTAGCGAGAAACATCCACGCTCGCGATTTTGTCACCCCTCTCCCCCCACCCACTGAGCGCTGTTTTGACCGGGAAAGATAATTTTAGCCACGCCCATGTTTTTTATGGCGGAAAATATTTACGGCACTTTAAAATTCACATTTTTTTAGGTTTCATTTTATATTAAATCGGCGATCGCGAATACGCGAAACCGCGAATACAGATACCGCGAATAGCGGGGGTTTACTGTTTGTTTTGTTTGTTATTTGGTTTTTAGGAGCATTAGCAACTAAGGCCATATTGCTCCGGGATATGCGGTGGCCATTCCCTGACCTTTCCGCATCCTCCGTATTTGGTGGTGACGGGCTCGAACTCCGGTCTAATCAAGAAGCGTGTGCTACGCACTGCTGCTCCTTCCCACCTGGCTAGGGGGTTTACTGTATTTGTATTAAACTGGATTATAACTAACTTACATGTATATTATAAACTATGGACCCCAGTACTCCAGGCCCATTCGTTACTATTAATTTACTTACCAATGAAACTGATAATGTGATACTCAAATACTCTGCAATCTTAAAAAATTATGGATTTGAACATTTGTTGCCTAGTTATTCCTCATTTGGAATAACTAGGCAACAAAGGATGGAGAGTGATAGAACAGTAAGCTCTTGTTTAGATCACCTTATAACAAATATAAAGTTGAAGTATGCTAATTCTTACATACTATTAAATCAATTTTCAGATCACAGAACATGTATACTAATAGTGGATATGTACTCAAAACAACGTCCATGTGAAGATATAAAATTAACAAATGTTATCAAAAAGGTAGTCTTCCTCAAATAGTGAACTCTTGTGTAGTCTTAACTCCACAATATACTGAGATTCTTAAGATTATAGAACAGTTGAAGAACAAGAAATCTTATGGACTGGACTGTATTACAGTGACTGAAGTGAAGAGAAATAAAGAACAGTTTTCTGTTCTTGTGGTGGAGCTTATAGCACGGACGTTTGAGTCAGGAAGCTATCCTACTAGTTTACTTTCATTTAAGGTAATTCCAATATATAAAAAGGGATCACCAGATGACTTTTGCAATTATAGACCAATAACAATACAGTCAGTTATAAATAAGATAATAGAAAATTATATTTTTTCCCATATTAGCAAATACTTAAATCAATATGCACTGCTAAACAACTCTCTATTCTCATATCAGAAGGGTAAGAGCACACAGACATTATTAGAGAATTTAGTAGATTCTTTTAAGTTTGGGCTTGGCACACCCAGGATCCTGAGCTGGATATCATCATCCTTCCCTTTCTTGGTGATTCTCTCTCTCTCTCTCTCTCTCTCTCTCTCAGGGTAACTTGGGGTTTTTTTTTTTTTTTTTTTGGCTGGTGCAGCATAAGCCTCAGACCTCCTTGCACCATATAGCTAATAATAATAATAATAACTTACATTTAAATAACAATAACTTCGTAATGATTTTATTTATAGATTTGACTGAAGCATATGACTTAATTGATATCCCAATATTGCAACAAAATACTGAAATATGGTATTAGGGGAAGAATCAATCAACTCTTAGCATGTTCTTTAACCAAAAGAAAAATAACAGTTGAAGTAGAAAATACAAAGGGAAAATCATATAATGTAAAGAGAGGAGTACGTCAGGGCACTCATGCAGGGCCAATCATGTTCAATAGCTATATAAATGACATATTCAAAGTAATTAAGAACTCCTTTATAAAAATTTATGCAGATGATATAATCTTATATACAATTGGAAAGAACTTAACAAAAATGACTAAAGATTTACAGCAGGATGTAATACATTTACAAACTTGGTTGCATGATAATAAATTAGCACTCAGCTTTGAAAAAAAAACAAAATTTTTGGTAATTCGACCTCCTCATCAAATCTTGGATAGTCATCCTTCTATTAAATTACATAAACATGAATGCCTGCATGATCAGAATTTCCAGAATTGCAAATGTCAAACTGTGGTAGAAGTTTCAAATCATTGTTACATTGGGTTATGGATTGACTACAGTCTAAGTTGGGCAATTCATATAACAAATTTGTACAAAAAAATAAGATTTTGTGTGTATATTTTTTTACTACATTAAGAATCAGTTAAATCTTAGAACAAAAGTTACCTTATTATGCATTAGTGGACTCCCAACTCAATTATTTAGTAAATGTATGGGAACTAGCAAATATAACTGAAATAAGGGTGATAAACAACTTAACAGGATTTTTGAGACTTTTAATGGGGATGAACTTTTGGAAGACCTGAATAAGAGAAGGCGATTTTTGTTGAAATATAAAATACTTTATCCAGTTCAAAAACTGAAATTAAATTTAATCTTGAAAAATCTTAACACTATTTTTGAAGAGTTGAATCTGCAAAGGAATTTCTCAGGAACCCAAAGCAATTGTTTTGCCTCACCTTAGGGTACTCAATAGATTTGGAGATAGGCATACAATGAATATAATAAACAACTTGTATGGCTAGTGTTGATTTCAGGCTCAGGAGAAGTTATCCTATCTCCAAATTAAAATTCCTAATAAGAAAATTTTTGATACTCAATGATACAGTAGATTAGAATTGCTATGCAGATAAATTACTATCTGTTTGCAGTGTGGAATGTACTATGTGTTGTGATTTCATTATCTTTTCTGTTAGATAACAAATTTGTATGGAAAAACTGTTGTATATGAAGAATTACAACTTTGTTGTTAAATTTACTTTTCTTAACAAGTTCATTTATTGTAAACAAATTCTTTTGATGAAAATAAATTGTATTGTATTATTATTATTATCTGTATGGTGCAAGGAAGCCTGAGACTTTTGCTGCACCAGCCAAAAAAATTTCTGAATTACCCTGAGAGAGAAAGGGAGGGAGAGAGAACAAGAGTCAGTAGTAGAATGGAATCACCAAGAAAGAGAAGAATGATGATATCCAGCTCAAGTCCCTGGGTGAACCCCTGGGGTTGATGGCATTCTTCCTCTTTCTGAGACTACGTACATGAGAGGGCATAAATTTAATCAGAGGAAAGATGGTTGTTAGGATAGATGTGCAGAAGTTCCCTCAATCAGCAGGCGGTTGATTGTTGGAACAAATTTTCATCTGTTGTTGTGGAAGTGGGCAGTTTGAATAAATTCAAGGAAGAACAAGACAAATTCTTAGAGATATGGATGGGTGAAGTGTGTAGGGTTTTTTTTTTTTTTTACTGAAGCTTTATGAGCTTGCTTTATTTTCTTGCATCATTTGCCACCACTAATAGTAAAATATGATAAGCTTTTAACTTGTTTTGTCATTTTCAATCTTATATGATTCCATGGAAGGTATGTTTAAATGCTGCAGTCCTTGTAGTGCTTTGATATATTTATGTTTGTGTTTGTATTGTTGCTATGCAACTTACCTTGAAGACAAATTTGTTCATTCATTAATCAATTTTATAGGTATTTGTAATGTTGCTAGGTGAGTAGACTAATTGTTTAAAGAGTAGTTGGATTTTGTATTCTGATGGAAAGGTTTTATCTACTATATTTTAAATAATGTGCAATATAACAGATAGGATATATGAATAAGTAGGGTGTAATTTAATCATTTTAATCAAAACTTAAAATTTCCAGAGAATGGTTTACTTTGAGGGGAAAAAAATATATATTTTATGGACAAATATCGTACTTCCCAGATATATTTCCAATATGGAGAGGCTTCAGTATGAAACTGTAAACATTTTATTTATTTTAATTCTGAAATTTATTCAGGTAACAATGGAAGAGTCCATGATTGTTGGTGCACTGGAAACTTTAAATGAAGAAGCTCAAGAAGATGCACTAGAAGAACGATTGTCTCTAGGAAGAGGAGGTGGAGAGTTGGTAACTTGCAGTATTGTTTCCAATCCTCTCAGTCCTATCTTGTCTGATCCTGAGGAACATGTTTTGGAAGATCATACAGATGTTACTCATATTGCAAACACAATAATTGGGAGTTTTGCTAGTCCTCCTGAAGTAGATGTCCTGTATCTAAGGAGTCCTAGGGATTCTCCATTACTTCATATAAGGTATGTAATAATAATCATTCAGAATAGAGTTTTCAATATTGTAGAGTTGAGAAAATATTCAAGTTTTTGTGATTCCTTGAAAATCAGGGGTGGGGAGAATTGATTGCTGTTATAACCTGATCCAGGGTTATACATTTATTTTATGAAAAAAAATGAATGATTTGGGAATTTGTTTCACATAAAGAATCAATGATTTGTAAAAATATTTAAAAATATAAATTTTAATGAAATATAGGTTTAAATAAAAATAGCATTTTCTGTAAATCACTGAAGACTTGCAATAATAATAAATCGTTTAACCTGCTGATGCAGGCATGGGGATAAGTTTTCATAAGTTTTGATCAAAAAATGCCCCTATCCAGTCCATCTTGGCATGCTCACATTCCACCATGCAACTTTTCCCAGGCGCCTCCGTAGCCAGGTGGGAAGGAGCAGCAGTGCGTAGCACACGCTTCTTGATTAGACCGGGGTTCGAGCCTGTCACCACCAAATACGGAGGATGCGGAAAGGTCATTCAGGGAATGACCACCGCATATCCCGGAGCAATATGGCCTTAGTTGCTAATGCTCTTAAAAAACCAACAAGCAACTTTTCCATTCGTAATGGCGGGGGGGATATAGGATGCAAATTCTCGAACGTCCATTTATCCATAAATGATTGAAAAAAATTTGGATTATCGATAAATTTTCTAATTAAATTAGCTGTCTCATTAATAAAAGAAAAACGCAAAATTATAAGAACAGATTTTAATGAGCTCATTCCACATTGTGTTACAGCCATAGCTATTTAAACATTATTTAAACAGATTTTAGTTTTTTATCCTTATTAAGGAAGTAACATTTCAAAAAAGCATAAGGCATTAATAGTGGCTGGAGAGAGACTGCATCGAATCTTCGTTATGAAAATTCCCGCTGAAGAAAATGTACGCTCTGTTCACAGCTTGTAGGCTTGATGGTCCTTAATGCATTGTACATTGATCTAGATTTTCGCTTCTCTTTTTCTTTACTTCATACTTTGCAAATTCACTGCCTGAATTGAACATAGAGGACTTACTTAAGGACTCGAAGTTTTTGATTCCAATTTGCTCATCTCGTGATAGAGGCATTTTTTGAAATCCTCCTCTTCGTCGTCTTCATTTACGTTGCCCTCATCTGGCGTTTCTTCTGCACTGCTTATATCCATAAGAGGGTTCAGGAAGCAGTCATAAATATATAGAAGTGGCATATTTCTTTAAAGAAACTGGAGAAGACATCTTGAAAGTGTCAGAAATTTGTTCATTTATAGCTTTAGAATCATGAAGATATCGCAAAAGGGAAACAGTATTTTGAACTCTTCTTGATTCATACCGTTGCTTCAGAGAAAGATTCATTTGACGAGCTATTCCGCTATTTTTCTTTGCCAACTTTTTTAGAAGAAGCATCATAGATTTGTCTGCTTTCAATAAGTTTGCATCTTTTCGAGCACAAAGAAGTTAATACTATTTCAACTGGCCTTAAAGTGTGACATATAGACTCTTGACTGCAGTCCAATTTTTTCATAAAATTCTTCAAAGCAGCAGATTTCTAAAGCTTGTGTGATGCAGGATTTCAGTTTATAAAACCTTTCGCACATTTCAAGTAAACTGTTCCAGTGAGTTCTGACATCAAGGATTAATTGTAGCTCATTTCCATGTTCTGATTTCACAAATCCTTGGAGAATTTCATTCCTTAAAGGGGAATTTTTGAACATTTTGCAAACTTTCCACAGTTTCCTGATCAAACCAAAATAATCGTCTTTAAGTGCCAATCACTGAATATTGTCTTCTTTGCTGTCTTCATGAACATCACATTCATAAGTCTCTTGATCTACTTCATCTTCCTCTTCTTCATCAATGACATTTTCCCAGGGGCTCACATCTGGTGAATATGGGCTTGGCACACCCAGGGTCCTGAGCTGGATATCATCATTCTTCTCTTTCTTGGTGATTCCTTTCTGCTTCTCTCTCTCTCTCTCTCTCTCTCTCTCTCAGGGTAACATGGGAATTTTTTTTGGCTGGTGCAGCATAAGCCTCAAGCTTCCTTGCACCATATGGCTAATAATAATAATAATAATAATAATAATAAAGGATATCCAATACAGCAAGATGAATGCCATGCGCCAAACATTCTTGGTGGTTCTGGGAGTATTTCGTGGCCAGATTTGACCATGATAGATGCACTGTCGGTTGTAAAAGCCGTGATGTGCTCATTCATGTCAAATCCAAATTCTTTTAATTTGATATTGACCAGCTCCTTACATTTAGTGCTATTTAGTGATCCTCTGATTAATATCATTCTCAAAGACCAATGCTCATTTGCATCATGAACATTTATGTTCATAAATATTTTATTTTGAAGAGATGTATATTCATGTAGAGTGAGGGAAAATCGTTGATCATTTTTAACTTTCTCTTTGAATAAGTCAGTTAATTCCTTTTTCTTTTCCTCATAAAATGAAATTACCATATTATATTTTTGACTGTATTAAGACAAGTTGGTGGAGGATTATCATATTCATCCCTTTGTGTTTTTAAACTATTTTGTATAAAGTCACTTTTTGCAATATGTTTAAAACTGAAACCATCAACACTAGCCATTTTGGAGACTACTTCTTTCATTGAAATTAGGATTTCAATGAAAGAAGTTGCCACTTCTGCATCATCACTCAAATCAATATGGTGAACATTCTTTATGTGAAAGGCTAATCCTGTTGTTGTACTTCCAGCACATTTTAATGTTTTATTGCATTACACTTAGCTTCAACACTACTAGATTTGGTAAAATAGTTCCAAACATTTGACTTCCTTGGAATTATTAGGCCTATATATAAAAAAAAAAGTAATTTAATTATATACTGTGTGAAGAAAATGTTTTGAGTGAAAAATAACACGCACCCAAACTACACTGCATATGTTTCCACATTATGAATAATTAAATTTTATGCTTTTTACAGAATCAGTAAACTGAGAACATGCCTCTACGTAATATTGAAGGGCTGCAGCATTCCTGGTGCACTTATAGTGCAGAACTGAAATCAAATAGATAAATGACAGAAATTGAAACAAAATTGCAGAATTGAAATCAATTAGATAAATGATAATAAACAAATCACTTCATGGGACGTAAGTAACATGAGTAACTGATAGTTAGAGGCCCTGTAGAGGGCAAAACAAAACATTTTCTATTACTAATAAATCTCATTTGCAAGAGAAAAGTTGTTTATTTAGCGTAAACTTAAAAGAATCAGTAAGTGATCTGAAATTATTGATAAATTTGCTCAATAATTATACGATATTTGACTTTCATTTATCGATAATATTTTATCAATTGTATACACTAGGGGGATAGGAAAGCCAGCACTTCACCATCTGTCTACTTCCAACTCTGTGCTTCCCATCGATCTGTTTACTCTGATTTCCTGCCTATCTTCGCTGATGGCTTGAAATCAGAATCATCCGTGGGATCCACTGAAGTCTTTCCAGACAGTAATTATCTGAGAAGAATCTCCACAAGTGCAGTATATACATCGCAGAGTTGTATGCTATAGAGCTAGACTTGGACCACATAATAAAAGTAATAAATATCAAATGTAACAAATCTGTAGTATACACAGATTTGTTCGGTGCCTCCGTAGCCAGGTGAGAAGGAGCAGCAGTGCGTAGCACACGCTTCTTGATTAGACAGGGGTTCGAGCCCATCACCACCAAATATGGAGGATGCGGAAAGGTCAGGGAATGACCACCGCATATCCCGGAGCAATATGGCCTTAGTTGCTAATGCTCCTAAAAACCAAATAACAAACAAACACAGATTTGTTAACTACATTACAGGCTCTGTCAGTGATAAGATATAATCCTCATCCAGTCCATCCCAGGGTTCAGCAGAAGTTATACTTTTTTTATGAGTTTAGTTTCAACATCCAGTTCTGCTGGATTCCAAGATTTGGCAGATGTCACAGCCAGATCATTAGCATTAGTAGAGGCATATGATGCAAAAAAGCAAGCTTATACAGTATCAAAAAAAAAAAAAAAAAAACCTTCCTATTTCACCTATCCATTCGCTTTTATTCACCTGATTGAGCCTTATACATTGTTGTCAGATTTTCACAGTCATTAGAATCTTAGAACAGTTATAGCCTGTTAGTACCCTATACAGACTACAGGCATATGATACACTCCAAATTATTCTCCTAGTGGTAACAAACTTGGCATGGGCAGGTCACAAACAAATTCCATCAGATAAAGAGCGCAATCCAACACTGGCAGTCAAGTCTGTGCAGGAACCGTAGGGAGAAAGTTGTTCTTGCTCACCTATAAATGAGAATTTTGAAAATGTTTTAACCATTCAGCATAATTTAACTGAGTGTCCACATTACAGACATAAATGTGCTTTATATTTTACCACTTTTAGTCATCTGATTGAACCTTGCACATTCAGTCAGATTTTATCTGACAATGACCACAATGTCAGCCATTTTTAATTAATTGAAGTCTTTCACATTTTTAGTCTTATTTAAAAATATATCTTTTACACTGATGATATACCTTTATTGTTATACCATTTGACATAGTGGCCTAATTTTTTAGGTAACTGAAATATTTTAAATAATCTTTTCCATGACTTGGTTTTGGCACATTATATCACAATCAGGTGAAAACCTATATCCATTTCCTTTAACTACCTCGTATTAGCTAATCAAATTGGTTAGAAAGTATCTCCCACCTGAACAAAGAAAATTCTCTGATTTTTATATACAGTAAACCCTCGATATAACAAATTTAATGGATTGGACAAATAATAATACAGTAATGTACATATTAATCTCCAGCATATTATTTTTTTTAGGTTATACAAAACTTCAGTGTTATTATTAATTAAAAATTAATAATAATTACCTATTTCCATTATTGTTTTGATAATTACTTACTTTTATTTTTATAATTAAATTCAGGAAATTGTTATTTTTTTTTCTGAAAACGTGTTCAAATAACTGTTTTCCCAGATTACAGATAATAGGTAGGAGCAGGCGGTGACTTGCGAGCTGAACGCGACTCGTGACACTAAACTGCAGGTCTACCGACTCACTTTGTTTCGGTCTCAGTCTGCCTCAGACTATCGTGCGGTCAGGTTGTATACAGAGTGTTTCTGTGATTCCTGAATTGTGACTTTATTTATTAAATAATTTTGCAATCCTTACAATTTAAAATGGCATCGTGTTAGAGGAGTTAAAAGAAAGCATGTGAACTTAAATTGGCACAGAAATTAGAGCTAATTGAGAAATTAGAACAAAGCGTCTCAGCACGTGTTTTTGAAATTTATGGCATAAAAAAAAAAACCTGTTTCTGATATCCGTAAATCAAAGTCCAAATTGCAACCTGATTCTTTAAAATACAGTGTTGATAGCTCTAAATGTGGTCCTACAGAGGGGAGTAGAAAATACATGAAAGTTGCGCAAGATAAAAACTTAGAAGCTGTGTATAAGTGGTATGTTCAAGAGAGAGAGAGAGATCTAGTGGTGTTAATGTTCAAAGTTTTGAGTTGAAATCTGCATGTGAAACTGTTGGAAAACACATGGGACTTAATGTTAAGGCAAGCGATGGGTAGCTATGGTGTTTTAGAAAAAGGCATGGCACTGTGAACAAGAAAACCTGTGGTGAATCTTTAAGTGCAGACACTTCACAAGTTGAGCCATTTAGAAAATTTATAAATGAACTTATTAAATCTGAGGGCCTTATTTTATCACAGGTTGACAATGCCGACGAAACTGGCCTGTTCTATTGTGCTGTTCCTGAAAATACACTGGCTTACAAACATGAAACAGCACTCCTTCCTGGTCGCAAGTTAAGTAAGGAGGGAATTTCTTCCTTACTTTGTGCAAATGCTGATGGCTTGCATCGCCTGAAGCCCATGGTGGTAGGGAAATCAAAGGAACCTCGCTCTCTTGAAGACATTATCAGTTGCCTGTTATTTACACCAGCTCAAAGAATGCGTGGTTTACTTCAGAGATTTTTTTTTGACTGGTTCTTCAACCACTTTGTCCCTGATGTGAGGTGCTTCTAGACAGATGTTCTGAAAATTTCCCCCAATAATGCAAAGGCATTGCTGCTTCTTGACAATGCCCCTGCTCATTCTAGTGCTGAGAAGTTAGTAAGGATGGCAGAATTGAATGTCTTTTTTTGCCTCCTAACACAACTTCAGTTATTCAGCCAATGGACCAGGGAATAATTTCAGCCTGCAAGAGGCTGTATATGAAGAACTTTTTGGAAGAAGTAATGGTTGTGTTGGAGGATGAAGAAGACACAAGAGGAGCCAGGACACTTCAGAATCTACGAGCTTACAACATTGTCTGCACTCTTTAACTTTGCAGCTGCTTGGAAGGAGATGAAGACTACGACTTTGGCAAATGGTTGGAAGAAGTTGTATAATATTAAACTGGATTTGGATTTTGAAGGATTTGAGGCAAATGACTTTTGGTGCACCCTTGTAAATGCTGGCAAACAGGAAACAACTGAAGATGATGTTTCTGAAATGGCTTGAAAATGATGAAGGTGATCATGGCTACCAAGTCCTCACTGAAGAAGAAATTGTGGACAAGGTTCAATATGGCAAGGCAGGAGAAGAAGACAACATCGAGAAAGAGCAAATTACACCAGCATGGCCTACACTGTCTGAAATGAGAAATCTCGTGGACATCGCCATCCACTACATAGGGACATCTTCTGACCCTGAAATTGTCCCTTACTATGAACATTTTCAGCAGTTCAGGGCAATCATTATTAAGAAACAACATCAGAGTGGCAAACAACTGAAGCTGGATGCTTTCTTTAAATGAACTTCACTGACTACTACTTCACCTCCAACTGCTTGTACATCTCAACCGTCTACAAGCAAACAGATGACACCAGTGCCTCCATTTGTGAACATTTCAGAAGAATCTGAAGCTGAGGATTCCCCTTCACCTTTACCTTCAGATACTGAATAACGCCTACTATACTACTACCACTATGGTCACGGCAAAATACTCTTCAACTACGCTGTCAAAAAGGTGGGTAAATATTACATATTCTTTATTATAATTTAATAATTTTATATTTTACAGTACTGTATATTGTATTAAAGTTTTTTTTGTTTTTTTTTTTACATTAAGAACAATAAAAAATGCACCCCCTTAGGTTTCATTCGATTGAACGGACTTTCGGCATTAATGGACACCCCTTCTCCCCTATTAGTCCGTTAAATCGAGGGTTTACTGCACTGCATTCCAGATGAAGTAATGTTTAAAGGTGACTTCTTTAACCATTACTCCATTACTTCCCCAGCACAAGAGTCAAATTTACAGGTTAATTACTCACTTTGTCCATCTTTGAATGTGCTGTTATTGAGGTTCTGAGTGTATAAACAATAAACAATCTTGTTAGTAGTGATCATTGGATCAATTGATTAGATATTGCTGTAACTTTTTGGATTTCTGAAGAATGTTCAACACATTCTGCATGATACAGAAAGATATGTCGCAGATGGATCCTGAGATGGTTTCTAGAAGAAATGAAAAAAAAAATGCAGAAGTTTGTTAGCACAGTCATTTTGTTATACAGCAATATTTCTTCAATACAAAATGCAAGACCTTATTGCAGCCATATATAACGTTGGTATAAATTTCAATACTGGAATTTAAAGTTGTTCCACATCCTTTCTATAGTTCCCAAATCTTAAAGAGCATATCCAAAGCAACAGATATCATGCTGTTGAAGAATTAACTAAAAGAATTTTATTGAGTGGCAAGCAAAATCTTTTTAAATGCTGGGTGAAGTGTATTGAGTTAGATGCCCTAACAAAACCCCTCTCCAAAACATGCCAATACCAAATACTCCCTGCCTCAAAAATTCCATTGGGGGGGGGGCATTTGGTGTTGGCATGTTTTAGAAGAAAATAAGCACAAAATAAAGAGAATGTGTCAAAAAACAACAACAACAAAAAAAAGTCTTTTTTTTCTGCTGTTGTTTTTTTGATCCATTATCTATCTTTCTATCAGAAAATGCCTTATCCTTTTTTTTTTTTTTTTTTTGTAATAATAGTGAAACTACAACTTTGCCATCAAATTCAAATTTTTTTTTTTTTTTTTTTTCAAATTTGTGAAATTCTGATTATTAGTAGTGGCAGATGATGCAAGAAAGCAATCTTATACAATGCCATCAAAAAAAAAAAAAAAACACACACATTTCCCTATCCCTCATCTAATAGTTTGTCTAGTTCTTCCAGGAATTTATTTCAACTATCCACCTCTACTCCTGATGGGAGTTTGTTCCACCAATCAATCATCCACTGCTGAAAGTAAATTGCTATGTATATATCCTGCAACCACCCTTCCTCAATTTGAATTTATGCCACCTCATATATGTAGTCCTGTGTTTACCAGGAGAAGGGATTCCATCAGCATTGAGTTTACTCAATCATCCATTCAAAGTCAAACACCCTCAATCAGATATCCTAGCAGGTGCCTATACTTCACATGCAGCAATTTGCAGAAGTGAAACCCTTCCTCGTAAGAGCACCCTTTTGATCCCCCTCACTGATCTTGTTACTATTCTCTGCACTTGTTCCAAGAGATCCTTGTTCTTCCTAAAATGAAGCTTCCAGACCTGTGTGCACTCGTGATGCAGCCATTACCTTATAAAATGTTATAACCATTATAACCATTACCTTACAAAACCTTATTAACCTTATAACCATTACCTTACAAAATGTTATAATCACCTCCTTATCACTGCTGGAAAAATGCTTGTATATCATTGGAAAAGCCTATGAGCTATTCTGGTAGCCTGTCTGTACTGCTCAGAGAACTTCACATCTGATGGCACAATTATCTCTGGCTCCTCATCCTTCTCCACTACCCTGAATGTGGTACCACACAGTGGTACATTAATCTGGGTTTACTGCTGGCTATATGAAGTCAATATTAAACTTCAGTTGCCATTTCTCTGAATATCTTAATTTGTATATATCTTGTTGCAGTAGCATATCCTGATTACTGTGATTAACCACTCCGCCAACCTTTGTAGCATCTGCAAACTTAGACATTAAACTGATATGCCTTCATCAGGATCATTAATAAATACAGAAAACAACAATGGCCTAGCACTGAACCCTGGAAAACTCTACATATAACATTAACATAAGAGCAATGATGATCGATAACCAATCTATCTTCTCCCACTCAGCCATCTATTTATCCATAGCAGTAATTTGTCCTGAATACCACAGTGCTATAGCAGTCTTTTATGTGCAACAGTATCAAATGTTTTCCTGAAATCTAAAAATTTGATATCAAATTAATTTTTGCATCCAGTTCTTTTGTTACTATGTCATAGTATCCAATAAGATTGGTCAGACAAGATCACCCCTTAACCCCATGCTGTTACTGCAGTATAACTACATTCCTGTAGATACTTTCACGCAACTCCAGTCCATAGAGACTTCCCCCTGAATCCAAAGAAGCTCTCCTAATTATGCTAAGAGTTTGCTTATTTCCTTTGCTACCCCCTTAATGTAATTGGATAGATCCCATTCACCAAAGGTGCTTTTTTATGTTTAGATTCAACAATGTCTCTTCCACTTACCTCTCAGTTATTACAAAATAATTTGGCTCACTGTTAAAGTTTGATAAACATCTTGTATCCCTTCCCTAAAAAATTCCTCATGTGTAAATGTAGATGCAAAATACCTATTTGGTTTTTCAGCAAACTGAGCAGGATCACTGACATTTACAGCATTCTTGTCTGTACCAGTGTGTTTCATCCCCTTCCTTCTAATGTTTACATAAGTAAAGATGTCTGTGCTGTTTTTCTTTGCATTCTTTGCCAGAGACTTCTTATAATCTGCCTTAGCTTGCCTAATCTCCCTTGTGACCTGAATTGCAATCTAGTTTATATCTACTATAGGCATCTGTATCATGTGATAATTTATATACATCTCATGCATGTTTTTTCTTCCACGACTCATCAGTTCATCCAACATCCATTTAGGTCTAAGCTTTGAACAGTATCTCTTATTTGGTACAAACAACCTAGCCTCTTCTACGATTACATCCCTGAATGCTTCCGATTAGAATTTGCTGTTGGTAACTTTATCAGTTAGTCCCACTATAGAATTTAAAAACTGCCTGAGATGATTGTAGTTGCATGTTTATGTAAAGCCACTGTGATCACTGTCCTCTGTTGGCCTTTTATCTGCAAATTCTTAATGCATGAAGGCTCGTTTCTGACCAAGAGTATTGCTTTTGCTCATTGCCTCTCTGATATGCTTGTGTAGAAACAAAAGATCTTGCTGCTACTATGTGAGTGATCAATCCAAATGGTCCAGTCAGTATCTGGAAAGTTAAATCCCCCCCATTGTAAGTAAGACATTGTGATTTACTGACCCAATATATATATATATATATCTGTGTAGTTGTTCATTATAAACATCATAGTCATTAGGCTTATAACATACTCCTACCCTCATTTTTGTTTTCCCAGTGCTTATGTCACACAAACTAGCTTAACATTGCACTGGTCAGTTTTTATTTGCTTCTTTATTTAGAGCATAATGTCTGGTGTTGGAACAAACTTCCATTTGTGGGAGTAGGTAATTTGAATAAATTCAAGGAAGAACTATACAAATTGTGGAGGAGATGGATAGGTGAAATACATTTTTTTTATTTTTTTGGTTGATGCTCTATAAGCTTGCTTTCTTGCATCATTTGCTAGTACTAATACTAACCTCTCCTCTCGTACCCACCCCTCTTCCTGTGTCTATACACATTGTACTCCTCATATTCAAATTCTGAATACCTTATGTCTGATGATACCCATGTCTACCCACAATATCTGCATTTTATGACTTTACTAATACTTCAAACTCATGAAATATATTTAATACACTCTCTGCATAAATGTACAGGCAAATATATATGCTCATGTTTTTACTCTTATTAATCTCTATTTTCAATAACAGATTGGCTAACTTGGGGTAGTTAATGAATTAGTGTTCAGGTGGGTCAGTGTGTATTGCATAAAATATGTGGAATATGCAAAACTGTTAATGAAGAACATTAATAATTAGCTTCACACCACATACATTTCTTTTCTGTGCTGCGAAGTTTATTAACAATGCCCTTTTGTAAGATTCAAAAACAAAAAAGTACAGGGTAATATTTAAGTAGACACATATGCTAGATTTTCCATTTTTTATAAAACGTGGAAACATTGACACATTTGCTTTGTGCTATACCGTATGTAGATGTAGAAACATGATGTAATCAGGTATTTGTTAAAAAACATAAGAACAACGTGCAGAACAATTTGTTTGGAAATAAATGCAAAAATAGATGCATCATTCCAAACTGAAGATAAATACGTGTTGAACATTTATTTGTGCATCATTTATGAAAGAATATAATCTTCCCTTGAGATCCACTAATCATGTGAGAACATTTTTCAAAAATATGCTTCCCAATTGTGAAATATCAAAAAAGCACATGTAAATGAACAAAACCAGTAGTCATTGTTAGTAAAAAAAAAAAAAAAAAATTGCTCAGAAAGGGAAAGAAAAGGTAGCTCTGAAAAATGTCATTTTTGACTGGTACAAATGACAGTAATCAAGTGATTCCAAGCTGCATTCCATTAAATGAAATCCAAATCAAAAGCAGCTTGCTCTCAATTCCCATATTGGAAGGTGACTAAATATAGTGCAATGTTAGGAATCTTCTGAGCAACCCAAAACATATGGGATTCCTTTAAAAAAAAAAAAAAAAAAAAAGTATCCAACACTTAGTTTTGATAATGCCCTTTTATGGTAGGTCTAAAAACTGAAGTAGCAGGGGTGAGTATTGGTGATAATAGGCTGTCCTTATCATGTTATTAATTTGTGTGCTGAAAGAAGTGCTAAAAGGAAACAGTTTATCTAATGCATGTCACTGAAGTAAAAGATTTTGAAGTATGTTTGTACATATTGGTTGCCTTTGGTTAAATGTGTAACCAGCTTGATAGAACAATGGCAACCCTTTTACAAGTCTGTTTAAAGAATAAAAGAGAAAAGTAGTGGTTAGATAAGCCATATGAAAATTTTTCAAAGCAAAAAAAAAAAAAAAAAGTAATGTCCAAATCTGATTCATGATCCAAAATAAGTTTTGAAAAAAGGCAAATTAATTAAAGAAAAAATTTGACATTTCAGCCAAACAAAAAAAAAAAAAAAAAAAAATGTGCAATGTTACATACTCTTAAGGCATGCATCCTGGGAATGCATCAAACGGTCCTCTTGCACAACATGCTCACAGTTTAGATTATTTTGAATAGTAAAATTAGTAATGTACTTAATAGAATTTGTTTTTACCTTTAGAAAATTGATTCTTATTGCAGTTGATTCTAATAACTATTGATCAACATCTGATGAATACAGGCAACCCCCGTTTAACATGGTACTTCTACAACATGGTTTTGCTCTAACACGATTGATAAATCAGCAATCCTCGCACAACACAGTACTTCTACAACAAGATTTCGCTCTAGCACGGTCTGAGAATTGCAGGAAATCTCGCATAACACAGTATTTTTGAAATTTTATGCTGGGAAACCCTACTATTATGTTAGATGAAATTTTCAACTTTTCCATTTCTTTTTATGAATCCCTGCTGTCGACTCGCTAGTTGTTATCGCCTTCGTGGTATTTTTCTAAAGCACATTTCTGGAGATCACTACCATAAAACAATAAAAACAATTTACAGTTTTCGGTTTATTGGTCTTTTCTGTTACTGTAATCAATTATAAACGGGTAGTAAACTCAATCTTCTTGCATTTGCTATAGTACCGATAGCTGGAATTCTGTGGATTTTCATGTTATTATGGTGAACTGTGTTTCCCCTTCCATGAAATATTCAGTCATATAAAAAACCATAAATAAATGCTCAGAAACTCGTTACTCCATATCTCACTTGTGCATAACGTGTTTGTTGCAATTTGTGCGTGTTGTGTTCTTTAATTAAATGAACGTACATTATCTGACATAAGTATCACAGTTTGTAAGGTAAGACGTTTGTTCAGTTATTACTAATTAAGTTACTACTATTATAAAAATGAAGTTAAAATATTAAGTTATTACTACTATAAAAATTAAGTTTCCGATAGTTATTAAAAAAATTGTGTATTTTTATTAGTTTTTGGAACGTACCCCCCCCCCCTTTTTGTACTGGTTCTTAGTCCCTTATAACACGGTTTAGCATTACACGAGATTTTGTAGGAATCAAAGTACCGTGTTATATGAGGGTTACCTGTATTATAATCTGAAAAGCAGCAGTGTTATTACAGAGTTCATTTAAAAGATTATAAAATTTAAGAGATAATTCACACCAGGGGCATTATGAACTAATGAACTTGTAGATACTTGAATAAGAAATTTTTAGTAATAGATGGAAACTGCTAATTTCCAAGTATGAAAGAAATTGAATTTGCTCATAAGGAAGTTACAAATGTGATCACATATTCTGATACTGTATAAGAGTTTTTGTCTAACTCTGCTGAAATGAACAATAACACAAAGACAAGAAATATTAATAAGAAACATGGATGATGATGAATTACAAAGTTGAAGGCTAAGTTAGGTTATTATTTTTGGTGACTTTTAAGTTAACTTGTTTTTCTCCTTAAGAAAAAGAAATGTAAATTATAAAATTTATATAAAAAAAAAAAAAGAAAAAGCATTATTAGCTGATTATCTCAGAATTCCTGAATAGTAAATATAAATATTTTAAGTGGGGCATACATATAAAATTTTCAAAAACTACTGAATTTGAGAGAAATTAGGAATTTGGAATGTTAGATTTTATGAGGTTTAACCCCAGGGGCTCACATCTGTTGAGTATGGGCATGGAACACCCAGGGTCCTGAACTGAATATCATAATTATTCTTCTCTTTCTTGGTGATTTCCTTCTATTCTTCTCTCTCTCTCTCTCAGGATAACTCAGAAATTTTTTTTTGACTGGTGCAGCATAAGCCTCAGGCTTCCTTGCACCATATGGCTAATAATAATAACTGTTTGAAAGATGTACTGGTATCTAGTGGGAACCACACATCAGAACTCTTCCCTTGTGGGTCTTCAACCATGAAATGCAGGAGGAGAAATTAAACAGTAATAGTTAAGAAATTTATTTCAGTTTATAGTACTTCCTAAAATTTTAAACAGACAACAAAATTAACACTCTGAAAATACAGAAATGTCTATTTTATATATACAAGTGGAACTGCATGTGATTTTCCCCCCAAGCACCTCTACAACTTCAGACAATTAAACCTTTCCAACATTGTAAAATGTTCATTTATTTGGAGTTAAAAGTATATATAGGAATTTATTTACTCTCCCTGCATTCTCAAAGAAAATGTAGTACAGTATTTGTGCAAGTAAGGGGGCTTCCCTAGACTTCCAGCAGCTATTACCCTAGTGATTCAATCCATGCAGTCAGCATTCTACTTCCCAAACTATGGCCTGGGTTCCAAGTGATTTAGTGACCAGGTGATCTTTTTTCAAAGCAATTGATATAGCATTTCCTCCTGTCATAAACTGATTATAGTTTTCATTTTTAAATGTCCTCCCAATTTCGTGCCATTAAAACAGAGCATTGCAAATTAAGCAAACTCTCAGAAAGGAAATCCATCTTTCTTTTTCCTCTGCTAACCAACCAACCTTTATACCACTTGGTTACTCTTACAACACTGCTACTCCCTCCCCATGGTGGGATCAGAAACCTGAGTGGTAAAGCTAACACCACCCCCCATTCCGCCAGACAAAAAGGAGCATAGTATGGACTTTGGCAACATGAAAGCACGCTGATCTTTAGTTCCTGATCAGATAGATAGGCAATTCCAGATTGCCTATTCCAGTAACGATTTAATAATTTTATTAACACATCATCACTAACCAAATGTCAAAGTGACACTATTTTCATAGTTGTCTGTGACTGCATGCAATAAATTATATTATTATTATTCCGTTTATTCATGTGAAAGGTTTGCCCCTATACAGTAGTTATATAGTGGGAGCATACATTCTGCATTCATCTTATTATAAATGATCAAGAAGATCATCTTATTATATATGATCAAGAAGAAAATTTTTACAATTGTGACAATATTTCACTAATACATAATTGTACGCAATTATGAATAATTATGCAGAAATTGTATACATTTAGTATTTAACTAAAAGATTAATCTGAAGTAGAATTTTATATATATTCTTATTTATTATTTAAATTTTAATACACCAAATTTTGTAGCCAAATAATACACCAATTTAATACACCAAATTTTGGTGTATTAAATTTTAATACACCAAATATTTAGTCTCTAGAGCTAAGTACCGGCCAACCCTTCCCTATCTCTTCCATCATGCAGTATGATTGATGATTTTTGAGGTTATGATGAATGTCATGGCGAGATCCAATATTCCTTATATTTCGAGGGTACAGCTCTAAAACGGTGTTCGCAGGGGCCGGCCGCTAGTTAGTACACCGGACTGAACCTATTGGTAACTCTCTAGGAAGCTTCCGGATCAGATAGTGTATAATCTTGCTACCTCTACTCTGCCAGATAGTGACTGGAGGGAGTCCGAGTAGTGTGTATGCGGGGAGCATTGTCGAGGCCACATTATGTCAAGGATCTGGGTATATTCTTACCACATGTACGCCATATCCAAAAATTTCATTACTTCATACAGCATGTCCCACCCACTTTTTCTTACTATTCAATACACCATGAATTGTCAAAATAATAGAGCAAGCTTATCTGCAAAAAGATCTAAACCTCCCAAGAACTTCCTAATTCATTTCACAAATATACGTAGTCTCAATTCTAATCTCAACGATGTCCATTTCCACTTGCAGTCTTCCAAACCCCATGTACTTTTTCTGACTGAATCTCAGTTATCAGTTGATTCAACTACTGCTCATCTCAGATGTCCAAATTATTTGCTGTATGATTCCTTTCGCCTCAAAGGTGGTACTTGTGCATATGTCCGTTCTGATATTCCCTGTCAGAGACTTGGCAATTTGGAATCTCCTCTCTTTGATCTTCTCTGGCTTAAAATCTCTCTACCTCATTGTGTAAAATTCATCTGTTGTCTCTACCGTTCTCCCAACTCCACTAATCACTTGGAGCGCTTTGACTTCCTCTCTTTGCAACTTGACTTTCTCCAGTCCAACTTTCCTAACAGTGAGGTAATTTTCCTTGGTGATTTTAACGTTCACAACTCCAGCTGGCTTCCCTTTTCTAGTCACACCGACCCAGCAGGTCGAGATGCTGAGGCTTTTGCAATTACTAATGACCTAGCACAGATTGTTCATTTACCTACAAGAATACCGGACAATCCTAATCATACAGCCAATACGCTTGATCTTTTTCTCACAAACAACCCTTCTAAGTACAAGGTTGAAGTGAGAGGTCCTTTAGGCACTTCAGATCACAACTTGGTGATTGCCTCTTCTCCAATGGAACCTTTATCTCATGGCTATTCCCAACCTCGTATTGTTTGGCATTACAAGAATGCAAAATGGGATGACCTGCGAGACTTCTTTTCTTCTTTTCCTTGGTCTGATTACTGTTTCAAAACTTCTGATGTCAACGTTTGCTCAGATCGTGTCAGTGAAATTATTCTTGCAGGAATGGAATCCTTTATCCCACACTCCACTTTAAAATCTCGTCCTTTATCTAAACCTTGGTTTTCCAATAAATGTGCTAAGGCTGTCCAAGAGAACGTTGCATATCGTAATTGGCTTGTTTCTAATTCTTCAGTTTCATTTTCTGCCTACACCAAAGCTCGCAACAATTGTAAAGCAGTTATTAATCAGTCCAAACTAGAGTTTGAACAGGCTGAGTAGAAAACTTGCTTCTTGCCCTAATGGTAGCCGAGCATTCTGGTCTCTTGCCAAAGCTATTGGCCGCAACTTTTGCCCACCTCTGTCCAAACCAGATGGTTCTGTTGTCACTTCAGCCAAGGATAAAGCTGACCTGCTAGCATCCCATTTTTCTTCCAGCTCATGTATTAATGATCTTGGTAAAACACCTCCCACCATTCCTAACACGCTCCATTCAATGCCTCCTGTGGTCTTCCGTCAAAAGGATATCAGAAGGATTTTGATGAATCTTGATGCTAAGAAAGCTCCAGGTCCTGATGGTATTTCTCCACTTGTTCTTTGTTCATATCCAGCCAGTTCCTAAAAAGGGTGACAAATCCCTCCCATCCAATTATCATCCCATTGCAATTACTTCTACTCTTTCTAAAGTAATGGAGAAATCAATTAACCGCCAACTCTTAAACTACTTAGAAACCTTCCGTCTGATTAACGATCGCCAGTATGGATTCCGTCAGTGTCGATCCACTGGTGATATTCTGGCTTATGTTACCCATTTATGGACTAATTCAATGGAAAGGTTCGGTGAAACACAAGTAGTTGCTCTTGACATCTCAAAGGCTTTTGATCATGTTTGGCATAAAGGTCTTCTAAACAAGCTTCCATCTTATGGTTTGCCAACTGTTTTTAGTAATTGGTTATCCAGTTTTCTCTCTGATTGCTCACTGAGGGTGATGGTAGATGGCTCTCTGTCTTCTAACTTCTCCACTAATGCCGGTGTCCCCCAAGGTTCAGTTCTTTCCCCCACTCTTTTCCTCTTGTATATCAATGACCTTCTTCCATTGACTGGAAATCCTATCCATAGTTTTGCCGATGATAGCACATTGCATTCAACTTTCCATTTTGAGAAACCTTGTCCAGCTCAATCAGCTTCAAGTTCTCGAAAATCTGCTGCCAATTCCTTAAATGCCGATCTTCAGGTAATTCTCCAGTGGGGCAAAGACAACTTAGTTGATTTCAACCCTTCTAAAACTCAATCTTGTCTTATATCTCGCAAAAAGGATTCTTCTGCTCCTATGCTTATCTTTAGTGACACTCCGATTTCTAGGCAAAATGATATCTCTCTTTTGGGGATTACCCTGACTTCTAATCTCTCTTGGCACAAGCACATTACAAACATTGCTTCCTCTGCATCTAAAAAACTTGGTTTTCTCTTTCGCTCTCGGCGTTACTTTTCTCCCAAACAGCTGCTCACTCTGTATAAATCGCAAATCCGCCCTGCCATGGAATATTGTTCTCACATCTGGGGTGGTGCCCCCAAAACCTCTCTCAGGCTTCTTGATTCCATTCAGAAGAGGGCAGTTAGGTTAATTAATGATTCATCTCTAACAGAGTCTCTCCACTCGCTTTCTCATAGACGCACTGTTTCTGCTGCATGCCTCTTCTACAGATACTTCCATGGGCACTGTTCTTCTGAATTGGCTTCTATAATTCCCTCTCTCTCTTTCAAAACAGTCCGAACATGTGCCGCCACCAGCCAACATCCATTTACTGTCCAACTTCAAACCCACAGAACCAACTTTTCATCTTCCTCATTTATTCATTCAACTGCCGTTTTCTGGAACAACCTTCCTTCATACATATTTCCTGAAAATTACAATCTACAGAAGTTCAAGTCCAATATCAACAAATATCTTCTTTCGTGTTCTCAAACTCCAACCCAAGCACGGTACTAAGTACTATAGGTTATAATACCTCTCGTGTTTGGGGTTCTCATAAAAAAAAAATAAATATATATATATATATATATATATATATATATATAGAAAAATAGTTATATATTTTTAATTAGTTCAATTAAAAACTTTATCTGGGACAGTGGTGAAGTAGCCGGAGTTGCATATAAGAAAAGAAAACACAAAAGGAAGAAAAAATGCATGTTATTGTACTGTAAAAACTGATATGTATTTCATAGCCTTGACTTTTATTAATGTTGACTTCATTGGTACTGCTTCTTGTATATTGTCTTTGTCCTTTATTATTGTGTTCACTATTGACACACAAATCTAAATTCCGTGCAATACTCGTTAATGTTTGACCATGGTTCATACATCCTTATTATTTTAATTTTTTCTGATCCAAATCGGTTGCATCCCTTTTCTTGGCAGATTTACTAGTACTGCTGTCACTTATTCTGTTAGTCTGCACCATGATAACAGTCAAAATGAAATTTTCTGTAAAGAACTTCACAGGGTTAAGGCAGAAACACACTATTATCACCTCACGCAAGGTCACATGCTCACATTTTACTAAAGCACATTTCTTGGAGGTCACTACCATAAAACAATAAAAACAATTTGCAGTTTCCAGTTTATTGGGTTTTTCTGTTAGTGCAATCTATCATAAACGGGTAGTAAACTCAATCTTTTGCATTTGCGATAATACCGATAGCTGGAATTCTGTGGGTTTTTATGTTATGGTGAAATGTGTATCCCCTTCACTGAAATTTTCAGTCATATAAAAAAAAAAATTTTCAGAATCTCTCTTCATTCCTATTTTTGTAAACTTGTTGCTCCATATCTCAGTTGTGCATTTGTGCATGCCTTGTTTGTCGTTATTAATTGCTTATTTTATTTTTTTTTTACTGTTTTAAATTTTACAATCTTAAAAAAAAAAAATGAGTGTAAAAAAAAGTTTATGTAAGTCCGAAGTTATGTAACTCTGGCTTACGTAAGTCGGGGAACTTGCTGTATATTTTTGTTTCAATTTTGAGAACTTTTAGCTGTCACTTCAGTCACAGGCACAATTAAAACAGTTTTAAAGAGATAGACACCTTAAATTATTTTTGTAGATAAAAATAATTTAAGATGTTTTTAAGATTTAAGAATTTAGAATTTACAAATGTAAAATCATTTGTAAATTCTAAACATATCTTTAAGATCATAAGTTCAGAGAGTTCAATTACAGCTGAACCAAAAACAGCATCCATGACTGGCTTTAATTTATAATTCACTTGAAGTTCATTTGAAGTATCAATTTAAAAAAAACTCTTCCTGGATATTCCTGCATATAGTACACAATATTCTTGAAGAGAGTGTCTGAATACTTTATTATATTATATGCAGGAGCATTCCTAGGGTATGTGGCACCCGGGTACCAATTGAAATCTGGTGCCCCCCCCCTTTAAAATTTTCTTCATATATATATATGCAGGTTTTCAGGTGCCCCTTGAACGTTTGCACCCCTTACACCCTCGGGATGCCCAGCCCCTGATTATATGTATACACTCTCTTGTGAAGATGCCTTACTAATTTCTTATCTCTGTTCTCCACCCCACCCCACCCCACCCCACCCCACCTAGGCCATTCTAACACTAGAACTCCATTTTTCATTATTTCATACTGAAAGGTACTTATACAACTATTGTGATCCATATTCTGATATAAGGATTGCAGTACCAGGAATAATATTGCTCTACAAAATAGTCATAATTTGTGATACTCTTTTAATAAAATAGTCAGTTGTATATTGGTTGCCTCTCTTCAACTAGCAAAAATTCTGTCATTAAATATATATTTTACATTATACCTTAATTTTTTTACACCTAGTCATATATACAGTATTATATAAATTGTATAATTGTACTTTGTGATTTTTATGACATTTTCAGAGCTCTTTCTTTGACTGATTCAGTCACTGACGTTGAAAGTGTAGCCTCTAGTAAATACCAAATACATGCAACTAATGATAGTGTAGTGTCACCAACAGTTGCAGCAAGAGAAGGATATATGACACCACCTTCAGCAACATCTAGTCCATCATCCAGAGTGATTTTTAATCCTGCAGACATAAGTTATCATGTTGGTTCTCCTAGGACTTCAAATGCTAGTCATGAAAGTAATGAAACTGATTACAGAAGATTTTCTAAAGCAAATGTATTTCCAACATCAGCCAGTCTTGAAAAGCTCTTTAGACCAAAAATAAAGTTTTCAAGTGTTTCATCACTGAATGATATTGCTTCTGGAAATATAACTGATCCTAAAACTCGCCAGAGTAAAAATACCATCGTAAATGATGAAAGTGACACTTCAGAAAGCTGTAATACTGATTCTACTAAGTCCACAGACAACTTGCTGTCTCAGCAGAACCAGTCTTCTAAAAATGCCGCTACCCCTCTAGATGAGAATGATGGGTTTTTTTCTGATGATGAGCATACTCCTCTTGTGTCACCACTGCATATTGGAAAGTCAAATCATTATCTGAATAATTCCAAAGTAGAAAAAAGCACAGTTGAGCATACCCAAATTAAAACTACTCCCAAACAAAGCTGTTCAGAAGGCTCTGCATTTTTTATGAAGCGACGACCACTACAGCGCCAGTACTCTATGGAGTGTTCTTATAATAACTTAAGCCCAACTCATACTTCATCATCAATGACAGAGATTTCATCACCCGCTACTTCATCATCATCACCACTACACCGGCATCTCTCCTATAGCTTAGCTCAAAATCAGCTTATTGAAGTGTTTGAACAATCTGTTAGTGATACTGCTTCTGACACTCAAATCACTATAGAATCTGCAGATTTATCTCACCTGCATAATGAAACAGTTTTGTAGTATTTGTTTTATTTATTCCTTAACTTCAAAAAATTTATCCAAGAATAAGTGTACTACTTACCAAATTTTACTAAATATATTAAGAGAGAGTGTAAATAGAATTTAGAAACCTAAATTATCTAATCTTTTTTTTATGAAGTAATCAAGTAAAACAAGTAATCGGAATTATTATTGGAAAATCAAAAACAAAGTCTATTGATTTTACATACATTTAAATTTCATGCACAGAATAAATCTAAATATGCACATTTGTTTTTGTTTGTGTTTCCTAACACAATTTCATTATAAATCCTTACTGTTAAATATACTCTACTGTTATTTATGTAACCTGTGCTATTTATTTTATATGTTTGGAATAATAAATTTTTTAAATTTGTTTTTTGTGCTTTAATTATATGGGATTGAGCCCTGGCAAGCCTAGACATTGCCAGGGCTCATCCCAAAACAGACTTACATGATCCTACTGCTTGGCCTAGCTCCACATGGTGAAGTACGACAGTGGCCTTCTAAAGGTCCAACGGCAAAGAAGACTAACACACCCCAAAACTACACTATGCAGACAACTACACTCTAATCTAAAGCATAGATTAGAGTGTAGTCGTCTGGCCTTTACAGATCTGTATTGTGCCACAAAAGATCGTCATCACGCAGTTGTGGAAAACCCCAGGACCACAAGACCTGTAACACTTTGATAATGTTGCACTTCAGTAAACAGTATGCATTCTCATACCTCAGTGATGCTTTCAAATAATAGTGTTATAAGCACTAATTTGACATTTCAAATTACAAAAGTATAGTAAATTGGACAAAATTAATTTAATAGATATTATTATTCATTATTCAAAATGTTTTTATAAAGATTTCCACAGTAGAAGCATGTTACCATATTTCTTGTGATTTTTTTCTTTTTTTCACCATTAATGTCTATGGTTGTATGATAGCCCTGAATAAGCTACAGTTTTATTAAGCGTTTTAATTATTAATTAAGCATTGTGATTGGCAAACGCTTCAATAGATGAGTCAAAGTTAAGCTGTGCATCTGTCTAACTCTCTGTCAACGCACAACACACCTACGACATTAGCAATAAATAATTTTTATTTTAAAATAAGTTTCTTTTTTTGTTTTAACTATATGATTTTATATTTTTATTTCTTTTTAACTTACGGAATTCCATTCAGTGCGTCCAGTAGAAGAAAAACCCTGTTGATTACCAATGGCAGGGTTGTTAACAACAGTAAAGACAGTATACTACTCCAACTGGATCTAAATAAGTTGGGCAAATGGACTGAGAAGTGCCAACTGAAGTTTAATATTGACAAATGCAAAGTACTGCATAGGGGAAGCAATAACCCAAGAGAAACGTACCAACTATGTGGTACTACACTCAGGGAAGTGGAAAGTGAAAAAGACCTGGGGGGGGGGTAATTGTACAGTCAAATATGAAGTTTGCTGAGCAGTGTAGACGGGGTGCCAGATCAGGTCATAGAGTCTTGTTAATGATATATAGGAATTTTGCTAGCAGGGACAGAGAGGTGATTATCTCGTTGTACAAGGCCACACCTAGAGTACTGTGTACAGGTCTGGAGGCCTCATTTTAGGAAGGATGTAGAGTAGAGATCACTCATCGTTGAAGATAGGATATCAGAGCTGGAAAAGGAATTAGAAAACATGAATTGGAATATCATCGGTTTGGCTGAAACAAGAAGAAGAAATGGATCACGTATAAGTTTATCAAGTGGAAATCTGCTGTACACCAATGGAAATAGTGAAAGGAGTGAAGGTGGAGTTGGGTTTCTGGTCCATTAAGATTTTAAAAACAACATTTTGGAATTCAAAAGTACATCACCAAGAGTGTCAAGACTAATACTCAAGATTTCTAAGAGGTACAAGCCAAAGATTATAATGATTTATGCACCAACATCGAGCCATGATGATGAAGAGGTTGAAGAAATGTACACCGAAATTGAGAGTCTTCTAGATGAGCAGAAAACCCACTACACTATTATTATGGGGGACTTCAATGCTAAGGTTCGAAAAAGACAAAACAGCGCAGAAAGGGGAACTATAGGAAATATTGGAATTGGTGAAAGACTTGTGGAATTTGCAGAATCTCAAGGACTGTCAGTAATTTATAAGGCAATGGTCAGGCCACACCTAGAGTACTGTATACAGGCCTGGAGGCCTCATTTCAGGAAGGATGTAGAGCTGCTGGAACGAGTACAGAGAAGGGCAACTAGATTGGTGAATGGGACAAAGGGGTTCTCTTACGAAGAAAGGCTTAAGTTTTGCAAATTACAGTGTCTGGAAACTAGGCACCAGCGGGGTGATCTGATAGAGGTGTACAAAGCCTTGAATGGTTTGAGCATGCTCAATGCTGATGGGATTCTTCCTCTAGCTCAGAAAAATCACCTGAGAGGGCATAAATTCAAATTGAGGAAAGACAGATGTAGGATAGATGTGCGGAAATTTGCCTTTAGCCAGCGGGTGGTTGGTGGGTGGAACAGACTTCCATCCCTTGTCGTGGAAGTTGATAGCCTAAATAAGTTTAAGGCTCAGCTGGACAGGTATTTCGAACGAACAGAGGGGTGAAGTGGAAGTGGTTATTTTTATTTATTTATGTTACTTTTTTTTTTTTTTTTGGCTGATGCTGCATAAGCTTGCTTTCTTGCATCAAATGCCTCTACTAATGCTAATGCTAATGCTAATGAACACTTTTTTCAAGAAAAGTGTGAACAGAAAGTGGACTTGGATCGAGTCCAAATAGTAGTAGTAGTAGTAGTGGCACATGATGCAAGAAAGCAAGTGTAGGAGCTTATGCAGCATCAGCCAAAAAAAAAAAAAAAAAAAATCACACCATTCCCTCCAAATGCCTGTCCAGTTCCTCCTTAAATTTATTTAACCTATCAACTTTAACCTATCAAATGGATTAACTACTAATGAAATCGACTTCATCCTCACTAACAGAAGATATATTGTGAATGATGCTACTGTCCTGAATACGATAAATGTTGTAAGTGATCACAGAATGGTAAGATGTACACTTGATATAGATGTAGGAAAGGAAAAAACTGACTCGAGTAAATAATACAAAGGTCTTTGAGATAACAGAAGAGGAGAAAAAGCAGTATGTACTGGAACTTAAGAACAGGTTTGAGCTTCTGCAGACTGCTCAGGACTAAGATATCGACGAGGAATATTACAACTTCCTGAAAGTGATAAAGCCCAAGAAACCTATAGGGAAAAAGAAATCCAAAGAAGAAAAAATTAGTCAAGAAACACTTGTCATGATGAACCGAAGACAACAAATGGAAAGTAAGAAAAACACTGACAGGGAGAAAATTGAGTATACTGAGTTATGCAAAGCCATTAGAAACAGACTCAGAGAGGACATAAGAAGATTTAACACAAGAAAAGTAGAACAAGCATTAAGGGAAAACAAAGGATTTAAATCAGCAGCCATGAGGTAATACAGAAAGACAAATGATACTGAAACTGAAGAATAGCGATGGTGTACTTATAAACAGCAGAGAAGGCATAATTCAAATAGCAGAAGACTACTATAGAGAATTATACAAGGAGCAGGGGAATGATGCCAGCAGTGGGGAAGATGGATTGCAAAGTAGCAACACATACAACATACCCGATATTCTTCCTGATGAGGTAGAACATGCATTTAAGAAAATGAAGAATCAGAAAGCCCCAGGGAAAGATGAAGTTACTGTAGAGTTGTTAAATTGGGAGGAAGAGACATAACACAAAAACTGGCAAGGCTCTTCACAAAGTGCATTATCAAAGGTATGATGCCTAAGCAGTGGATTAATGCAATCATAGTTTTGCTGCATAAGAAAGGAGATAAATCAGAAATTGGAAATTATAGACCAATTAGCTTGTTATCCCACATCTACAAGTTGTTCACAAGGGTCATTACTAACAGATTAGAAAGAATACTTGATGAGAATCAACCGAAAGAGCAAGCTGGCTTTAGGACAGGATTCTCAACTATGGATTACCTTCACGTAATATCACAGCTAATGGAGAAAGCAAATGAATATAAAACACCATTATGCCTGGCATTTGTGGATTATGAAAAGGCATTTAACTCCATACAGCATAAGGCAATGTTTCGGGCACTGCAAAGACAAGGCATAGATACCCCATATATTATGATTTGGAAGAAAATATATGAGAGTGCTACCTCCTTTATTAGACTAGACAAAGACAGTAGGAAATTTAAAATTGAGAAAGGAGTTCGACAAGGAGACACAATATCTCCGAAGCTGTTTACTGCTGCCCTTGAGGAAGCTTTCAGAAGATTAGATTGGTCACAGAAAGGAGTCAATGTGAACGGAGAGTACCTAAACCATTTACGATTTGCAGATGACATTGTGGTCATAAGCCACGATCTGAAAGAATTGTAGGAAAATCTTAATCAGTTATGCACAGTTAGTAAGGATTTTGGACTAAAGATGAATATGGCTAAAACAAAAGTAATCATGAACCGGTATGCCACAGAAAGAAAAATAATGATTGAAGGAGCAGTAATTGAAAAGGTGGAGTCATATACTTATCTGGGGCAAGTTATTAGTTGTAATAATGATAAGTGGCTGGAAGTCAAGAGAAGAATAAATTTTGGATGGATAACATTCAGGAAATATAGTCACATACTGAAGGGCAATATCCCAGTTTGTCTGAAATGTAAAATAATGAACCAATGTATACTCCCCACCATGACTTATGGAAGTGAAACTTGGGCACTCACCAAAAGAATGGAAGAGAAGCTGAGAACTACACAGCGTAGAATGGAACGAATTATATTGGGAATCAGACTGTTAGATAAGAAGAGAAACACATGGATTAGGCAGCAAACTCAAGTAAAGGACATTCTTATCAAAACTAAAGAACTAAAATGGTCTTGGGTAGGACACACAGCTTGAAGACATGATGACAGATGGACTAAGAAAATAACAGAATGGTATCCAAGAGGAGCTAGAAGAAAACCTGAGCGGAGGTGGATAGATGAAATTCATGAGTTTGTGAGTAGTAAATGGATGGCCAGTGCTCAAAACAGAAAGAACTGGAAAGCTGCTGGAGAGGCCTTCATCCTGCAGTGGATTGAAAATGGCTGATGATGATGATGATGTAGAGTTGCTAGAACGAGTACAAAGAAGAGAAACAAAATTGGTGAGGGAGAACAAAGAGGTGCTTAAGTTCTGCAAATTGCAGTGCCTGGAGAGTAGGCACCTGCGAGGTGATCTTATTGAGGTGTATAAGGCTTTGAATGGGTTGAGCAAGCTGAATGCTGATGGGATTCTTCCTCTTGCTCAGATTAAGAACTTGAGGGGGCATAGATTCAAATTGAGGAAAGACAATTGTAAAATGGATGTGCGGAAGTTTGCCTTTAGCCAACAGGTGGTTGATTGGTGGAACAGACTTCCATCTTTTGTTGTAGGAGTTGATAGCTGAAATAAATTTAAGGCTGAGCTGGACAGGCATTTGGAATGAATGGAGGGGTAAAATGGGAGGGGGTGGGGTTTGGCTGATGCTGCATAAGCTTGCATTCTTGCATTTGTATGCCTCTACTAATGCTAATACAATTTGGAATGTTGTGGTGCATGAAAAGTATGATTCTTTGTCAACCCAGAATGAACATTCTTGACAACATGAGATTCATTCAAATATCTGGATCACATGACTTACAGAAATGAAATAATGGGTATAGTGTCCAGTCATCTCACTTTTGACAAAAACAGTGTCACTTTTCAATTATTGATTCTACTGCTCACTTCAATTTGCAGATCCTGCTGTCACACTACAAACCCACCTATTATGAAGTTACAAAGTAGAACTAATTTGAATTTGTACTGAAGTTCACATAAATCCTTGTGAGCACTTTTTCATGTGCAGTGATGGATTTAGCTAGATTAGGGCCCTGGTGTACATTTTATTTCCTTAATATATAGATGCCTTAAAAATAGTTGTGGGTTTTGGGCCAACAGTAATTGCATTGGGCCAGTGCCCCACCCCACTGCTTTGGGGACCTAGAGGAACTACACCACTAGACCACATTCAGCCTTACCTGTATGGTAAAGCTGTGCCCTATCTTATAAGTGATTTATATGTGGTTTTGCTACCTCCCATTTGTATTGTTGCATAGCGCAGCCTCGCATAGTGTTTGGTAACATTAGACATTTCAATGTATTTAAATATTGTGGATTTCAGAATAAAATAAAATCACAAAATCACATTGATTGCTAAAAGATAGGTGAGCATATTTTTTTTTGCATTTAAAAAAAAAATGAAAGGACATATTTCAATCAGTGGAGCACATACAATATGTAGCAATAAAGGTCCTAGATTGGTGCAGTAAAAAGACACAGTGAAGGAGTTCAAATAAGGTTTTATTTTTATTCAAAGTAATCACCAGCTGATCGAATGCACTTATACCATGCTAAAAGCTTCTGAAAAGAGCAAAGGCATCCAAAGGGAAATTGTTCAGTTCTATGGTTACACTTTTCTCTATTAGATAGTATGAATCAGAGCTGTAATACTCAATATGTTCTACGTTGATAATGATATTAGTAAATTAATAAGAGGAGTTTACCTCAATATAGTACGTGGAACACTTCCGTATGATACCCTCCAGAAATTAAAACGGAAAAAACGAAAAAATCGACAACTTACCGGTACATTAAAGTAAATTATAAATAATTAAATAATCAATTTAACACAATTCAAAATCAGTTCAAAACAATTAAAATTCAAATTAACGCAATTAAAAGAATCTAACGAAAATATTCAAAACGATTTTCCTTCCTGAAGCTGACAATGCTTTTCGACCGACTGTCGTGATCACAGGAATGAAAATTATCGAATCAGGCTAAACCTGCAACTTAAATAGTGATTGTGTCTTCGCGCATGCGCGTAAAGGTCCACGCATCGGAGATCAAATATGGCCGCCGAACATTAACAGAATTCTCGTGTAATTTAATTTCAACGGTTTCTGCAATTAATAGTCGCGTATAATTACGTTGAACGTTAAGTATTTTGGCCTCGTTAAATAAAAAAGTATGTTTTTCGTTAATGGCATGAAAGGCTAATTCTGACGCTGCTGAACGAGAAGCACGAACAGAGGCTTCGTGTTGATTTACACGGATATTAAGAGAAAACCGCGTGGAACCCTGATAAGACGAGTCGCAATCACCGCAAGAAATGTTGTATACTAGATCATTAATTTGTGTTGCGAACGCCGAAAGAACCGAGCGATTGTTCAGTATAGTGTGTAACTTCCGTATAGGCCTAGCTATAATTTTAAATTCGGTATCTTTAAAGAATCTGTTAAGCTGTTTGTGCCACTGTTCAACATATGGGACAGAAATAAAGTATTTTTTGATATTACTATTGTTGATTGGTGCAGTATTTTGTATCCTATCCTTAGCTTGTACCCTAATTCGATTTATAGTGTTAATGGGATAACCCCTGTTCAAGAATCTGCTAGTTAATATTTGTATTTCTGAGTCTAAAGCAGAATCCGTCGTTGAATATTTATAGGCATTTAGAAATTGATTAAAGATAATCGATCTTTTGTAGGTGAACGGGTGGTAGCTATTATAATGTAGAAGCATACCGGTGTTTGTGGGTTTTCGATAGATGCTAAATTGTATTTTGTTCGAGTCCCGGGTAAGCGTGAAATTTAGAAAGTTTAATGACTTAGTATCCGTATCTTCCCTTTCCAATGTAAATTTGAGTCTAGAATGAAAATTGTTAAACGAATGTAAAATATCTTGGATAGTATTACTATCGGTAATAACTAGAACATCGTCTAAATACCTCCCATAGTATGTGATACGGGGACGAAAAGGTGTCAAATGTATCTGCTCAATCGTTGAGAGATAGATCTCTGACATTAACATCCTTTGTAAAAAGGATAGGTGGAACAGGACCAGGGTATGTCTGCCAGGGGCAAAGGTTGATGACGTTGTAGAGCGGATATCATCTTTCAAGGGCACAAAAGGTGATATAGTTGTACACGTTGGCACTAATGATATTAAGAGTAGGAGACCGGCAGAATTACTCAACAAGTACAGGTCACTGTTGAAAAAAAGCCGTGAAATAGGGTTGAATTTGAAAGTGTCTGCAATTCTGCCCAGACACGATAGGAGGGAGTATATGATGAGAGCCTTGTCGATCAATTCGGCCCTGGAAAGATTGTGCAAGGCTCAAGGGGTAGAATTTTTTTCAGCCTGGACTGTACTTGTTAATAGGAGAGATTGCTTCTACAGGGATGGGATACACTTAAATAGAAAGGGTGCAAGAATATTTGCTGATGCTATCGAGGCAGTGTTAGGTGGGTCGGAAAACTGCTAGTTTGGGGGGATACAAAGACTAATAGTTTAACAGTAACCGCAGGCAGAGGTGAAGGCGATTCTTGCACAACTTCTATTAGAATAAGAAGCGACCTGGAGCGAGGGGTGTTGGGGGTTTCAGGGACGGATGGCAGTCATCATGGAATAGTTGGGTATATGGGATGTGTTAGGGTAACCAGGAATAGGCATAGGAGCATGTATGCTTGCATGTATACCAATGCTAGAAGTATAGTAAATAAATTTGATGAATTTGAAGTGTTGGTCAAGACATCAAAGGCGGATATTGTTGGGATAGCAGAGACGTGGTGTCACAAAGATATAAGGAATGCAGAACTGGAATTTGGGGAGTACAATGTGTACAGAAAGGATAGACAGGACAGAAAGGGAGGGGGTGTTATGCTGTTAATTAAGAAAAACATAAAATCAAAGGAAGTGCACCCAGTTAATATAGATGAACAGTGCTCTGTTGAGTCAGTTTGGTGCGAGATAAGCACTGCGAAAGGAAAAATAAGGGTAGGAGTGTGTTATAGGCCTAATGACTTGAATGAGTACAATGAACAATTGTACAGAGAAATAGAGTGGGCCAGTAAATCTGAATGTCTTATAATGGGGGATTTTAATTTCCCAGATATTGACTGGAACTTGTGGGTTGGTCACTCACACACCAGTGAGACTTTTGTGGATTTATTGGATGATTGTTTTCTGCAGCAGCATGTTCGAGAGGCAACCAGAGAAAGTAACACTCTTGATCTGGTTATCAGCAGTGATCATTCGTGTATTAAGAATTTGCAGATAAAGGAACCACTAGGTGGCAGTGATCACAGTGTGCTGAAGTGGGATTTACTCAAAGAGGTAACTACCGTCAGGGGTAAAGGAAAGGGTTTTTGCTTCCGTAAAGGGGAGTACAGTGGTCTCAGACAGTTTTTAAATTCTGTACAGTGGGATCAACTGACGATGTTACCAACAGTAAATTCTAAGTGGGAAGCATTCAAGGAATTAATCGTGGAAGCTACTAGACTTTATATACCGATTAAGAAATATCGTTCAAGGTTTAGGCCTAAATGGTTATCAAATGAACTAATGAGACTCGTGACAGAGAAGAAAAATGCATGGGATGCATATAAATTATCAGGTGACGCAGAAGCCTGTGGCAGATATAAGCTAGTCTGTAATCAGGTCACAAAGGAGGTTCGGCAGGCGAAGGCGGATTACGAGAAGTCTTTGGCAAAGGATGCTAAGAAAAACAGCAAGGATTTCTTTACTTATATAAACTCTAAAAGGAAGGGGATGAATATGATTGGTCCACTTGACATCGATGGTTCGACTGTTGATGATCCTGCTCAGATAGCAAACAAACTGAATGAGTATTTTGCATCTACATTCACACGTGAGGAATTATTACAGTTTGAAAATGGAAGAAGGTTATCAAATTGTAGCAGTGTGCTTAATGATTTTGTAATAACTGAGAGCAAAGTGGAGGAGAAATTGTTGAAGTTAAACATAAGAAAGGCACCTGGGGTGGATGGGATCTATCCAGTTATTTTAAAGGAGGCGGCAAAGCAACTAAGCAAACCCTTAGCCATAATTATGAGAGCATCCTTGGACTCAGGGGAGGTTCCCACGGACTGGAGATGTGCAAATGTGTCCCCAATTCACAAAGGTGGATCGAAGGGTGACACGAGTAATTACAGACCAGTTAGTTTAACTTCTGTTCCGGGTAAAATAATGGAGTCACTGGTTAAAGATGCATTGCAGGATCATCTAGACAAGACTGCAGCAATAATTCAAACACAGCATGGGTTTGTTAAGGGAAAGTCTTGTCTGACAAATTTGATTGGTTATTATGATGTGGTCACAAAGGAACTGGATGCGAAAAATAATTTTGATATCATATACTTGGATTTCAGGAAAGCTTTTGACACTGTTGCGCATGGAAGACTACTGTACAAATTGGAGCAGAATGGTATTAAGGGTAAGTTGCTACAATGGATAAAAGGATGGTTAAGTGGGAGAAGACAGAGGGTGGTAATCAATGGGTGCTGCTCTTCATGGACTAAT
The DNA here is from genome assembly GCF_048544385.1 of Mastigoproctus giganteus. Classification (NCBI taxonomy): domain Eukaryota; kingdom Metazoa; phylum Arthropoda; class Arachnida; order Uropygi; family Thelyphonidae; genus Mastigoproctus; species Mastigoproctus giganteus. Next base: position 173,256,781 of record NC_143583.1, read on the forward strand.
GTTATTAGTGGAGTCCCACAGGGTTCGGTGTTGGGTCCACTGTTGTTTTGTGTATTTATCAATGATATTGATGAAGGTATATCAGGCTTAATGTCGAAGTTTGCAGATGACACAAAGGTTGGCAGGGTTGTTAATGACAGTAATGGCAGTGTGCTACTGCAACAGGATCTAGATAATTTGGGCAGATGGGCTAAGAAGTGGCAACTGAAGTTCAACCTTGACAAATGCAAAGTACTGCATATGGGTAGAAGTAACCCCAGAGAAACGTACCAACTGTGTGGTACTACACTTAAGGTGGTAGAAAATGAAAAAGACCTGGGAGTAATTGTGCAGTCAGATATGAAGTTTTCTGAGCAATGCAGACAGGCTGCTAGGGCAGGTCATGGGGTTTTGTCAATGATATATAGGAATTTTGCTAGCAGGGAAAAGGAGGTGATTGTCCCTCTGTATAAGGCAATGGTCAGGCCACGCCTTGAGTACTGCGTACAGGTCTGGAGGCCTCATTTTAGGAAGGATGTAGATTTGCTTGAGCGTGTACAGAGAAGAGCAACACGATTGGTGAGGGGAATGAAGGGATTCTCTTACCAAGAGAGGCTTAAGTTCTGCAAATTGCAGTGGCTGGAGACTAGGCACCTGCGCGGTGATCTGATTGAGGTCTATAAGGCCTTGAATGGGTTGAGCACGCTGAATTCTGATGGGATCCTTCCACTTGTTCAGATTACGAACCTACGGGGACATAAGTTCAAATTAAGAAAGGACAGATGTAGAATAGATGTGCGGAAATTTGCCTTTAGCCAGCGGGTGGTTAATTGCTGGAACAAACTTCCATCTGTCGTTGTGGAAGTTGATAGGTTAAATAAATTTAAGGAGGAACTGGACAGGCATTTGGAGGGAATGGCGTGATGATTTTTTTTTTTTTTTTTTTGGCTGATGCTGCATAAGCTCCTACCCTTGCTTTCTTGCATCATGTGCCACTACTACTACTACTACTACTATTAAGCCACTCAGGCTCAAACCCATTGGTAATCCAAAAATTTGTTTGTACACCTTGTCTCGAAAGGTGATGTAGTTAGCCTCAACTAATAGTTTAATTAAGTGAAAAATCTCCTTTATAGGCAGCTTCGTATAATTAATCGGTGTCGAGTTTTTATTTAACATATCCCAAATAATATCTAATGTGTATTCAACGTTTACATTCGTATATAATGATGTAACATCTAATGAGAATAAATTGTCATTGTCGCCGAGTCTACAGTCTTTAAGATTATTAAATAATGTATCGTAATTCTTAATCCCAAATTGTATAACCTGTCTAAAAGGTTTTATAATGTTATATACATGTGTGGCTAAGGCTGAAAATGCCGAGTTCCTGTAGGAAACAATAGGTCGAATCGGAAATCCAGGCTTGTGTAATTTTACCTGACCAAAAAGTGCAGGAATATTGTATGTTCTGGACTTCAATTCCTTCAACTGAACCATAGTAATGTAGTCGTTTTTACGATATGTGGTTAACGTTTTATTGTATTGATTTACCAAATTGGTAAACAGTGTCGGGTCCACTTCACAATAAGTGGAGCTATCAGATACAACTGAATCTAACTTATTAATATAATCATGTTTATCTAGTATTACCACTGTATCTCCTTTATCTGCCCTCTGTATAATAATGTCCTTATTTTCTCGAAGTTCTCGTAAAGCTGAACTGTCATGTGTATTCAATTTAGGAAGTCGTGTTTCTTTTATGTTATTCACTACTTGGTTAACTTGTTGAATAAATACATCTTTTTGTGGAACACTACGAAGTCCAAATTCAAAATCAATTACGCATTGTTTTTTTGGCAGCTTTCGAGGTGGTAAATTATAATTTAATCCTTTGGATAAAAGTGAAATCTGGTCCTGCGATAGTGTACACGAGGAAAGATTTGTAACCTGTTGATGTGTCGGTTCGTTGGATACTGGGTGAGGGGGTGTTCGTGAACTAGCCGACATATTCTGTGGTAGTGCGTTATGTGTCTGTGGGGGGGATGTCACCCAACTCGTGTGAACTTGGTCGCAAGCTCGCGACAATGTGTTAGAATTCGTATGAACGTGTCTTGAACTATTCGATAATGTTTGCAACTTATTAACGTGTCTGTTTTTTATTTCTGATGCTTGTGCTTCCCGTCGCAAATCTATGGAGGTCTTTAATACAGACCAATCGTTCGGATGTAGATAATTTTTTAATTTATCGCGAAGCTTCCTAACCTGGGAAAGGTATTTTTGTTTATCCGAATATCGAGATTTTAAGGCAAGCTTAACAATATTACGTGATGTCGCCAGTGATAGTTGTTTTATGCCTGAAATAGGCATAAAACAACCATAATGGATTGGCCTGATTGTAGGCCAATCCATTATGGATTCAAGGCCATTCCGACTGTTGTCGAAACTCCCATTATATATATACGGACTCTGCTAGCATTCATACATTAGTAAACACTCTAGATTCCGAGCGGTGAGGTCGTTGATTGTGCGTAAGCTGTACAAATATTTTTCGCTGTGTATTTTTATTAAAGATTATTTTTTAAAAATGTTACACCTTTAAACGCAAATATGAGTGGAAAGAAGAAATGTAATGGCACTGAGTGTTCTTCTAGATCCAAACATCGAATGAGGTATGAAAGTAAGGCAGGTGTTGCAAAATGACATTCGATGTTATAAAGAGATGTATGCAGATAAAAAGAAGAAAAAACTGCAAACTAAGCTGATCAGTTATTTTTCAAAATAAAAATACAGTACATACTTCACTTATATTCTTTTGGTATGTACATACCATGTAGGTAAAGTAAACATTGGCAGTGAACTGGATGATTTTGTAATAACCGAGAGGAAAGTGGAGGAGAGATTGTTGAGGATAAACATAAAAAAGGCACCTGGGGTGGATGGGATCTATCCAGTTATATTAAAGGAGGCAGCAAAGGAAGTATGCAAACCCCTAGCCATAATTATGAGAACTTCTTTGGACTCAGGGGAGGTACCCATAGACTGGAGATGTGCAAATGTAACCCCAATTCACAAAGGAGGATCAAAGGCTGACACAAGTAATTATAGACCTGTTAGTTTAACTTCTGTTCCAGGTAAATTAATGGAGGCACTGGTTAAAGAAGCACTGCAGGATCATCTAGACAAGAATTCAGTTATAGCTCAGACGCAGCATGGTTTTGTTAAGGGCAGGTCTTGCCTGACCAATTTGATTGGATACTATGATGTAGTCACAAAAGAACTGGATGCAGGGAATAACTTTGATATTATATATTTGGATCTTAGAAAGGCTTTTGATACTGTTGCACATGGAAGACTGCTGCACAAATTGGAGCAGTGTGGCATTGGAGGCAAATTGCTGCTATGGATAAGGGGATGGTTGAGTGGCAGAAGACAGAGAGTGGTAATCAATGGACACTGCTCAACGTGGACTAATGTTATTAGTGGAGTTCCTCAAGGTTCAGTGTTGGGTCCATTGTTGTTTTCGGTGTTTATGAATGATATTGATGATGGGATATCAAGTTTAATGTCTAAGTTTGCAGATGATACAAAGGTTGGCAGGGTCGTTAAGGACACTACTGACGCTATGCTGCTGCAACAGGATCTGGAAAGGTTGAACAGATGGGCTGAGAGGTGGCAAATGAAGTTTAACATTGACAAATGTAAAGTACTACATATGGGTAACAGTAACCCCAGAGCAATGTATCAACTCTGCGGTACTACACTGACAGTGGTGGAGAATGAAAAGGACCTGGGGGTAATTGTGCAGGCAGATATGAAGTTCTCTGAGCAGTGCAGACGAGCTGCAAGAGTAGCTCATGGTGTCTTGTCAATGATATACAGGAATTTTTCTAGCAGGGATAAGGAGGTGATTATTCCCTTGTATAAGGCAATGGTTAGGCCACATCTTGAGTACTGTATACAGGTCTGGAGGCCTCATTTCAAGAAGGATGTAGAGCTGCTGGAACGGGTACAGAGAAGGGCAACAAGATTAGTAAATGGAACAAAGGGTTGCTCTTACGAAGAAAGGCTTAAGTTTTGCAAATTACAGAGTCTGGAGACTAGGCACCGGCGAGGTGATCTGATAGAGGTGTATAAGGCTTTGAATGGTTTGAGCATGCTCAATGCCAATGGGATTCTTCATCTTTCTCAGAATAATCACCTCAGAGGGCATAAATTCAAATTGAGGAAGGACGGATGTCGGATAGATGTGCGGAAATTTGCATTTGGCCAGCGGGTGGTTGGTTGGTGGAACCGACTTCCATCACTTGTTGTTGAAGTTGATAGCCTAAACAAATTTAAAGCTCAACTGGACAGGTATTTCGAACGAACGGAGGGGTGAAATGGGAGAGGGTTTTTTTTTTTTTTTTTTTTGGCTGATGCTGAATAAGCTTGCTTTCTTGCATCATATGCCTCTACTAATAGCTAATACTGCAATGAAAATCATTTCTACTTTTCCTACTAGTATTTTTTATTTTTATCATTTTAGTTTCTTTTTTTTGCAAGAACTTCATGTGCATCAATTTATAGTAAACAAACACCTATATATTTTTGCAACTCGACCCATATAATCAAATTGTTCGAATGCATTACATTAAAATAAATACTAATAATACATCGATCAGCGCGGATTTGCATAGCGCGGTATTTTTTTGGCATGAATTAACTGCGCTGTGCGAGGTATTCCTGTATATACTATACAGCACTACGAGCCTATCAAATTCATGTTTTTCAATTAACATTTGAAACCACACAAAAACTATGTATACTTTTATGATTTTGTAAGAAAAATGACAACTAATTTTAATTAAATGGGAAAAATAAAACCTTTTTAGTTTTTATGTTAATGGGTTAATACAGGAGTGGCTAACAAGTCGATCGGGGATTTAATTTTGGTCGATCGCAAAGAATTTTAAATATACCATCGAACTTGGTTTATAATTGAGCATCAAGGGACTGACAAAATTTCCTCGTTATAACCATTACTGTACCTGTGATGAGTTAAACTACGTCCTATATATATAATTTTTTTTTAATTCTCAATAATTTGATAAAAAGATAGATTCAAAAGAAATATTAGAGAGAAAAAATAATACAGAACTCCCCAACATACGTAATACTCAACTTACGGAATTCAACTTTACGTAAGTTTTTGCTGGCCGGTGAAAACTTTAAAAAATTATGGAAACTTATTTTGCATCCCGTAGGAATAAATGGAAATATCGTAATGTGAACCCAATAACACATTGGGTGTTTTTTTTTTTTTTTTTGTAATTCGTTCCAAGTCCTTGGAAGTTGAAAATTTCCCTATATTGCTAAGCTATTTATCTCGCTAAAAGGTCATATTTATAATGGAAATTGCACTACCATTTCATCGTTATCATATGTTCCCGTTATACGAATCAATTTTGAACACATTTGTGATATTTTTCTAAAGCACATTTCTGAAGGTCACGACCATAAAACAAAAACAATTTGCGCTTTCCAGTTTATTGGGCTTTTCTGTTAGTGCATCTGATTATAAACAGGTAGTAAACTTAATCTTATTGCCTTTGCGATAATTGCAATTGTGCGAGTTTTTTTTTTTATGTTATTAGGGTGAAATGATGTAAAAGTGATGAAAGGAAAGCGACCAACGGAAAGTGCGAGTGGTGGTAGTGCCAGGAAACGAAACAAAACTGATTTAGAAGTACGAAATAGGACAAAATTTGTCATCTATTGCAAGGGAATTAGGTCTTTCTGCTTCAACAGTGAATACTATTTTAAAGGACACTGCACGTATAAAAACTTGTCAAAGGATCGACGCACTTAAGATCAACAGTGATCAAAAAACAGCATTCAGGTGCTACATCGAATATGAAACAGCTGTTAATAATATGGATGGAAAATCAGATTCAGAAGCGAGTGCCCCTGAGTCTAATGACCAAGCAGAAGCAACAAGTATTTATAAAGATATTAAGGATAAGTACGGCGAATCCCAACCCAAGTTCGTGGCAAGCAACAGGTGGTTTAATAGGTTCAAGGATCGCACTGGTTTCCACAAAGTTAAGGTATGTTGAGAAGTCACCAGTGCGGATTCTGCAGCTGCAGAGAAATTTTGTGATGTGTTGGAAAAAATTATTGATGAAGGTGGCTATTTAACGCAGCAAATTTTTAACGTTGATCAGACTGCTCTGTATTGGGAAAAAAAAAATGCCTGATCGAACATACATTGCCAAAGAGGAAAATACAATGCCAGGTTTCAAAGCATCAAGAGATAGGGCCACACTCTTGCTTGGGGCTAATCCAGCGGGAGATTACAGATTAAAACCACTGCTTGTGTACTATGCATTTAAGGGCATCAATAAAGCCACCCTACCCACCCATTTCCAATCAAATCAGAGAGTCTGGATAACAATCTCTCTTTGAGGAATGGTTTAAATGGTGCTTCATTCCTGAGGAATAATTGAAATTGAAAAATATTGTAAAGACAACAACGTTCCTTTCAAGATTTTGCTTCTATTAGATAATGCTTCTAGACATTCTACTCATCCAGATGATTTAAATTCAAACGTGAGAGTCATATTTCTGCCTCCAAATACGACCACTCATCCAACCTATGGATCAGGGTGTTATTTCAAATTTAAAAGCATACTATTTATGCACAACATTTGCTCAGGCATTGTCTGCAGTAGACTATGAGAAAAATTTTAGTTTAAGAGACTTACAATATTTACCATACCATCTTAAACATGAAATATGGCCTGGGCGGAAATTATTAAACATTGTTTAAATGGCGCATGGAAGGAAATATGCCGATGGCATGTTAAAGGCTTTGAAGGATTTGAAAAAGACGAATCATGAAGAGGTTACAGATAAGATTGTAAAAGTTGCAGAGCTACTTCAGTTGGAGGTTGATGCCAAAGATGTGAAGTTAATAGAGGAATAAGAGAAGGAATTATCTAACAAAGAACTTATTGACTTGCAGGCAGTGATACTGAAAGAAGAAAATGTTGATGAAGCTCAAGATGAACCAAATGAGGATCCGAGATGCGTCATCACCAGAGAGATGGTAATGGCATTTCATGAAATTGTATCGGCAATGGTGAGGTTTGAGTAGATGGATTCTGACAATGAACGATTCTTAGAAGTTGACAGAGGGGTGAATGATGTGCTTGCTTGCTTGCTACAAAGAAATCTACGATGAAAAAAAAAAAAAGCCACCATCCAGTCATCCATTAATATGTTCTTTCATAAGGTTGAGCAGCCGACCGCTTCTAAATCTCCACAACGACGTACTTATCAGCTGAAGACGATTCTGGCAATGATGCTCGAGAGGTGAAACTTATTTCAAAATTTTTTTAAATAGCATGCTTTTGTAATTTTTCCTGCACATCAGATAAAAAATTGAATAAATACAATAAATAATTCTATTTACATGTTCTTTGAACATTTCTTTTTTGATTCAATCAATTCAGCAAGCACAGTTGCTAATGCTGCACAAGCATGGGAGAAATTCTGACTATGTAGCATTCCACAACACAACCCTTTGTATTATTTGTATTTATATGCTAGTATTCGGTTTTTAAATCAATCCAGCCAATCATTGTTACATACAAAATTTTCTTCTCCATATTTAGCGTTCAAGATCAAACTGTCTATTGAAAATCCAGCCCTTCTTTGTGTAAAGTTGTTTAGGGTCTCATGGAACCTGGGGTTCCCATATCTCCATGTAATTTTCATTGTGAGTGCGAGACAGTACTGTCAAGGCCAGAGGTTTAAAAGTGTGGGCTGTGTATACAGTAAACCGGGCGTTACGTTCCTGAGAAATGCCGCGAATACTGAGTTATGGCTCCCATAGTAATAAAGGGGTTCCGTTCCAAAGTATGAAATATATAAGAAAAACTAGCCTAAAATTTTGTCTATGTATGTATTATATGTACCTTCATAATATGACTATGTACATAGTGAAATGCAAACATACGAAACAATTCAATATTAAATGTAATATTTATTAGAAATTTCAAACAAATCTTTCAAACCAGCGCCTTTGCTAGCTAAAAAACTTATCCCGCCGGTGCTATCGCCCGTTTCCCTAAAGTGTTGATAAAGAAGTTTTGCCTTTTCACGAATGATGAGTGAACTTAACGGAATTTTATTTTGAGTTTGGTCTTCTATCCAGAGATTTAAAACCTTTTCCATTTTTTCTAATTTAACATCACGGGTTACAGAGCAAATTTTTGAAGCAATTAGCGAGTTTTCACGGACATGCGGCGGATTTTTTCTTCCGATTACGATTGATCGGAAGAAATCCGTTGACTAATGATTCGCCACTGAGGAGACACTTTCACCCTTAGAAATTTTATCTAATAACTCAATTTTATTCGCTAATGTCATCACCCTTGATCTTTTCACATTTCCCTTGTTATTCGTAACCGTATTTTTGTACTGGTTAGAAAGAACTTGTCCACAATAAAGTCACTTTCTTCCGTTAACACACTCGAAAAAGTCTGTTTTACACTGCAAAACGGTAGATTTATCACTTTTGTAAGCATATCAATTAATAAATTGATAAATTTATTCAATTTTTAAGCATATAAATTAAAAGCAAACGACGAAACCTTCCATGGCAAGCGCATAACACATGCTGAACAAGGATTAGCGAGAAACATCCACGCTCGCGATTTTGTCACCCCTCTCCCCCCACCCACAGCGCTGTTTTGACCGGGGAAGATAATTTTAGCCACGCCCATGTTTTTTATGGCGGAAAATGTTCACGGCGCTTTAAAATTCACATTTTTTTAGGTTTCATTTTATATTAAATCAGCGACCGCGAATAGCGCGGGTTTGCTGTATATGTAATGTCATTTAGCTATTGGGCCTGTATTAGCACCCACTGTTTTCACACTTTGCCCCATGGAGGCAGGAGAAGTACCCAGCAGATTTATATTTACTCTGGCAGGCCCTGCCACCTAGTTTCTTGAGATTTCAGTGGCTAGGGCCTTAAAAAAAAGGGGTAGGGCTAAGCGCTGGGCATAGAAAAGGCCAAAAGAGGTTTATGCAGGTGTGATTTAGATTTGAATGTTATTAGATTTTGATAGTTTGTGTGGGCATACACTGCCGTGTTAGGCAGAATAGGGGTGAGGCTGGGGGAAAAAGACAGAAATATGGGGACAATAGAGAAGACCCCAGATGGTCAATGAGGCAGGCCCATGCCCGCCAGGCAAAAAGAGGGGGGTGACAGGGAGGGAAGGGACAGAAAACTGTCTCCCGCCAGGGAAAGGGATGATAGGGATGATGTGGTTTGGAGGGCCAATATGGCCAACAACAGGGCTGTGCTGGGTCTTTGTCGTTGTGGTCTTCCTAGGTTCAGGTGTATTAGGTATATTCGGGGTCTGACGGCACCTGGGATTTCTCCCATTTCCGCGTATGTTCTCTGTATCGGACAAGCCAGAGATTTAAAAGTGTGTGGGATATGCACTATGTAGTTTGTTGTGCCCATTGTTTGTCCGGCCTGTTAGTCGCCAGGCCCCTAGTGAGACCCGACGTTACCAATACCCGCCACAGGGAGGCTGGCCGGGTGTTACCAATATTTGTATTCTGGCTGGTCTTGCCACTTACTTTCCTGGGATTTCAGTGGCTAGGACCTAAAAAAAAAAAAAAAAATCGAGGTTGATATTAGTCATACTTAACAAGTTAATATTAATAGTATACGACGTGGGTCTGTGCGGTGAAAATGAGTTTTAATAACCAAATAGGTTCGGGCAAGAATTTTGATGTTCTCTTTTGATTTTGAAATGTAAGGCTAAACGCTGTGCGAGACAAAAGTTTGGGTGGAGGATGAAGACTGGGGGGAAGAAATCGGAAATAAGGGGCCGACAGAGTAGATGGCCCCTGTAGGTAGTGAGGCATACCCGTGCCCCACTAGAGTGAGAAAATTGGGGAGACAAGGAGAGGCAAGCCTCTCCTCCCCAGGAGTTTGGAAAGAAAGATCTGCTCAAGAGAGTGCGGATTTCGGTTGCCAATACGCTGTTCCGGCGGGAGAGTGCTACCCTATGTCGACTCCATCAGTTTGCAGGCCCTAAAAAGCTGGCCGTTGAGTCTCATCTAGGTGGGACACTAATAGGGGGGTTAAATCTGGGATTTCATCCTTCCAGACTGCATGTGGTCTGGGTCCAATTTTCTGGTCATTATCTTCGGGTCATAATCAAGTCTACTGGCTGTCATTATGGGGTTTTATCCCATCCGTGATGTTTGCTAGTCCTCACACTACCTTTTGTCATTATGTAGTGGGTCTGTGCTGCAAGGTCTTTGTTCTGCAAGTGTCCCTTTGTTCTGATGCCATGACTATTTAAAGGTGTTTTTTCGCTTCCATTGGCGGTAATCATGACTCTTGTGGTTAGACAATATATTGTCACTTGTCTTTTCCCAGTGCATTGTGTAGTCAGTCCAAGGACTGCATAGTCGGCTCCTCTGTGTCGTCTGGCTGCTATTTACAGGTTTGTTTTGTCTCATTCCGTTAAGGTCTTCTGTATATGGCGGTTAGTGTTTGGCGCCTGAATTGGGAAGGGCTCCGGCCATGACCTATTGGGCAACAGTGCTAGTAGTGCTGCAGGCTCTGTAATGGTTAACAGGTGCAGCTAGGTTGGAAGAATGGGGTATACTCTGTATGTTCTATGGATTGAGTCGATTATGCGTCTATTTACGGCGGTTGATGCCTTGTGATACCAAACCGCAGAGGCGTATGTTATAGCTGGTAGAAATGTCGTTTTATAATATAAGGAGAGTACGCGACGTTTAAGTCCCCAGTCACGACGGACCACACGTGCTAACAGTGCAGAGTACTTCCTTATCTTTGTTCTTAGATGTGTGAGATGCTGCTTGAAGGAAAGATTACAATCTAATATCACCCCCAGGTACTTAAGCTGGCTTTGGAGTTTCATTGTGGTGTTGTTCACCTTTATTTGAGGCGGCCTGTGCAAGTCAAGGGAGCCTTTCAGTAAGATTGAGGATATCTTAGTTGGTGAGAATTTTAGGCAGTGTAAGATGATCCAGTCCTGTAGTATCTTGATGGCATGGTTTGCTTTTACCTCCAACTGGGTTCTACTGTCGGCAGCAATTTTCAAGATTAAGTCGTCGGCAGAAGCTTGGGTTTGGACGTCACCAAGGTCCATGGCTAGGAACTCATCCAAGACAATGTTCCACAACAGCGGCCCCAGGACAGAACCCTGGGGGAAACCCCTGCAGACACGGCGGTTTACTCTACTATAGGGTGCCACGACACTAATACTCCGGTCGGTAAGGTAAGACTTGATAGTGAGATACAAATTGCATTTAAGATTGGCCCGCCTTAGCCTTGCCAGGACGATTGGCCACCAAGTGTCCTGACAAGGCTAGGACACTTGGCCACCAAATGGTGTCGAAAGCCCCGGCAAAATCTATAGAGATGATTAGGTAGTATTTACTGTTGGAACTGGCCACACCGTGCAGCAGACGTCTAAGTGCCTCTACTGTCGAAGGCTCGGGCTTAAAGCCAAACTGGGTAGACATGTGCAGTTCAGAACTCTTGTAATGTGTGTCAATTCGGGCATATATCATTCTCTCAATTCAGGTGTAGAGTGTGTTTAGTGTCAAACGGCACCAGGGGTTTCCCCCATCTCCGCGTGCAATACATTGTGGGTGTGAAACAGCACTGTCAATGGCAGAGGTTTAAAAATGTATGGATTTTGTACAAATGTAGAGTCGTGTACCGTTGTTCCTCTCGTCATTTAGCCGCTGGGCCCCTAATGGGACTCAACGTCCACACTCTGCCTCGTGGAGGCAGACCAGGTACACCACTATTATAGTTATTTACTCTGGCAGGTCCTGCCACCTAATTTCCTGAGATTTCAGTGGCTAGGACCTTAAAAAATAATAATAATAATAAAAAAAAAAGTAATAATAATAATAAATAAAGTTTTTTTTTTTTTTAATTATAATAAAAAAAAACCGTTATTAGTTACGGGTCAGCCAAAAAGAAGTACTATTTATGCAAATAAATGTTAAGTTTTTGGGTGTAGGGCTCAAGCAATTTAACAATGGTTCAGACACCAGTAATTATAATTAAAAGAGAGAGAGAGAGGGGTGGGGAGACTGAAGGCTGGGGGAAAAGACAGAAATAAGGGGTCCATAGAGAAGATGACCCCCAAATCAGTGGAGCAGGCCCATGCCCCACCAGAGGGAAGAGAGGGGCAGCGAGGGGAGGAGCCCAGAAGTCACCTCGCCCTCCCGCCCAGGGAGTGGAGGCAAAGGGCCACACAAGGGAGCGTGGCTTTAAAAAAAAAAAAAAAAAATTCTATAGAGTCCCAAAGGAAGGGTGAGAGCCAGTTTCGTTGAGTCCAAGTATGGTTAGTTTAGTCGTGGTGCCTGTTCTTGATCCCTGTAGATAGCAATAAGTGTCCTTCTTCGGGTGAACAGTCCCTGGGCGAATTTTGTCAGCTCCTATTACTCCTCTTGCCAGTCCAACAGGTTTGATTCCCTATCGCAAGGGAATTAAGTCAGCTTTGTCATCAGGAGGCAGCGGAGATCCTCATAGTTTTCACAGTTGTACATTATGTGAGACCATGTCTCCACTTCCCCACAGACACAGCGGGGATCGTTTACTAATTTAAAACTGTTTAGTTTGGCGTTCAGGGCCCCATGACCTGTTCAGGTGTAGTGAACCATTGAAACAATGCTTCTTCGACATTTGTAACCTTGCACTTTCTAATCTTTTTTTTTTTTTTTTTGGTTGTGTTCTTTTCCAGTGCCGATATGTAAACATATTGTAAAACTGCAGATCTTGGGTACTAGTCCATATTTTGAAAAATAGACAGGTACAAAGCGGTGGTTGGCAGGTGGCACTTACTGTTTTCCGCACCTACTGCCCTCCTAGGTTGATATGCCTAGGGTGTTTATCCCCCACTTGCCATTGTTTTTAAATCGCGAACTCGTTTTCCGATTTTAAAACAGCTGGATAGGAGGGGATAAGGACCCTACCTAAGCTAAGCATTCCTCCTCCTCCTCCTAAGAATTTTGAATTGCATTTAATTTTAAAATTTATAAAAAAATTTCAATGTGTGTTGATTATCATTTTTAACCATGTGCAATGAAATTCTTGAGATGGTAGATTGCAGCACATTTTGAAGAAAAAAAGTAGATCACATCACAAATTCAGTTGGTCACCCCTCGGATTAATAGATCATATAGACCTCCCTCTTCCGGTAATTAGACTTTTCAGTTTTCTTTAACTGAGTTTGAGTGTTGGCACAATGCCGAAAATCAGCGATTACAATATAATTTTCAAACAATTTATGTGTACACAGAGAAGAGATCGTTGGCAGCATACGTCTCTGATAATAATTAGCATTAGCAGTGACGTATGATGCAAGAAAGTAAGCTTATACCAGAACAGTAAAAAAAAAAAAAACTTCCCATTTCACCTATCCATTCCCTTCAATAGTTTTAGTTCTTCCTTGAATTTATTTAAGCTACCAACTTCCACAACAACAGATAGAAGTTTGTTCCAGCAAGTTTTATCATTTACAACCCACTTAAAATACATCCAGAAGAAAATGAAAAACTACACTGCCATGCTTGCCAGGATTACCTGCCGCCACTGTGGGATGAAAAGAAGAACCCTAGCAATACTTTACAAAGCAGCCATTATCCCTACGATTGCATATGCTTCTGGTGTCTGGCACCATAAGGCCTCTATGGCGGTAAATCGTTGGCTACTCAACATCATTCACCGACCGATTTTATTAACCCTCACCAGAGCGTGCCGCACTGTATCTACTCATGCGCTGCAAGTACTCACTGGGACCCGCTTGGCGCCTCCGTAGCCAGGTGGGAAGGAGCAGCAGTGCGTAGCACACGCTTCTTGATTAGACCGGGGTTCGAGCCCGTCACCACCAAATACGGAGGATGCGGAAAGGTCAGGGAATGACCACCGCATATTCCCGGAGCAATATGGCCTTAGTTGCTAATGCTCCTAAAAACCAAAATAACAATAACAAACTGGGACCCTCCATCTTGATCTTGAAGCGATTCGCCTAGGCATGTTACAGCAGCTTAGACGCGGAAATCCAACTACCTTCCAGGATCACACCACAGACCCAACTGCAAATCGGACAGTGGAGAAGAAAAGACTCCAGATCTATTTGCGATCAATATGGCAGCAGCGCTGGACGATCTCCACAAAAGGGGAAGTCACGCGGAGGTTCCTCCCCGATCTACAACAAATATACCCACAGTATCGGTTATGGTTTTGCCCTGGATTGTACAGCACGTATCTCCTAACAGAACATGGAGCGATCCGCCAGAAATTACACTTTCTCGGACTCGAAAACAACCCAATGCCAATGTGTGCATGTGGCTCTTTGGAGACCTGTGGACACCAGATGTATGACTGAGAATTTTATGAAGATCTTCGTGTTGAATTAATCATCCAAGTGCGCCTTAATCCCAAAAACCGGGAACAATACTTACTGGAAGTTGAAGCCTCATATATAGCATTCACCAAGTTTGCCCAGAACCTGTATGCTAGACGCTTGACTATTCCTCTGCCTGCAAACGTCGAATAGATGTGTCAAACAAAGCTTCTCAGAGACCCCCAACCAGATGTCAGGTTTCACTGCTTGATCCTTAATGCAAGACAAAACTGGAACTCTTATGAGAAGTGACAAAACTCCACTTCCCAGAACATTGACTACCGGACGGGACAACAGTCCCATGAATGACTCCCAACTGTGACATTTTGCACAACCTATTCAGCCAAACCAACATTGGATCGCCTCTGCTGGGCCTCAAGTTTTTCTGGATGGTGTGGGCCTGACCCTACGGTCTGGTTTGCTCCCACTCATGCACACAGGCCACATTGGCAACCTGAGCCAGCTCCCTTGTTTGGCTCACTGTCTTACCTATTCCTGGCAGAGCGGGGAGGGGACAGTTTGCTGTCTCCTTCCCCCCTGCCACCCTATTTCTTCCCTCTGGTGGGGCATGGGCATGCCCCACTGTAAACTGAAGTTGCTTTCCTTTCGGCTCCATATTTCTGTCTATCTGCCCCCAGTCTTCAGCCTTCACCCCACTCTACTGACAGCAACGTGAACATGCCCCAGACAATCTAAAATTACCAATCTAAATTAATTTTGGACTTCTAGCGCTCTCCGCGACGCGTACGCGATATATATTTTTTAAGGTCCTAGTCACTGAAATCTCAGGTATTTAGGTGGCAGGACCTGCCAGGGTGAACTATATACTAGTGAGTACCTGGTCTGCCTCCACGGGGCGAAAGTGGGACAACGTCGGGCCTCAGTAGGGGTCTGGCGGCTAAATGACCAGATGGACAACGGTACAAGGCATCACACATATACAAAGTCCATACACTTTTGAATCTGGCTTTTCCAGTCAACTGGTTCACCCACAATGTAAACTACGCGGAGATGGGGGAAACCCCTGGTGTCGCTTGACCCTAAACACACTTTACACTTAAGTATAGTACCACACAGTTGGTACTTTTCTCTGGGGTTACTTCTACCCATATGCAGTACTTTGCATTTGTCAAGGTTAAACTTCAGTTGCCACTTCTCGGCCCATCTGTCAAATTTTCTAGATCCAGTTGCAGTAGCACACTGCCATTACTGTCATTAACAACCCTGCCAACCTTTGTATCATCTGCAAATTTCGACACTAAGCCTGATATACCTTCATCAATATCATTGATAAATATACAAAACAGCAGTGGACCCAACACCAAACCTCGTGGGACTCCACTAATAACATTAGTCCACGAAGAGCAATGCCCATTGATTGCCACCCTATGTCTTCTTCCACTTAACGATCCCTTTATCCATTGTAGCAACTTACCCTTAATACCATTCTGCTCCAATTTGTACAATAGTCTCCCATGCGCAACAGTTTCAAAAGCTTTCCTGAAATCCAAATATATGATATCAAAATTATTTTTTGCATCCAGTTCCTTTGTAACCATATCATAATAACCAATCAAATTTGTCAGACAAGACTTTCCCTTAACAAACCCATGCTGTGTCTGAATTATTGCTGCAGTCTTGTCTAGATGATCCTGCAATGCATCTTTATCCAGTGATTCCATTATTTTACCCAGAACAGAAGTTAAACTAACTGGTCTGTAATTACTCGTGTCACCCTTCGATCCCCCTTTGTGAATTGGGGAGACGTTTGCATATCTCCAGTCCGTGGGAACCTCCCCTGCGTCCAAGGATTCTCTCATAATTATGGCTAAGGGTTTGCTTAGTTGCTTTGCCACCTCATTTAATATAACTGGATAGATCCCATCCACCACAGGTGCTTTTCTTATGTTTAACTTCAATTTCTCCTCCACTTTGCTCTCAGTTATTACAAAATCATTAAGTACCCTGCTACAATTTGATAACCTTCTGCCATTTTCAAACCTTAATAACTTGTGTGAATGTAGATGCAAAATACTCATTCAGTTTGTTTGCTATCTGAGCAAGATCATCAACAGTCGAACCATCGATGTCAAGTGGACCAATCAGATTCATCCCCTTCCTTTTAGAGTTTATATAAGAGTAATCCTTGCTGTTTTTCTTAGCACCTTTTCCCAATGATTTCTCGACCTTACGCGCTTCGTTGGTATACTTTTCCCACATCCAGGCCACTCCTATGAGAAGCTTCAGGTGAAAACCTGACTTAAATTTTGCATTCCAGTGTACAATGGCAGTGGGGGGGGGCGGTATACTGCTCCCATATCTGGCTGTTAAAATCTTATGGGGAGGGGTTCAGATTTCTCTCCATATGCTGTTCTATTAAGTCGGGAACGTCTTCATTTGCCTATATGATACTTTTATTATGTAAGTGAAGTACATACTGAACCCAGGGTTTTGAACTGGATCATCATTCTTCTCCTGATGATTCCCTTTTACTTTTGACTCTCCCTCTCTCTCTCAGGGTAACTCGGGAATTTTTTTTTTTCCCTGGTGCAGCATAAGCCTCAGGCTTCCTTGCACCATATAGCTAATTAAAAAAATTAATAATAATATAATTTCGAGTCTCCGATACTGGACATTATTCGTCCAGCCACAGTTTCTTTTACAACTCGAAGTGGGAATGATTGATTGATTCGCATCGTAGTTATTCCAGCGTAGAGCACGTGTTTACTATACAGTGCTGTTGGACGTGGAAGTGTATTGCTTCCTTAATACAAGTTTTCTTTATCAGGCAAGTACAACAAATTACCTTCAGAGTTTAATTTTAATAGGAAGTTTGTGCGGCTATAGACAATAAACCACGTTGAAATCAAAAACTTGTTTCAAACGTAAACTACAGTTTGTTCAATCTTATGATTACAAGGGTCAGTCAATTATCTTTGGCCGTAAAAGTATAATGATTACAGATAACAAAGTTGAAGTTTTGTATATGTTGTTCTGAGTTTTTGCATTCCTGACTTAAAGTTACCAACAATTTGGCATTTATAAGAAATCAGCGGAAATTTGCCGTTAGCTAGCCGGTAGTTGATTGCTGGAACAAACTTCCATCTGTCGTGGAAGTTGATAGCTTAAATAAATTCAAGGAGGAACTGGACAAACTTTTAGAGGAAATAGATATGTGAAAGTTTTTTTTTTTTTAGGCTGATGCTACATAAGCTTGCTTTCTTGCATCATATGCCTCTACTCCTGTCATTCTCAGTGTAGGCATTTTTAGTTGTATAAAAAACAGCATAATTTAAATGCAATTTTGAAAGAATTATTTTTCCTAATTGAAACAAATGGAAAATTACATGTATTTATGTGCATATCTTGTATTACATAGGATTTTTTTTATAAAAGCTTGCTAAGGTTTGTTGATTTTTTTTTTTTTTTTTCATTTAAACAATTGTCTGCACACTGGGTCATTATTAAGATGGGAAACAAGGAATATTAGTAAGGCACCTTTCAGGATTCAGCACTGTGTACAGTGTTTTATTGAAAAACAGCTGAGCTTTAACATATTAACCCCAGGGGCTCACATCTGGTGAGTATGGGCTTGGCACACCCAGGGTCCTCAGCTGGATATCATCATTCTGCTCCTTCTTGGTGATTCCCTTCTACTTTTCTCTCTCCCTCGCTTAGGGTAACTCGGGAATTTTTTTTGGTGGTGCAGCATAAGCCTCAGGCTTTCTTGCACCATATAGCTAATAAAAATAATAATAATATTGAAATACTTTGAATTTGTCTTTATTAAGTGACAACAAAGCTAAATCTAATTTTTTGTAGCTTTCTGCTCTCCAAATCTTTTTTCCACACTCCAGCAGCAAAACATTCATTCACAAGAGAGAAGTTGTATTTTGTGTTTACTTTAATCAAGACTTTGTAACTGTTAAGATATACAAGAAAAATAAAATGTAAATAGTGATATATTTTTTCTGAATATTCATGTTTGAGTATTATTTAGAGAACTATCCTTATAATATTGGCCTTCCAGGCACCCTCTCATCATTCGTAGTGCCTTGGTGCTTTAGGCAGCTGCCTAGCTCACCTGTACCTCAAGCTGGCCCGTTCATGAAAACCCCCAAAGAGAGAAATCCGTTGGTGTCAAGTCTGGGTATCGGGACCCGACCAACCCATCATACTTCTTTGGAAGAGCTGATCCTGGCATACTGTCACTTCTTGATTATAATGAGATGGAGTGCTCTCTTGTCCATTTTAAATTTTGCCGACCGGGCTAGCTGGGTGGGTAAAGTGCCTGCCTAGCAACCCAAAGGTCGCGGGTTCGAATCCCACCTTGGGCTTGGATCAAAGTACCGCAAAACCTTGGGAGGTGCATTATGGCCACAGAAGCTGATGCGCCAACAACTACCAAAAAAAAAAAAAAAATTAAATTTTATGGTATCACAAAATTTTCAAGTGTATCATATAAATAGCCTTGGTGATTTTTTTTCTTTTTTTAATGAAAAAACAATGGCCCGTAAACTTTCTCTGAACTCAAAATATATAGCACTAACTTTTGGGCTATCACGAACATGTTCAAGTAAGTACTCACCTGATTTTCCTCTGCTCCAAACACAACCATTGTATGTGTGTGTTGATGTAGCCACTGACACAAAATGTGGAGTTATCAGTGATTTTCTCAGGCATTCTGAGGAATGTACATTTCACTTGCTCCACTGTTTCATCACTCATGCTTGGTCTGTCTGTTTTCTTTTGCTTTAGTTACATGTTGTGCTGCATTCAAAAAATTTTTGTGATGCTAATATACAAAATTTATGCTTGGAAGATTCCTTGTGAAATGAAAGCACACAGCACTTTTATGGAACTGGTGAGATCTGCCATTTTGTTGATGCTACTGCTGTGCCTGTGGTAGGGACATGAGTAACTACAAATTGTTTTATAAAAAAACAAAAAATCTTTACTATTATGGCTGTCTTTCCATACTGCCATATACCCATTCATTTTTCATATAACACTGCTATCAGCATCAGCATGCATAGTTGCTGAGTTTCTTTGTAATAACCCCTACATGTAATATGATGCCAACGATTGAGGGTTTCACACTGAGTAGCACAGAAAATATACACTGGTGTTCAAAGAAAGTGCATCACCCATTAAAATTGTAATTGTCGTCCAAATAGAGTAAGTATATGGCAATATTTCTTACTTGCATCAGATAAGATTGGCATGTGTAGGTGATGATGTAATATTGCATCAGCTGTTACTTTCAGCTATATAAGCACACACTGCAGGAGTTTCAGTCATTCCTTGCTTGTGTCAGGATGACAAGTTATGTTCAGTTGATGCCACGAAGAAAGAGTGCTATTGTTGCGTTACTCGAGGAAGGATGTCCTTCCCGTCATATTGCTTATAGAGTGTCTTGTAATCAGTCGACAGTGAGTAGATTTCTTTCCAAACTCAAGAATACTGTTTCTGCTGATAGGAAAAAAGGGACTGGATGCAAACGAGTCTCTACACCAAAACAGGACCATGTTTTGAAGCGCTTATGCCTTAAAAACCGTAAAGCTTCTTCTGAACGGAAAAGAGAATGGGAAGAACATACAGGAGTGATAGCAAGTGCAGTAACAGTCAGAAGATGCCTCTTCAAAAATGGCTTGTAGCCCGTCGTCCTAAGAAGAAGCCCCTCCTCACAACAAAAATGAAAAAGACCTGATTAATTTGGTGTAAGGAGCATGTCAGATGGACCCCGAGCAGTGGAAGTCAGTTATTTTCTCGGATGAGAAGAAATTCAACCTGCATGGCTCTGATGGGAGACAAATGATTCACCGTAGATGTGGTGAAGAATACCATCCAGACTGTATGGGGTCTACAGTGAAATTCCCTACTAGCCAAATGATATAGGAGTGCATTTCATATCGCGGAGTAGGTCACCTGCAGTTTATAAAAGGTTCCATAAATGCCAATGGATACCTGGCTATATTGGAAGGCAAATTGCTGCCAACCATTAGAGACCATTTCGACCTGCCAAGTAACTGCATCTTCCAGGATGACTCTGCTCCTTGTCATCGGGCAAAAAGTGTAAGTAGGCATTTCTGTAGTTACTTTAGCTTCATTTCTGCATTAGAGGTTCAACAGTGATGTGTTTACATTTGTTACAGGTGAAAAAATGGTTGGAAGAATGGTCCATTACAACTCTTAGCTGGCCAGGAAACAGTCCGGACCTGAATCCTATAGAGAACTGTTGGCATCGTGTGGAATCTGCAGTTGCCAGAAAGAAATCAAAGACCCTTTGTGAATTTCAGGAAGCCATAATTGGTGTTTGGAACCACAAACTATCAGTTGATTATCTTCAGAAATTAATCTTTTCAACCCCTCGACTGTGTGCTGCTGTCATCAGGGCCAGAGGTGGTTCAACTAAATACAGTCCATTCCAGTTATTTGGGACACATCGGGACTAGTGCATTTTGGCCCGATTAAGCGGCTGCCCCAATTATCCGAAGTTTCATGTAAATAGTTAAAAATACAATTTACCCCCCCCCCCCTTTACAATTGGTTCACTGTACAATCGAATCACGTTACGACGAACTCAACATAGTAAAGTACCGTTCACTATACGATGTGCAGTAAGCGCTGGTCATTGTGATCACGTTTGTGAATTGAATTTTAATTCTATTAAACAGCGATTCTAATTAGTGAAAATAGGAGGAATATTATCCACAGGCTATAAAAGCAAAGATATATTAAGCACAAATTTACCCTTTATTACCTTACCAATTAGAAAATTAAATGATATGTGAAAATCGGTAGAATATACATGATAATCGGAATAATTAATACGTACTGTAATATGTACATACGAACTAGTTGACATTTCTGTTCACTGACATTTGTGGGTGGGGGTTAAAATTTAAAACAGTAAAAAGATAAGCAATCAATAACAAAGAACACCGCACACACAAATTGCAAGTAACACGATACGCGCAAGTGAGAACGGAGTAACGATTTACAAAGCTTTAAAAATAGGAATGAAGAGTAGATCTGAAAATGAATTTTTTTATATGATTGAAGATTTCATGGAAGTGTAAGCACGTTTCACCATAATAACCCACAGAATTCCAGCTGTCGTTATTATCGCAAATTCAGAAAGATCGAGTTTATTGTCTGTTTATGATAGATTTCACTAACAGAAAAGCCCAATAAACAGGTTACTGCTAATTGTTTGATGGTTGTGACCTCCAGAATTTCGACCGAACCACGTGGTACCGTCGGAAACAATCATAGGGTAATTTCCAGTGCTGCGGTCTCCTGCCCCTATTAGATGGTATGCTGTCCCAATTAAGCGAAGTAAACCCTGGCTATTTTCTCGATTGGTTTCTGTTTTTTAAGATTTGCCCCAAAAATAACCAGAATACGCTGTATTAGTTTGTACCTGGTGAATTTTCATTTTGTTTTCCATTTAAAATGATAAACCAAAGCAAATTGAGGGCTTCTGATAACATTTCAGCCATAATTGTTGTGTTTACCAAAACTCAACAAATGCTCAACAAGAGCTATTACAAATGCTCATTTTGGAATATTTTGAGAGCACCTTTCAAATAGTATTTAGCTTTGCCTTAACTATTAATAAATATCTTTTGTTCATATTTCTATTTGTGATGCTTGTCATTAATGTAACATACCATCACAAAAAAGGGTTAGAAATGTGAAATTCCTAAGTGATGCACTTTCTTTGAACACCAGTGTATACTGTAAAATACGTTGTATTTATTTGTGTGTATATCTATAGTTTTGTGATGTTCGACTACTAAGTCATGGCATTGGATGGTTTATATGCAAAATTTTCATTTTAAATTTATATACAGTGTTTCAAACTGCAAAGAACAAATATAAGTGAATATGCATATAAACATGTGTCCCAAAAGCAGTTCTTTATTTTTGAGATATTAAGCATTAATCATAAATTACAAAACATAAAAACAAACTGAAATAAATCTCTAAAGACAAAACATAGAAAGCTGTTGAGTAAAGTGACCTCCATTTTATTCATTGGATCATTCAGCACAACAAATCTACGATTCTCTGGCATGTCTTGTAGATTCGATTCAGGAATATTCTTAAGGGTGCCAATTTAACTTTAAGAATGCAATTTCTCACTTTGTCTTGCATGGTAATACACATGGAAACCATGGATTTCATGTGACCCCACACAAAGCAATCCAAGAATGTGAGGTATAGTGATTATGCTGGCCATTGTACAGGTCTGTTCCATTGGTTATTGTACTTCATATTTAAAAAAGGAATGTCGTGGGGAAAAGCTGGGCTGGTGCACTGCTGTGCATTAATTGCACCCTGTATTGATTTTCAGGGGGTTCTCTTCCAATAATTCTTACAAAATGTTCCATAGAAAATGCAGTTATACTATTCCTGAAAGTTGTGCTGGTAAAAAATGACCAATAAGATTTTCCTCAGGCTTCCTTGCACCATATAGCTAATAATAACAATAATAACCATTAAAGAACTTTTACGCTGATGAATACTGACAATTGTACGGTGGATTTTCTTTGGTCTAAGTATGAGCATTTCCAGGCGAGAATTTCTTGTTAAACATGATTTATCTGTAACCAAAAAAATGGCTGAGAAATTGAAGATCACATGTACATTTCAAAATGAGCTACTCGCAGAAGTTTTTGCATTTATTCATGTCTTATGGCAACATTCCTTGAAGAGGCATACAGTAGAACTCCTTTTAACTTCCCTCTGCTTACTGAACAGGTTACTCAGATTAGCCAATGCTCCCTCCACTTTAAAACATTGTGGTGCCCATGGCACACTGCAGCGTGCCGTGGGCAGTAGTCCAGTATGCTTGCAGCCGTGAGCTGTATGCTTCTCAAAAGGTCAATTGTGTATTTGTTTCAAACTTTTTATACTATTAAAATTATTTGTTATTGTAATTATATTAAATTACAATAACATATAGAATTAATTATTAATTTAATTATATTAAATAAAATTAAATTAATTAAATATTACATAAATTAATGAAATAATGGTGAGAAAAGAAAGTGAGTTGTTTTTATGAAAACTAAGGTTGCTTGCTCTGAAAGGACTTGATAAAAAGTGTGTCTAAACAAATTGCTGTTGAATTAGGTGTGGGTGAAATAATAGTAAACAATTGGAAAAAATCGTGGGAGAATATTTCACTCAGTTTGTTTCACAAGGGTCCTTTAGCTCTTGCTCTATTAAAGAAACAAAATTAGGAGTAGATTGCATTATGGCTGTGGTTTATGCAAGAAAGACAACATGGATAATTCATTTTTTTTAATGCCACTAAACACTGACTCAAGACTGCATATATAACTTTATTTACAAGAAAATATACTATAAAAATATATAAAAGTATATTCCAAAACTGCAATTAAAATAAAAATGTATGTTACAATAATAAAATCACTTAAAAGATTAAAATCATTTAAAATCACTATACAAGAGCTTTCAGCAGCAACAGCTGCCTTCATCAGCTGAAGGTTACGGGCTATCCAACAATATATATATATATAATTATTACGAATAATAAAATTAAAAATAAATAGAGAAGTCGGATTTGAAGTACGATAATATGGAAGCCGGATATGAAGTACGAAAATATGGATCAGGGACACTGCAAGAGCAAAGGCACCCTACAGTATTTTTTAATCTGATATACCAATTGGCTGATCAATATCCTGAAATTGGCTTTTTTCTACCCGATATTTATATATTCACCATCCTATCCTATTTATTTTTAATTATTATATATATATATATGCTACGCCACTAGGCACATGAGTACTACTGCCATTGGTTATTGTATCGTGGACCTGCTGGGATAGAATTAGGTATATATATTGTTGGATAGCCTGTAACCATTTCAGCTGATGAAGGCAAAAGCTCTTGTATAGTGGTTTAAAGTGATTTTAATCTTTTTAGTGATTTTATTATTGTAACATACATTTTTATTTTACTTTATTTTAATTGCAGTTTTTGAATTTACTTTTATATATTTTTATAGTTTATTTTATTGTAAATAAAGTTATATATGCAGTCTTGAGTCAGTGTTTAGTGGCATTAAAAATGAATTATCTAGTTCCTGACTCCAGAGGTCTTTTTAATGAAGACAACATGGAACTTTAATTAGCAGCCCCATAAAAGAAACATTAAAGGCTTTGGGCTTCCATCAAAGGATTGATTGTGCGGAAAGTTTTATAACAAGTTCTGTGTCACATTATTCATTGTATGGATATTAGTTGGGAGATATTATTCACTGATCAACCTGCTGCCCAAAAACTTATAGAAGATTATATAGAGAAAAATTGGAGAATAACTCTACCAATATGGATGAAACAGGTCTAAATTATAAGGTATTACTAGGGTGAGCAACTGTCCTGAATTTTGTGGGACATCCTGAAAGAACCCTAGGCGGGATGCCATTTGTCCCAATTTATCACATAACTTAAAATAAATAATATAAAATATAATAATAAACTAAATGTATATAGAAAGTTTAAATAAAATAAATCTCCGTTTCTATCTTCGATGTTTATTTGTCTTAGATTCCCGGACACAAAAAAAATCCAAGCTTCTAATTGGTATGCATGCATGCATGCATGTGTGTGTGTGTTGCCACATCGCAATATATGTGAAACATGTTCATTGGCATAGTTAATGGGGGTTACTTGCGAGGGAAGTGGTTGAATTGAAACAAAAGCAGTCAGCCAGTCAGTTTAGGGACAAGGGACATGTACATACGTCATTATTACAAGGTATTTTTTAATCTGATATACCAATTAAAAAAATCCTGTTTTTTTTTTTTTTTTACTTGTGTCCCGATTTTTTAAGGTCAATATCCTGAAATTGGCTGATCAAGAGTTGGTCACCCTAGGTATTACCAACAAAAACAATAGTAAAAATTTGAATCAGCTGCACTGGAATGCAAAAATTCGAGAGGGAGAAAATCATGGTAGCCATCTGATTTTTCTCTCTCCGGAATTGGAACTCATCAATTGCTGCTTTTTTTGTTGTTGGTAAATCAACTAATCATTTTTTTTTTTTTTTTTTATGTGAACCCCAAACACGAGAGGTATTAGAACCTATAGTACTTAGTACCGTGCTTGGGTTGGAGGTTGAGAAGACGAAAGAAGATATTTGTTGACATTGGACTCGAACTTCTGTAGATTGTAATTTTCAGGAAATACGTCTGAAGGAAGGTTGTTCCAGAAAACGGCAGTTGAATGAATAAATGAGGAAGATGAAAAGTTGGTTCTGTGGGTTTGAAGTTGGACAGTAAATGGATGTTGGCTGGTGGCGGCACGTGTTCGGACTGTTTTGAAAGTGAGAGCGGGAATTATAGAAGCCAATTCAGAAGAACAGTGCCCATTGAAGTATCTGTAGAAGAGGCATGCAGCAGAAACAGTACGTCTATGAGAAAGTGAGTGGAGAGACTCTGTTAGAGATGAATCATTAATTAACCTAACTGCCCTCTTCTGAATGGAATCAAGAAGCCTGAGAGAGGTTTTGGGGGCACCACCCCAAATGTCGGAACAATATTCCATGGCAGGGCGGATTTGCGATTTATACAGAGTGAGCAGCTGTTTGGAAGAAAAGTAACGCCGAGAGCGAAAGAGAAAACCAAGTTTTTTAGATGCAGAGGAAGCAATATTTGTAATGTGCTTGTGCCAAGAGAGATTAGAAGTCAGGGTAATCCCCAAAAGAGATATATCCTTTTGCCTAGAAATTGGAGTGTCACTAAAGATAAGCATAGGAGCAGAAGAATCCTTTTTGCGAGATATAAGACAAGACTGAGTTTTAGAAGGTAGAAATCAACTAAGTTGTCTTTGCTCCACTGGAGAATTACCTGAAGATCGGCATTTAAGGAATTGGTAGCAGATTTTCGAGAAGTTGAAGCTGATTGAGCAGAACAAGATTTCTCAAAACGGAAAGTTGAATGCAATGTGCTATCATCGGCAAAACTATGGATAGGATTTCCAGTCAATGGAAGAAGGTCATTGATATACAAGAGGAAAAGAGTGGGGGAAAGAACTGAACCTTGGGGGACACCGGCATTAGTGGAGAAGTTAGAAGACAGAGAGCCATCTACCATCACCCTCAGTGAGCGATCAGAGAGAAAACTGGATAACCAATTACTAAAAACAGTTGGCAAACCATAAGATGGAAGCTTGTTTAGAAGACCTTTATGCCAAACACGATCAAAAGCCTTTGAGATGTCAAGAACAACTACTTGTGTTTCACCGAACCTTTCCATTGAAGTAGTCCATAAATGGGTAACATAAGCCAGAATATCACCAGTGGATTGACACTGACGGAATCCATACTGGTGATCGTTGATCAGACGGAAGGTTTCTAGGTAGTTTAAGAGTTGGCGGTTAATTGATTTCTCCATTACTTTAGAAAGAGTAGAAGTAATTGCAATGGGACGATAATTGGATGGGAGGGATTTGTCACCCTTTTTAGGAACTGGCTGGATATGAGCAAATTTCCAAGCAGAAGGAAAAACACCTTTGGAAGAAGAAAGTGAAAAAAGGCGGCAAAGAATAGGAGTAAGTTCAGGAGCACAGATTTTGAGAACAAGTGGAGAAATACCATCAGGACCTGGAGCTTTCTTAGCATCAAGATTCATCAAAATCCTTCTGATATCCTTTTGACGGAAGACCACAGGAGGCATTGAATGGACCGTGTTGGGAATGGTGGGAGGTGTTTTACCAAGTTCATTAATACATGAGCTGGAAGAAAAATGGGATGCTAGCAGGTCAGCTTTATCCTTGGCTGAAGTGACAACAGAACCATCTGGTTTGGACAGAGGTGGGAGCAGAGATGGGCAAAAGTTGCGGCCAATAGCTTTGGCAAGAGACCAGAATGCTCGGCTACCATTAGGGCAAGAAGCAAGTTTTCTACTCTTAGCCTGTTCAAACTCTAGTTTGGACTGATTAATAACTGCTTTACAATTGTTGCGAGCTTTGGTGTAGGCAGAAAATGAAACTGAAGAATTAGAAACAAGCCAATTACAATATGCAACATTCTTCGCTTGAACAGCCTTAGCACATTTATTGGAAAACCAAGGTTTAGATAAAGGACGAGATTTTAAAGTGGAGTGTGGGATAAAGAATTCCATTCCTGCAAGAATAATTTCACTGACACGATCTGAGCCAACGTTGACATCAGGAGTTTTGAAACAGTAATCCGACCAAGGAAAAGAAGAAAAGAAGTCTCACAGGTCATCCCATTTTGCATTCTTGTAGTGCCAAACAACACGAGGTTGGGAATAGCCATGAGATAAAGGCTCCATTGGAGAAGAGACAATCACCAAGTTGTGATCTGAAGTGCCTAAAGGACCTCTCACTTCGACCGTGTACTTAGAAGGGTTGTTTGTGAGAAAAAGATCAAGCGTATTGGCTGTATGATTCGGATTGTCCGGTATTCTTGTAGGTAGATGAACAATCTGTGCTAGGTCATTAGTAATTGCAAAAGCCTCAGCATCTCGACCTGCTGGGTCGGTGTGACTAGAAAACGGAAGCCAGCTGGAGTTGTGAACATTAAAATCACCAAGGAAAATTACCTCACTGTTAGGAAAGTTGGACTGGAGAAAGTCAAGTTGCAACGAGAGGAAGTCAAAGAGCTCCAAGTGATTAGTGGAGTTGGGAGAACGGTAGAGACAACAGATGAATTTGACACAATGAGGTAGAGAGATTTTAAGCCAGAGAAGATCAGAGAGAGGAGATTCCAAATTGCAAAGTCTCTGACAGGGAATATCAGAACGGACATATGCACAAGTACCACCTTTGAGGCGAAAGGAATCAGACAGCGAATAATTTGGGCATCTGAGATGAGCAGTAGTTGAATCAACCGATAACTGAGATTCTGTCAGAAAAAGTACATGTGGTTTGGCAGACTGCAAGTGGAAATGGACATCGTTGAGATTAGAATTGAGACCACGTATATTTGTGAAATGAATTAGGAAGTCCTTGGGAGGTTTAGATCTTTTCGCAGATAAGCTTGTTCTATTAGTTTGACAATTCATGGTGTATTCAATAGTAAGAAAAAGTGGGTGGGACATGCTGTATGAAGTAATGAAATTTTTGGATATGGCATACATGTGGTAAGAATATACCCAGATCCTTGACATAACGTGGCCTCGACAATGCTCTCCGCATACACACTACTCGGACTCCCTCCAGTCACTATCTGGCAGAGTAGAGGTAGCAAGATTATACACTATCTGATCCGGAAGCCTCCTAGAGAGTTACCAATAGGTTCGGTCCGGTGTACTAACTAGCGGACGGCCTGCGAAAACCGTTTTAGAGCTGTACCCTCGAAATGTAATTAATATTGGATCCCGCCACGACGTTCATCATAACCTCAAAAGTCATCAATCATACTGCATGATGGAAGAGATAGGGAAGGGTTGACCGGAACTTAGCTCTAGAGACTAAACATGGGTTCCACCACTTCAAGCCTCCAATAAGCAAAGTGGTGGTATTTCACCGGTTGATGAGAGTCATCTACCACCTAGTACTGCCTGGTAACATAGAGGGGTGGCATTCCTCCATGTGGTGTGGGCGCTACACCTCGACCCCTGCTTACGTTGGTTCACACCTGGGTGGTCACCCACCATGTGCTTGTGCATGGAGGTTATACCCAGGATTACTAACAGTCCCACCAACGTGAAGGTGCAAGCAGAGGATTTGGCTGTCACAGACCGTCCGGACTTCGCCGAAATTGGGTCCACTTGACTTGAGTGTCACCCGAATATCAATTCCATCAGCGTTTTAGATTCCCAGGTAGCAAGTACAGCTTGTCTGGTATATCGGAGAGAATCTCTGTGACAACCTCAAGGACCATTTTTCATAGAGCTTTTGAAAAATATAAATTGTTTGCATTTGCCAGTTTATTACCACTCACAAAAGTCAGCATGGATGTGCTCTTCATTATGCAAGGAGTGTATTTTTCACTCAAACACAGGCTTTTCTCTTTCTGGATAATGCTGAGTTCTCCGGTTAGTTCAGTCCTGGCAAACATTGTAATGGAGGAGCTGGAAGGTTGTGCATTTGTGGGTTTGCCAGATCCCATAGCCTTTTGGTGCTGGTATGTGGATGATGTGCTTGTGGTCATCCCCTGGGAGTTAGGAGACCGGCTCCTGCACCACCTCAACTCTCTGTCACCTTTCATTCAACTCTCCATCGAAGTGGAGTTGGGGAATACCCTTCCTTTCTTAGACACCCTTGTCCGACACGAGGTTGGTTCTCGTTTAAAGACTTCAGTCTTTCGCAAGCTGATGTATGCTGGCCAGTTTACCAACTACTTGTCAGTACATGCCGCAACCATCTTCTTGGCATGGTGCAAGCCTTACTAACCTGTGCCTTGATACACTCCAGTTCTGAGGATGGTAGGCACACTAAGGTTACTAAGGTTAAGGCAGATCTGGCAAAGTGCGAATACCCTACAAGTGCCCTGGATAGGTGCGACCTGCAGGCCTGTGACCATGTTGCCAACTGCAGGGCCCCATGCAGTGATAACCCCACCACTACCGCATTTATCCCATACTAGCTGAACCAGTCATAACAAATTTCTAGGGTCCTACAAGTTCATGGGATAAAGTGTTTACAACTTCCAGGGAGAAAGTTGCGATCCCTCATCTCGAGAGTTAAAACACCAGTCCCTCCCCCCTCACAACAGAGTGAATTGGTGTACCATATTTCCTGCCGTGATTGCACTGGCTGCTATGTTGGGGAAATCAGCAGAAGACTTGGTAATTGAGTCTCTGAGCACGAGAAAGCCATCCGCTCTGCGGATGTGGATCACTCAGCGGTTGCTGAGCACTTCTGGTCAACCGAGCACAAAATTGATCCTCGCTGCAATGTTGATCATTGACCATCCCGCAACTATTGTTGCTGTGTCTTATTGGAATTGCTCCACATCTCATATTGTAGCAGTTCCTTCAAGAGGAACAGAGGTTGTCACATCAACCCTCATTACTGAGGCAACCATCCTCTTAGCTGACAAATGTTGCTGCTCATAACATTCCTGAGTATTACAACTACAACCCTCCACTTAAACCAGCTAATTGTTGCAAGCACCTTTAGCATGCAATTTTCACAACGCATGATCACCATGGCAGGCACATGATGTTCTGTATTTTACAATAACGGTTAACTATCACAACTGAAGAAGGATTACATCTGTCTGAAAGCTTTTGTGTGTATATTTACTTTTATTTTTGTTCTAATTAGTCATTAAACAATTTTAACCCAACATTTTTATTTTACTTTATTTCCTGGTTTCCCAGTGACACATTATTATCGTTTTAGAATACACGAATATAGATCTTATAGAATTGTTAAAAGTCGTCAATATCAGAGATGTGTCTGTAATATGGATCTAGCATGAAATAAAATTCTAAGTTCAACATATACTAAATCTTTGGAGAAAACTTTGGCCCGAGATTGAAAGCCCTGAACTATAAGAAGATAATGAATAACATAGTTTATTAACTGATTTCAGTTAAATTGAAGGTTCCAAAGATTTTCAGGAAGAAGGCATTATAACAAGGGATTCAGCAGTATTTTCTAATTCTTCATGACTTGTTAGAAAATGAAATTATGGATGATGCTTAAATCATACCTACTGTGATGAAAACAGTTGGATCCAAATATAAAGAAGATGTTGAATCAAATCCAAGGCTAAAGGTTGCTCATTCAGTTGCCAAAACAACCTAGATACAGCTTTTCAAATTTATTGAAGGGCAGCCTTATTCAATGGTAAAAGAAGTGATGTTTATAAAAAAGTGAAGTAACTATGCTGCACAACATATTTTATCACATACGCAATTAAAAATTACTGATTTTATGTAAATGTGTATGTTTTAAGTGAAAATAAAATTATAGTATGTTCCAGCTTTAACCAATTTTATTAATTAACCAACCAACTACTGGTCCTGACCATGTTAGAGGGCTTTTAATACTGTTAAATAGATGGATGCTCTTTGTGTAATGGCCTCCCTATGCTTGCAAATTAAACATTTACCCCACATGATAGCGTTCTGATAATCTTGGTAGTAAATACTTGTACAGCATCAAATATTTGCTTCATTATTTGCAGTTTGTCAAAATTTTGCTCTTTCCCTCTGCAGCAGAAAAAGTTTTACTGTTTGTGTACTCATAGAGTTGGAAATTTTTCAGCATCTATGTTCATAGAGTTGTGGATTTCTTATGAACCTCACCATTAATTAAAATATTATCAGTTAACTTGACGAAAGGAAACAGGTTTGAAGTGCCTTCCATAATATAAATTTAAAAAATGCCATACTGTAAATAGTCAGGCAGTAGTCATTCATTGGACCTGGGACTCAAGTAACAGACAGTTGACATTGCTGATATGTACTTTGCCACACCAGTTACCTACAAATGATTAATTGATATGGTTCATGTGGTAGAAGAACACTTCATGTTGATATTGGCACATATGCAATGTAACAAACATGCCAAAATTAATGTTGTAAATAATTTTGGCATATGTTTATAGGAACTTTTTTTCTTATTTTTAGCTGTTTGAATATGTTCTTATATTTGTTTCATGCAATTATGAAACTAATGCTCCCTCTCTCAATCTATTTTTTTTTTATGTTTCAGTGCCCTGAGTTAATTATATGGCAGTCGTACAAATAAGAGAAGATAATTTGTCATTGCAGGTAAGTAGCTATAACTAAACTCACTGGTGATTAATGTCATGGGTAAATACATTCAAGGATTTACCAGAGTTTCTTTTGGCACAAATAAATATGCTGATTTCAGAAGATAATATCGTAGTTTTGAAGTCTGAATCATCACGAACAGATGTACACCTGTGCTCAGGCATACTTTTTTGTAGTGGTGTACCCATATTTTCAAAGCCTAAAGTTATGATGGCTATCTTGAGTGTTCTCTTTGATGTTAATGTAGCAGTTACTATGTATAAACGGAGTTTATAACCAATAACACTCAACTGAGACATTGTGAGAGGTAAGATGAAAAACTTAGTTTTCTGGAAGAGGAAAAACAATGCATTCTTATAAAATATAAGGGGCTTGATTCTATAGGGTTATTCTTTTGAAATGACATCCTATGTAAAGGAGTTAATATGATATAAATTTTAAAAATTTGAAATGATTTATATTTATTAATAATGCTTTTATACAGGGTTATACTAATCTTAAGCATTAGAAATGTTCACCTTGTGTAGATAAACATGTAGCTTCCCTTAGACACTTGGCTGTAAGTAATGTAAATTTATTAAAAGGTAGAATGAAGTACTTTTAACTTATATGAAAGCTAAACATCTGATGTTCCTACTGATGAAGTGGTAGGAACATTTGACGAAATATCTGGTTTTGAGCTGTATATAATTTCCAAATGGAAATACATATTTTGATCTTATGTAGGTTAAAAGTACCTCATTCTTTCTTTTATTGTATGCCTTAGTCCTTTCTTTATCATATTACAGGCTAGAGGTCTACATGTGCCAAAATTTTAGAATTTTATTATTAGCATTAGCAGAGGCATATTATGCAAGAAAGCAAGCTTATATAGCATCAGCCAAAAAAAAAAAAAAAAAATTCCTATTTCACTCCACTCTCTCTCCAAAGGTTTGTCCAGTTCTTTTAAATTATTTAAGCAATCAACTTCCACAACGACAAATGGAAGTTAGTTCCAGCAATCAACAATCTGCTGGATAAATGCATATTTCTGCACATCTACTCTGCAACTATCTCTCCTCAATTTGAATTTATGACCCCTCAGGTTCATAATCTGAGCAAGAGGAAGAATCCCATCAGCATTGAGCCCACTCAAACCATTCAAGACCTTATACACCTTTGCTCCTCTCACCAATTTTGTTGTCTGCTGTACTAGTTCTAGAAACTCTACATCCTTCCTAAAATAAGGCCTCCAGACCTGTACACAGTACTCAAAGTGTTGCCTGACCATTGCCTTATACAAAGGGATAATCACCTCTTTATACCAAAATTTTTGCATATATCATTGACAAGACCCGATTATCTACTGTGGAAGTCTGTTTGCACTGTTCAGAAAACTTCATATCTGACTGCACAATTACCCTCAGTCCTTTTTCATTCTCCACTATCCTGAGTGTAGTACCACACAGTTGTATGTTTCTCTGGGGATAATATGCACTACTTTGCCTTTGTCAATGTTAAACTTCAGTTGCTACTTCTCAGCCCACCTGCCCAACTTTTCTAGATATTGTTGCAGTAGCATACTGTCATTAACAATCCTGCATCAAACCTTTGCATCATCTGCAAACTTGGACATTAAGCCTGATATATGTTTGTCAATATCATCGATGAATATAAAAAAAGAACAATGGGCCCAACAACAAACCACGGTGGACTCCACTAATAACATTAGTCCACTAAGAGCAGTGTCCATTGATTACCACCCTCTATCTTCTCCCACTGAATGGCACCTCCGTAGCCAGGTGGGCAGGAGCAGTAGTGCGTAGCACACGATTCTTGATTAGACCGGGATTCAAGCCTGTGACCACCAAATACGGAGGATGCGGAAAGGTCAGAGAATGACCATCGCATATTCCCGGAGCAATATGGCCTTAGTTGGTAATGCTCCTAAAAACCAAATAACAATAACAACAACATCTCCGACTGAACCATCCTTTTATCATTGTAGAAATTTGCCCCTAATGCCATACTGCTCCAATTTGTACAGTAGTCTTCCATGTGCAACAGTATCAAAAGCTTTCCTGAAATCCAAGTATATAATAACAAAATTAATTTTTGCATCCAGTTCCTTTGTGACCACATCATAGTATCCAATCAAAGTGGTCAGACAAGACTTCCCCTTAACAAGCCCATGCTGTGTCTTTAGTATAAATGCAGTCTTGTCTAAATGATTCTGCAGTACTTTAACCTGTGCCTCCATTAATTTCCCCAGAACAGAAGTTAAAATAACAGGTCTGTAATTACTTGTGTAACCCTTTGTAAATTGGAGATACATTTGCCCATCTCCAGTCTGTGCAGACCTCCACTGAGTCCAAGAACTCTCATAATTATGGCTAAGGGTTTGGTTACTTCCTTTAATATAACTGGATAGATCCCATCCATCCCAGGTGCATTTCTTATGTTTAACTTCAACAATTACCGCTCCACATTGCTGTCAGTTATTAAAAAAGTGATTTAGTGCCTTGTTAGAGACTAATAAGCTTCTGTCCTCTACTTCCCTACAGAATTCCTCATGTATAAATGTAGATGCGAAATACTCATTCAGTTTGTTAGCTATCTGAGCAGGATCGTCAACAGTCGAATCGTCGATTTCAAGTGGTGCAATCTGATCCATCCTTTTCCTTCTAGAGTTTATATAAGTAAAAAAGTCTTTTTTTTTTTTTTTTGCATCCTTTGCCCAAGATTTCTTGTAATCTGCCTTCACTTGTCTAACCTCCTAGTTTGATTATAAACTAGCTTATATCTAGTCTGTAATTCAAGGTATTTCCATGCCTGAAAGGAAAGATTTTTTTGCACCCCTTTACTAAGGATATACAGTCAATCCTCATATAGTTCGATAGTTGTGTTCCTAGAAACCCTTGTGCAATGAAAATTTGTGCAATATAAACAACAGGCCCTATAGGAAAAATAGCGTTAGGTGCCAACCACCCAAGATTTAACACACATTTGTAACCAAAACATTACCAAACACAATAAATAATCGTAATAAAATATGTAAGTATTTTATTACGACTATTATGTAATAAAATATTGCTAATGCTTTTGCTTCTATCGTAAGCAGACTTGTTCTTTGTTTGATTTTCTATCCAAACAGATGACAGCTGTTCCATCTCTTCCAATTATTTGTGTATTGATCTGATGGATTTTAATTACACTTTGAGTTGTTCTTGCAATGAAAGTTGTTTGTATTTTCTCTGCATTCTTTCTAATTCTCGGCATTGCCTCATTTAGGCCAATAGCATGTATAATATCACATGGTCTTTCATTTTGCTCAAAGCGTTTCACAATTTCATATTTTTTCTCTATCAACAGAGGCGGACTGGCCATAAGCCTTACCGGGGAAATCCCGGTGGGCCAGAGGCGGTGTGATTTTGGCCATAAACCATAGTATGAGGCCGCTACAAATTTTCCCGGGTAAGAATTTTTGATCCAGTCTGCCTCTGTTTATGGATATTGCTTTTTTTTTTCTCTCTGAATCTGTAGTGTCTTCACCAGGACGTTTCCTTTTCACATAAAGGCAGAGACACACTAACACCTCACTAGCTCACATTTTACTAAAGCACATTTCTGGGGATTACTACCATAAAACAATTTCCAGTTGCGTTCCTGCTAGTGGAATCTGTTATAAACTGGTAGTAAATTCGATCTAATTGCATTTGCGATAATATCAATAGCTGAAATAGTGTAAGTTTTTACTTTATTATGGTGAAATGTGTTTCCCCTTCACTGATATAAAAAACATAAATACTTTTTCAGAATCTTCTCTTCATTACTATTGTGTTGCGTTCAGTTGGGGTGATTCCACGTTTGACTGCCATTTCTTGTCAACACAAAGGCGAATCGTGTATAAGCGAATTTGATTCATGTTATATACAATATCGTTCCCCTATTTATAAATCATGTATGATCGAATTTGTGTAGTGTAAACGTGTTATACAAGGGCTGACTGTATATATATATATATATATATATATTTTTTTTTTTTTTTTTTTTTTCGTGATTTGTAAAATTTGGCACCCCTTAAAGAATAGTTCCCCGAGCAAGGGCTCTGCTAGCTTTTCCCTTAATCGAGTACTGTATCTACAATAGGCTTCTGTGTCCCTTTTAATTTATATGCATCTTATGCATTTTTCTTCTCTGCCATGAGTCTCATTAGTTCATATGACATCCATTTAGTCCTAAATCTTGAACAATATTGCTCAGTTGGTATGAAAAGCCTAGTAGTTTCCAACAGCAAATTCAAAATTCCCATTTTTGAATTTGCTGTTGTTGGTAACATTATCAGTTAAAATCTGTTTTGCAGCAAAACGTGCTTTTTGGTAGGTGGTCATAATCAGATCACCTTGCAGGAGACTAAGCACCTGCGAGATGATCTGATTGAGGTGTATAGAGCTTTGAATGGTTTGAGCATGCTCAATGCTGATGGGATTCTTCCTCTTGCTCAGAATAATCACCTGAGAGGGCACAAATTCAAATTGAGACAGATATAGGATAGATGTGCGGAAGTTTGCCTTTAGCCAGTGGGTAGTCGGTTGGTGGAACAGATTTCCATCCTTTGTTGCGGAAGTTGATAGCTGAAATAAATTTAAGGCTGAGCTGGACAGGTATTTGGAACGAACAGAGGGGTGAAATGGGAGCAGTTTTTTTATTATTATTTTTTTTTTTATTTGACTGATGCTGCATAAGCTTGCTTTCTTGCATCATATGCCTCTACTAATGCTAATGCTAATAATGTTTAGATTCATGAGTATACTCTTTTTGTACCTGAAAATCTATCCAGTTATACTAAAGGATTACTTACTATTAATATATAGCATTAGTAGAGACTAATGCTATATATTAATACTAATACTAATGCAAGAAAGCAAGCTTATGCAGTATCTGCAAAAAAAAAACTCTCCTATTTCACCCCTCCTTTCGTTCCAAATGCCTGTCCAGCTCAGCCTTAAATTTATTTAGGCTATTAGCTTCCATAACAAAAGATGGAAGCCTTTTCCACCAATCAACTACCTGCTGGCTAAAGGCAAATTTTCGCACATCTATTCTACAACTATGTTTCCTCAATTTGAAACTGTGCCCCCTCAGGTTCTTAGTCTGAGCAAGAGGAAGAATCCCATTAGCGTTTAGCTTTCCCAACCCATTCAAGGCCTTATACACCTCAATCAGATCACCTTGCAGGTGCCTACTCTCCAGGTGCTGCAATTTGCAGAACTTAAGCCTTGGTAAGAGCACCCCCATTTGTTCCTCCTCACTAAACTTGTTGCCTTTCTTTGTATTCTTTCTAGCAACTCTACATCCTTCCTAAAATGAGGTCTCCAAACCTGTACACAGTACTCTTGGTGTGGCTTGACCATTACCTTGTATAATGGGATAATCACCTCCCTGTCCCTGCTAGAAAAATTTCTATGTATCATCGACAAGACTACATGACCTGCCCTGGCAACCCGTCTGCACTGCTCAACGAACTTCATATTTGACTGCACAATTACCCCCAGGTCTTTTTTACTTTCCACTTCCCCGAGTGTAGTACCACATAGTTGGTACATTTCTCTTCAGTTATTGCTACCCATATGCAGTACTTTTCATTTGTCAATGTTAAACTTCAGTTGCCACTTCTCAGCCCATTTTCCCAACTTATCTAGATCCAGTTGGAGTAGCATTCTGTCTTTACTGTTGTTAACAACCCTGCCAACCTTTGTATCATCTGCATACTTGGACATTAAACCTGATATATACCTTCATCAATGTCATTGATAAATATACAAAACAACAATGGGCCCAACACCGAACCCTGGGGAATTCCACTAACAACCTTTGTCCACGAAGAGCAGTGTTCATTGATTACCACTCTCTGTCATCTCCCACTCAACCATCCCTTTATCCATTGTAGCAACTTACCTTTAATGCCATACCTCTCCAATTTGTACAGCAGTCTTCCATGTGCAACAGTATCAAAAGCTTTCCTGAAATCCAAGTATATGATATCAAAATTATTTTTGGCATTCAGTTCCTTTGTGACCACATCATAGTATCCAATCAAATTGGTCAGACAAGACCTCTCTTTAACAAACCCGAGCTGTGTCTTACCTATTACTGCAGTCTTGTCTAGATGATCCTGCAATGCTTCTTTAACCAGTGATTCCATTATTTTCCCCGGAACACAAATTAAACTAACAGGTCTCTAGTTATTTGTGTCACCTTTTGAACTCCCTTTGTGAATTGGTGATATATTTGCACACCTCCGGTCCATGGGAACCTCCCCTGAGTCCAAGGAAGCTCTCATAATTATGGCTCAGGGTTTGGCTTACTTCCTTTGCTGCCTCCTTTAATATAACTGGATAGATCCTGTCCACCCCAGGTGCCTTCCTTATGTTTAACTTCAACAATTTCTTCTCCACTTTGCTCTCGGTTATTACAAAATCACTTGGCTCCCTGTTAGTATTTATTAAACTTCTGACATTTCCCTCATTGAATGACTTCTCATGTGAATGTAAATGCAAAATACCCATTCAGTTTATCAGCTACCTGAGTATGATCATCAATAGTCAACTCATCTATGCTAAGTGGTCCAATCTGATTCATCCCTTTCCTTCTAGAATTTACATAAGTAAAGAACTCTTTGCTGTTTTTATTTGCATCCTTTGCCAAAGATTTCTCGTAGTCTGCCTTCGCCTGCCTAACCTCCTTTGTGACTTGATTACAGACTAGTTTATACCTACCATAGGCTTCTGTGTGCATCCCATACATTCTTTTTCTCTGCCACGAGCCTCATTAATTCCTCTCACATCCAGTTAGGTCTAAAACTTGTTAGGCCTAAATGGATGTCCTAGTTGGAATGAAAAGCCTAGTAGCCTCCAAAATTAAGTCCCTGAAGGCTTCCCATTTAGAATTCAACGTTGGTAACATCATTGGTTGATCCCAGTGTACAGAATTTAAAAACTTTCTGAGACCACTGTTAGTAGTAGTAGTAGTAGTAGTAGTGGCACTTGATGCAAGAAAGCAAGTGTAGGAGCTTATGCAGCATCAGCCAAAAAAAAAAAAAAAAAAAAAAAAAAAATCACACCATACCCTCCAATTGCCTGTCCAGTTCCTCCTTAAATTTATTTAACCTATCAACTTCCACAACGACAGATGGAAGTTTGTTCCAGCAATTAACCACCCGCTGGCTAAAGGCAAATTTCCGCACATCTATTCTACATCTATCCTTTCTTAATTTGAACTTATGTCCCCGTAGGTTCGTATTCTGAACAAGTGGGAGGATCCCATCAGAATTCAGTGTGCTCAACCCATTCAAGGCCTTATAGACCTCAATCAGATCACCGCGCAGGTGCCTAGTCTCCAGCCACTGCAATTTGCAGAACTTAAGCCTCTCTTGGTAAGAGGATCCCTTCATTCCCCTCACCAATCGTGTTGCTCTTCTCTGTACACGCTCAAGCAAATCTACATCCTTCCTAAAATGAGGCCTCCAGACCTGTACGCAGTACTCAAGGCGTGGCCTGACCATTGCCTTATACAGAGGGACAATCACCTCCTTTTCCCTGCTAGCAAAATTCCTATATATCATTGACAAAACCCCATGACCTGCCCTAGCAGCCTGTCTACATTGCTCAGAAAACTTCATATCTGACTGCACAATTACTCCCAGGTCTTTTTCATTTTCTACCACCTTAAGTGTAGTACCACACAGTTGGTACGTTTCTCTGGGGTTACTTCTACCCATATGCAGTACTTTGCATTTGTCAAGGTTAAACTTCAGTTGCCACTTCTTAGCCCATCTGCCCAAATTATCTAGATCCTGTTGCAGTAGCACACTGCCATTACTGTCATTAACAACCCTGCCAACCTTCGTGTCATCTGCAAACTTCGACATTAAGCCTGATATACCTTCATCGATATCATTGATAAATATACAAAACAACAGTGGCCCCAACACCGAACCCTGTGGGACTCCACTAATAACATTAGTCCACGAAGAGCAGCACCCATTGATTACCACCCTCTGTCTTCTCCCACTTAACCATCCTTTTATCCATTGTAGCAACTTACCCTTAATACCATTCTGCTCCAATTTGTACAGTAGTCTTCCATGCGCAACAGTGTCAAAAGCTTTCCTGAAATCCAAGTATATGATATCAAAATTATTTTTTGCATCCAGTTCCTTTGTGACCACATCATAATAACCAATCAAATTTGTCAGACAAGACTTTCCCTTAACAAACCCATGCTGTGTCTGAATTATTGCTGCAGTCTTGTCTAGATGATCCTGCAATGCATCTTTAACCAGTGACTCCATTATTTTACCCGGAACAGAAGTTAAACTAACTGGTCTGTAATTATTCGTGTCACCCTTCGAACCTCCTTTGTGAATTGGGGATACATTTGCACATCTCCAGTCCGTGGGAACCTCCCCTGAATCCAAGGATGCTCTCATAATGATGGCTAAGGGTTTGCTTAGTTGCTTTGCCGCCTCCTTTAATATAACTGGATAGATCCCATCCGCCCCAGGTGCCTTTCTTATGTTTAACTTCAACAATTTCTCCTCCACTTTGCTCTCAGTTATTACAAAATCATTAAGCACACTGCTACAATTTGATAACCTTCTTCCATTTTCAAACTGTAATGATTCCTCACGTGTGAATGTAGATGCAAAATACTCATTCAGTTTGTTTGCTATCTGAGCAGGATCATCAACAGTCGAACCATCGATGTCAAGTGGACCAATCATATTCAGCCCCTTCCTTTTAGAGTTTATATAAGTAAAGAAATCCTTGCTGTTTTTCTTAGCATCTTTTGCCAAAGATTTCTCGTAATCCGCCTTTGCCTGCCGAACCTCCTTTGTGACCTGATTACAGACTAGCTTATATCTGCTACAGGCTTCTGCGTCGCCTGATAATTTATATGCATCCCATGCATTTTTCTTCTCTGTCACGAGTCTCATTAGTTCATTTGATAACCATTTAGGCCTAAACCTTGAACAATATTTCTTCATCGGTATGAAAAGTCTAGTAGCTTCCATGATTAATTCCTTGAATGCTTCCCACTTAGAATTTACTGTTTGTAACATCGTCAGTCGATCCCACTGTACAGAATTTAAAAACTGTCTGAGACCACTGTACTCCCCTTTACGGAAACAAAAACCCTTTCCTTTACCCCTGACGGTAGTTACCTCTTTGAGTAAATCCCACTTCAGCACACTGTGATCACTGCCACCTAGTGGTTCCTTTATCTGCAAATTCTTAATACACGAATGATCACTGCTGATAACCAGATCAAGAGTATTACTTTCTCTGGTTGCCTCTCGAACATGCTGCTGCAGAAAACAATCATCCAATAAATCCACAAAAGTCTGACTAGTGTGTGAGTGACCAACCCACAAGTTCCAGTCAATATCTGGGAAGTTAAAATCCCCCATTATAAGACATTCTGATTTACTGGCCCACTCTATTTCTCTGTACAATTGTTCATTGTACTCATTCGAGTCATTTGAATGAGTTGTTCACCTTTATGAAAGCAAAAGCCCTTCCCTTTACCCTTGATGGTAGTTACTTCTTTAAGTAATTCTATTTAAGTAATATATAGTACACATCTGAATGATATCTCTTCATTGACTCCTCCTCAACAGTTTCCATTCGGGCCATTAATTGTGTTGTTCATTTTGCTCCCACTTTTCCTGTTTAATTTGATGGATATAGAGAGATAAAATTGTGAAGTTCAGTCATACCTGAATCTCTGTATCCTTGAGGATTCCATTGACTTAGCATGGGAATCCATGAACTTGTTAACTATGCATCAGTCAATAAACCTGACTTCACCATTGTGTTTGGGACCATGAAAAACCTCCGGGAGAAAGTTGTCCCATCCTTCTAGAACTATTTTTTGTAAACTCGTTCCCCCCCCCCCCCATACACACACTTGGGAGTAGCCCAGAACTGTGCTAATGCATATCTTGGCCTCTAATTTTCAGAATAAGACAATCTTACCATCATTTTACTTCTTAGACACTGCTGCACATTACCACAAGACTATCCAGATATCTGCAAATCTGAAAGTTTGATATATGATGATGTGTGAGATGGTGAAGTTGAACTTGTTGAGCAGCAGCTGTCCATAGTCCCCCACACGGGCTTGAAGGGACCTTCACCTACAGGGCTTGTAGGAAGGCTACGATGACATATCCAGTGTTTTCCAGCAAGAGGCACCTCCAAAATCAGGCAACAAATATGAACCTTGCTCCATCCAACCTGACTCTGATGAATCCATCCCACTAAACACCGACAAAGACACTACTCAAGTGGCAGATTAAATTCTGCCACTGTGCCTTGATCTGGAGGCTCTGATGTCACAACAAAGTAATTGTTGTGACATCGGAGTATCACCTCTCTCTCTGCTGTCAGAGCAGAGATAATTCAAGTCTGGTCAAGGATGGAACTTGTCCTCAACCTCCATGTAGAACATGAATGAACAAAGGCCAGATTTTATGCCTGCCTTGAAGGAAGGGGAAATGAAATGCACAGCACCCCCTCTCCTACACTGATGTGCTGAGGACCACAGCTAATGTAGTTCCAGATACCTGCAAATCTCCAGCCGACAAGGGAAAAACTCTTTTATGTGAACTTTAGAGAATTTGACATTTGACTTCAGTGAGGGCGTTAAAATTACTGTTGCACAGAAGTTATCCCAAGACTTGAAAAATATGAGAATAAAGTCCCTTGGGAAGACTCGTAATGTTGGAGTAATTATTGAGACAGCCATAAAGCAAGACAATCAATCATCTCCGACTCGACAGTTACCTTTCTTGGCTTGACCGCAGAGTTTCCCATGAAGGGACCCTCTACACTCACATTTGACCTGGACAAAGACCTCGACCTGGCATCATGGATGGTTAGTTCACTGCAACTTTGACATGGCTGCCAGTTCAGGCCTAAGTATCAGACTAACTCTTAAGTCTCCACAGTACTGTAACTGGGTTAGAGAGCTCTCTGCACAAGCCTAGAACACCCTCAAACAAAAAGATCAAATTTTCATAGGGTGGTGCAGCCATTGCTTCAGGGAGCATGTGGCAGCCCCCAAATGTTGGAAGTTTTGCAAGTTCGGGCACACCATACACCTGCACTCATTCAGAGCCCACATGCAGTCATTGTGCCCAGAAAGGGCATGGCTTCAACAGTTGTCCTGACAAGTCTTCTGCTGCAGTATGTGTGAATTGTGAGGTGGCTAAAATTGATGCGACTCATTCAGTTTAAGATAATGAGTGTTCCATTTACATAAAAGTTATGCGAAACCAACAACTGAAGACCGACTATGGCAGCATAGCTTCAACAGTATAACTACGGTGACTTCACAAAGGG
The DNA here is from genome assembly GCF_048544385.1 of Mastigoproctus giganteus. Taxonomy (NCBI): domain Eukaryota; kingdom Metazoa; phylum Arthropoda; class Arachnida; order Uropygi; family Thelyphonidae; genus Mastigoproctus; species Mastigoproctus giganteus. The sequence continues at coordinate 173,300,352 of NC_143583.1, forward strand.
ACACTCTTACCAAGAAAGGCTTACTTCTGCAAATTGCAGTGTCTAGAGCAGTGGTTTTCAACCGGGGTGCCACAACATTCCAGGGGTGCCATGTAATTTGGGTTTAAGTTATTTAAACTTTTTTTTTTTTTTTTTTGAAATTTATATATTTATTTCATTATAAAAAGGTGTACAGTATCCATCGTACCGTATCCTTTTAATTTTGTGGTGATCTGTAATTGATGTTTATTTAGTACCTCTACATAAAGAATAAAATTATTATATAAGTATATACAATTTGTATTGTGAATTGCAATTTTGTTTATAATTATATTATTAGTTAATAATATAATTATAATTAATAATTATATTATTAATATAATTATATATATATATATATATATATATATATATATATATATATATATATATACACACAGATAGAATTGGATTATTAAAAGGTCGAAACCACTGTGTTAGGTATTTCTTTTGGCCTAGGGGTGTTGTGAAAAAATTACTGGGACACTAAGAGCACCATGAACTGAGAAAGGTTGGGAACCTCTGGTCTAGAGACTAGGCACCTGCGAGGTGATCTGATTAAAGTGTATAAGGCCTTGAATGGGTTGAGTAGGTTCAGTGTTGATGGGATTCTTCCTCTTGCTCAGATTATGAACCTGAGGGGATATAAATTCAAATTGAGGAAAGACAGTTATAGAATCATCATCAGCCATTTTCAATCCACTGCAGGATGAAGGCCATTTCAGTTCCTTCTGTTTTGTGCAATGGCCATCCATTTACTACCCACAAACTCATGAATTTCATTTGTCCATTTCCATTGTTGTCTTCCAGGTTTTCTTATAGCTCCTCTTGGGTATCATTCCGTTATTTTCTTAGTCCATCTGTCATCATGTCTTCGAGCTATGTGTCCTACCCACGACCATTTTAGTTTTTTAGTTTTGATAAGAATGTCCTTTACTTGAGTTTGCTGCCTAATCCACGTTTCTATTCTTATCTAACAGTCGGATTCCCAATATAATTTGTTCCATTCTTTGCTGTGTAGTTCTCAGCTTCTCTTCCATTCTTTTAGTGAGTGCCGAAGTTTCACTTCCGTAAGTCATGGTGGGGGAGTATACATTGGTTCATTATTTTACATTTCAGACAAACTGGGATATTGCTCTTCAGTATGTGACTATATTTCCTGAATGCTATCCATCCAAAATTTATTCTTCTCTTGACTTCCAGCCATTTATCATTATTATAGGTAATAACTTGTCCCAGATAAGTATATGACTCCACCTTTTCAATTACTACTGCTGCTTCAATCATTATTTCTTTTTCTGTGGCATACTTGTTCATCATTACTTTAGTTTTAGCCATATTCATCTTTAGTCCAAAATCCTTACTAACTATGCATAACCGATTAAGATTTTCCTCTAATTCTTTGGGATCGTGGCTTATGACCACAGTGTCATCTGCAAATTGTAAATGGTTTAGGTACTCTCCGTTCACATTGACTCCTTTCTGTGACCAGTCTAATCTTCTGAAAGCTTCTTCAAGGGCAGCGGTAAACAACTTAGGAGATATTGTGTCTCCTTGTCGAACTCCTTTCTCAATTTTAAATTTACTACTGTCTTTGTCTAGTCTAATAATGGAAGAAGCATTCTCATATATTTTCTTCAAAATCATAATATATGGGGTACCTATGCCTTGTCTTTCCAGTGCCCAAAACATTGCCTTATGCTGTATAGAGTAAAATGCCTTTTCATAATCCACAAATGCCAGGCATAATGGTGTTTTATGTTCATTTGCTTTCTCCATTAGCTGTGATATTACATGAAGGTGATCCATAGTTGAGAATCCTGCCCTAAAGCCAGCTTGCTCTTTCGGTTGATTCTCATAGAGTATTCTTTCTAATCTGTTAGTAATGACCCTTGTGAACAACTTGTAGATGTGGGACAACAAGCTAATTTGTCTATAATTTCCAATTTCTGATTTATCTCGTTATGCAGGAAAACTATGATTGCATTATTCCATTCCTTAGGCCTCACACCTTTTCTAATGCATTTTTTGAAGAGTCTTGCCAGTTTTTGTCATGTCTCTTCCTCTCAATTTTAACAACTCTACAGTAACTTCATTTTCCCCTAGGGCTTTCTGATTCTTCATTTTCTTCAACGCATGTTCTACCTCATCAGGAAGGATATCAGGTATGTTGTACGTGTTACTGATTTGCGATCTATCTTCCCCACTGCTGGCATCATTCCCTTGCTCCTTGTATAATTCTCTATAGTAGTCTTCTGCTATTTGAATTATGCCTTCTCTGCTATTTATAAGTACACCATTGCTATTCTTCAGTTTTAGTATCATTTATCTTTCTGTGTTACTGCTCATGGCTGCTGATTTAAATCCCTTGTATTCCCTTAATGCTTGTTCTACTTTTCTTGTGTTAAATTTTCTTATGTCCTCTCTGAGTCTCTTTCCAATGGCTTTGCATAACTCAGTGTACTGAATTTTCTCCTTGTCAGTATTTTCTTGCTCTTCATTTGTCGTCTTCAATTCATCATGACAAGTGTTTCTTGACTAATTTTTTATTCTTTGGATTTCTTTTTTGCCTATAGGTTTCTTGGACTTTATCACTTTCAGATAATTGTAATGTTCCTCGTCGATATCTTGGTCCTGAGCATTCTGCAGAAGCTCAGACTTGTTCTTTAGTTCCAGTACATACTGCTTTTTCTCCTCTTCGGTTATCTCAAAGACCTTTATTATTTACTCAAATCAGTTTTTTCCTTTCTTTTCTTACATCTATGTTGTTGTTATTTGGTTTTTAGGAGCATTAGCAACTAAGGTCATATTGCTCCGGGATATGTGGTGGTCATTCCCTGACCTTTCCGCATCCTCTGTATTTGGTGGTGACAGGCTCGAACCCCGGTCTAATCAAGAAGCGCGTGCTACGCACTGCTGTTCCTTCCCACCTGGCTACAGAGGCACCTCTTACATCTATATGGTGTGCATCTTACCATTCTGTGATCACTTCCAACGTTTACCTTGTTCAGGATGGTAACATCATTCACAATATATCTTCTCTTAGTGAGGATGAATTCAATTTCATTAGTTGTTAATTCATTTGGGCTCTTCCATGTCCACTTTCTGTCCACTGTTTTCTTGAAAAAAGTGTTCATTACTGACAATGCTCGAGAATTTTAATTGCTTGAGCATGTACAGAGAAGGACAACAAGACTGGCGAGGGGAATGAAGGGATCCTCTTACCAAGAGAGGCTTAAGTTATGCAAATTGCAATGGCTGGAGACTAGGCACCTGCACGGTGATTTGATTGAGGTGTATAAGGCCTTGAATGGGTTGAGCATGCTGAATTCTGATGGGATTCTTCCTCTTGTTCAGATTACGAACCTAAGGGGGCATAAATTTAAATTAAGAAAAGACAGTTGTGGAATAGATGTGCGGAAATTTGCCTTTAGCCAGTGGGTGGTTAATTGCTGGAACAAACTTCCATCTGTCATTGTGGAAGTTGATAGCTTAAATAAATTCAAGGAGGAACTCGACAAACATTTAGAGGGAATGGTTGTGTGAATTTTTTTTTTTTGGCTGATGCTGCATAAGCCCATACACATGTTTTCTTGCATCACATGCCACTACTACTACTATTATGCAAATTCCACAAGTCTTTCACCTCTTTCATTTCTTTCACCAATTCCAAAATTTCCTATAGTTCCCCTTTCTTCGCTGTTTTATCTCTTTCCGACCTTAGCACCGAAGTCCCCATAATGATAGTGTAGTGAGTTTTCTGTTCATCTAGAAGACTCAATTTCGGTGTACATTTCTTCAACCTCTTCATCATTATGGCTCCACGTTTGTGCATAAATCATTATAACCTTTAGCTTATACTTCTTAGAAATCCTGAGTAGTAGTCTTGACACCCTTGGTGATGTATTTTTGAATTCCAAAATGTTGTTTTTTATATCTTTATGGACCAGAAAGCCAACTCCACCTTTGCTCCTTTCACTGTTTCCATTGGTATACAGCAAATTTCCACTTGATAAACTTATAAGTGATTCATTTCTTCTTCTTTCAGCCAAACCGATGATATTCCAATTCACATTTTCTAGTTCCTTTTCCAGCTCTAATATCCTGTCTTCATCGATGAGCAATCTTACGTTGTAACAGGCCAAGTTCAGTTTTCGTGCATGGCAGCCTGGTTGTACCTGGAGATTCTTAGCACCCTCCACTTCCACTCTGATCCTCTTGCTGCCGTAAGAAGGGGAGTGAAAGCCGCTGGGGACTGAGGGCCATTTGTTTTGTCTTACTGTCATGTGCTGGAGGGTTTGGGCTTTTCCTCTTCATGCTGACCAGACGTCTTGAAGAGAACCACTCTACAGGTTCGTTGCCAACTAAGTGACGTAACAGGGCTTACCATTGAGAAGGTGTGCACGAGTGGATTTTAGCGAGGCAGGACAACCAGATTTCTCCTAAATCTTCTGAAATAGAAAGATATTGGATCCCTCAGTGTTTTAAACTGAGTGTCTGATAACACACAGAATGCTTGTTCCCCTCTAAGCCCCCCCCATACATATATTCTAAGTTATAGAATAGATGTGTGGAAATTTGCCTTTAGCCAGCAGGTAATTGATTGCTGGAACGAACTTCCATCTGTCATTGTGGAAGTTAACAGTTTAAATAAATTCAAGGAAGAACTGGACAAACTTTTAGAGTGAATGGATGTGTGAAATGGGATTTTTTTATTTTTTTTTATTTGGCTGATGTTGTATAAGCCAAATAAAATCATATGCCTCTACTAATGCTAAATGTTATATGAAGCAACTGTTTAAACATACAGGGGGATACTTAAAAGTTTGCTACTTCATTATGAAGCTCTGTACACCAGTGATTGTATATTATGTTTCAATAATATAAGAGGGAAATATGTGTGTGTATCTCTTTGGAGCTTGTCCCAGTGATGCTGCTATGCAGTTATCACTCTTGTAGAATGATTTGTAAAGAACTGAAAAAATGCTTCCACAGCTGATATAAAATTCTTCATTTACCTTAAGATGTTTGTTCAGCCAAGTGAAATTTAAGTATGGAAAACAAAAAGAAGTCTGAAAGGGACAGATCTGATGAATAAACTGACACTGATATATTTCACCATGGTACATGTAAGTGGGAATATTGTCTTTGTGCAACAAGATACCTTTTGTGAGCATTCTTTTTCTTTAGACAGAGAGACAGATCTTTTTAGACAGAGAGATCTAATTTGAAATAGGAGGTGTAGATTGTTATTTTGAATAAACTTTCAGTTTTATTTTAGATTAGTATTTCTTACTGTTTATCCCCTTCAAATGAGTGCAATTTTTTTTTAATATCAAACATTCCTTGTGTTTAGTATTTTTATGCAAACCATCCAGCAAGCCTATTTATTTTGAATAAATTGGCATAAAACAAGAAGTTTTGGGTATGTGAAACCAGTAGTTGACTGGTTTTTCTGAGGTCACCTGACAATTTCCCAAATTTATTTTCTAAAATGAATATCTTCTAAAATTTTCCCCTGAGTCTGCTATCAAAATTTCCATCCTTTGGACAGTCACTGGACTAACTAGTTCACTTAAATGTAAACTGTATTATGTCTTTTTTTGCCTTTCCCTACTCCCAACAATCAGGAGCCTCTGAAATATGCTGGATAAAAATTTTTTGTTTACATCCCAACAATTGCCTTTATGCTATGCATAAAGGTAATTGTTGGGATGTAAACAAGCATAGTAGTGTTTTTGAGCAGTTGGTATTTATTGCATATTTTATTTTAATTATCATGATTTGTTTATTTTACATAATATTTTTTTTTTGTGGGTTAATACTTTTTCCTAGGATGTTGTACAAACTAGCCCATTATATGGTGTAATACAAGGCCACTGCTTTTCTTGTTCATAAGTGATCTTAAATTCATAAGTGATCACGTCGTAGATAGAAACAGTTATTACAATAGTATATATTTAAAATGGGCCTTTTTTGCTGTACTATATTGGACAATTCTCTAATTCTTGGCTTATGAATGCTTGGTTTGAAATTAATGCACCACTTTTTTCTTGCATGCAGTATTTAATTTTGATTTAGCAGGATTCAGTTGGTGTTTTCTATTATTTTAAAAGTATATTCCTTACCAGAAATGAAAATTTTAATTTCAAAAATGATACCATATACTGACTGTAATCTCAGCTAGTACTATTGGTTTTCCACCACTAACCTACTCACTGTTATTGTTTATACTGAGAGCAAAAAATAGTACTATTAATAATCCTATTAATACTACTTCATAAGTATTAATAATAGTTTTGAGTCACTGTATTTACCAGTAAATACAGTGACTCATAAACTATTATTAATAGTAGTATAAACTCATAAACTATTATATCTTTTTTTTCTCTTTTGAAAATAAATTCAAATATCTTTATATATATGAACATATTAAATAACTTCAAAGTGAATCTGATTGTTTCAATAATTGCAGGCAGATGAAATTGAGGCCTTGGTAGCTATATATATGGATGATTGGAAAGTTGTAGATTTAGGAAGAAGGATTTATAGTATAGCTCTTTCTAACACTTCTGAAAATGAAATAGTTCTACAGGTATTAAAGAAATATCCTTTTTGATTGAAACTGTACAAAGAAAAAATGTAAACAAGTCTATATAGATCCTGTTCATATAGACTTGCTTATATTGCACAATCCATTTGCTCTTCAAAAAAGCAGCCACTGCTTTTTTAAGAGTAAATGGGCAGTTCATGAATCAAGAATTTTTATTTACTTTTCTGCATATCTGTTATATTGCTCATTCATTACTCCATAAACAAATTAAATAGCAAATTCACTCCAGAAAGTTATTTGTGGATTTAATGAAATTTGTAATGGCTTGACAAATCTTTAGAAAACCAGATATAAAATTTAGTGTAAATCTATTTATTAAGTATTAAGCCACTAAATGTGGATGGATGAATGGACATACTGATGCTAATGAGCATTTTTGTGCACATGTGAATGCACCCAGAAAACTGAGCAAGGTCAACTAATGACAATATTGAAGTTTTTTTCTTTCTAAAAAAAAAAAAAATGATATATTCACAGTTACAAATGCAGTTAAAATTTTATAGGTGTTTTAAAGATTCTGGCAAGTCAGTTTTTACCTTACTTGTTTTCAACATTTTGACTATCTGTGATGTAAAGAAATAGTGATAAATATTTCCATATTTTTAATCTTATAATGTGAGAAGTAGTTATGATAATTTAAAAATAGTTTAAAGGACACTAATTCATAAATGGATGAATTGATGCTTGATACTGTACTGCTAAGCAATCCTGTGTCTGTATTTATTATAAAATGTGTATTTTGTCAAATTTAAATTCTAGTGTAGTGTAGTGTGGTCTTTAAAAAAAACCTCCTGTTTTCCACTTGCCAGCAAATATTTTATCTCCAACATTTTGAAGGTCAAAAGTTTGCAGCTATGCCTATCACGTAAATGGTAATTTATTTTATGCATCTTTTTAAGCTTTAAAATGAAAAGCAGCAATTGGCATTAAGGATGTGGTGTTTTATTTTTATAGGACTTCTAGTATTTTGACTAGAAAAAAATAAAACATTCATATAGAACTGCATTAGAAACTTCTAAAAGTCGTGCACTGTGTAAATTGCTCAACTCAGGTTATGAATTTTTAACTTAGGTTATAAATTTTTTCAAACAGTTTCTTTTGTGAATATTCTTGATATTGTGAAATATCATAAATATGAAATTTTATTGTCATATACTATACTACATATATTCAGTATATGAATGTATGTAGCCCAGTATAATATTCAGTGTATGAATATATTCATATTCACTTACTACAAAATTATTGAAAGAAAAAATCTGATGAAAAATTTCATCAGATTTTTTAGCTCAAGTTTGAGAACAAACTTGAGCTAATGTCCAGTTTATTAATAACCATTCCCTAAAATTTAAATATGGGACTCTTGGAGCTCTTTTGAATATTTGCTTTATAGAACAGAATATTATTGCTGATGAATCAGCATAAAAACTAACAGAATACAGTGACACCTAGGAAAAACTGGAGTAGTGGGTTTTGACTGGCTTTTGTCCCCCCCTTCCCCCACCTGCTACATCCATTTTTTGTGAACTTTTATGATTTATTGCTTGAGTATTATTTTATTTATTGTCAGTAAAAATGCAAAATAAAAACTCAAGAAGCCTTTCATGCTTTGTTAATTATATTGATAAAATTAGAAAACAGTGTAATAGTCTTCAGAAATACACTGTGCTGCCACTTTATTAGGTACACCCCTGCTGTGCACACAAATGGTTTGTCCCACAATGTTGCAAGTCACACATGACCACAGTTGTGGATATAAATGCAGCAGAACATATGTATCAGTTAAGCGTACAAACCATAGCAAGGATGGAGAAAAGGAGTGATCTAACGGACTTCGAACGTGGCATGGTAGTAGGTGCAAGATGTGCTGGACAAAGCATCTCTGAAGCGGCAGTTCTCCTGAACTTTTCACAATGGTGCAACGAACAGAAAACATCCTCTCAATGGCACCCTGTGGAAGCAAATCGCTTGTTGATGAGAGAGGTCAGAGGAGGATGTCTAGAATTGTGCAAGCAAGCAGACGGGTCATAATGTCACACATCACATCAGAATACAACCTTGGTGCGCAGAACAAATTATCACAATGGACCACTAGTCGCACTTTGTCGCGAATGGGCTACAACAGCCGACAGCCACATTGCGTACTTTTGTTATCAGTGAAGAACAAGAGAGCATGTCTCCTGTGGGCACAGCAAAACCATCACTAGACTATTGAGGATTGGAAAGCAGTTGCTTGGTCTGACTAGTCAAAGTTCCTGGTGCATTATGTTGATGGAAGGCTCAGAATTTGGCGAAAATAACAGGAATCCATAGACTCGTCATGTCTGACGATTACTGTGCAAGGTGGTGGAGGCAGTGTTATGATGTGGGGAATGTTTTCTTGGCACACGTTGGGTCCATTGATACCCATAGATTCACGTCTGAATGCCACATCGTACCTAAATCGTTGCCGACCAAGTGCATCAGTTCATGTTGACAGTTTATCCTCAGTCAGACAGTTACTTCCAATGTGCTAGTGCACAAAGCCCACATCACTATAGAATGGTTCCAGGAACATGACAGTGACTTTTCTTTGCTGCAGTGGCCTGCTCAGTCCATGGTTCTCAATCCTATTGAACATCTTTGAGATGAGCTGGAAAGGGCTGTTCACTGCAGGCCAACACCTCTGTCGAATCTCAATGAACTGTGTAACATACTCATGTCTGCATGGTACTCCATTCCTGCACAGCGTTTTCAGCATCTTGTTCAATCCATGCCTAGACCAATTCAGGCTGTTTTGAAGGCTAAAGGAGGCTCGACACGCTGCTAGTCCTATTAGGTGTACCTAATCAAGTGGCAGCACACTGTATGTTGCAACCAAAATTAAATGTGTGCACACTTGATCCTAATGGCATAACTGCAGTTAGGAAGGCTCACAGTAAAAATTAACATAAATTCTATACATTTAGTTTTCACCCACAACATTGAATCAACATGTTTACCTATGTGCATACTAATGTTTCATAGGTAAACATATTTAATTTTAGTAATAACGTTATTACTAAAACTAAAAAACCATGCCATAGTAAAGGGATAACATTACAAGTTTAGAATTATTTTGATAGCGTAATAAAATAATTTTTATGACTTAACATGATCTAAGTAAAAAAAAAAAATAAAGCAACTGGATAGAAATAAAAATTGTTAATAAAATTTGAGAGAATGGTATTGGCAAAAACTTGTTCAATGGTTTGTTATCTATTTCATGCTTTACTATCACAAGCAATTTCTGAGATACTCTGTGTTTTAAGCAACTGATCAGTAACATCAGATATCACTTGCTTGTTAAGCTTGTATTTGGTATATTTGTGTGTGCTTATAGCCCATGGCGCACTATGGCCATTGTTGCCGATGTGCCTAATAAATCCCGAAGCAAACAAAACAAACAGCTTATAGCCTGTTTAACAGTTCATTGCTATTCTACAATTAAAGAAACATGTAGATGGTAGGAGTTTCACTTGATTGTGCATCTGTATCTACAGGATCCACCACATCATTCACATGTCCTAAAACTGAGTATTTTGGCAACTATAGTAGTGAGAATAATCCACTCTTCATCTCTGCTTGTGTTTGAGAAGATTCAGTGATCATGGTTTGTTGGAATGTGGAACCTTGCTCTGCTCCTTTGGTGTTGAGCCATATTTCAAAAATAATGAATCTATAATTTTATTTTTGTTTATTTAGATACCATTTTAATATTCACTGTTAATAGATCTGTACTACGATTTCTCAGCATCATAAGAAGTGGGTTAGGAACTGCTTCCACAATGGCTAAATAAAAACTTACAGGAAAATCATATATGATATGTACTTCAGGAAACATTAAGAGATAGTGAAAATAGCTCAGAGCAAAGTTTGTAGCATGCAGTGGCATTACGTATATCACATACAAATGTACATTGCATGTGAATTTAAATTTTCATCTGTACTAGATCTTGACTATTCATAAACTGAGTGACATTTGATGAAAACTGTGAGCTAACAGCAATTGAGAAATGGAAAAATTTCTCTTAGTGAATCAGGTTTTGAGGTCAACGGCTGTTTCCAATTTATGGATATTACTAGTTCAGAAGATAAAGATGATTTTATTACAACTAGATAATTTTGTATTGTAAATTTTGTTTCGATAAGACCATCTTGTTTCAAGACGGTGGATTGAAATGGAAGTACCCTTCCCTCAAAGTACTGTAAATTTTCTCTCAATCAAAGATCTCTTTTTTAAATAATTCTTTAAGAAAAAACAAAAAATAAAATGCTGAGTGTTCTATTGTAAAACAGTGAGTATAATGCTTTCTATCATGGAGTAACACTGAAACAATGCAAACTGTATGAAATGACAACAGTATGATATCAGACGTGCAATGTGTTGGAATTCAAGAACAAATTGGCATGTTATGTATTCATTTCCACTGCATATGTGAAACCGCAATAAGGTAAAAAAGCAATAACAAAAACCAGCATGCTGATTTAAAATGTTTTTTCTATGTATTTGTATATGTCTGATTGGAACTTCATAAAACTGATAACATTATTACTCTCAATATCACAATAAGCAGTTTGCATTGTATATAGAACTAAAAGAAATGGGATATGAAAATCTGTCAATAAAAGAAAAATGGAAAAGAATATAAAAAATTTGTATAAATGAATCAGTACGTGTGAAACGTTAGGAGAATGGAATATAAAAAAAACCAAACAATAAAAAATGGATATAATGGTAGACAGAAGTAGAAGCCTTAGAAATGAAGGAAAAAGCATTTCAGAAACATTTATCAAATAAAGAAGATGCACAGATATGCTAAGAATATAAGGATTCAAAATAAAATCAATGTAGAGATAAGAAAAATAAAAAAAGAGTAGTGGGTTAGGTTTTCAAAAAAATTACATGATTTTTATGGAGTACAAAAAAAAAAACACTAATAATACGGAATCAAAGAAAACAATTAAATGAATATGTTAAAATAATAAATTAGATTCATATTAAACTAGAGAAGGATATTATCTGCATATACCTCTAATTAAAGAAACTGTAATAAACAACATTTTAGCACATGAAATATTTAAGTAGTTTATTGGTATGAAAATAACAAATTTACAGTTTAAACCTAAATAGTCCCAATAACTAAATAACACCTTTAATTTCGATTTTAGTGAACCCGATACAGAAAGTACGCAGTTCAATTGCATTTTTCTTGTGTTTTTCTGCACCCCCCCCACACATTTTTATTTGATATGAAATCCCCCTGTTGTAATATAGTTTGTAAATTAATATCATTTTCTATTGTTTGAGTTTATTTATGTTTGTTTTTTAAATTTTTGTATAATTTGTTACTTAATATGTTGTCTTGCTTTGTAATTTGGCTGAAACAAGAAGAAGAAATGAATCACTTATAAGTTTATCAAGTAGAAATCTGCTGTACCCCAATGGAAACAGTGAAAGGAGTGAAGGTGGAGTTGGGTTTCTGGTCCATAAAGATTTAAAAAACAACATTTTGGAATTCAAAAGTACATCACCAAGGGTGTCAAGACTAATACTCAAGATTTCTAAGAGGTACAAGCTAAAGGTTATAATGATTTATGCACCAACATTGAGCCATGATGATGAAGAGGTTGAAAAAATGTACACCGAAATTGAGTCTTCTAGATGAGCAGAAAACCCACTACACTATTATTATGGGGGACTTCAATGCTAAGGTTGGAAAAAGACAAAACAGCGCAGAAAGGGGTACTATAGGAAATTTTGGAATTGGTGAAAGAAATGAAAGAGGCGAAAGACTTGTGGAATTTGCAGAATCTCAAGGATTGTCAGTAATGAACACTTTTTTCAAGAAAAGGGGTGAATAGAAAGTGCACATGGAAGAGTCCAAATACATTAACAACTAATGAAATCAACTTCATCCTCACTAACAGAAGATATGTTGTGAATGATGTTACTGTCCTGAATACGGTAAATGTTGTAAGTGATCACAGAATGGTAAGATGTACACTTGATATAGATGTAGGAAAGGAAAAAACTGACTCGAGTAAATAATACAAAGGTCTTTGAGATAACAGAAGAGGAGAAAAAGCAGTATGTGCTGGAACTTAAGAACAAGTTTGAGCTTCTGCAGACTGCTCAGGACCAAGATATCGACGAGGAATATTACCACTTTCTGAAAGTGATAAAGCCCAAGAAACCTATAGGGAAAAAGAAATCCAAAGAAGAAAAAAATTAGTCAAGAAACACTTGTTATGATGAACCAAAGGCGAAAAATGAAAAGCAAGATAAACACTGAAAAGGAGAAAATTGAGTGTACTGAGTTATGCAAAGCCATTAGAAAGAGACTCAGAGAGGACATAAGAAGATTTAACGCAAGAAAAGTAGAACAAGCATTAAGGGAAAACAAAGGATTTAAATTAGCAGCCATGAGCAGTAATACAGAAAGACAAATGATACTGAAACTGAAGAATAGCGATGGTGTACTTATAAACAGCAGAGAAGGCATAATTCAAATAGCAGAAGACTACTATAGAGAATTATACAAGGAGCGAGGAAATGATGCCAGCAGTGGGGAAGATGGATTGCAAATTAGCAACACATACGACATACCCGATATCCTTCCTGATGAGGTAGAACATGCGTTGAAGAAAATGAAGAATCAGAAAGCCCCGGGGAAAGATGAAGTTACTGTAGAGTTGTTAAAATTGGGAGGAAGAGACAACACAAAAACTAGCAAGGCTCTTCACAAAGTGCATTATCAAAGGTGTGACGCCTAAGCAGTGGAATAATGCAATCATAGTTTTGGTGCATAAGAAAGAAGATAAATCAGAAATTGGAAATTATAGACCAATTAGCTTGTTCTCCCACATCTACAAGTTGTTCACAAGGGGCATTACTAACAGATTAGAAAGAATGCTTGATGAGAATCAACCGAAAGAGCAAGCTGGCTTTAGGACAGGATTCTCAACTATGGATCACCTTCACGTAATATCACAGCTAATGGAGAAAGCAAATGAATATAAAACACCATTATGCCTGGCATTTGTGGATTATGAAAAGGCATTTTACTCTATACAGCATAAGGCAATGTTTTGGGCACTGGAAAGACAAGGCATAGATACCCCACATATTATGATTTTGAAGAAAATATATGAGAATGCTACCTCCTTTATTAGACTAGACAAAGACAGTAGGAAATTTAAAATCGAGAAAGGAGTTTGACAAGCAGACACAATATCTCCGAAGCTGTTTACTGCTGCCCTTGAAGAAGCTTTCAGAAGATTAAACTGGTCGCAGAAAGGAGTCAGTGTGAACGGAGAGTATACCTAAACCATTTATGATTTGCAGATGACATTGTGGTCATAAGCCACGATCCCAAAGAATTAGAGGAAAATCTTAATCAGTTATGCATAGTTAGTAAAGATTTTGGACTAAAGATAAAGATGAAAGAAAACTAAAGTAATGATGAACAAGTATGCCACAGAAAAAGAAATAATGATTGAAGCAGCAGTAGTAATTGAAAAGGTGGAGTCATATACTTATCTGGGACAAGTTATTACCTATAATAATGATAAATGGCTGGAAGTCAAGAGAAGAATAAATTTTGGATGGATAGCATTCAGGAAATATAGTCACATACTGAAGAGCAATCCTAGTTTGTCTGAAATGTAAAATAATGAACCAATGTATACTCCCCACCATGACTTATGGAAGTGAAACTTGGGCACTCACAAAAAGAATGGAAGAGAAGCTGAGAACTACACAGCAAAGAATGGAACGAATTATATTGGAAATCAGACTGTTAGATAAGAAGAGAAACACATGGATTAGGCAGCAATCCATGTGTTTGGATTGCTGCCTAATCCATGTAAGAAAAACTCAAGTAAAGGACATTTTTATCAAAACTAAAGTACTAAAACGGTCTTGGGCAGGACACAGCTCGAAGACATGATGACAGATGGACTAAGAAAATAACAGAATGGTACCCAAGAGGAGCTAGAAGAAAACCTGGAAGACAAAGGCAGAGATGGATAGATGAAATTCATGAGTTTATGGGTAGTAAATGGATGGCCAGTGCTGAAAACAGAAGGAACTGGAGTGGATTGAAAATGGCTGATGATGATGATTTGGCATATTTACATTTTGGCTGTATGATTGGTTTGATCATCATGGAAATTTACATATTGTCTATTCAGGGTGTTTGAGTTTCTTCCTAGTTATTGGGTTAACCATATTTAAAATATTTTCCATTTTGTGAGTATGTTTCTGTCATTTTGTTAGGGACATTCATGATGCTTTTAGCGGGGCATGAAAAAAAAATGCATAGTGTGGTTCCCCCAAACTTTTCTGTTTTCTTCTTAAGTAGGTATATCTGTATTTGCCCATTGGGTTGGGTGCAAAGAGGGATTTCTTTGATTGTATGCCCCCCCTTTTTTTTTTTTTTTTTTTTTTTAATGTAGGAGACCTTTCCTCCATGCTGCCTGGTTGAGTATTGGACCCTGCTTACCTATTCTGTATTTTTGATTAATTAATTAATTTTATTTGGTGGTTTGTTTAATTTTAGACATTTTCTTGAAACAAAAAAAAAAATAAAAAATAAATAAAAGATACTATATTTAACTATTTCTTCTAATATCTTTCCCAATATACATAACATTATGCCTGCATAAACTTAGAAGTACAGTAAAAAAAAGAGCCAAATCTATGAATCTCTTTTATATCATCAACTGTAAGGAATGGTGCACCGTGAAGCAGTTGATGCACCAATAAACCTGTAAACAATCAACCAACAAACTAGTCAAAGATATTGGCTGCAACTTCTGTCCATTGTTCCATGGTTATTAATGATTGTTCTATTGCATTTTCATCAAAAAATAAAGCTGACTTATTAGCAACGTAATTTCCCTGTAATTTCTGCATTAATGATCTTTTAATAGTCAATCTCTTCCTACTGTAACAGATATATCACTTAATTCCACCCTTGGTTTTCTAACAGAAAAAGTTTAGAATACTGAAGAATATCAATGCCAAGAAGTCTTCACATAGTAATAACATTTCTGTACTTGTTTTTTAACTGCTGTACCAGAGCTCCTGTTTTGTGTTGCAATTTTCTCTCTCATTCTGCTGGTGATTTCCCTCCTGTATGGAAATTTGTTCAAATGCAGCTAATTCCTTAAATGGAGGGAAAATCCCTCTCTCCCATTTATCATTCTATTGCATTTATCGCAAATTTTTCCTAAGTAATGTGGGAAATCAGTCAACTGAAAACTCGTACACTGTAATGTTAATGGCATATGTTTTATCTCCTAGTTGTTGTCATGGCTAATGTTGCTTGTCTTTGGTTAATTCCTTGGAATAGTTCAGTGGAATTGAAGCAGTTTCTCTTGATATTTTAAAGGCTTTCAGTCATGTTTTGCTTTCATATTATTTATGGTTTGTCCCTGTTTTCTGCTATTAGGTAAGCAGTTTTGTCTCTTAGACAAAACTGGCTACCTCATAACTTTGTCAGTTAGAAAACAGAAAAAGATTCACAAGTGGATCTTTTTCTCTTTTCTAACATCTCAACTAATACTACAACCCCTTCCCCAAGTTTCTCTCCTTTCAGCCACTATTTTCCACATATATATTAATGACTTTCTTTCACTGATTAGAAATCCTGTCCATTTTCATAGTTTTGCTGATGACAGTACATAACAAGTTTAGGTTAAATTTGAGAAACTGAGCTCTGCACAAACAGCTACAACTTTTTATATGCACACTATTAATTTCCTAAATGCTTATTTCTCAGGTAATTAAAACTTATTTGAATTCAGTCCTGTCTTATTTCTCACAAATAAAAAAAAATAAATTATTTCCATGTTCCCTCAAAAATATTCAGATATGTAGACAATATCAGATGTCTTTACTGGAGGAACCCTGACTTTTAATCTTTATTGACATAACCATATCTCATATGTAATAATTTATGCATAACATTTATGTGTTTAAATATATGTTTTAAAACATAATGTATTGTGTTCGCTTATAACCTAGACAGAAACATTATTCACAGTTTGGAATTTGCTAATGAGAAGCCAGTAAGCTTGAAATCGGCTGTCCTCTCCTGTCAGGTGTTTCAGATTTTTAAATATATATTGGATTTACCATCTGTAGTGATACTATTTGCTTCAAAAAGAGAGAAACTTACACAAACCAAATATTCAATCTATTTTTTAACTTATACAAGATGCTGAGTTCTATAGGTTCTAATATAGGTCCTTTTGTGGTTGGATCCCCATTTAAAAAAAAAACAAACCTTATATCTATACAGGTGACCCCCGCTTAACGCTGATAATTCGTACCGTAAAAACAGAGCGCCAAGTGAATCCGCGCTAAGTGAGCGCCACATTCCCATAAGGTAACATATGTATTTGTGAGTTGCGGTCGGTGCCATAGGATATTTCCTAATCAATAATAAACGGTAGTAAAAAGATGCACAAATGTCGGCCAAAATATTTAATATTCAAATATTTGTATATATAAAATATTCTGCATTACATACGTATATAATTATGTGGTAACTACTTACGTATCAAAATTAAACTTAAAATTCCAATTAAAATCATGAATTTAATTGATCTAAATTGATTTAATTTAATTGATGAATTTAATCAAGAAAAATGTGTCGATTTTGGGTTGAACTTTGGCCCTCTTCCAAATAAACTAAAAGGGGTATTAATTTTAAATCTCCTGCAGCGTTACCACCCAACAATAAAGTCAACTGATCCTTCGCCGCTTTGAAACCTGGCATGTTTTTTTTCTTCTTTACCTGGCATGTTTTTTTTCTTCTTTACCTGGCATGTTTTTTCTTCTTTCAATATGAAACTTCTTTTAGGCATTTGTTTCCACAAAAGTCCTGCTTTATCTATGTTAAAAACTTGTTGAGAAGTATAACACACAATACCCCTCTTCAATAATTTTAACAAGTTCTTTTTTGAAAGTTTCGGCTCCTTAATCTGCACTTGCGGCTTCTCCCTGGATTTTAAATCTATTCAACCAGCCCTTACTAGTTTTAAATGGTTCCACTTTTTTTTTTTTTTTTTAAGGTGAGTTTTCTTCAGATCATCATATTGGCTAATCTCTCTCTCTCTCTCTCTCTTTTTAATAATATTTAATTTAACTGAATTCCGCATTGGATATTATCTTCAATAAAATTAATTAGTCTTTCCATTTCAATCCTAATAGCTGGCCTAGCCCTAGTTGCTTGAAGTGGAACAGCTATCTTTCCCGCTGTTAAAATTAATTCTTTATTTTTTTTTATAATTGTTCTTACAGTTAAATTTGCAAGTCCTAAATTATGGCACACATCCACTTGTCTTTGACCGGAATCGATTCGCTTCAAAACGTCTAATTTAATTTTCAAATTCAGTCTTTTTCTTACATTTATAGTCTTCGTACTGCACTCAGACGTTGTTGCTTTTTCATTCTTATCGGCCATTATTAACTCTTCGAAAATGTAACTGCATTGGTTGCATTAATTATGATACAATGTTCAAGTAAACTGCCCATTTCGCATGATGTCTAATATGGTATTGATTGATGACTAGACTTCGGATAAATGCATATAACGCAAATATTACAAGCAATGTATTTGGTCATTTTTTAAAATGTTGATCTCGGAACTACATAACAAGTCACTGTACTGCAATTAAATTAGTGTGCAAGAAAATTTCTCAAGTCGGCATGGGAAACATTTTAATTCTATTTTGGTAGTAATTTTCAAGCTATCGACTCCATCAAATGAAACGATTTTGTTAAATATGCCAAAAAATGCAATCTGTAAAAGAGCGTCATAGTCAGATACGGGTTATAATATAAGAACAGCGTTATAGTGAATCAGTGTAAAGCGAACAGTGTTATAATGGGGGCCTGCTGTATTTCTATTAATGTGAAGCCCATTTTTCATAAAGTATTTTCATAAAATTGTCTGATCAGTATAGCAGGCTCTGCACTTCTACAGTTTTTCTGTAAGAACTGTTCTGTCTTCTGTGACAAATATAGTCTGTTTGCCATTTTTGTCCCCTGAATGTAGTGGTCATGTTCAAATTCATTAGAGACTAGAAATTCTTACAGGTGCCTTCAAGCGGAGACTGTTAGCTGATTTAAAGTGGTAGGAGCAAGCTTTTTCCTGTGAGTTATTCTAGGTTTTTCAGCATACAAGTGTACCTACCAATTTCCTGTGATTAAGATCAAATCTAGTATCATATTAACTTGCACACTATGATTAAAGTGTTGTGCCAAGGAGGAACAGTGTTTCTCCTTGCCACAACTGGCAAACAAGGTTGTTACTAAAAAAGTTATTGTAACATCTCAATTAAATGGCATTCTCATTGTATAAATGAATATTGTTACATTCATTATCTTATAACTTTGTGATTGTGCATATCCTTCTGATGTAACACTGTATTGAAACCCAAACCTTAGTATTTATGTTTTTGTAACTCTAGAAATTTTGTTAAAGAGTAATAAACTTACAAGATATTTTTACACACAGTACTTCTTTTCTTTGACTATTTAATGGCCAAGATAATGGCTTGGTAGCTGGAGGTAAGTGGAAAATGTTTTTTATATTTTATTTTTTGAGAATATGGTATATTCACTCATTTATGAAAGCCCATTTAGCCATATATTATTTCAGTAAAATATAAAAGAAACACATGTGAAAGAAATTTAAACGAATTGCACTTATTTCATGCAAAATGGAAATAACTTTCCATTCAAAGTAATGCAGATGGTTTGCACAAGTTATATTATCTTATTTGATACAAATGTGAAAGCTAATGGAAACTTGTTAATGTGAATTAACAGAATTTGTGATGGATTATTATCACCTATTGCCACAAAACAAATCCAATGAAAATAACTTTGTTTCACAAAACTTAATTTGTATTAATGAGTTCCTGTTGTTTCTCATTCACACCTAAAGAATAGTATAAATCATTCAGAAATACCTACCTTATTCAGTACTAAACCAGTTCACACTAAAAGTTGTTCTTGTTCCATGTAAAAGAATTTTTCCAAACGTTACCATTAATCTTTCCATTCTCATGTTGTGTCAATCATTAAATCTGCTGCAACATTGAAACTTGTAAAATTTAAAATTAAAAACAATCAGAATGATCAGTATGATAGTTTTGTTGTTAAACTTAGAAAGTTGTTATTATGAATTCAGTTAATAGGATTATATTTAGATAAGTGGGATTTCTTAAAATTATTCTTAGGGTTTGGAAGTACTAAAATTGTGTGAAAAAAAAAAAAAAAACTCAAAATACTTTCACATGCAAGCATAGCAAATAGACATCATTTCATGCTACTGATGAAAAAATATTTTAGAAATTGTGTTATGATTCAACATGAAATTTTATGGAGCCAAATATCTAAGTATGAAAAATGGCTCAAAAAAAAAAAAAAAAAAGAAAGAAAGAAGAATGGTGAGATTTTATTTGGCATATTTATAGACACTAAAAAAAAAAAAGTGTATTTAAATAATTTTTGTTTTATCTTAACTTTTTTTCATTAATTTAGGTAACTCTTCCACCTGAATATCCATCTGATTGTCCTCCATTGTATCAGTTAAGGTAAAAAAAAAATACACACACTAATCAACTATTTTGATGATAATATTTGGTTTGATATAGAGAACCTGTTTATATTTTATTATTTTTCTTTGTTTAAACAGTGCCCCATGGTTGAAAAGGTCAGACAAAATTTTATTATTGAATGAATTAGAAGATATTTATAGGTGAGTATTTTAAAGTTTTTAGTTTCTTTTGAAATACAGTATCCCCAACATGCATTAGGATTTAATGAAAAACACTGTTTAGAAAAAAGAAATTTGTAATGCTGAGTGTATGCTATGGAGTTTAATGACATCAGTAAACATCTGTGGGGGGGGGATTTTCTAAGAGTTTTTGGTATGTAGATATTGGAATCTTGCTTTTCCCCTCTACTAAAAGAGGAGCAGATGAGCATTCCGTCCTCTACTTAGCAAAAATTAACAAGTTCACTTCTTTGCCTTTAAGTATAATGTCTTTTTCTGGCTTACAATTGTTATAAAACATTTTATGTTCAAAAGATACACATCTGGACTCTGGCTAGAAATGGCAAGTTCTTCACATTATCCTCATCAAACTACTGTTGGACTAACCATGCTTCATGACATAGGCTGTTGTCCTACTGATTCAAATATACTCCCTTCCCCAATCTCTTTCTCTGTCCTCTGTTGGGATCTAGTGCCCTTAGCCTAGGTCCAGGCCAACATCATAGGAATCTGATATGTTTGCTGTATGCTGTGATCTGAGGAAATTTAGAAAGGAAGATCTTGGTGGTTGAGGGGCCTAGCTTCAACACCCTGCTTTGGCTGCCTGGTTCGACAAGATGGGATAACAATACAGTTAACTCTTCCAGACTAGCAAGTCTGCAAGGATTAACTGTAACATTGCCATGCTCTTGTGATCCAAAGGACAGGAATTCGAGCTGGCAGTAGTGCAGGTATGGTGACTAGTAAGCCCTGGCTTTCCACTCTTGAATTCATTTATTGCTTTGCCAGTTAGTGGGTGTCTGTTTGAGTTTGTCGTGGATGGGGACCCTGGCAAGATACCATCACCTGAACAAAGATACAGAACTGAAGATATAAGATACAACCTGTTGATATCCATTATTCATTTTACTAATGAGGTGCCCATAGGTTACATGTCATCCTTCTTTATCCAGGAATGTTTGGAAGTGCTGACATACTCCACTAAATCTGTCACATTGCTGCATTCTGGAGATATCCTCATTGAAATAAAAACTGATCAGTTCCGCTGAGAATTGTTCACTTCTTTGATGAACCCAGAACAGTTCTCTGAGCCACTTCTGTTAGGGAATGCCAATCACTATAACACCCCATAAGACATTAAAACCCAGCTCGTGGCGTGATCTCTGAATGGAATCTTCTTGAACAGAAGAGATCTGTTTTGGGTTAAAATTGCAAGGAGTGACAACTGCAAAATAAATATTTGTGTAAATATTCATTTTGTAATGTGCTTTTAAGTGTTGATTTATGGACACTGGCAAATGGTCTGTCATTGTCCCCTTGTATGTGCTTGATGTGGTGCAAAGGACCATGAAATTAGTAGGTGCAGCACCAAAACTGATATTAAATGCCAAGGAGATCCTTGCATACTCACCAGCACTTTCAGAATACTGGGATGAAAACTGATGCAAATCTGGAAATTCCAGCACTGGAAGGAATTAAAAGAAACACAGACTTAAGGCAGAGCTGAATATACCTTATCAGGAGTCAAGGAAGCCAATAAATATCAGTAAGCTGTCATATGCTCAGATGGTTGTAGTGAGATGTTCCATTGAACAAAAACTAAAATGACTATTCTACCTAATTTAATCCCATCACATGTTATTTGTTAAGCTCATAAAAATCCTCACTGAAAGACCAGTCAGCTGTCACTTCTGTATCAGTATCCCCTACTGTACTCCCCTCCAACCCCCAAACCAAAACTGAGTGGTAAAAGGAAACCACAAAAAAAAAAAAAAAAAAATGAAGACCTGTAACACAAGAAAAAATGGATGTCAAGTTGGAGGCACTGAATGATTCAGTCTTCAAAAAATTTTAATACTCAGTCACTTGGTATAAACTTAACTAGTGAGTTCTTCAATATATCAATAACTTCATATATATTATATTTTGTAAAGAACAAAATTCTCAAAATTACAAAGTTTAACTTATAACAAAAATGACATCACACCCTTCAGCAAGGTCAATGGAGATTGCAAGGCAGGCTGCCCCACTGCACAGTGCAAATAGCCTGTCAATGTAAAATTTCACCTTGAGGCTCACAGGAGGGTGCACTCAAAATTTGCACCACTAAGATTGTTTGTAAATAGAATAGAATAGAAAGAAAGGAATATACCTATTCCTTTCTTTCTGACATACTTATTTTCTTAGAAGCAGCTCTTGGTAAACATAACCATGTAAGTGGTTATTCCAGCACAAGAAATCTGAATTACTTTTATAAATTCATAATTAGTAGATGTAGTTTGAGAATGAATATGAATTCTGCAAATAGAGATGATAAAACAGAAAATGGGAAATATATATATACAAACTTACAGAACACAGGGACAAAAATATTAAACTGTTACAAATCTGGTAAAAATTTAAAATTTAGTATTAGTAGTGGCAAATGAAAACAAGCTTATAGCATTAGCCAAAAATAAACAAACTTCCCACATCAGCTGTCCTGTCCATCTTCTCTAAGATTTTCTCTAGTTCTTCCTTAAAACAATTCAAACTATTCACTTCTAAAACACCAAATGGAAGTTGGATCCAACAATCAACTACCTGCTTGCTTGGCCGAAGGCTAGTGGATTTCAACATGTCTATTCTGCAACCATCCTTCTTCAGTTTACATTTATGCCTTCTTGTGGGTTATTTGAGAAGAGGAGGGATACTATAGTAAAATCTTTACTGTAGTATCTGCAGTATTATCTATTTTTTGTGCCATTTCATCTGAGCTAATGTCTTTTTAGAACTTGTCTTTAAATTAATTTAACATTTGTTTATATTAAATCTTATCTAGCAGTGTTACATCAACAAAATGTAAACTGATAGAATTAAGCCTGGAAATTAAACTGAAAATTATACAAGAGGCTGATAGGATGGATTGAAGTAAAATGGACATTGCAAAGGAATGCAACATCCCTTTGCCTACTTTATCTACAATACTGAAAACTGAAAAAAACTCAAAGTGCATGACACTGGAGCAGTGATTAAAAAAAAAAACTAGAAACAAATTCTTGGTGCAAAACCTGAGGAACTTAAAACAACTTTTTGAATGGTACCAACAAATGTGTGCATCTAATTTGCTAATATCGCATATGATTTTGCAAGAAAAGGCAAATTATCTAGCTCACCAACATGGAATTAGCGACTTCAAATGCAGCAGTGGCTGGCTCCAAAGATTTAAAAACAGGAATAACTTGGCTTTGCGAAATGTTGCGGCAAGTCAGTATTAGTATTAGCAATGGTGACATGGTGCAAGGAAGCCTATGGCTTATGCTGCACCAGCCGAAAAAAAATAAAATAATGCTGAGTATTCTTCATGAAACCATGCTGAGTATCCTTCAGTCTGTCTAATTGATCCTGAATTCCATCCACCCTTGATCATTGTCTCCATGATTTCCCCCTGCTATTGAAATTAGACTGACTGGCTGATAATTTCACTCTTAGAACTGCCCTTATATATTGGAGATACATTTGCACTTTTCCAATCCAACTGAATCACTCCCAAGTCCAGTGATGCTCTCATAATTAGCCTCAATGGTTCAGTGCCCTCACTTGCCTCCCTTAATATTATAGGGTACCGTTTTCTTGATCAGTCAGAGATTGTCACTGTTCTATCAGCCTACTTAAACATTTACCCAGTGGCAACCAATGAATACAGACAATGAATACAGACATACTGAAGTAAAAAAGATCAGTGGCATGCATTAGTTAAAACTGTTTAAATCTATCTTTCCTTTTAGCACTTCTTTGTAGGTTGTAGTAAATGTCAACCCTATATTCATCCACTTAAACAGGAAGGTATGCCTCATCCTTTTCAGCACACAAATTTTTGTGATAACAAGGATAGCCTATTACCACTAAGTGCTCAATCTCCTCTCTCAACACACTTGCTACTCCAATTTTGAGGCCTACTGTTACAGGGCATTATCAGCATTAAGTGCAGTTTAGCATTTGTATGGTCTTGTATTTGGGTGGAAAGCACTCTTTTAAAGGAATCCCACATATTTTGACATTGTTCAGAGCATTTCTTCAATTTTGGCATATGTAAGCTGACATCTTAAAATTTATTAAAAGGCCTACTTTTCTACGATGATTTTCAAAACATTTATAAATAGAAAAACAGCTACTGTTATTTGTAAATAGTTGATAGATGGTAGTATATATCTCTGTAGCATTTAGAGAATTTGTACATATACAGATGTAACTTGTTCATACTGCATTACATAGTATACTTTATCCTTCCAGATAAGCAAGTGATTGCCTACACTCACTTGCTTATTTAGAATTGCCTGTTCTAGTCATGTCCAGAGTTGACTGCCATTGATGTTCTCACAAAATGGAAGCATGGCCATACCACCACTCTCTAGCAGTGCACATGGAAGCTCACTCTATAGGAGTCCTCTGGTCACATGGAAGCTCACTCTATAGAAGGAGTCCTCTGGTCACATGGAAGCTTACTCCATGTGACCAGAGGGTACTTGGAAGGGTAGTATGAGTCAATGCCCACCTTAACATCAGGAATCCCTTTAAAACATCAACCATAGGGCATTAACAGTAGTTGGGGTTTGTACAAATGCATTATGTACAGAGCTCCACAGTCTCAGTTTTCATGAGAAAGTGGCAGTGCATAAGCCAAACATCACCAACCTCACTTGGCTGTCTCACCTAATGTGATTGGTGCATTGAGAGTAGTGCCCTCAATAGAGGAGTGGGGGACTCTGCAGAGTGAATTTTTGCTATACCCTGTTCTAGTCAGATGGATAGAGCTGGTGTGGAGGATACCTGAGAGTCATCTACTGCCATAGTGCATTGTGCCAACAATGGAGTTTGGAGAAGGTGGGGTTATAGTGTTATGATATTTCTCATGATATGGCATGACAAATAGCACAGCACTGCTATTTCTCATGCCATACTATTTCTGCTGGTTGTGTGGGGAAACATGAATGTCAATGGCCACCTTAACATTTTGGACAATTCCATGTGCACTCTTTGGCAGTGATCCATGTTTCAACACACTAATATCCCCATACTGTATAACCAATGTTCTTGAAGAATAGTTCATGGAGATGAATGTGCAAAAGTTGGAATGGCTAGCACTGTCCTGATTTGAACCTTTTTGAACACCCATGGGGTGAACTGGAATGTTGGGTAAGAGCCATAGCAACACACCCCACATTGGCAGCTCAGTTTGTTGCTGTTCTGCAGGAGTGGAGGATTATACCTGTTATATAATAACCATTAGTGTGCCCCCCTTATTTTGAAATTTTTAACTCTTTTTTTTTTTTTTTTTCCTTCTTGCTGCATATTGATTAGCATTTCTTCTGATTTTACATTTAAAGTTCCATTAAATTACTTTATTTTTTAATATATTTTTAAAAAATAATAAGGATAAAGCAATTTGAAGTAGAAGAGATTTTAATATTATTTTAATTTTTCCAATAAAAATTTTTGGCAAAGTGAGCTGTGCTGAAAAAAAAAAAAAAAAAAAGGTTATGTGAGTGGGTGCAGCATTGCATGCCAAGAGAGAGATATATATATATATATATATATATATATATATTTATTATTTTTTATTAACTGCAGTTACGTTTCTAAGATTTTAGTACATTTTAACATGAGTAATGATACAGATCAAACTATAATAAAAGCATTTTAAAATTGACTTCATCACTACTTTAATAGATTTTTTTTTTTTTTTTTTTGTTGTTGTTAAAGTACATTACCACACCTGCTTAAGGGTTAATAGCAGTTTTTAAATCTTTTGGTTGTTAATACATGGTATTTGGAATATTTGAAATGGACATTCTTCCATCATATTAGACATATTGTCATTGTGCTGTATTGCATTTGTGATAGATTAATAATTATCCAAAGTTACTATGGCATTCCAAGTGTTGTACAAATTTTTGTCAAGGATTGGGAGAGGCTCACCAGTATACATAACAGGCTTGTAATTGTATGGCTGAAATGAATTCTTTCTGATTTTTCTGCAAAATTTATATCTGTAAACTCATTTAATTGATATCATTTTAAAATCAGTGCTTTTTGGGACAGTATGCAACTGTACGGCATACCAGCACCTTTATTAACAGTGACGTGTGACATTTGGATGCAAGGATGCAATACACTTCGAAATTTGTAATACTGTATTCCGTAAATTTTTTTTTCACATGTTTACCTACTATTCAAATAAGCTTAAAATTATTTAACTAAATTTGCATTTTTTACTGTCTATTGTTAAGATATTTACTATATAAAAGTATATAACCATTTTTATAATTCTAAATTAGTCAATCAGACCTCTGTTTACTTGTATAGTGAATTATTTTGAATTCCCCCTTGGAAGTTACATTTAAAATAGTTTCCGTTGAGCGAAGAAAATTTTCATATAGCAAACGGATTAGGAGAGAATTAACTCGGTATGCAATGTTCGCATTTCTGGCATTTAGGCAATTAGTGCTGCTGCACGAATTAAGAGAGCTAAAGGGATCACCATTCTACAACTTGGTGGTACCTGGTAAAACCTATCCGACTACCTGTCCCACATACGGAGAAGTCGCGCTGGTCAAGAGTGAACAGTTCAAGTTGTATTCCCAATGGGCTCTGGCCCACCTTCTACTACAGTGGTGTCCAATCTTTTCCCATACAGTGGCCATATTCAAAAAAATTCAAAGTTAGATTTCTTTAGTGTGTTACATTTTCCATATCTTGTTGCATGTAAAATTAAAATTGAAAATATTCGAAACTTTTATTAAGTACAATACAAATTAATTTTACTCATGTTATTATTTTTTACTTATTTTACTCACATTTTACTTATTTTTTTTATATACTTGAATAATAAATTTATGCTTAATAAACTGTGTTAATATACTTAATTTGTTGTTCTTTTTCTAAAAACATTACTACTAAAGTAACAATATCAAAAAAATTTTAGAGTACTTTTCATATCCTTTTAATTTTTAGTTTTTCCTAATAGCAAAGAATCAGTACCAGTACCTATTTTTTTTTTTTTTCAAACAAAGCACTGTTTAAAATTATTTACGAACTTTAAAATTATTTTTTAATAAGAATGTTTTAAATTTTTATGCAAAATTTTAGGATTTTTTTATTTTAAAAATTAAAAGAAATGCTGAGATTTTGTCGTGCATTTTTATCTTTTCAAAAAGTACTCTGTTATATTAGTTATTACAGTAGACTTTCAGAATAACGGCACCTTCGGGGATTTTTAATATATTTAATACAGAAATAATAAGTCTAAATAAAAATTGAGGAGTTAAGAATGCAATTTTATTAATTGCACATAAAAAAAACATAAACATGTTGATGATCCAATGTTATTTTCTGCCATTAATATGCTCCCATTCTTATGCCCTGTTCTATTTTCTTTATTATATTAAGTTTAGTTTGTGCTAGTAGCACAGTGGTATCGTCACCATCCTTCCCGCACTGGGTGGAAAAGGCTTGGATTCAAATTCCGTTGATGACGCGAGAACTTTTATGGGCTTTTTTCACTTCATGGCTGAGTTGGCCAGTCTCAGGCATAAATAGCAAGGTTTCCCCCAGAAACTGGGGGGGTTTTCATTCAGCAAAATAAACAAATCAACCAGAGAACACATGCAATTTACAGACACAGTATACATGGGTATAAGAATTAACTTTCTGGCTGACTCTAATGTAATAGTTTGGATTATATCAAGTTTGTACTAAGCTTTAATGTTTTTCTTCTGTGTATGAGGTTTATTAACTTTAGGATCCATAATTAGTGGTTTTTTAATTTAAAATAAATGTAAAACAGCGGTATAATCCGTGATATCAGTACAGAATTCACTTTCAAAATGGTGAAGTAAACAAATACAGTAATCATGTGACTTGCCGTTTTATTTTTTTGTCACTGCAAGACATCTGCGCCGTATATAAACATCTATTCTTAATGTGCTGTTAGCTCAAATGTTCCATTATTTGGGGTGCTGTTATTTTGACAGTCTACTGTAATTTCTATTGATTTATATTAATTTATTTTAGCCAACATGCGGGTGAAAGTATTCTGTATCTCTGGGTGGAAAAAATTCGTGACTTTTTGCAAAATTGTACTTCTAAGGTTGTGAATGAAAGTGTTGATGATGAGAAAGGGCTAACCAGTATTAGTACGTCAAAGGTACAAGAACCAGAATTAGTTGGGGGTAAGTTCAAGCAAAACTTTTTTTTTTTTTGGTATAAAACCTGCATGCAGGCTTCTTTTATTGTTTTAATTGCTTGTTGTGTTTTTTTTTTTCATGCTTTTTTTTTTTTTCATTCTTTGTTTCTTTAGTCTCTTCTATAGCTACATTTTTACTAACACTGTTTATAAGCCTAAGTTAGTTAGTTTTTTTTTTTTTTTTTTTAATTTGATCTCTTAATTACTGTTGTAGAATATGAGTGCTTGGAAAAGTCCTTTGGCTTTCAAAATTGATTAAAAATCTCCTTTTATTTTTATAGATACTAATTGATTTAGTTTGAAATGCATGTTAAATAGTCGATTCTATAAAGCCATATTTAAAAATACAGAAATACAGAAAAGAAATTTTGTAAAATCATCTTTAATTTATTTCTTTTGGGAGAGGGAAGGAAAGTTGTGAGACAACAAGTTTTATCAGATATGTATATATAACTAACTACCAAAATTTGTTAGTTTATGAAATGTTCACACTGCATTCTGTTTTTCTGTCTATACTGAGAAGGAATCATGTTACAGAGCTCTTCAGAAATGACTACATTATCCCTTAGTCAACCTAAAGTAACTGATATAATTTTTAATCGAATAACATCACCCAATAGGCAAATCTATTATTCATTAAAAATGCAAAGGCAGTGTTGTGATCAGTTTCGGAACTGTCTGACAACACGTAGTCTCAATTACTGACCATGTTGAATGGTGAATAAATATGTCAGATCTAAACAAGCAGCCAAGTAGTGTGTGGATGAAAACTTCTGACTGAAAATGTCACTTTTTTTTTTTTTTTTTTAACATGTATAATATAATCCCTATTACTGGACCACATTGGGTCTCCACTTTACAATGTACTAAAGTGGGGACCCAATGAAGATTGGTGAAGATACTATTTCAGTGGAGATATTTAAATAGTTTGAGTAAATAGTGCTACTCTGCATTATGTTTTTCTCTCTTTACTTTTATTATCAGATAATAAAAGCTAATGTTTTTAATTGGGAATTTTTCTTCTGAATGCTGCTTGTTTAGATTTGATACATTTAATCACCTCTTAATACAAAGTCACTAATTAAGGCTGTGTTGTCTGATGATGGATCCAAATAGTTTGGAAATTGGTCACAACAATGCCTTTGAGTTTTTAATGAAGAATGGGCTCATCTATTGGGTGATGTTATTCAATAAAAAATGATATTAGTTACTTTAGGTTGGCTCATGAGTAATGTAGCCATTTCTAAAGAGCCTAAGCACAAGCTCTGCCACTGTCATGGGGGGGGGGGGCAACAGGGATCCCAAACATATAGACAGGAAAATGGTAAGCAGTGTGAGCACCATTCCAATACCTGCTTTGAAATAGTACACTGCTCCTTTGATTAAAATTTGTTAAATGAGCTGCACACAAAATGTACAGTTCATGGATAATGTCAGTCCTGATATTGTCAATCATAATGTTGGGCCATAGGCAATTTCCTTATGTCCTTTTGGCTCAATATTTTCCTATATAAAGGATATATTAACTGTTATCAGTGTACTGAAGCTACACAAAGCAAAGAAGCACAAGTGAGGATGAATTACTGTGGCACTCCCCAAGTTATGAACATTTGATTTAACCCTTATGCATGCAAATAAAATTCCATAAGATGAACAGTGTAATGCTTTCCTGAATGAATGGCTTTCAAATATTTATTTATTATTCCACTGTACAATTATAAAAAAACTAATAAAGTATGCATCATCAATGTTCAATAAGAAACTAATTATAAAATGCTCTCTGGGTAACTTAAATTTTGTTAAAATTAAATTTGTTAGGTTATTATTCATCATCACGTTCCATCAACTGATTAGATTAGATTATGTCAACAGTAGTTTAGCATCTGTCTGAGAGCCCACTGTGCCTTTTGTTGAAAGTTGTGTTATTCCTTGAAAGACCACAGCTGTAGAGAAACAAAGAACTGGCAGTCCAACCACACAGCAACTAGACTGACTTATGTGTTTGACTGTGTGGTTGTCTGAAAGGCTATAACAAATAACATGCACTGTATTTACCTCACAGCTTGATATTTGGAAATGTTAGGGTTATGTGGTAATAGTAAGTTAAAAATAATCATGTGTGATATCTTTGCTAATGACTTCTCAGTTATTCAGAATCAAGTGGACACTCAGTGATTATCAAAATATATGCTGTTCCATGATTTATGCTAAGTTTTTACCATGCACATGGTAAGACACTTGCTTAGCAGTGTCGGCAACATTTGTTTTCCTCGTGGCATATTTTTGCAATATTGATCTCTTAGATCACTATTGGAAAAATGTGCTAGTTAGAGCTGGGTAAGTCTACTCACTATTTCGCACCAGTAAAATAAAGCTGAATTTTTTTTTTGCTTTGCTTTACTTTTTATCTTCAAATCCTGTGTAATGGTATGGATGTGTGATCATATCACATCTATACTGTTTGAGAAGGCTGCCTGCTGCCACAATATTCATTATAGTCATAATATTTACTAGACCTTTGCTGTCTTTCTGGTTTCCTTAATAATTCTCAGATTTTGTTTGTTTTGAATGGCCACACAGAAAGTTATGAGTTCATATCTAGATTATTTTCTTATAAATGTTTATAGGTGATTATACAAAATAGGATCAAAAGTTCCAGGAGTGAAATTTTATTTAAACACATATATTTACAAATTAGTTTGAAGTTTCCAAATAGTAACTTCGGTTATTTAAACATTTTTTACATCAGTTTTATGATTGCAAAAAAGCTTCTCTGATGTCCTTTTTGAAAGTTCCTGATTGCATTTTCCATAGCTATCAAAACTTCTGCTTTACCAGAAAAATTTCTATGTGGATATGTGCATGATGGGGGGAGGGGGTCTTCCCAGTAATGTTTGTTTGTTTGTTATTTAGTTTTTAGGAGCATTAGCAACTAAGGCCATATTGCTCCGGGATATGCGGTGGTCATTCCCTGACCTTTCCGCATCCTCCGTATTTGGTCTTCCCAGTAATGCTGCTAGCATTCCAATTAGAATCACACAAAGCTTATGTTCCAGGTTAACATAATAGAAATCCAATGTGTTTTTGCTGTGTCCTATGACCCATGGTAACATGGAGTGAGGGATTCTGATAGTTGAGGGGCATTTCTTCGACAAAACAGGTGGTCCTAGGATGGCTCACCTAGGATCAATCAGCTAGTTGGGTTGCCTGCAAGGGTCAACCATGTCAATGCCTGTACCCTACCCTCATGGTCTGAGGGATAGGATTCAGGCTGGTTAATGTTCAGATGTTGGTGCTTATAGTTTTAGAAGAGATCTGCAGAAATTGCCAGTGGGTAGTTGATTGCTGGAACAAACTTCCATCTGTTATTGTGGAAGTTGATAGCTTCAGTTAATTCAAGGAAGAACTGGACAAACTTTTGGAGAAAATAGATGGGTGAAATGGGAAGGGGTTTTTTTTTTTTTTTTTTGGCTGATGCTGTATGAGCTTCTTTCTTGCATCATTTGCTTATGCTAATATATGAGATCAGAACAAAGTGTAATCACAGCCTCCATTTTACTTTCTCTATTACTTAGATAACTGTCCTCTCTGGCAATATAGTGGTTTCACCACTTGTCACTCATTTGTAGATGTCTATGTTTGAGTCCTGTCACAGAGTGGAGGAATTTCTAAATTATGCTTTAGCACTTTTAACTGTCTGACTGAGCCTTATACTCTTGTCATATTTTATCTGACAATGAAAATATATAATATACTAGAAATTTTTAAAAAGTGTTTAAAAATTATTTAGGATTCTTAAGATATTTTTATAAGATATAAGTACTTAAGATTCTTAAGATAAAAGTACATTTTTACTTATATAATATAATGTGTATATATTTATACACATTTTTACTTTTATTGATATTTACCACTTTTATTTATATATATTGATGTTTAGGTCATCTATGACTTTGACTTTTTACTCTCTTAAACTTGGACTAGGTGCATCATGGCTTAGGTTGTCAATTAAACATCATCATTACCACCAGCATCCCTTTAATGATGTCCTTAGTTTGCAGGAAAAATATATTGATATGTGCAAAAGCAGTTGAATGAGGAGGATATTATATAAGATATTATAAGGTGTCTTTCCTTTGATTGTATTTTTAACTTAATGACTTCCAAGTATGTTTGGATATTATTAACAGGATGATCTGGTATACAATTGTAATGAAATATGCCTTTATAGACAAAAAAAATAATTCTGACATAAATTTACCTTTTTAGAATTGTTGATCCAATTTTTTTTTATTTCAAAGAGATTTCATTCAGTGGATTGGCATTTTATCTGCAAGTTGTTAAGGTTAACACCATTCATCTCCTGTCTCTCTATTGGCTTTAGAAAACCTGATTTATAAATACAAATTTCAGCCACCTCTTTTGAAAGTTCAACTTTTGCCTCCATCTGATTTGCTCTTAAAACTTTGGAACAAACATGTT
Source organism: Mastigoproctus giganteus (assembly GCF_048544385.1). Lineage (NCBI taxonomy): Eukaryota > Metazoa > Arthropoda > Arachnida > Uropygi > Thelyphonidae > Mastigoproctus > Mastigoproctus giganteus. Next base: position 173,333,506 of record NC_143583.1, read on the forward strand.
GCATAGTCATCTTTTCATGTTTAAAATAACATTTCAGCAATATATAAACAGCCATTACATCACATTTTAGGACAAAAGCTTCAAGTTGCGTAGTGAGTTAACATGCTTATAAGTTAGTGCAAATGCATCAGATCTGCTCGCAGCTAACTACTAAACAGTTAGTAACGAATAGTTATAACAATCTTATAACTAAACAGTTATAAGATTGGCATCATTATGTATATCTCATATTGTGAGAATACCTTCACAACGAGTTGTCACGATATTGCACTACCTCAAAGAAGTAACTCTTCACCAAAGACTATTGTTACTTATTCTCAGCAGATGCCACCACCCAGGCGGCACCATTTCAGAGCTGATTGGCTCCTCTTCGGTGGGTGGGTAGGCACCCTAGTATTGCAATGACTACTAACTATTTAGTAGTTAGCTGCGAGCAGATTTGATGCATTTGCACTAACTTGTAAGCATGTTAACTCGCTATACAACTTGAGGTATTTTGCCCTAAAATGCAACTTAATTCAAATTACCACACACCATCTGGCATCTCTCATATTGTGGAGTTATACTTTGCAACTCCTTGCCATCATCGCAAAACCAGGGTGCCTGCCCACCCACTGAAGAGGAGCCAGTCAGCTCCGAAACGGTGCCCTCTGGGTGCTGGCATCCATTGAGAATAAGTAACAATAGTCTTCTCCTGTGGTGAAGAGTTACTTATTTGAGGCAGTGCAATATAATGGCAACTCATTGTGAAGGTATTCACATTACGAGATATACATAACGATGCCAATCTTATAACTATTTAGTAGTTAGCTGTGAGCATATCTGATGCATTTGCACTAACTTGTAAACATAAACAGCTATTTCAAACATGAAACTAAATATGAAAACTGTAACTATCATATGATATTCCAACTTGAGAGATTGTCTTAATTGATGAACAGCCTGAATAATGCTTATAATGCAAGAAACAAGTTTGTCATTTGAAGATATTCAAGATCTTCTTCACCTTGCATTATCCTTGGTGATGTTGGGTTCATCTTTTAAGGGCTTGTACTATTCAGCTTGCCTATCTTTTGATAAAGCTTTTTCGCAGTACACTTCAGTAATAATTTCTGCCATCCCATATGGAGAAGCAGATATAAATATTTCTAAAATACAAACATAAACTACGTAATGCAATTTGTTACATATAATAATATATTATTTAGCATTCTGCGATGAATTACCCCCAATATTTCATGGAGAGCCAATTGTTGATCGTCGTAGTACTTTCCAAGCCCATCTTTCTCCTGCAGTTACACTTGAACAGGTATGTTGCAGTTTCTTGAATTGTAAACTAAAAGAATTAAATTATGAAACTCATTAAAATCAAGATAAGGATATCTAACAAATGTGAAAATTAAAAAATATTTATAAAACGTTTGAAAACTGTTTATAAAAATATATATTTTTAATATAATATTTTGTTTTATGAAGCTTAGATAAGTCTTCGTTGCAAGTTTTATAAATAGTGAGCTGTTTTACACGAATAAAATAACAGATCATCATAAGGTTTCAGTGTTGATAATATCAACAATAGTGGTAACATTTAAATTCTTTACAGTGGGACCAACTGATGGTGTTACCAACAGCAAATTCTAAATGGGAAGTATTCAAGGGAAGTAATCAAAAAATACTAGGCTTGTCAAAGGAGGTTAGACCTACAGTGGTGGACAAAAAAATTGCATCACTTGTGAATTTTGTAAATAATGTGTTTTGCACTGCATTGTGGGTTGCAGAAATGTTCGAAATGCATTTGTTAGCTGGGATATATATCTCTGTGAATGAAATCCAATAAAAAGACTCCACCTGATATACCTAATTGCTATAAATATCTTCCCAAAGGTTAAAATGTGTAATTAATGGAAATTTGAGAAATCATGCAAATGGCAATCATGACAACCAAACTTACATTTTATTGCATTTACGTGTAAAAACTGAAATGACAAATTAACATAATACTATTATGTACTGTAAATCAGCAAAATAAGTCCTCAATATTTTGTTGTTCCTCCTCGAGCTGCAATTACAGCCTTGCAACAATCTGGCATAGAGTTAATCAACTTCTCGATATACGGTTGCCCAATTTTGTGGTACCACACCCTTACAATGCACTCCTGCAGCTGAATCTTACTTGTCAGCTTCTTCTGAACAATTTTAGACGACATCATGTACTAGAAATTTTCAATAGGGTTCAATTCTGACTGTTGCCAGGCCAGTCCAACACTGTAATGCCAGCATTTCTGAGGTATGACTGTACCTTAAGGGAGAAAAAACGAGGGAATACATTGGCGTAAGTATGTTTGAGACAAGAATACAAACTCATCATTAAATCTAAATAGCATAAAACTTACCAATTTTGTTGTGTGGCAAGGTGTTGAGTCCTGTTGAAAAATGCAGTTTTGGACATCTGTGTGGTGATCCCCAATAACGGGTTTCAGGCCCTCCTCCAAGATAGCAGTGTGGGTTTCTGCATTCACTGTTCCGTTAATAACATAATTTGCCCTACCCCTTTTCTTGTTATGCATCCCCAGATCATCTCACTGGCAAGAAACTTTACAGTCAGGATGGTATGCCTCCGATTTTCGTCTTCTGACCTATCACTTCCCATCCGAGCCATGCGTTGAATTTCGAATTGTCAGAAAAGATGATGATGTCCCATTGCTTTTTTAGTCCATGAAACATGCATTTTAGCCCAAACAAGTTGCTATTTCCCCCTTTGTTGGGTCAACAAAGGCTTCTTCTTGGGCCAATATGCATGCAGACCACATTCCGAAAGCAGTCTTTGGATAGTTCGTGCATTTGTTTCAACACCAGAGGCCATATCAAAGTCCAGTTTTAGATTAGGAGTACTAGCATGGCGATTATGACGGCATAGGCATTTCAAATATCGATCTTGGGAAGGAGTAGTCACTCTCTTACAGCCTGATCCAGGTCTTCTCTTCACATCACTGGTTTCATGCTTTAATTTCAACACCTGGGATACTGTTGACTGGTGGCAGCCTATTTTATCAGCGATAGCACATGTAGAAATCTCTTCCTGGGACAGAGCAACAGCTACACTTTTTTTTCTTGGTGTCAACTGAACATATGGAGACACCTCTGCTTACACCTCTGCAAAACAGGATACTAATGAACGTGTATACCCTTCCAATGCCATATTTACAGAAATGGCTGATGCAATGTCTTGCAATTACTGTCTGATGCAATAGAAGCGTTATCTGACGCAATACCTTTGCTTTTGTGACAAACAAAATGACTGTAATCAAACAGTATCTCATGTTTCACTACAAATGTTACTTTTTTTTTTAAGGTGAGCAGTTTTTTTTGTCTGCCACTATAAATGGATGTCAGATGAACTACTGAGACATGTGGCAGAGAAGAAAAGTGCATGGGGTGCATATAAATTATCAAGTGATTCAGAAGCCTGTGGTAGATATAAATTAGTCTGTAATCAAGTCACAAAGGAGGTTAGGAAAGCTAAGGCAGATTGTGAGAAGTCTCTGGAAAAGAATGCAAAGAAAAACAGCAAAGACCTCTATGCTTGTATTAACAGTAAAAGGAGAGAGAGAGAGAGAGAGAGTTGGATCACATTGGGCCATGATGTCTATGGGTTAACTGTTGATGATCCTTTCAGGTTGCAGACAAATTGAAGGTATTTTGCATCTACATTCACACATGAGGAATTTTTTAGAGAGTCAGATGTCAGAAGTTTATCAATCTCTAACAAGGAGCTAAATGATTCTGTGATAACTGACAGGAAAGTGGAGAAGAAATTTTGTAGAAGATGGACATAAAAGGCACCTGTGGTATGTAGAAGCTATCCAATTATATTAAGGCAGCAAACCCTTAGCCATAATTATGAGAGCAGTCTTGGATTCAGGGGAGGTCCTTATGGTACTGGAGATGTGCAAATGCATTCCCAATTCATAAAGGGGGATCAAAAGGTGACGTGAGTAATTACAGACCTGTTAGCTTAATGTCCGTTCCAGGGGAAAATAGGAATGGGTAAAGAAGTAATGCAAGACCATCTGGACAGGCATGCAACTATACTGCAATCACAGCATTGCACATATAAGACTGCTGTAGAAACTGGAGCAATGTGGCATTAAGGGCAAGTTACTGCTATGACTAAAGAGATGGTTAAATGGAAGGAGACAGAGTATTTATCAACGTGCACCGTTCTTCATGGATTAATGTTATTAGCGGAATTCCTCAGGGTTCAGTTCTGGGCCCATTTTTGTTTTCAATCTTTATCAATGATATTGATGAATGTATATCAGGCTTAATGTCTAAGTTTGTAGATGATACAAAGGTTTGCAGAGTGGTAACCAGTCATCAGGATGAGTTACTGCAACAAGATCTAGGAAAAATTTGGTCGTGAGCTGAGAAATGGCAGTTGAAGTTTAATATTTGCAAATGTAAGGTACTGCATATGGGTATCAGTAATTTACTAACTGTGTGGTACTACACTCTGTGGAGACTAGGCACCTATGGGGGCAATCAGATTGAGGTGTTTTAAAGCCTTGAACGGATTGAGTAAGCTGAATATTAATAGCATTCTTCCACTTGTTGAAATTTTGTTGGTATAATTTTGCACATGATTACATTTATAGTTTTCATTGCTAGACTTGGCTGATAGATGAAAAAACTTATTTTCAAACAGAATGAACCTATTATTTGAGGACAAATTTATTTATGAGTGACCACATGTGAGCATATTTTCTTAAGTTTGCTACTAGTTTGCCACTTCTGTAATAGGATGATGAAATAACCACAATTTACATGCTATCCAATATATGTAAATTATTGTAAACCTTTCAATACTTAACCCATTTCCAGCTGGGCAGATAATTTCATCTCAAATAGATTCTGTTCTGCCTTCCTTCATTACACAATAAAAGAAATCAAGGGAGATGTTGACTTGTTGCAGCTTTTAAAAACATACAAGAGGCATTTCTTTATAATTTTGTGTACCATTAGAATATTTTAATGCATTGAATCAGTGATGTATGTCAGTTGAATTCCAGAACATTTTTTAGCAGTTATCATCGGGTGATATCTTCACATCTTCGGTGAGGCATATTTTCATCTGTTTTTCAGCCTCAGAGTTTTATGAGCTCTGTTCACATTCTTCTTTGTTATAATTTTTTTTTGGCATTTTCTTGATTTAGGTTACCAGTAGAATTGTTGATTCTGCTTGTTATTGCCTTCTGGCTGAGACAAGATAAAGGATGAAATGTATCCTTTGGTAGTGTTGCTTGCTTTAAAAAATTAGTAATAGTTTGACATTCTGTGCCTTCATTATTCAGTCTTGCTCTCTGCTCTTTATTCCTCTGTTATCTGATTTATGTTTGAACGTTTGCATTTCCAGACATTTTCTACACTCACTGAACTAAAAGCTGAGCAATAAAAATTAAAATTTTATTACATCACTAAATTATAAGCCAACTAGGGAAAAAGATACGAATAACAGTTACCTCATAGAATATTTTCTTTCAACAACTGACAGAGTTAAATAAATAAACTTTAATAGAATAAATAAGTAAAACAATATTTTTTTTTTGTTGTAAACCCACCCAGTTATTCATACCCATTTCAGTCATGTGCCATATGAATTTAAGTCCAGTATTCTGTGCATTCTTTCAAGCTTAGGATGAGGTACCTTGCTTCAAAAGCCACTGGATTTTCAGGGCATTTTTAGTGTATTGATTTTATTAGTTTCATAAAATTTGTGTTTTACTTATTTATTCCACATGTTTATCTCGTTAAAGTTTATTTTATTTTAATTTTGGTGTGTTGGCTGTTGCAAGACAATTTATGTTATGTTTCCTGCTACCTGAGGCCTGTTTTCTAACAGTTGATTGAGGTGTTTAAGGCTCTGAGAGGCATAAGCAAAATGAATGAGGATGAAATTTTCATGGTTATAAATGATTCTAGAACTAGGGGCCATAATTTCAAGTTACGGGGGTGGGGGAGATGTTTAGACTGGATTGCAGGAAATTTTATTTTAGCCAGAGTTATAAATTACTGGAATAAGTTGCCTACATGGGTGGTATAGGCTGACAGTTTGGGGAAATTCAAAGGTCAGCTGGATAATCCTATGGGAGGAGGGGAAATGCTTAGGTTGTCCATTATCTTTTCTCTTATTTATTAATTATTGTTATTATTATTTATTTTCTTTTTATTATTTTATTCTTATCATTTTATTTTATTTTATTTATTTTTTTGTTATTTTATTGTTATTTATTTTTTTATTATTATTATTACTATTATTATTATTATTTTTTTTTTTGGCTGATGCAGCATAAGCCATAGGCTTCCTTGTGGCCATTGCTAATACTAATACTAGTTACCTCCTCATTTCAGTATATCAACAGTAAGTTTAATCACGAAATGATAGGTATCCATTAAGTAAGATAATCATGAACTTGGTAGTAATAGTGCTTATTAGACTGTATGCCTTATACTATATATAAATACAGTTTATCCTGCTAAAACAGGCAAAATACTTGTCTACCCAGAAGTCACTTGGAGAGAAGATTCTGGATACTTGTCCACACCATGGGAAGGTGGGCCAGTCCCAATGGATAACTCTATCTGCTCTATTACAAACTCTTCACTCACAGGAGAGAGTGCTAAACCAGTGAGTGAAGCAATTCTCTGGGGGCTTAATTGAGAGAGAGAGAGAGAGAGAGAGAGAGAGAGAGAGAGAGAGAGAGAGAGAGAGAGAGAGAGAGAGAGAGAGATTGAATTCCAGGGTATAGATAAAAATAATAAATAAATAAAATGTGATAAAAATAAACAAATAAAAAGATAAATATATAAAATTAAAAAAATATATATAAATAAAATGATCTATGCAGGGAAATTTCTGAAATGATCATAAAGTAGAGAGCTTGGTTGCACCTCCTCAATTACTGAGTTCTAGCAGTCATTAATATCCATTGTAGCAAAGTCTTGTGGCAATCATCAATATTTTTGTAGCAAAACCTTGTAACATCTGAAAAGAAACACAACAGTGTTTCTTTTCAGATGTTAAAAGTTTTCAATGTTATTTTGTAATTCCAGTTGAAAGTCATCATAAAATGCATAGTCATATTAACTTACATTGCCAATCTTCTACCATACCACATTGACATAAACTAGTTTCATGTAATCCAGATTGCAACAGTTTGTTGTTTAGTGAACTGTGACCTGTTATTATAAACAATGTATACATTCTGTAGAAAACCATTTCCTGATTTCTTTATTCATTAAATACTGCACATCAAGTATAACCAATCTTGTAACTGTTCCTGTTGTTGAAGAAACCCATCTTTCTGTCCATTTATTAACAAGATAGTCCCAACACATTTTCCTTTCCATTTTTGGATCAGTTTTCAGGTCAATTTGAATACCAAAATAATTTGTAAGTATTGATTTTTAATTCTATAGCTTAAACACAGTATATAACATGTTAATCCAATGGAATTGTATCCACTGTTACCTGTAAAGCTGCAGTGAAGACTGTTCTACAAGTTCTATTAATAGCTTGTAACATTGCTCTTTATATGGTAAATAATTTAGCAGTGTGTCATACAGTTTCCACCCTGTGCCCCAGATGCATGGGTGACATCGGTAGGAATACTGCTTTGTAATTGAGCAACAATGTCATCCTAGGCAGCCCCAATCTGATCTTGACACTCTTATTATAGAACCTGTAAACTTTTTTATTTTCTCAGCTAAATGTGAGTAGAAACTTAATTTACAATCAGTTACAATTTCCAAGTACTTATATTCCATCACCATAGGAAGTTGAAGTGAATTAATTTTTATCTGTGTGGGAGATTAACATCTAGCTGTGACTTAAATGCCATCATTTTAGTTTTGCCAGGATTGATTTTAAGTTTATTTACTAGTGTCCACTGGTATGAATCTTGTAAAGTCAGGTTAGCTTTAAACTCCAATGATGCCCTTGATCTTCCAAATGTGATTATTGTAAGATCATTGGCAAATGCAATGACCTTACAATCGAACAGAAGAGACCTCGGGTGTCAGGTATATTGATAAAAAAACCATATTGATAAAAAATATTGCAGCCACTGACGTGAATGTTAAATGATTTAATTAAAAATAAAAATACAGTCAAACTTGGTTATAACGAGCATTACGGGCCCAATAAAATTTCCTTATTATAACCGTTATAATAAGGAAATTTTATTTTCCCCATCTCTGCTATCACTGATAGCAGAGATGGGGAAAGGCCTGGGGCTGCTAAACAATGAACACTTTATGTCAGTGATGAGTTAAATCTACCTCCTATTTTTTGAAATTCTCAATAACTTGATAAAAAGATAGATTCAAAAGAATTATTAGAGAGAAAACAATAATATAAGTATATACCTACATATTACTTGTATTAATATGCTTGTATAAACTATAATACATGTAATATTAAACACAATTTATTTGTTTGTAATTTTAACACTATACACTTAATACTAAACACAATTTATTTCTCTGTAATTAAAAACAATACTATTTAATAATAAACATAATTTCAATTAGTCTTTATTTATGAATCTTAAAATTGCTGTTTGTTTTAAAGCTTTCACTTTGATATTTCTTAAATTTCTCCTTAAAACACTCAACACAATAAAAGTCTCATTACTTGCCTCAGTTCCTTCAAAAAAAATTGACTGTGTCTATTGCACTTTGAGCTTGTGAGATTGTTGACACTGATTTCGTTTCGCTTTCAATTGTCATCATATCACCATCACAATCATCGTCTTTACCATCATCGTTATTCTCTCTGTTGAGCACAGCATCTACATGTCACTCTCTGTAGGAATACCACTAGTTAATAAGTTGTTATTGACTCGTAGGAATACCACTAGTTAATAAGTTGTTATTGACTCGTACAAATTATTATTATTATTATTATTATTATTATTAGAGCCATTTTGCTGCACCAGCCAAAAAAAAAAAAAAAAAGCCAATTTCACACAACTATTCCCTCTAAACGTTTGTCCAGTTACTCCTTGAATTTATTTAAGCTATCAACTTCCACAACGACAGATGGAAGTTTGTTCCAGCAATTAACCACCTGCAGGCTAAAGGCAAATTTCTGCACATCTATTCTACAACTGTCTTTCCTCATTTTGAATTTATGTCCCCTCAGGTTTGTAATCTGAGCCAGCAGAAGAATCCCATCAAAAGTCAGCATGCTCAACCCATTCAAAGCCTTATACACCTCAATCAGATCACCTCACAGGTGCCTAGTCTCCAGCTGCTGCAGTTTGCAGAAGTTAAGCCTTTCTTGGTAAGAGAACCCCTTCATTCCCTTCACCAATCTTGTTGCCTTTCTCTGTACATGCTCGTGACTCTACATCCTTTCTAAAATGAGGCCTCCAGACCTGTATCTGTACTCAAGGCATGGCTTGACCATTGTTTTATACAAATGGATAATCACCTCCTTTTCCCTGCTAGAAAAATTCCTGTATATCATTGACAATACCCGGTGACCTGCTCTGGCAGCCTGCCTACATTGCTCAGAAAACTTCATATCTGACTGCACAATTACTCCCAGGTCTTTTTCATTTTCTACCACCCTAAGTGTAGTACCACACAGTTGGTACGTTCCTCTGGGGTTACTTCGACTCATATGCAGTACTTTGCATTTGTCAATGTTAAACTTCAGTTGCCACTTCTCAGCCCATCTGCCCAAATTTTCTAGATCATGTTGCAGTAATACAACTGTTGTAGATGTCTTTATCATTGAAATCTTTCCTGATATTTGCCCAAACATGGTCAATCCATTCATTTGTTGTTATTGGATCTGCAGCTTGAGATTCTCCATTAATTTTTGCATAAACAATGTTATGTCGGTTTTTAAATCGATCCAGCCAACGGTTGTTACACACAAAATCGTTGCACCCAAATTGTTTAGCAAATTTTTCTGCTTGAGCCTTCAAGATAGGACTGCCTCTTGAAAATCCAGCACTTCTTTGTGTGGTGAAGCATTGCTTCAATGGTTCACCACACAAATTTAGAAAGTGTGTTTGTAACCTCGCACTTTCTAAATTTTTTTCGGTTATGTTCTTTTCCAGTGCCAATATGTAAACATCTTTATTCTTCCACAACGGCAATACACTTGAAGATGACAAAGAAAACTTTTTTCACACTTCAAAATTTTTTTCACCACGTTCTAACTCACAAATAAATTCGACTTTTTCGCGAATTGAGAGACATTTCCTTTCATTAGTGGACATGTTTCTGAAGGAAGGGTTTGTTTCTAACTGATTTTACTTTAAAATAAAGTGATCTGCATAAAAAGGTCTTAGAAGCCCGAAATGCAAAGTTCTTAGAAGTCCTGAAATGCATACAAAGTTCTTAGAGGTCCTAAAATAAATTTATGGTTCAGTGAATACAAGACAATCTGTAAATAGGGTAATGTGACAGGCAGAACGCCAATGCACTATTGTATAGCCCCATCCCCAGAAGGACAAGGTCATAATGGGAAGCATTCAAAGAACTTATCTTGGAAGCTACTAGGCTTTACATACCAACTAAGAAATATTGTTCAAGGATCAGGCCTAAATAGATGTCAGATGAACTAATGAGACATATGGCAGAGAAAAAAAAATGCATGGGATACATATAAATTAACATGTGACACAGAAGCCTATGATAGATATAAGTTGATCTGTAACCAAGTTACAAAGGAGGTTAGGCAGGCGAAGGCAGATTACGAGAACTCTTTGGCAAGGGATGCAAAGAAAAACAGCAAGGAATTCTTTACTTATGCAAACTCTAGAAGGAAAGGGATGAATTAGATTGGTCCACTGGATATTGATGGTTCAACTGTTGATGATCCTACTCAAGTGACTAAAAAACAAAATCAATATTTTGCATCTACATTCACACATGAGGAGTTATTCAGGAAAGGGAATGCCATAGATGAAGTAAACACTGACAGTAAGCTTGATGATCTTGTAATAATTGAGAGTAAAGTGGAGGAGAAATTGTTGAAGATAAATACAAGAAAGGCACGTGGGGTGGATGGGATCTATCCAGTTATATTAAAGGAGGCAGCAAAGGAAGTAAGCAATCCGTTAGCCATAATTATGAGAGCTTCCTTGGACTCAGGGGAGGTACCCACAGATTGGAGATGTGCAAATGTAACCCCAATTCACAAAGGAGGATCAAAGGCTGATCTTTTTCGGTAAGGCTGATCTTTTTCGGTAAGGCTGACACAAGTAATTATAGACCTGTTAGTTTAACTTCTGTTCCAGCAAAATTAATGGAAGCACTGGTTAAAGAAGCACTGCAGGATCATCTTGACAAGAATTCAGTTATAGCTCAGACACAGCATGGTTTTGTTAAGGGAAGGTCTTGCCTGACCAATTTGATTGGATACTATGATGTAGTCACAAAAGAATTGGATGCAGGGAATAACTTTGATATTATATATTTGGATCTTAGAAAGGCTTTTGATACTGTTGCACATGGAAGACTGCTGCACAAATTGGAGCACAAATTGGTGGCAAATTGTTGTTATGGATAAAGGGATGGTTGAGTGGCAGAAGACAGAGAGTGGTAATTAATATACACTGCTCATCGTGGACTAATGTTATTAGTGGAGTCCCTCAGGGTTCAGTGTTGGGTCCATTGTTGTTTTCTGTATTTATAAATAATATTGATGATGGTATATCAAGCTTAATGTCCAAGTTTGCAGATGATACAAAGGTTGGCTGGGTTGTTAAGGACACTACTGATGCTATGCTGCTGCAACAGGATCGGGAAAGGTTGAGCAGATGGGCTGAGAGGTGGCAAATGAAGTTTAACATTGACAAATGTAAAGTACTACATATGGGAAACAGCAACCCCAGAGCAACGTATCAACTCTGTGGTACTACACTGACAGTGGTAGAGAATGAGAAGGACCTGGGGGTAATTGTGCAGGCAGATATGAAGTTCTCTGAGCAGTGCAGATGGGCTGCAAGAGTAGCTCATGGTGTATTGTCAATGATATATAGGAATTTTTCTAGCAGGGATAGGGAGGTGATTATTCTCTTGTATAAGGCAATGGTCAGGCCGCACCTTGAGTACTGTATACAGGTCTGGAGGCCTCATTTCAAGAAGGATGTAGAGCTGCTGGAACGAGTACAGAGAAGGGCAACAAGGTTAGTGAAGGGAACGAAGGGTTGCTCTTACAAAGAAAGGCTTAAGTTTTGCAAATTACAGTGTCTGGAGACTAGGCACCTGCGAGGTGATCTGATAGAGGTGTACAAAGCCTTGAATGGTTTGAGCATGCTCAATGCTGATGGGATACTGCCTCTTGGTCAGAATAATCACCTGAGAGGGCATAAATTCAAATCGAGGAAAGACAGATGTAGGATAGATGTCCGGAAATTTGCCTTTAGCCAGCAGGCAGTTGGTTGGTGGAACAGACTTCCATCCCTCGTTGTGGAAGTTGATAGCCTTTTTTTTTTTTTTTTTGGCTGATGCTGCATAAGCTTGCTTTCTTGCATCATATGCCTCTACTAATGCTAGTACTAATGCTAATAAACCAGTTGCTAATCCGATGCAGGCGGTAATAAAGCTAAGTCATCCTTTTCATTATCGTCTATTCCAAGTATTGGGTATTTTTGACTACCCGAGCAATTAAGAATGCATAGTTACCAAAATTTGTTCAGTATATCCATGTAGTACGCTTGTTATAATAGTGAGTGATTGTATGGGAATATGCATAAATTAAAATCATCATGGCTTTTTGCTCATTACAGCCATGACTCGTTATTTCCGTGCTCATTATTTCCGTGCACATCAAAGGCAGATATTGTGGGGATTTCAGAGACGTGGTGTCACACAGATATAAGAAATGCAGAACTGGAATTTGGGGAGTACAATGTGTACAGAAAGGATAGACAGGATAGGAAGGGAGGAGGGGTTATGCTATTAATTAAGAAACACATAAAATCCAAGGAAGTGAAGCCAGTCGACATCGCTGGACAGTGCAGTGTCGAGTCAGTTTGGTGTGACATAAGCATTGGGAGATCAAAATTGAGAGTAGGAGTGTGCTATAGGCCTAATGACTCTGATGAGTATAATAAGAAACTGTTCGGAGAAATAGAGTGGGCCAGTAAATCAGAGAGTCTTATAATGGGGGATTTTAATTTCCCAGATATTGACTGGAATTTGGGGGCTGGTCACTCACACAGTAGCAAGGCTTTTGTGGATTTATTGGATGATTGTTTTCTACATCAGCATGTTCGGGAGGCAACTAGAGGGAGTAATACTCTTGATTTGATTATCAGTAGTGATTCTTCATGCATTCAGAATCTGCAGATAAATGAACCACTTGGTGGCAGTGATCACAGTGTGCTGAAGTGGGAGTTACTCAAAGAGGTAACTACCATTAGGGGTAAAGGGAAGGGGTATTGCTTTCGTAAAGGCGACTACAATGGACTGAGACAGTATTTAAATTCTATACAGTGGGATCAACTGATGATATTGCCAACAGCAAATTCAAAATGGGAAGCATTCAAAGAACTTATCGTGGAAGCTACTAGGTTTTACATACCAACTAAGAAATATTGTTCAAGGTTTAGGCCTAAATGGTTGTCAGATGAACTAATGAGGCATATGGCAGAGAAGAAAAATGCATGGGATACATACAAATTAACACGTGACACGGATGCCTATGATAGATACAAGTTGATCTGTAACCAAGTTACAAAGGAGGTTAGGCAGGCGAAGGCAGATTACGAGAGATCCTTGGCAAGGGATGCGAAGAAAAACAGCAAAGAGTTCTTTACTTATGTAAACTCTAGAAGGAAGGGGATGAATCAGATTGGTCCACTTGAGATCGATGGGTCAACTGTTGATGACCCTGCTCGGGTAGCTAACAAACTAAATGAATATTTTGCATCGACATTCACACATGAGGAGTTATTCAGCGAGGGGAATGCCAGAGGTGTATTCAACTCTAGCAGTAAGCTAGAGAATCTTGTAATAACTGAGAGCAAAGTGGAGGAGAAATTGTTGAAGATAAACACAAGAAAGGCACCTGGGGTGGATGGGATCTATCCAGTTATATTAAAGGAGGCAGCAAAGGAGGTAAGCAAACCCTTAGCCATAATTATGAGAGCTTCCTTGGACTCAGGGGAGGTACCCATTGACTGGAGATGTGCAAATGTGACCCCAATTCACAAAGGGGGATCAAAGGCTGACACAAGTAATTATAGACCTGTGAGTTTAACTTCTGTTCCCGGAAAATTAATGGAGGCACTGGTGAAAGAAGCACTGCAGGATCATCTAGACAAGACTTCAGTTATAGCTAGGACACAGCATGGTTTTGTTAAGGGGAAGTCTTGCCTGACCAATTTGATTGGATACTATGATGCAGTCACAAAAGAACTGGATGCAGGGAATAACTTTGATATTATATACTTGGATCTTAGAAAGGCTTTTGATACTGTTGCACATGGAAGACTGCTGCACAAATTGGAGCAGTGTGGCATTGGAGGCAAGTTGCTGCTATGGATAAAGGGGTGGTTGAGGGGGAGAAGACAGAGAGTGGTAATCAATGGACACTGCTCATCGTGGACTAATGTTATTAGTGGAGTCCCTCAGGGTTCAGTATTGGGGCCTTTATTGTTTTCTGTATTTATAAATGATATTGATGATGGTATATCAGGCTTAATGTCCAAGTTTGCAGACGATACAAAGGTTGGCAGGGTTGTCAAGGACACTACTGACACTATGCTGCTGCAACAGGATTTGGAAAGGTTGAGCAGATGGGCTTCGAGGTGGCAAATGAAGTTTAACATTGACAAATGTAAAGTACTACATATGGGAAACAGCAACCCCAGAGCAACGTATCAACTCTGTGGTACTACACTGACAGTGGTAGAGAATGAAAGGGACCTGGGGGTGGTGGTGCAGGCAGATATGAAGTTCTCTGAGCAGTGCAGACGAGCTGCAAGAGTAGCTCATGGTGTATTGTCAATGATATATAGAAATTTTTCTAGCAGGGATAAGGAGGTGATTATTCCCTTGTATAAGGCAATGGTCAGGCCACACCTAGAGTACTGTATACAGGCCTGGAGGCCTCATTTCAGGAAGGATGTAGAGCTGCTGGAACGAGTACAGAGAAGGGCAACTAGATTGGTGAATGGGACAAAGGGGTTCTCTTACGAAGAAAGGCTTAAGTTTTGCAAATTACAGTGTCTGGAAACTAGGCACCAGCGGGGTGATCTGATAGAGGTGTACAAAGCCTTGAATGGTTTGAGCATGCTCAATGCTGATGGGATTCTTCCTCTAGTTCAGAAAAATCACCTGAGAGGGCATAAATTCAAATTGAGGAAAGACAGATGTAGGATAGATGTGCGGAAATTTGCCTTTAGCCAGCGGGTGGTTGGTGGGTGGAACAGACTTCCATCCCTTGTCGTGGAAGTTGATAGCCTAAATAAGTTTAAGGCTCAGCTGGACAGGTATTTCGAACGAACAGAGGGGTGAAGTGGAAGTGGTTATTTTTATTTATTTATGTTACTTTTTTTTTTTTTTTTGGCTGATGCTGCATAAGCTTGCTTTCTTGCATCAAATGCCTCTACTAATGCTAATGCTAATGCTAATTATAACCAAGTTCACCTGTACATAGTCATTAAAATAAAAGAAACTATACTATTATGAGCATAAAAGATATTAAAAGTAAATAAAGAAAAGAAATAAAATGCTTGGTACAGCAATTACAAGTGATAAGAATAAATATACATAAAACAGCAAATAGAATAAAAACAATAAAATAAATGACATATACAGGAGCTTTTGAGGTGTGTGGGCCTCTTTTTCAATCGAGACTGAAGCAACGAGAACAGCCATTCTTATAGACCAGAAGTTACAACTGGATATACAACATATGCACATCAAGCCTGGCGAATAAAGGAAAGACAAAGAAAAAAAAAAAATGGGAAGAAAGGGAAGAGGTGGGCTAACGTAGGTCAGCATTCCTCAGCCATTCAATCGTCAGTCTCTGAATGCAGTATGCACCGACTATTCATTCAGTTATCTACCTGCCATCTTTCATTACTATGCAGAATAATATCCTGTAATAGGATGTATGCAGGGTCTCACAATTACGATTAATAATGGGACACATGACAGCTATATGGAGGGCCTCTAACTGTTGTTGATATGCACATCTGTGGCAGACGAGCCACATCTGCCTAGGATTTGTGCATACATATAAAATTCTGCAACTGTATATTTGTGTATGATATAAATTATAATTCACAAAGTATTTAAGCAGTGCCTCAACTGAAATTTATAACCAAATGAACGTCTATATATTAGACATATTCATTTCCAGTTTCATTATTAATTTTAAATTTGAGCTGATTTTAATATTAGAGGCATATTGATGCAAGAAAGCAAGCTTATGCAACATCAGCCAAAAAAAAAAAAAAAAAAAAAACACATGCTCCTAATTCACCCCTCCGTTTGTTCCAAATACCTATCCATCTCAGCTTTAAATTTATTTAGGCTATCAACTTCCATAACAAAGGAATGGAAGTCTGTTCGATCAACCAACTACCCGCTGGCTAAAGGCAAACTTTTGCACATCTGTCCTACATCTGTCTTTCCTCAATTTGAATTTATGCCCTCTCAGGTGATTATTCTGAGCAAGAGGAAGAATCCCATTAGTATTGAGCATGCTCAAACCGTTCAAGGCTTTATATATCTCAATCAGATTACCTCGCAGGTGCCTAGTCTCCAGACACTGTAATTTTCAAAACTTAAGCCTTTCTTCGAAAGAGCAACCCTTTGTTCCGTTCACTAATCTTGTTGCCCTTCTCTGTACTCGTTCCAACAGCTCTAAATCCTTCTTAAAATGAGGCCTCCGGACCTGTATACAGTACTCAAGGTGTGGCCTGACCATTGCCTTATACAAGGGTATAATCACCTCCTTATCCCTGCTAGAAAAATTCCTGTATATCATTGACAAGACACAATGAGCTACTCTTGCAGACCATCTACACTGCTCCGAAAACTTCATATCTGCCTGCACAATTACCCCCAGGTCCTTTTCGTTCTCTACTACTGTCAGTGTAGTATCACAGAGTTGATACGACACGCTGGGGTTGCTGTTTCCCATATGTTGTACTTTACATTTGTCAATGTTAAACTTCATTTGCCACCTCTCAGCCCATCTGCTCAACTTTTCTAGATCCTCTTGCAGCAGCGTACTGTCATTAGTGTCCTTAACAACCCTGTCAACCTTCGTATCTTCTGCAAACTTGGACATTAAGCTTGATATACCATCATCAATATCATTTATAAATACAGAAAACAATAATGGACCCAACACTGAATCCTGAGGGACTCCACTAATAAAATTAGTCCACGATGAGCAGTGTCCATTGATTACCACTCTCTGTCTTCTCCCACTCAACCATCCCTTTATCCATAGCAGCAATTTGCCTCCAATGCCACACTGCTCCAATTTGTTCAGCAGTCTTCCATGTGCAACAGTATCAAAAGCTTTTCTAAGATCCAAATATATGATATCAAAGTTATCATACATTCCCTGCATCCAGTTCCTTTGTGATCACATCATAGTATCCAATCAAATTGGTCTGGCAAGACTTCCCTTAACAAAACCGTGCCGTGTCCGAGCTATAACTGAAGTCTTGTATAGATGATTCTGCAGTGCTTCTTTAACCAGTGCCTCCATTAATTTTCCTGGAACAGAAGTTAAACTAACAGGTCTATAATTACTTGTGTCGCCCTTTGATCCTCTTTTATGAATTGGGGTCACATTTGTACATCTCCAGTCCATGGGTACCTCCCCTGAGTCCTAAGAAGCTCTCATAATTATGGCTAAGGGTTTGCTTACTTCCTTTGTTGCCTCCTTTAATATAACCCGATAGATCCCATCCACCCCTTGTGCCTTTTTTATGTTTATCTTCAACAATTTCTCCTCCACTTTCCTCTCAGTTATTACAAAATTATCTAGCTCACTGCCAGAGTTTAATTCACCTCTGCCATTCCCCTCCCTGAATAATTCCTAATGGGTGAATGTAGATGCAAAATACTCATTTAGTTTGTTATCCACTTGAGCAGGATCATCAACAGTTGAACCATCAATATCCAGTGGACCAATCTAATTCATCCCCTTCCTTCTAGAGTTTACATAGGTAAAGAACTGTTTGTTGTTTTTCTTTGCATCCTTTGCCAAAGATTTCTGATAATCTGCCTTTGCCTGGCTAATCTCCTTTGTGGCTTGGTTACAGACCAGCTTATATCTGTCATAGGCTTCCATGTCACCCATTAATTTATATGTATCCCATGCATTTTTCTTCTGTGCCATATGTCTTGTTAGTTCATCTGACATCCATTTAGGCCTAAACTTTGAACAATATTTCTTTGTTGGTATGTAAAGCCTAGTAGCTTCCAAGATAAATTTTTTGAATTTGCTGTTGGTAACATCATCAGTTGGTCCCACCGTATTGAATTTAAATACTGTAATTGCCATTACGAAAGCAAAAACCCTTCCTTTTATCCCTGATGGTAGTTACTTCTTTGAGTAAATCCTACTTCAGCACCTAGTGGTTCCTTTATCTGCAGGTTCTTAATGCATGAAGAATCACTACTGAGAATCAGATCAAGAGTATTACTCCCTCTAGTTGCCTCCCGAACATGCTGATGTAGAAAACAATCATCCAGTAAATTCACAAAAACCTTGCTAGCATGTGAGTGATCAACCCACAAATTCCAGTCAATATCTGGGAAATTAAAATCCCCCATTATAAGACTCTCTGATTTACTGGCCCACTCTTATTTCCCTGTACATTTTCTTATTATACTCATCAGAGTCATTAGGCCTATAACACACTCCTACTCTCAATTTTGATTTCCCAATGTTTATGTTACACCAAACTGACTCGACACTGCACTGTCCAGTGATGTCGACTGGCTTCACTTCCTTGGATTTTGTGTTTCTTAACTAATAGCATAACTCTTCCTCCTCCCTTCCTGGGCGCCTCCGTAGCCAGGTGGGAAGGAGCAGCAGTGCATAGCACATGCTTCTTGATTAGACCGGGGTTCGAGCCCGTCACCACCAAATACAGAGGATGCGGAAAGGTCAGGGAATGACCACCGCATATCCCGGAGCAATATGGCCTTAGTTGCTAATGCTCCTAAAAAAAAAAAAAAAAAAACCAACCAACATCCCTTCCTATCTTGTCTATCCTTCCTGTACACATTATACTCCCCAAATTCCAGTTCTGCATTCCTTATATCTGTGTGACACGACATCTCTGATATTCCAACAATATCTGCCTTTGATATTTTGAGCAATACCTGAAATTCATCAAATTTATTTACCAAACTCCTAGCATTGGTGTACATGCAAGTATACATGCACCTGTTCCTATTCTTAGCTACCCTAACACAACCCATGTGTTTACTTGTACCGCAATGACTTCCAGCAGTCTCTGATATACTCTGCATCTTGTTTTCCAGGCTGCTGCTCATTCCAGTAGAAGCAGTGCAAGAATCACTTTCACCTCTGCCATGGCTACTGTTAATCTTTTAGTCCTTGTATCATCCCCCCCTTCAAGCTAGCAGTTTTCCTACCCACCTAACACTTCCTCAATAGCATCAGCAAATATTCTTGCACTCTTTCCATTTAATTGTATCCCATCCCTGTAGATCAGTCTCTCCTGTTAACAAGTACAGACCAGGCTGAAAAAAAATTCTACCCCTTGAGTCTTCCACAGTCTTTCCAGGGCCGAATTTGATCATCAAGGCTCTCATCATATACTCCCTCTTATTGTGTCTGGGTTTCAAATTCAACCCTAATTCACTGCTTTTTTTCAACAGTGACCTGTACTTGTTAAGTAATTCCGCCAGTCTCCTAATCTTAATATTATTTGTGCCAACGTGTACAACAGTATCACGTTTTGTGCCCTTAAAAGATGATATCCACTCTACAACGTCATCAACCTTTGCCCCTGGATGACATACCTTGGTCCTGTTCCACCCATCCTTTTTATATAGCATGTTCCCCGTTTCCCTGACAATAGAGTCACCATCAACTACTAGTTCCTGTGGGACCAGCGCATTCTGCCTTGGGGATTGCCGATGTGTTGCGTGATGATCAAGTGCAAGCTCTGGCATTGATGTATGCAGCTGAGAGCTTGATGGGCCCTTTAATTTAGATCCTTCGAGGGCATCCACCCTGTCCTTCAAGCTCTCATATAGGCCCATAACAATGCTGAGTTGTCACCCGATTTCCTCACACTCCTTACATCGCGAACACACAAAGACATCCCCCCTTGGCAATATCATGTCCCGTACCTGATTGCTCTACAAACAATCAAGCAAGCAGTGCATTTTAAAAGGTTGTGATTCAGAGGTCAACTGTCCCCCTCACTTCTCCCCTGAGCCATAGCACTCCATTTAGCTTGAGCCTTTTGCTCTGCTGCTTTGGTCTGAGTCATGATTTCGATTCAATTTCAATAAAATTTCAATTTCAGTACGAAATTTTATTCCTAAACTTGTATCGCAGTTATAACTATACAGTGAAACTTCCCTTTAACGGACAGCCATGGGGAACGAAAATGTGTCCGTTAGAGAGAAGTGTCCGCTAACAAGAAGTCTGAGGGAAAAAAAAAAAAAAAAAAAAAGAAAGAAAAATCATTAAACGTTTAATGTAAAATTAAATTAAAATATATACAGATTTTGAACAATATTTTTGTAAATAATATACAATTACATACACAAGAGATAAAGAAAAATCGTTAAACGTTTAATGTAAAATTAAATTAAATTATATACAGATTTTGCACAATATTTTTGTAAATAATATACATACAATTGTGCTATGCATATTATGACTTTATCTTATGAAAAATACATACAGTAATCACTTATTTTCTTCTGCACCTTCTTCCGGCTGATAATTTTGTTTTCAACATTTGTTTGGAGTGAAGAAACCATCGAAAGTCCTTCAGTAAGATACTTCAGCGGCGAAAAACATTTTTAAACGATTGATTTGTATGAGCGCTTCTTCTATTTTCATTGGTGGTTCGTCGTTAGTGTTCTTCGACATAATGACCTCCTTCCATTTCTTCATCCTCATGAGGAACTTCTTGAAAAATATCGATGATAATGTCGTTGATATCTATAGCACCATCTTCTGTAGTGAGGTTCGAGTCTATATCTTTGTAGCCAGGGTCACTTGTAGCTGAAGTATCGTATATTATCAATAGATGAAGTTCTTGTTCTTCTTGGTGCTCCACATTGCTGTTCACAACTTCAATTTTTGCGTTTGAGAAGCCAGACTTTACAAAACAGTTCACGACAGTTTGTTTTCTAATTGCGTTTACTGAAGAGGAAATCCATTGAATCGCATCTAGGATGCTGAGTTTCTTTGCAAGGTCACTCGCACATGTTACATCGTTCATGTTTGCAATGAGATGTCTTAAAACACGTTTTCTGTAGTGAAGTTTAAAATTTTTTATTATCCCTTGATCCAAGGGCTGACACTCTGCAGATGTGTTTGGTGGCAGAAAAACGATTTGAATGTTGGACAATTCAATGTGCGGGTGAGATGCAGCATTATCCATGAAAAGAATAATTTTTCTGTTTTGACGAATCGTGTTTTGGTTAAAGTGACTTATCCATTCGCTCATGATATCTCATGTCATCCACGCTTTTTTATTAGACTTCCAATCAACATTCAAGATTCAACTTTATGCCCTTGAAACAACGAGGATTTTGTGGTTTTCCTATAACAAGAGGTTGTTCAAAGTCTCCCAGCATATTTGTACACAATAGTACAGTCAAGCGTTCCTTAGAAATATTTCCGCCCTGGCACTTTTCGTTTTTTAGACTCATTGTTTTTTCAGGAAAAACTTTAAAAAACAACCCTGTTTCGTCACAGTTGTAAATATCCTTAGCTTCAAAATCACAACATAAATCTTCCAGTTTGACAGTCCACTCTGTTACAACCCCAGTATCAACAGATCCACCTTCACCACTTACGGTTTTCAAAGAAATTTTATGCCGAGTTTTGAACTTGTGTAGCCATCCCACAGAAGCTTTGAACTCATTTACTCCCATAGATTTCGCAACCTCCAAAGCCTTTTCCCTAATAATAGGCCCATTAATGGGAATTTTTTTAGCCCGTTCGCGACAAAACCACTCATACGTAACATTGTCAATTTGAAGTCCAACAGTTTTCGGGAATGATTTTTGAACCTGATCATTTCCGTGTTGCCAAAATTATTTGAGCAGTTCATTTTTTTTCTTTAGGATGTCGCTTACCTGCATCTTCCCGATTTTGAAATTTGCAGCGAGATTGCGAACACTATTTTTTTGCCGATCATACGCATTAATGAGTTGGACTTTATCTTTTAAAGTTAAACGTTTACGAGAAGACATTGTGCACTTCACACGACACTGAACAAAACTGAAACTGAAAAGAAGAAAGGCCGACCATATCCCCCCCTTGCACACACCGAATTCATCAGAAGTTTTACACGTGCCTTAAAATTCTTGAAAAAGGGTTTAGAATTGCGACGTAAACCTTGATAAAATTCAGAGAATCGGCAATAGAAAATAAACACACTAGTGAGGCAATACGTGGAAGAAAAGTTCCTAGAAAAAGGGCCGTAAGCTCGCCCACTGGCCGTTATGGGGAGATCAAATTAAGTGCTAATCTAAACGAAACAGTGCAGATTGTCTGTCCGCGTCTGTCACAGAGAATGTCCGCTAGACAGAAGCTGCAAACATGTTAAAACCAATAGAGGTGAGTTGGGGAATTTGAAAATGTCCGTTGTAGAGAGATGTCCGTTAACGAGAGGTGTCCGTTAGGAGAAGTTTCACTGTATATATTTTTTTCAGTATCGAGTATTATCTTCGAGTTTCGTTATATAACTTCCGTATCAAGTTATGTTATGCATTAATTATGTTACATTTGTAAAATATAAATTGTTATATGTATTTAGTTAAAAAGCACAATTTAATTGACAATGAAGTTTAACAAGATTAATAAATTTTACTGGTTAATTGATAATATTATATACTATACCATACTAAGCTAACGCTATCTTGTTCAGGATATAACGTATCGTATAACAATGGCGGCAAGTTACGAATGGTAAATCTACAGACACTTAAGTATTAATTAACTTCCAAAATCTCGCTGTCTCAATTCAGAATAAACCAAAGATCTTGACTAGGTCTATAAGCTATTTATAGAAAATAATTTAATATAACAATTAGTCAATAAAGTGGCTAAATATAGCTAAAAAACTTCCCATTCGCCGGCTCTGCAAAATTTGTGAAACATGTGGATTGGATACTCTTACTGATACTAAGTAATAACCCACAAAATCTCTATCTAAGTTAAAATTTAAACTAAATATCGTAATTAGGAATATAAAGCTACTCTAGAAAATAAGTTAATATGCCAATTTAAGTCAATTTAAGTTAATAAAACAGAAAAAATTTCTCTATTTTCCGGAGCCATAAAAACTTCGCCTGAACAAGGCTACCCTCGTTCCCAATCTCCTAACATGTATTAGATAGAGTTCACAATGAATTCATGTTAGCAAACTCAGCCAAATTCAGGATTATTAATGTATGTCAAAAAAAAATACTGCATTATAACAAAATTAATTAGTAAAATTTCTAATCCCTCCCTCAACCCACTCATGGTACTACTAGTACTAATACTAACTAATACCACTACTAGTACTAATATAAAATACACTAATAATACAATACTATAATATAATACTAATATGTATTAATACTAACATGTGACATGAGTGGTACATGACTCTCATCAACCGGTGCAATACTACCACTTTGCTTATTGGAGACTTAAAGTGGTGAAACCCATGTTTCACCACTTTAAGAAGCAAAGGTATCAAAACCTATAGTACTAAGTACTGTAGGTTTTGATACCTTTTGTGTTTGGGGTTTTCATAGGGGAAAAAAGAAAAAAAAATCAGTGCACTATCCATCCAGTATCTGAGCTATCCACATGATTGCCAAATATGGTAAAGTTTTTGTAAACTCCTCTAATCCTATATATACCCAGAATATAAACAGAAATTTATTTAGTGTTTTACACCATGCTTGTAAAACTGTTGTCTCAAGCTTTGTCAACTTTTACAGGTTAAAAAGGATTAAGCCTGAATGAAAATAATAATAAATGGTGACCCGCACTTATATAAAATTGTAAATTTGTACAAACCTTTAAATGTCATAAGGTTGTGAATTTTTGCACAAGTGGAAATACCTGAAAATATTTAATAAGATTTCTCGGTAATTTCACTGGTGTGCTGTTCACAAGAACTTCTGAATTTGACACTCCTGTTTTTGACTAGTGGATTTATAACTTTATTATTAAATTTGGACTTGCCAATTATTGATTATATTACAGATATACAAGAAATAATAAATTTATTCCCACAGAAAACGATAATTATTATATTGTACATTTTATGGATCAAAATTATACAGGTGATCAGTTCTATTCTTGAAATTTGTGCGAGTGTTTATAATTTGTTGTTGAAGTGTGTAACATATGTTTCATTTTCTCTGGCAGGTGATATAGTAACTAATGTGACATTGCCATCATTATAAGTTGGTGAAAATTAAAAATATAAATAAATTTTGTGTGTGTATTTCCCTTCCCCCAAATAGCAAATTTCCTTTTCATTATCGTCTATTCCAAGAATTGGGTATTTTTGACTAACTGAGCAATTAAGAATGTTTGCATAGTTACCAAAATTTGATTAAAAAATAGCTCACCACTGGATTTAAATCTGAAGATATGCTAATTTTACATATAAACAGTTTGAGCCATTCAAATAGGCAGGTAGTGCCTGATCAACATACATGGCAAGCATGAAAGGCAGCAATAAACTTTTGGCAATAAAAGGGCACATTTTAACATTTGCATTTATTCAAGGACATTGTTTTGCTTTTGCTTGTAGAACAAAAACATGAATTTGCACTTGCAAATTTACAAAAGTTGTTTGGTATTTTTGAGGATTTTCACATGCATGTCACTATTGCAGTTCCCTGCTTATTTGATGATATTAACCAATCATGAATGGCTCTTTCTGTATGGATATAAACCGTCTATATATATTTAACCATGAACAAACCCCTCAACATGTTCTAGGTGTAACTGCACCTGTATGTAAACTACAACTTGTTTGTAAGGAGAGTGTGATGAAACTACTCTTTCTTCAGGCACCAATAAAGCAAAAAAAAAAAAAAAAAATCTTAGCATTTGGTGATCCAGGTGGATGTTCGTTAACTGACCCAATGATAAAAACAGCGTATTCATGTTTGGTGACTAATCAGCAGATCACCCCAGTGTTGAATGTTGTACATCACTGATCTTGGTATTTCTGCACCTCTTAATGTTGCCTATAATGAAAGAAAAGAAGAATGCAAAAAAAACAAAAACAAAAACAAAAAAAAAAAAAACCCTATTGTACAATAAAATGTATATAATATCGGTGTTTAAATACACCATAGATAACTCTTAATAAACTACAAAGTAGTTGTTGTAGGCATCATTTGCTCTTTCTCATATTGTGCTCTGCCTTCACGACGAGTTGCCATGATATTGCACTACTTCGAATAAGTAACTCTTCACTAATAGAGAAGGCTATTGTTACTTATTCTCAGTTGAGTACCACCACCCAGACAGCACTGTTTCACGGCTATTGGCCGATCATCAGTGGGTGGGCAGGTACCCTGGTAATGCAGACATGACGACCCAGTTGTGAAGTTAATCACACAATATGAGAGATGCCAAGAGGTGTAGATGTCAATATTTAAAATAAATAAATGCACAAGGCATAATACTTTAAGAGTTTGGTATCTATATAATATCGGTGTTTAAATACACCATAGATAACTCTTAATAAACTACAAAGTAGTTGTTGTAGGCATCATTTGCTCTTTCTCATATTGTGCTCTGCCTTCACGACGAGTTGCCATGATATTGCACTACTTCGAATAAGTAACTCTTCACTAATAGAGAAGGCTATTGTTACTTATTCTCAGTTGAGTACCACCACCCAGACAGCACTGTTTCACGGCTATTGGCCGATCATCAGTGGGTGGGCAGGTACCCTGGTAATGCAGACATGACGACCCAGTTGTGAAGTTAATCACACAATATGAGAGATGCCAAGAGGTGTAGATGTCAATATTTAAAATAAATAAATGCACAAGGCATAATACTTTAAGAGTTTGGTATCTATATAATATCGGTGTTTAAATACACCATAGATAACTCTTAATAAACTACAAAGTAGTTGTTGTAGGCATCATTTGCTCTTTCTCATATTGTGCTCTGCCTTCACGACGAGTTGCCATGATATTGCACTACTTCGAATAAGTAACTCTTCACTAATAGAGAAGGCTATTGTTACTTATTCTCAGTTGAGTACCACCACCCAGACAGCACTGTTTCACGGCTATTGGCCGATCATCAGTGGGTGGGCAGGAACCCTGGTAATGCAGACATGACGACCCAGTTGTGAAGTTAATCACACAATATGAGAGATGCCAAGAGGTGTAGATGTCAATATTTAAAATAAATAAATGCACAAGGCATAATACTTTAAGAGTTTGGTATCTATATAATATCGGTGTTTAAATACACCATAGATAACTCTTAATAAACTACAAAGTAGTTGTTGTAGGCATCATTTGCTCTTTCTCATATTGTGCTCTGCCTTCACGACGAGTTGCCATGATATTGCACTACTTCGAATAAGTAACTCTTCACTAATAGAGAAGGCTATTGTTACTTATTCTCAGTTGAGTACCACCACCCAGACAGCACTGTTTCACGGCTATTGGCCGATCATCAGTGGGTGGGCAGGTACCCTGGTAATGCAGACATGACGACCCAGTTGTGAAGTTAATCACACAATATGAGAGATGCCAAGAGGTGTAGATGTCAATATTTAAAATAAATAAATGCACAAGGCATAATACTTTAAGAGTTTGGTATCTATATAATATCGGTGTTTAAATACACCATAGATAACTCTTAATAAACTACAAAGTAGTTGTTGTAGGCATCATTTGCTCTTTCTCATATTGTGCTCTGCCTTCACGACGAGTTGCCATGATATTGCACTAGAGCACAATATGAGAAAGAGCAAATGATGCCTACAACAACTACTTTGTAGTTTATTAAGAGTTATCTATGGTGTATTTAAACACCGATATTATATAGATACCAAACTCTTAAAGTATTATGCCTTGTGCATTTATTTATTTTAAATATTGACATCTACACCTCTTGGCATCTCTCATATTGTGTGATTAACTTCACAACTGGGTCGTCAAGTCTGCATTACCAGGGTACCTGCCCACCCACTGATGATCGGCCAATAGCCGTGAAACAGTGCTGTCTGGGTGGTGGTACTCAACTGAGAATAAGTAACAATAGCCTTCTCTATTAGTGAAGAGTTACTTATTCGAAGTAGTGCAATATCATGGCAACTCGTCGTGAAGGCAGAGCACAATATGAGAAAGAGCAAATGATGCCTACAACAACTACTTTGTAGTTTATTAAGAGTTATCTATGGTGTATTTAAACACCGATATTATATAGATACCAAACTCTTAAAGTATTATGCCTTGTGCATTTATTTATTTTAAATATTGACATCTACACCTCTTGGCATCTCTCATATTGTGTGATTAACTTCACAACTGGGTCGTCATGTCTGCATTACCAGGGTACCTGCCCACCCACTGATGATCGGCCAATAGCCGTGAAACAGTGCTGTCTGGGTGGTGGTACTCAACTGAGAATAAGTAACAATAGCCTTCTCTATTAGTGAAGAGTTACTTATTCGAAGTAGTGCAATATCATGGCAACTCGTCGTGAAGGCAGAGCACAATATGAGAAAGAGCAAATGATGCCTACAACAACTACTTTGTAGTTTATTAAGAGTTATCTATGGTGTATTTAACACCGATATTATATAGATACCAAACTCTTAAAGTATTATGCCTTGTGCATTTATTTATTTTAAATATTGACATCTACACCTCTTGGCATCTCTCATATTGTGTGATTAACTTCACAACTGGGTCGTCATGTCTGCATTACCAGGGTACCTGCCCACCCACTGATGATCGGCCAATAGCCGTGAAACAGTGCTGTCTGGGTGGTGGTACTCAACTGAGAATAAGTAACAATAGCCTTCTCTATTAGTGAAGAGTTACTTATTCGAAGTAGTGCAATATCATGGCAACTCGTCGTGAAGGCAGAGCACAATATGAGAAAGAGCAAATGATGCCTACAACAACTACTTTGTAGTTTATTAAGAGTTATCTATGGTGTATTTAAACACCGATATTATATAGATACCAAACTCTTAAAGTATTATGCCTTGTGCATTTATTTATTTTAAATATTGACATCTACACCTCTTGGCATCTCTCATATTGTGTGATTAACTTCACAACTGGGTCGTCATGTCTGCATTACCAGGGTACCTGCCCACCCACTGATGATCGGCCAATAGCCGTGAAACAGTGCTGTCTGGGTGGTGGTACTCAACTGAGAATAAGTAACAATAGCCTTCTCTATTAGTGAAGAGTTACTTATTCGAAGTAGTGCAATATCATGGCAACTCGTCGTGAAGGCAGAGCACAATATGAGAAAGAGCAAATGATGCCTACAACAACTACTTTGTAGTTTATTAAGAGTTATCTATGGTGTATTTAAACACCGATATTATATAGATACCAAACTCTTAAAGTATTATGCCTTGTGCATTTATTTATTTTAAATAAAATGTATGGAGTAGAAGAGGAATTAAAGCTGCATTCCTCAATTTTTAAAGAATATTAGGTAGGTACCAATAAAAAATGAACCAATTTATTTAGATACCAATGAAAAATGTCACTTTTGCTTGCTGAGACTACCTTAGTGCATTTGAAGAGTGCAAAATTAATAAAATAAAATGAATTCCAAAAATATTTATGGAAGCAGAATTTCAAAAACTATTTCACTAACTCTCTAAACCCTACATAGGCTAGATTTGAGAGGCTTTGGCTTATGCTATGACAATTTAACCACAAGGTACTTAAGAGGATGAGGATCAGAAGGTGAAAACGTTTGAAATAAAGTCACTGCATACTCAAAGATAATATCTGTATTAGTAGTGGCAAATGATGTAAGGAAGCAAGCTTATACAGCATTGGCAAAAAAAGAAAAAACCCTACCTATTTCATATGTCCCTCAAGTCTAATATTTTTTTCCGTTCATCCTTAAATTTATTCAACCTATCAACTTCCACAAAACTAGATGGAAATATGTTCTAACAATCAATTACCTGCTGGCTGAAAGCACATTTCTCCAATAACCATTCTCAATTTAAATTTATGCCCCTACATGTGTTGCCTGAGCAAGAGTAAGGATGCTATCAACATTTAGCATACTCAATCCAATCCATCCATTTGAGGTGTTTAAGGATTGAGTCCTTAAACACCTGTTTGAGGTGTTTAAGGACTCAATCCTTAAACACCTCAAATAGGTCTCCTCACAGGTGCCTAGTTTCCTAGCACTGCAATTTTCAGAACTGAAGTCTTTGCGAGAATACCCTGTTGTTTTCCCCTTATTCTTCTTGTTGCTCCTCTCTGTACCCCTTTCCAATGGATTCACATCGTTCCTAAAATGGGGCCTTCAGACCTGTATGCAGCAATTAGGATGTGGCCTATCACTTTATACAACAGTGACAGTTAAGTCAAAGTTTTCATTCTCCAACTTATAAAAAGTCAAACAGGTATGTATATTGCTGGTCAGTTCCCTGGAAAATTTGACATTAGTAGCAGAAGTATGAAATTATGAATTGATGTTGCATCCAATGTTATGTAAATGTCACAGTTTATTAGGAGATTTTTTTAACTGATTTAATTGTGAAGCCATAGCTGAGTTTTTGTCATTTCCAAGGTCCCCATAACCAGTTTGTAATTTATTCATAATTCATTTTCTAATATCCATAGTAGAAGCAAAACAATGACACTGGTGCTTTCTAAGTTGCAAATTAAATCTTTTGTGAAACCTTCTTGCAAATCTAAATCTTGCATGAAACCTTAATATCTCTAAAAACAGAAAAACAAATAAAAAAAAAACAAACTAACAGAACATTTTCAGAACTTCTGTGATCTGTTTCCAGAATCTGTGTGATTTTCATGCAGCAATCTGATATACACTAAAACCACTGCTCTGGTCTGTTCCAAATCTTGAATACTTATTAATTATTATTAGTACATCTCAAAAACCTAATGCCAGACATTTTTCTTTGTGTGATTAACTAGAAATATGAATTAATATACTTATTTAGTTTATTCAGCATTCTGTTGTAAGGCACCAGTAGCATTTGAGATCCCTGTTTCCATATGTTGGATTTTTCTGTTTAAAGATTATTTCTAGTTATGCTGGTATAGTAAATATATGAATTTAACTTTTCTTGCAGGTTTATTTATTTATTTGCTATTTTTTTTTTATCCCGAAAAAGGCCTCTGAGGTTAGGAAAACTCATGTCAACGAAATAGATAACTCATACACCAACCAGTTATAAGAGTCAAGACACCATTTCAGGATGACCGATTACTGAGGGCTACTCTATGTTACCAAAAGAAGTTAGTGAACGTCTGGATCCGCAAATTACATGAGGATTTAAGGTATACTAGGAGACAAATAAGTCTGTACTATCTGCAAGACACTTGGTACTTATAAGAAGATTAGTTTCGGATAAAGTTACTAGAATAGCAGATTCTTACAGATGCAGATTATGAAGTTCAATAGGTTGTTGGGAGAAAATGTAATGCAACGTAATGATAGAAGTACGCACTTTGTACATAATTTGAATAGTAGGCATCTTACTAAGGAGCAAATAGGAGTTCTAAATTTTAGAGAATTTCAAATTTAGTTTTAAATTTGGGTTCTAAATTTGCGCTCATGCCTCTCAAACCATCCGTTGCTGAAATAGCCATAGGAATTGAACGGGCTATTAGCAAATTACCAGAGGCCTTAGCTAATGAGATTCGTGTCAAGTCTGGTGCCATCCTGAGTCAAGCGAAGACGGCGCCTGCTAACCTTAACTTTAGTCAGAGGAGAGCCTTAAAAGAGTTGAAATAGGCCGATGGAATCGTGGTATTACCTGCGGATAACGGGAGATCGACGGTAGTCTCAAATAAAGAAGATTATCATAGAAAAGCTTTGGCCCTTTTGCAGAACAGTAATACCTATAAGGTTAGAGAAACCCGTTGGTTGGTCTGGAAAGACGTGTTAATAAAATGGGACAGCTTTGGTTAAAGGCGGAGAAAATTTCTAAAGAGACATTTTGGTCCCTACACGCTACGGGATGTCGACTCACCAGATTTTATGGGCTTCCGAAGACACATAAGGAGGGGGGGGGTCCCTCTTAGACCCATTGTATCATTTATAGGAAGCCCTACATACGCTTTATCTGGGCTTTTGGCTAAGTTGATCTCCCCTATAGTAGGTCTTTCCAGCTATATCATCAAGGATAGTAAAGAATTTGTGAACTTTGTGAAAGACCAAACTATAGATGAAAATGAGATCATGATTTCCTTTGACGTTGTGTCCCTCATTACATGTATTCCTATTATGCATGGAGTACATTGTGTAAGAAAGACATTGAATAATGATGTCTCTCTGGGTAGCAGGTCGCTTTTAAATGAAGAAGATATATGTTCCGGTGTGGAACTTTGTCTGGTTAGCACCGCTCTGGTGTTCCAAGGAACTATGTATAAGCAGGTTCATGGTGTAACCATAGGTTCACCCATTAGTGTTATCGTGGCCAATTTGGCCATGGGAGAATTAGAAAATAAAGTTTGTGAGGGGTGTCAGTTTCCCATGAGGAAATGGAAGAGATATGTAGATGATACTTTAGCCGTTATTCCAAAGGGTAGAGAGGAGGATGCACTTAATTGGCTTAATAGCTTCTCCCAATTCATTCAGTTTACCTCAGAGGTGGAAGCAGGTGGTACCCTCCCATTTTTGGATGTATTGGTCTCTAGGATAGGCCTTAGGCTTAAAACTTCAGTGTTCAAAAAACCTATGTGTAGAGGCCAATACACCCATTATAGCTCAGCACAAGCTAGACATGAATAGTGTGGTTAAGGTACTAATGGATAGAGCAGGGTCCCACTGTGCCACCTCTGTGGATAGAGAATGTGAAATAAGACGAGTCACAGCAGACCTTAAGAAATGCGGCTACCCCCAGAGGATCTTGGACAGATATAGTAGAGGGGTTATGTCCAATCATAGGGAACCATTTGTACCTGTGGCCCACTGTATACATTCCTTACTATCCGGGCCTTACCGAACGTTTAACTAGAATATTACGCAGCTATAAGACACACTGCAACTTCCAGGACAGAGGTTGCACACAGTCGTGTCCCAGGTAAAAGATCCAATAACAAAGGATCTTAGTAGCGGAGTCGTATATATGATAAAATGCCTGGATTGTGAGGAATGTTATGTAGGTGAAAGAAGGTGGCAGTTCAAGGATCGTCACCTAAATGCTACAAAAGTCGTGGATTATGGTAAGTCTGCTGTGGCCAAGCATGTTTGGGAGAAGCAGCATCGGATCTCCCCAGAGGATGCAGTTATTGTTGACCGGGCGCATGGGTTCTGGGACCGTAAATGGCTCAAGAGCTTGTGAATCTGCTCATCCAATAACAATACTATCAATAGAGACAGAGGCATGCATATGCATCCCCTCTTTGAAACTGTGGCGTCTCCGTAGCCAGGTGGGAAGGAGCAGCAGTGCGTACCACACGCTTCTTGATTAGACCGGGGTTCGAGCCCGTCACCACCAAATATGGAAGATGCGGAAAGGTCAGGGAATGACCACCGCATATTCCGGAGCAATATGGCCTTAGTTGCTAATGCTCCTAAAAACCAAACAACATTTGAAACTGTTGTCCTGAGTACGGATGAGCGGTTCCGTTTGACACACTCCCGAGCCATTTCTGCTTCCAGTTCAGACCATGCGCTGGTTGAACCACATGTGGAAGCACCGTGAGCCTGCTATTTAAGGAGATGTTGCAAGAAGGTTTGATACTGTTGAGGAAGAAAGCTGACGAGCTACAGGTTTTATCGCTTTTAATTACACGTATGTTTTATAATATTTTAATTCATATTATTTTATTTTATTGTAAATACAGTTATCACATTTTATTATTTATGGTAGATCAGTTTTATTTATTTCATTATAAATATAATTGCCACATTTTATTTTTGTATGAACATTTGATTTACAGTAATAATTGAACTTAATGGTTGGTGTATGAATTATCTATTTCGTTGACATATATATTTTTTTGTCACAATACTTTTGTACTTGCATTCTGTTTGAACTTTCCTTCAGATGGATACTACATGTATTTGTGAATATTTAAAGGTTTCTTTCAAGAATTTTTCTTTCTTTCTTTTTTTTTTTTTTTTTTTTTTTGCTTTTCAGTTCTTAACTTAGTAAGTACTTTGAAATGAGGCTGCCAGACTATAGCCTCTCAACCATAACCATCCCTATGTCAAGGGTTGACAAGTTGGAAACTCCGGTGGATATTCTAATTTTCATATTACTTTATGTGCAAATTTTTCACCCTTCCCTTTGAAATCTGCAGAGTAGACAGGATTTGCTTCTTGGCTTACATTGTTCATTTGCTTATATGTTGAATTTTAAGGAATAATTTGGAAAATTATTCCTTGAAATTCAACAGGTGCCTCCATAGCCAGGTGGGCAGGAGCAGTAGTGCATAGCACACGCTTCTTGATTAGACCGGGGTTCGAGCTTGTGACTACCAAATATGGAGGATGCAGAAGGTCAGGGAATGACCGCCACATATCCCCAGCCCAAATAAAGGGTGAGGGTTGGCGTCAGGAAGGGCATCCGGCCGTAAAAATTGCATGCCAAAACAATGAAAACGCTGAACCCATATAATAATGGGAAAAAGGCGAGAACAAAAAATTCCTTGAAATTCAACACATTATATATAAAATATATCCAATCTTCAGTTATATTTTTAAGTTGTATGTTAAGCAGAAGGAATTGTAAACAGTAGTTCAGACTTGTATTTTTTAAAGTACCTTTTACAAAACCCTTATTTGTTTTCTGCAGCTGTTTCCAGACTAACTGGAGATATTTAGCTTTTACAGATATACATGAGGTTTTCTAATGTTATGTTGGTGAACCATTCTTAAAATGCAAAAATTGTTATATGTGTACATTTATAATACAGGTTAAACAAGTGATGTCCAAGCTGATGGAAAATCATAAGATAGCTGCAGCATCACACAATGTGTCTGCATACAGGTGAGAAATACAGCTTCAACTTTTGCAGTGTACCTTTCTTACAATCCATATTGTTATAAAGCTAAAAAAATTCCATAAAAAATTATTGAAACATAGATCAGTCTATAAAAACAGATAAAAATTTATTGCTACAAATAAACTATCTGTGCAATAAAATACAGTAGAACATCAGTTATCTGGAATAATTTGAAAGGCTGATCTTTCTTCCTTTTTTTTTATTAAGTTAACGGTAGTACAGTAAGCACCGGTTATAGTGATCACATTTGCAAATTGAATTTTGATTATAATAAGCGAAAGATCGAGTTTACTACCTGTTTATAACAATGTACAAACAAAAAGCCCAATAAACTGAAAATTGCAAATTGTTTTTATTGTTTTATGGTTGTGACCTCTAGAATTCTATGTGACCTTCAAAAATGTGCTTTAGTAAAATATCAGAGACTACTACGTTTTCTCGGAAACCACGAGTGAATTTCAGATTACTTTAGCTCCAGATTCGGTAAGAATAATATCGGCCTGAAACTGTGCGATTTATTATTTTTCTCAATTTTTTATGGTAAATTGTGAACGAAAAGAAAACACATAATTTTAGCATTTCAACAAAAAATGGAAATTATTAATAGAATTAGAGAAGGTGAAAATTTAGGAAATCTCTCCAAAGAATTTAATGTGGGGAATTCAACAATTTATGACATCAAGAAAAATTCCAGTGCTATAACAGAATTTGTGCCAATTATGGATAATGAAGAAGGATCTAGCAGGAAAAAGACTGTTGAAACCTGAAAATGCCACTTTAGAGCAGTGCGTACCTAGACTTCTGTCAGCCTCTGGTGAAATATTCATCTGGGGCCCCCCCTCACAAAAATTAAAGATGGAATTTGTAAAAATAAAAAGGAAACACCCAAAAATTATTCAAATCATAATTATTTATTTAAACTTTTAATGACTAGTACATTATTTATACATACTCATCTGAAAAGTTTTCACATGATTACCTTACGATATTTACTTGATATCTGTAATGTCTGATGTTTTTATATCAGACATCTTGTACATCTTGTTTTTTAGTACATCTTGTTCTATGGAGATAATGGCCAATCCATTAATTCTTCCTTGGCCAACTGTTGCTCTTGAATATATGTTTTAATCATTTTGAGTCTTGAAAACTCCTCTCTCCAGATGCAACCATAATTGGCAATGTTAATAATATCCAAAGGGAAATGGTGATATTGGGATATAATTCAACTAATAAAATAATAAATAAATAAATAATAATTCAACTAATAAATAAATGTCAATAATTCTAAGGAACCAGATATTTTTTCCTTTTAAAACATGTTGCAAAGATTGAATTTCTTGACGAAACTCTTTGGCATCAACGCCGTTGCTCCTGTCTTTGCCAGTGAGAATTCCTTCAAGGTATTAACATTTCATTTCTATTGCACTTTCAAATAAATTCATGAAGTTTTCTGATTTTAGAATAAGATGAAAAGCCGTATTTATTTCATTCATCTCATCAAATCTTTCTTGTAAGCTAACGGTTATATCGATCATTATATTAAAAAATTCCATTTCAAACCTTTTGGTTGGATCAATAAAGCATTCATCTGATGAAGTTTCAAGGTAAACTCACGCTTTTTTCTATAAACTCTCACTTCTGGTAACACTGACACTACTTCCAACTCAGTTGCAATGTCTATGCCTTTATCCATGTCCTGATGTTCTAAATTCATTTAGTTGACTAAGAGCACCTTCTATCAATATAATTGCAGTGTTCATATCAATTGTACTACTTTGCATGGCTTTACTTTATTTATAATACCCAATGTTTCACACCAAACAACTACACTTATAATAAATTTAAAAGAAGTAATTTAAATAAAAAAAAATAATAAATTTTCTGTTTATGATCCGGGATGACCACATGGTAAGAGGAGTTCACAAGATAGAGAGAGAATACAAGAAACTTTCTGTTAACAAACTTGTATTTAAGACTGCAGTTTTGCATCTTTTCCTTTGGCTTGTTCCTTGATTTCATTTAATGCACGTGTAATATTTTGTAACTGATATTGTTACATTCAGAGCAAAGCAAACAGTTTTAAATGTGAATCTCCATTATTATGGGTTTTTGTTTATAAAATAAATAAATTTACTTCAATATAAATAAGGCAATATTGAATTTTTTTTATAATTCGTTAAAAGGATGTCAGAAGGGATTTTGACAAAACTTGATGCTCAGAAAGCTCCAGGTCCTGATGGTATTTCTCCACTTGTTCTCAAAACCTGTGCCCCTGAGCTTACTCCTGTTCTTTGCTACCTTTTTTTCACTTTCTTATTCCAAAGCTGTTTTTCCTTCTGCTTGGAAATTTGCTCATATCCAGCCAGTTCCTAAAAATGGTGACAAATCCCTCCCATCCAATTATCATCCCATTGCAATTACTTCTACTCTTTCTAAAGTAATGGAGAAATCAATTAACCGCCAACTGTCTTCTAACTTCTCCACTAATGCTGGTGTCCCCCAAGGTTCAGTTCTTTCCCCCATTCTTTTCTTCTTGTATGTTAATGACTTTCTTCCATTGACTGGAAATCCTATCCATAGTTTTGCTGATGATAGCACATTGCATTCCACTTTCCATTTTGAGAAACTTGCCCTGCTCGCTCAACTTCAACTTCTTGAATATCCACTACCAATTTTTTAATGCTGATCTCCAGGTAATTCTCCAGTGATGCAAAGGCAACTTAGTTGATTTCAATCCTTCTAAAACTCAGTCTTGTCTTATATCTCGCAAAAAGGATTCTTCTGCGCCTCCGTAGCCAGGTGGGTAGGAGCAGCAGTGTGTAGCACACGCTTCTTGATTAGACCTGGGTTCGAGCCTGTCACCACCAAATACGGAGGATGCGGAAAGGTCAGGGAATGACCACTGCATATCCCGGAGCAATATGGCCTTAGTTGCTAATGCTCCTAAAAACAGATAACAAACAACCAATCCTATGCTTATCTTTGATGACACTCCAATTTCTAGGCAAAATGATATATCTCTTTTGGGGATTACCCTGTCTTCTAATCTCTCTTGGCACAAGCACATTACAAATATTGCTTCCTCTGCATATAAAAAATTTGGTTTTCTCTTTTGCTCTTGGCTTTACTTTTCTTCTAAATATCTGTTCACTCTGTACAAATCGCAAATCCACCCCTATCATGAAATATTGTTTTCACATGTGGGGCAGTGCCCCCAAAACCTCTCTCAGGCTTCTAGATTTCATTCAGAAGAGGGCAGTTAAGTTAATTAATGACTCATCTCTAACCGAGTCTCTCCACTCGCTGTCTCAGAGACGTACTGTTTATGCTGCAAGCCTTTTCTACAGATACTTCCATGGGCACTTGGTATGTTGAGGGTCTAGCGGCTCTTGGGATTTCTCCTATCTCCGCGATGTTCTCCTGTATCTAGTGACAGTACCCTGTCAAGCCCGAGATTTAAAGTATGTGGATTGTGTATAGTGTAGTCTGTTGTGCCCACTGTTCATCTGGCTTATTGGCCATCGGGCCCCTGATGGAACCTGACATTGCCCATACCGTGCCACGTGGAGGCTAGCC
The DNA here is from genome assembly GCF_048544385.1 of Mastigoproctus giganteus. Lineage (NCBI taxonomy): Eukaryota > Metazoa > Arthropoda > Arachnida > Uropygi > Thelyphonidae > Mastigoproctus > Mastigoproctus giganteus. The sequence continues at coordinate 173,371,543 of NC_143583.1, forward strand.
AGGTGTTACCAGTAAGGAATCAGTACTCTGGCAGATTCTGCCACCTACTTTCCTCAGATTTCAGTGGCTTAGGACCTACAAAAAAAAAAAAAAAAAAAAAAACGACATTGCTTTAATTGCTGTTGATGTTTTTGTTTGGTCATAGAGATTTGCTTTAAGAGCGAGAAGGCATTGTACACTGGATGAGTTTTATTTTTGGCCGAAAAGGGTCGGTCAAGCAATTTTGGTGTAGTTACAATTTTGGCATGTGGGGCTGTGCGCTGTGAAGGTAGACAGATTTGGGTGGGGAGAAGGAAAGCTGGAGGGTAGAAAAAGAAGAAAGGGACCGATAGAGAAGGTGGCCCCCAAATATTCAGTGGGCATGCCCATGCCACACTGAATATTTTATCTCCTTTTCTCCCACCAGGAAAAGGAGATAAAGCAGGCCCGGCAAGGTGTTGGACCTGGATCGCCATTTGGCTAGTTGGCAGCAAGGCTGCAATCTAAGTCATTCACTTTGACTCTCCAGGTGGTAGAGTCAAAGTGACTCTCCTTGATTGTTTTGTCTGCCCTGTCCAAAACTCTCACAATTTCCATGAAGGTTTGGTGTGGGTGATATGCTTTAAAAGTTATTACCCCATGGCCAATTGGTTGCAAAACTGAAGTGGTGTTTGGTGGCACGTAAAAACATTGTCATTGTTGTAGGGTTTTAAGAGCATCAGCGACTAAGGCCATCTTGCTTCATGTGTATTGTCTGTCAATCGCTAATGTTCTGAGGTTGATTTTTTTTTTTTTTTTTTTTTTGTTTGTTGGACGAAAAACCCGAGTTTCCTTGAAAAAAAACCATGCCACCTGAGACTGACTAACTCAGCCATGTTGTGAAACAGGAACAAAAAAAAATCTTCCCGATGAGACTTGAACTCAGGTCTTTTCAACCCAGTGTGGGGAGGACGCTGATCTACCCACCACAAGGGCAACATTGGCATTCAGAGATGTTCTGACTTCAGCAAAGTTTGCAGGATGTCCAGGGGCATTGTCCAAGAGAAAAAGAGCCCTGGCTGGTAACTCATTCTCTTGACAAAAACGGAGCACAGTAGGGCAAGAACAGTTTGTGTACAATCCAAAAAGATTTCTTGTGTCACCCAAGCACTCCTGTTCCATTTCCAGTAGACTGGCAACCTGGTTTTGGTTATGCTCTTGAGAGAACTTGGTGTCTGGGAATGGTTCACCAACATTGGTTTTAATTTTAAAGTGCCAGGCACATTTGCACCAGCAGAAGCCTTAGCCTGTCTTTTGCAGCCTTGAAATTTGGTGCAGACTGCTCTTCATGGGCAATGGAGGTTCGTGATGGCAGTTTCTTTCAATAAAGCCTGGTCTTGTCAACGTTAAAAATGAAATCAGGAGGATAATTACCTTTCTGTATAATGGCTTGAAACTCTGAAGGAAATGCTGCAACTGCCTCAGCATCTGCACTTACCTTGTTGGCAGCATTTCCTGCAGAGTTTCAAGCCATTGTGCAGAAGGGTAATTTTTAGTTTTCTGGCTAACTGAAGGATTATTTTTGTTTTTTATGTCAAATGTTTTATTGTGTGTGTGTGGGGGGGGGGGGGGTATCTAATCTATTTTTTACTTCCATTATCATTTTAATGATTAATTTCTAAGCATCTGCCTAGAAGAAGCATTAGTTAAATATTAATCCTATTGTTAGACTGTTTTGTAACAATATTTCTTAGCATTATAAATCTGTGAATAAAACTGATTTCTTAACACTGTATGGATTAAAAATGTTTTTGTATTTGAAGATGTTGAGGCATAAAAAATTGATACTGTCATTATGAATTCCTGTGTATTGTGTATTTAATTAAACTGTGAAAAGAGGTTATCATTAGTTTTTGTCAGTCTGATACAATGTATTTATCATCTGTGTAACAAATAAATAGCTTAATGGTTGATGGAAAAGGATTCAGAATTTTATCTTTTATTGATGCAAAGTGCATTGCTAAAAGGGAGCAGAGATTCCTGACCCCACAGAAAGCATGTATACTTATTTGTATATGTTCAAGCCAAACCTAAAACATCCAGCCTGATAAGGAACAATGTTAAATCAAGAATGCTGTCCCTAGGAAGGGTTGTGTACTTTAAATTGGTGGCTCCAGTAATATAATCAAGGTGTAGTCCATATCAACATTAGTGTATAAAGAGATGACATCGAATGATGCCAAGATATCTGATAATCTAATATTACTGATTAATGTGTGTGTGTATGTTTGGACAGTCGTAACAATAAAGGAAGATAAATTTTCAAAGGCAAAATGTCCATATGACGCTATTGGACAAAAGCTGCTGTTATGCAATTTTATTGTACCAAAAATATATGTCATAATGTTATTTTTAAGTCTGATGTTTTGTAATACAGTAAACCCCCGCTATTCGCGGGGGTTACATTCCTGAGAAATGCCGCGAATACCGAAAACGCGAATACTGAGCTATGGCTCCCATAGTAATAAAGCGGTTCCGTTCCAAAGTATGAAATATATAAGAAAAACTAGTCTAAAATTTTGTCTATGTATGTATTATATGTATCTTCATAATATGACTATGTACATAGTGAAATGCAAGCACATGGCATCGAAATGAAAATAAGAAACAATTTAATATTAAATGTAATATTTATTAGAAATTTCAAACAAATCTTTCAAACCAGCGCAGTTGCTAGCTAAAAAACTTATCCCGCCAGTGCTATCACCAGTTTCTCTAAAGTGTTGATAAAGGAGTTTTGCCTTTTCACGAATGATGAGTGAACTTAACAGAATTTTATTTTGAGTTCGGTCTTCTATCTACAGATTTAAAGCTTTTTCCGTTTTTTCTAATTTAACATCACGAGTTACAGAGCAAATTTTTGAAGCAATTAGTGCATTTTCATGGACACTACGGCGGATTTTTTCTTCCGATTTCTAGATTGATCGTACCGTTGACTCATTGATTTTATAATGTTTTGCCACTGAGGAGACACTTTCACCATTAGAAATTTTGTCTAATAACTCAATTTTATTCGTTAATGTCATCACCTTTGATCTTTTCACATTTCCCTTGTTATTCGTAGCCATATTTTTCTATGGGTTAGAAAGAACTTGTCCACAATAAAGTCACTTTCTTCCGTTAACACACTCGAAAAAGTCTGTTTTACACTGCAAAACGGTAGATTTATCACTTTTGTAAGCATATCAATTAATAAATTGATAAATTTATTCAATTTATAAGCATATAAATTAAAAGAAAACGACGAAACCTTCCATGACAAGCGCATAACACATACTGAACAAGGAGTAGCGAGAAACATCCACGCCGGGATTTTGTCACCCTCCCCCCACTGAGCGCTGTTTTAACCGGGAAAGATAATTTTAGCCACGCCTATGTTTTTTTATGGCGGAAAATGTTCACGGCACTTTAAAATTCACATTTTTTCAGGTTTCATTTTATATTAAATCAGCGACTGCAAATACGCAAAACCGGGAATACAGATACCGCGAATAGCGGGGATTTACTGTATATGCAAATTTATTTCTTTGTTGCTTCATAGTAGTATTCTAAGAAAATTTTCAACTTGATTTTATATGACTTAATGAATATTATTATGACATATATGTCTAGAATCTTTTGCTATTTTTTTTATTATATTCTGTTTTGTTTGAAATAACTATATTGTCTTTTTTTTTGTCTGCTTTTCTGTAGAGTTTGGATACGGTACTTTACTGACATTTTAAAATAGCTCTACACGGTAAATTGTTACTGCTTTCTTCTTAAACAGATATGTCCAGTTTCTATTTAATAACTTTATCTGTTGGTAGAATTTACTTAGAATCAAGGCAAACTTTTCTCCAGGATTCAGACGATGATGGTGAAACACATGCAGGATCTCGGTTACTTCATTTGCTTCAGGTTGGACTACATTTTTATTTATTTATTTATTTATTTATTTTTTGATTTGAGAGGATCCAGTAGCAATATTTTATATACATACATACAGTATGTAAATAAAATATTGCTACTCGCATATAGTTCAAGTTTTGAATAAGAGTATATAAAAATATTAATAAAATGAAACATTATTAAGAAACTCCTCAAAGTGATTGGAGTAGTTTACATTTTCAGTGTAACATTTATTGAGGCTGAATTACCAGTTAATAATAGGCCATTCTTTTCTTGTGGCAGTATATGGATTGGACTTGCAATATGAATACCAATCAGATATGCTGCCCCAGAACTATGGCTGCTATTAAAAAAGAAGTTCATAAGGCGGTGTAGCATTAAAATCTAAAATTTTTTTCAGGCTGTCTAAAAAAGAGATCATTCTGAGATATATGAAAAGTTATAGTTTAATTCTGATAAAATAGAAGAGAAGTAACTTAAAGAACAGAACACACTGACTTGTGAGGTTTAGCTGCTTAGTATCAGTTACATGCAGATGTTTCTGGCATCTTATAAGTAGCACGGTGGGGGGAGGGGGATTGAGTAGGAAGGCATAAAACTTTGGGTAGAACTTCATGGCATAAAACTTCATGGAGTGCTATGGTTTGAAAGTTTTTTTTTTTAAGTACTGAAAGAATTAAGAAATAAAACATTAAAATTTTTATACTTAAAAGAAGGACATTAATTGTATTCTAGGATGAATACTAGATTTAAATTAATTCTAAACAATGACTAATCAGAGTGAAGTTCATCAAGATCCAAATCAGAAAAAAAAAAAAAAAACACAAAACACACAAGGCAAATTTTGGGAGCTGCCGTATACTATAGTAATAGCATTCAACATTTAGTGCAAAGAAGCCATAGGCTTTTGCCGGAAAAAAAAAAAAAAAAAAACACCAAGTAGATAAGAAAATACATATCATGTGCTCCCCCCCCCACTTAAAAAGACTTAAAATACCGGATACTGAAGCTTTCAGAGGCAGATGCCTCTGAAAGCTTCAGTATCCGGTATTTTAAATCTTTTAAAGTATTTTAATGTATTTTATTTTAACATATTTTAATGTTTTATAAAACTTTTATCGCTCTTATTTTATTTTATTGTAAATAGTTTTAATTGTTTTAATTAATTATAAATATCTATGTTATGTACATTTACTTTGCAGTATTAAATTATTATTTTAATACAACACGGTTGGTGTATCAATTTAATTGCTTGTGAATATGAATTCTCCCAACCTCATAGGCCTATTTGAAGTAGCAGGAGAGACTGCTCTACAGGGATGGGATACACTTAAATAGAAAGGGTGCAAGAATATTTGCTGACGCTATCGAGGCAGTGTTAGGTGGGTCAGAAAACTGCTAGCTTGATAGAGTGGGCCAGTAAATCAGAGAGTCTTATAATGGGGGATTTTAATTTCCCAGATATTGACTGGAATTTGTGGTTGGTCACTCACACCCTAGCAAGGATTTTGTGGATTTGTTGGATGATTGTTTTCTACATCAGCATGTTCGGAAGGCAACTAGAGGGAGTAATACTCTTGATCTCATTATCTGTAGTGATTCTTCATGCATTAAGAATCTGCAGATAAAGGAACCACTAGGTAACTACCATCAGGGGTAAAGGGAAGGGCTTTTGCTTTCGTAAAGGTGACTATGATGGTCTGAGACAGTATTTAAATTCTATACAGTGAGACCAACTGATGATGTTACCAACAGCAAATTCAAAATGGGAAGCATTCAAAGAACTTATCTTGGAAGCTACTAGGCTTTACATACCAACTAAGAAATATTGTTCAATGTTTAGGCCTAAATGGATGTCAGATGAACTAATGAGACATATTTTTTTTTTTGGTAGTTGTTGGCACATTGGCTTCTGTGGCCATAATGCACCTACCAAGGTTTTTGCAGCACTTTGATCCAAGCCCGAGGCGGGATTTGAACTCGCGACCTTTGGGTTGATAGGTGGGCACTTTATCCACCCGGCTAGCCCGGTCGGCTAATGAGACATATGGCAGAGAAGAAAAATGCATGGGATACATATAAATTAATGGGTGACATGGAAGCCTATGATAGATATAAGGTGGTCTGTAACCAAGTCACAAAGGAGATTAGGCAGGCAAAGGCAGATTATGAGAAATCCTTGGAAAAGGATGCAAAGAAAAACAGAAAAGAGTTCTTTATCTATGTAAACTCTAGAAGGAAAGGAATGAATCAGATTGGTCCACTGGATATTGATGGTTCAACAGTTGAAGATCCTGCTCAGGTGGCTAACAAACTAAACGAGTATTTTGCATCTACATTTACACATGAGGAGTTATTCAGGAAGGGGAATGCCAGAGGTGAAGTAAACTCTGGCAGTAAGCTAGATGATTTTGTAATAACTGAGAGGAAAGTGGAGGAGAAATTGTTGAGGATAAAGATAAAAAAGGCACCCGGGGTTGATGGGATCTATCCAGTTATATTAAAGAAGGCAGCAAAGGAAGTAAGCAAACCCTTAGCCATAATAATGAGAGCTTCTTTGGACTCAGGAAAGGTACCCATAGACTGGAGATGTGCAAATGTGACCCCAATTCATAAAGGAGGAACAAAGGGCAACCCAAGTAATTATAGACCTGTTAGTTTAATTTCTATTCCAGGAAAATTAATGGAGGCACTGGTTAAAGAAGCACTGCAGGATCATCTATACAAGACTTCAGTTATAGCTCGGACACAGCATGGTTTTGTTAAGGGAAAGTCTTGCCTGACCAATTTGATTGGATACTATGATGCAGTCACAAAAGAACTGGATGCAGGAAATAACTTTGATATTATATATTTGGATCTTAGAAAGGCTTTTGATACTGTTGTGCATGGAAGACTGCTGCACAAATTGGAGCAGTGTGTCATTTGAGGCAAATTGCTGCTATGGATAAAGGGATGGTTGAAGGGGAGAAGACAGAGTGGTAATCAATGGACACTGCTCATCGTGGACTAATGTTATTAGTGGGGTTCATTGTTGGGTCCATTGTTTTCTGTATTTATAAATGATATTGGTGATGGTATATCAAGCTTAATGTCCAAGTTTGCAGACTATACAAAGGTTCGCAGGGTTAAGGACACTACTGACGTTATGCTGCTGCAACAGGATCTGGAAAAGTTGAGCAGGTGGGCTGGGAGGTGACAAATGTAAAGTACTACAAATATTGGAAACAATAATCCCAGAGGAACGTATCAACTCTGTGGTACTACACTGACAGTGGTGGAGAATGAAAAGGACCTGGGGGTAATTGTGCAAGCAGATATGAAGTTTTCGGATCAGTGCAGACGGGCTGCAACGGTAGCTCATGTTGTCTTGTCAGTGATATACAGGAATTTTTCTAGCAGGGATAAGAAAGTGATTATTCCCTTGTACAAGGCAATGGTCAGGCCACACTTTGAGTACTGTATACAGGTCTGGAGGCCTCATTTCAAGAAGGATGTAGAGCTGCTGGAACAAGTACAGAGAAGGGCAACAAGATTAGTGAATGGAACAAAGGGTTGCTCTTATGAAGAAAGGCTTAAGTTTTGCAAATTACAGGGTCTGGAGACTAGACACTGGCAAGGTGATCTGATAGAGGTGTATAAAGCCTTGAATGGTTTGAGCATGCTGAATATCGATGGGATTCTTCCTCCTGCTCAGAATAATCATCTCAGAGGGCATAAATTCAAATCGAGGAAAGACAGATGTAGGATAGATGTGTGGAAATTTGTGTTTAGCCAGCAGGTAGTTGGTTGATGGAACAGACTTCCATCCCTTGTTGTGGAAGTTGATAGCCTAAATAAATTTAAGGCTCAGCTGGACAGGTATTTTGAACGAACAGAGGGGTGAAATGGGAGTGGTTTTTTTTTTTTTTTGGCTGTTGCTGCATAAGCTTGCTTTCTTGCACCATATGCCTGTACTAATGCTAATGATAAAAGTCCTATATTTGCTTATTTCCTATGAAGTGAGATAAATTATGTGAGATGTTCAACATGGAAAGTGATTGAAAAGTGTTTGATTGGATAATTGAGTGTAAGGGTCAATCAGGAAATGATGAACTGTAAGTTGTTTGTGACATGATGAGCACTGATGAGAGTTTTCTTCCAATAATAGAAAGAGATGAGTGTATCCAATTCTAAGCTGTTCCAGTACCACTTCCTCCTGTCTGTTTTTGTTGGAAGCCAGAGAGCCACAGCTTTGGTTCTTGCTTTATATGGTAATGTTTATTATTGATGTTACTTTTCCAGATCTGTGACCATTTATCATAGCACGCTTTGCATATGACATACTTATGGTCAGTGTAAGGAACCTGAGGATGTTGTGAGAGAGCAGGTTGAGGATGTTTAGCAGCAAATTCAGCACTTTCATTTCCCAGAATGGCCAGGGACCAGCAAAAACTGGTTGCTTGATTGAGCAAACTGCAGGAGAATAGCTGGGAATGCATCTGTTTCAAGATAGGATGAGAATATGAGAAATTCTTCCTTATGGCAGAGACAGCACTGAGGGAGTCGGTGCCAAGCTAGTTTAAGAAAAAAAATTCCCCAGGCCAAAAAAATATTTAGAAAATCATTTGATTAGCGATAAAATATCTGAAGCTTTTGAAGGCTCCGCCTTCTTTCTCAACAGTACTTTTTATACTGTTGAGAAAGAAGTACTAAACAACAGTACTAAAAGTACTGTTGAGAAAGAAGGCGGAGCCTTCGAAAGCTTCATATATTTTATCGCTTTTAACCTGGTATATTTTATTGTATTTTATGATATTTTATTTGTTTTACAGATATTTTATTTGTTTTATACTGTAAATAGTAATTTATTGTAAGCTTAATTATAAAGTTATCAAAATTTGGGCTTTCATTTTATTTTGTCATTTCAACATACTGTTGGTGAAAAATACTTAAAATTATATTATGAATTTACCCAACCCCAGAGGCCTATTTGGAGGAATGTAATATCAGTATTATGCCGTTTTTTTGCTTAAAATATCAAAAAAAAGTCTTTTTTTTTTTTTTTTTTGTGTCGCATTTACGTGGCCCAGTAGGTTACTTTATTTCTTGAGAAGCCATGTTGGCTACATACGTCGCTATTACAGCATACATATGAAAGTCGTTTGTGATTAGTCTATTGCGCACACTGCAGTAAAACTAATCATGATAAAATAAACTCTCAAACGTCGCAATAAGTTTGTCAGTATTGTTAGAGATTTTATGAAAACAAGTTCGTTAGTGCACTGTATTATCCCCATTATTATTGTGTTGTGTTGTGTTTCTCTGCAAGTTTGTACAAGTGTGTTGTGAAAAAAAAAAAAATCTAAAAAGCTAAAAGAAAATTACCAAATGAAGAGGAACTGAGAGAAATTGCTGAAAATCTTAGTGGTAGTTCTGAAGATGAAAAAGAAGACTTCGACTCTGATGATTCGGTAAAAGATCCTGACTGGGATATTTCTTCAAATGAAGGAGGAGATACTGAAATACTGGAAAATATTGAAGAAGTGCTTCAAGACTGGATGAGCAATTTGAAAAGATTGAAGAACCTGAGATTGAAGTGACTGAAAAAATGAAGCTATTGAATGGACTTAATACGAAGGACACCAAAAAAAGATTTGATTTTACAGGCAAATTGGGACTGCAAATAGATGTATCAAGAAACATTTACTCATCTTGAGGCGTTTTCATTATTTTTTGATGAAGTAATAAATCTTAAGGCAGAAACACACTATTATCACGTCATGGGACTCTCATCATGCTGCTGTTTAGTGTAAACTGTGAAGTCAGTCGGAGAAGAAGCGTCACTGTAACATAGGATGACCAGATTAAAAATTTGATCTTGGGGTACTCATCTTATGTTTGGGGTATTCATTCCTCGTTTAGGGGTACATGCATCGTATTAAAACCGAACAATTTTAATAACAACCATTTTATTTCTATATTTTGTTGATTTTTACAAGTTCGTGGAATGCAAAATTAGTCAAATTTTAATAAAATTAACTGAATTATAGCCCGTGCTGTAATTTGTTTAATTTGGAAAATTTTATTGCAAGAGTTATAAACACTAAAGGAAACTTTTTATAAATATTAACATCAAATGTTTCACATAATTGTTTACAATACACATTCAATAAACCTGATTTATTTTATCAAAAAGAAAATATTTACCTTGCAGTACTTTTCATTTGAGCGAATTTTCTTTTAACAGTTTTTCATTTTTTAGTGCATTTGCGTAAAATTCTTTGCGCAGCAGTTCTCCTTCAACATTCTTATTTCTATCCTTTTTCCACATATTAAGCATTGAGCTAAATACTCCCTCACTCATATGATTACGATTAAAGAGGCCTGTGTGCTCTGGATTCATTATTATCAAAACTAAAAAACAGAGCGAAAACGGAAAGAAAAATAGATTGTGACAAGTTTAATAATAGGAAATATACATATTAGATTAGATACATACAAACAAAAAATAATACTCCCTCACTCATTGCATTTGAGTGAGGCAAAGCAAAAACAAAATTAATATTTTTTTTCTGTATTACATATTTTGTATGCATTTAAAATTTTTATCCAAACATCTGTGGTATTTTTGAGGTCTTTTGTTGCAATATTTTTATGGAATGCTTTCAACAGAACATATTCTTCATACAGCAAATAGATATTGGTAATTTTAAATAATAAAAAAAGTTTGTTGCCTGAGCCTTAAACCATTACAACGAAATAAAAAAGAAGTCAAGTAGAATGTAAAAGGTTACAAAGTAAGCATAATATAAATATTGTATAACCCTCTTTGTAAATAGGATAGAATGTCGTTTTTTGAATCTTTTAGTTTTTTGGGTGCATTTCAACAACTTTCTCATCAGTTAATTCTTTCTTCCTAAATAATCATCTCAACAGGTTGTTTTATGATTTCTGCTTTTTTCAAATTCCCCATTTCAAATGTTTAAAAAGGGTATCATGAAAATTTTATTATAATTCCAAAAGGGGTTACGTTTGGCAGCCTGTAACGTTGTATATGCGTGTCATCCTCTTTGAGGAAAGCTGACGCGAAATGAATTGCCACACACTTCAGATTTTGAAGAAGATTTAGAAAATGCATGTGCTTCTCTTATAGCCGAGAAAACAAAAGAGAATATGCAATGGATACGTGACCTCAACTGGAAGAGAACAGAAAAAGGCGAATTCCATCATTTATTGCAGGACTTAAAAGAAGATGAAAATCGTTTCAAGATGTGCTTACGGATGAATAAAGAAGAATTTAATTTCCTATATAATCCAATTAAGGATGACATTCAAGGGCAAAATACGTAATTTTGAAATTCAGTTAGCGCTAAGGAAAAATTAGTTGTATGTTTAAGGAAAGTTGAAATACAGCAAGTTTAATTTTGAATAAGGATTTATTCTGTCAAAATACAAAACAAAAATTTTTAATGAAATTTAATTACAACAAAAAACTACTTCTCAACTCTAAAAATTTAACTTGTATGAAATTGTTATGAATTGTACAAATTGAAGTAGTAGTAGTAGTAGTAGTGGCATGTGATGCAAGAAAGCAAGTGTATGAGCTTATGCAGCATCAGCCAAAAAAAAAAAAAAAAAAATCACACCATTCCCTCCAAATGCCTGTCCAGTTCCTCCTTAAATTTATTTAACCTGTCAACTTCCACAATGACAGATGGAAGTTTGTTCCAGCAATTAACCACCTGCTGGCGAAAGGCAAATTTCCACACATCTATTCTATATCTGTCTTTTCTTAATTTGAATTTATGCCCCCTTAGGTTCATAATCTGAACAAGTGGAAGGATCACATCAGAATTCAGCGTGCTCAATCCATTCAAGGCCTTATATACCTCAATCAGATCACCGCGCAGGTGCCTAGTCTCCAGCTACTGCAATTTGCAGAACTTAAGCCTCTCTTTGTAAGAGCATCCCTTCATTCCCCTCACCAATCTTGTTGCCCTTCTCTGTACACGTTCAAGTAAATCTACATCCATCCTAAAATGAGGCCTCCAGACTTGTACGCAGTACTCAAGGCATGGCCTGACCATTGCCTTATACAGAGGGACAATCACCTCCTTCTCCCTGCTAGCAAAATTCCTATATATCATTGACAAAACCCCATGACCTACCCTGGCAGCCTGTCTGCATTGCTCAGAAAACTTCATATCTGACTACACAATTACTCCCAGGTCTTTTTCATTTTCTACCACCTTAAGTGTAGTACCACACAGTTGGTACATTTCTCTGGGGTTACTTCTACCCATATGCAGTACTTTGCATTTGTCAAGGTAAAACTTCAGTTGCCACTTCTTAGCCCATCTGCCCAAATTATCTAGATCCTGTTGCAGTAGCACACTGCCATTACTGTCATTAACAACCCTGCCAACCTTTGTATCATCTGCAAACTTCGACATTAAGCCTGATATATCTTCATCAATATCATTGATAAATATACAAAACCACAGTGGACCTAACACCGAACCCTGTGGGACTCCACTAATAACATTAGTCCACGAAGAGCGGCACCCATTGATTACCACCCTCTGTCTTCTCCCACTTAACCATCCTTTTATCCATTGTAGCAACTTACCCTTAATACCATTCTGCTCCAATTTGTACAATAGTCTTCCATGCGCAACAGTGTCAAAAGCTTTCCTGAAATCCAAATATATGATATCAAAATTATTTTTTGCATCCAGTTCCTTTGTGACCACATCATAGTATCCAATCAAATTGGTCAGACAAGACTTTCCCTTAACAAACCTATGCTGTCTCTGAATTATTGCTGCATGTCTAGATGATCCTGCAATGCATCTTTAACCAGTGACTCCATTATTTTACTCGGAACAGAAGTTAAACTAACTGGTCTGTAATTACTCGTGTCACCCTTCGCTCCCCCTTTGTGAATTGGGGATACATTTGCACATCTGCAGTCCATGTGGACCTCCCCTGAATCCAAGGATGCTCTCATAATTATGGTTAAGGGTTTGCTTAGTTGCTTTGCCACCTCCTTTAATATAACTAGATAGATCCCATCCACCCCAGGTGCTTTTCTTATGTTTAACTTCAACAATTTCTCCTACACTTTGCTCTCAGTTATTACAAAATCATGAAGTATCCTGCTGCAATTTGATAACCTTCTGCCATTTTCAAACCTTAATAATTCCTCATGTGTGAGTGTAGATGCAAATACTCATTCAGTTTGTTTGCTATCTGAGCAGGATCATCAAGAGTCGAACTATCGATGTCAAGTGGACCAATCACATTCATCCCCTTCCTTTTAGAGTTTATATAAGTAAAGAAATCCTTGCTGTTTTTCTTAGCATCTTTTGCCAAGGATTTCTCATAATCTGCCTTCGCCTGCCTAACCTCCTTTGTCACCTGATTACAGACTAGCTTATATCTGCCATAGGCTTCTGAGTCGCTTGATAATTTATATGCATCCCATGCATTTTTCTTCTCTGTTACGAGTCTCATTAGTTCATTAGATAACCATTTAGGCCTAAACCTTGAACAATATTTCTTAATAGGTATGAAACTTTTAGTAGCATCCACGATTAATTCCTTGAATTCTCCCCACTTAGAATTTACTGTTGGTAACATCATCAGTTGATCCCACTATACAGAATTTAAAAACTGTCGGAGACCACTGTACTCACCTTTACAGAAGCAAAAACCCTTTCCTTTACCCCTGATGGTAATTAAATCTTTAAGTAAATCCCACATCAGTACACTATGATCACTGCCCTAGTGGTTCCTTTATCTGCAAATTCTTATTACACAAATGATCACTGCTGATAACCAGATCAAGAGTATTACTTTCTCTGGTTGCCTCAAACATGCTGCTGCAGAAAACAATCATCCAATAAATCCAGAAAAGTCTGACTAGTGTGTGAGTGACCAATCTACAAGTTCCAGTCAATATCTGGGAAGTTAAAATCCCCCATTATAAGACATTCTGATTTACTAGCCCACTGTATTTCTCTGCACAATTGTTCATTGTACTCATTCGAGTCATTAGGCCTATAACACACTCCTACTCTTATTTTTGCTTTCGAAGTGCTTATGTCACACCAAACTGACTGAACAGTGCACCGTTCATCTATATCAACTGGATGCACTTCTTTTGATTTTATGTTTTTCTTAATTAACAGCATAACACCTCCTCCCTTTCTATCCTGTCTATCCTTTCTGTACACATTGTACTCCCCAAATTCCAGTTCAGCATTCCTTGTATCTGTGTGACACCATGTCTCTGCTATCCCAACAATATCTGCCTTTGATGTCTTGACCAACACTTCAAATTCATCAAGTAATTGACTTGTTTGGCCTCTAAATTTGTTAATTGTAATACTGTTTGTCTATTTTTCTCCTTTGGTCATTTTTGAGCGTCCCTGTGACTGGACATTTGCGGTGAGTATGCCGAGTAGCTGGTTGAAGTGGAGGGTGCTTTGGAATAGGCACAGAAGCAATGTCCTTGATGTTGTTATTTTCTTATGTATGCGCTCAAAACAGATTATTTACTTCTAATTTAATTTTCTATTAGCATTTCCTTCCTTTTCTGTTCGAACAGAAAAATCTGAGCTCCTGACAATGTCATTCAGCCTTGAAGCTTGACGTGTTATCTTGTGAATACAGCCAACGACAACAGTGCGTCTCTGAGCAATAAACTAATTGAGCGAAGGTAAAGAAAGCCTGCACGAGAAGCATGCAAAAGTTCGATGAAATTTACCGGTAAAAGTACTTTGCCATAATTTGTATTGCTGTTCGCTCGGTAAACAGATGGTGGGTGTTATCGGCCAGGAGTAGAAATTGAATCCTATGGGAGATTGAAACCCTCCTGAAGTGGTGGGGGTAAAACCTGACCTTTTTTCTTTAGAATCACTGGTGGACTAGTGGATAAATTGTTTATTAAGAAAAAAAAAAGCCAAAGGAAGCCCACACGAGAAGCACAGCAGTTTTCGAAAAAGTTTACTGGTGAAACTACGTTACGAACATTTTTTACGACGCCAGAACTTTCAATATGACTCTGTTCGTCATTCAATTAGTGATTCTAAAGAAAAAAGGTCAGGTTACCACCCCACCATTTTTGGAAGGTTTCAAGCTCCCGTGGGATTCAACTTCTACTCCAGACTGATAACACCCACCGTCTGTTTACCAAGCGAGCAACAATACAAATGCCGTTATGGCAAAGTACTTTTACCGATAAATTCCATTGAACTGTTGCGTGCTTCTCGTGCAGGCTTTCTTTACCTTAGCCACTAATTGCTAAATATAGCTCCCCCATATTTGACGTTAAACGTGTATACAAGTGAAGTCTTGTGAAGTGATAGTAGTGTTTTCTCCCTTATTGTAACAGAAACAAACAGATGTGCAGAACAGAAAATTCAGAGTACCCTAACTTTGTGACAGAGTCGTCTAAAAAAGTGGGTTCCAACAACTGCTGATGAGATGAGAAAGTTTTTTGCGCTTCTTATGTGGATGGGACTGGTAAGATTGGAGAGTATTGCATTTTACTGATTAACCAAACCTATTTATAAGAATAACTTAGTAACAAAAATTATGTCTCGCAACAGATTT
Organism: Mastigoproctus giganteus; assembly: GCF_048544385.1. Lineage (NCBI taxonomy): Eukaryota > Metazoa > Arthropoda > Arachnida > Uropygi > Thelyphonidae > Mastigoproctus > Mastigoproctus giganteus. The sequence goes on from NC_143583.1 coordinate 173,387,053, forward strand.
GAATTGTTGTTGTGCCTCATTCACTTTTCAGACAATGAAACTGCTATTCCAGGGGACAGGCTCAGTAAGATACAACACCTGATAGATGTTTTGCAGCTGAAATATCAGAAAATATTTTTCCCCAGCCAAGGTTTCGACATTGACAAAACTTATTCCTTGGAGGGGCAGGCTGGTATTCCGACAATATATACCAAATTGAAAGATATGGAATCAAGCTGTTCAAGTTATGTTCAACCAAAGGATATACCTGGGCGAGCAAGATCTATTCAGGTAAATCTGAAAATTATATAAAATCTGTAGGTTTAGCTGCGAAGAGTTATCACAAGGACTTCTAAATGAAGGTCGCACCTTGTACATAGACAAATTTTATACCAGCTATCATCTGGCATTATCGTTTCTTCATAAAAAAACTCGCATTGTTGGAACATTACAAGCAAGTAAAAAATTTATGCCCAAAAAAGTCATGTACTCAAAGCTAAATAAAGGGGAGATCAAAACCACACCTCCCATTTCACCTATTCATTCCCGTATAGTTCTTACTCAAATTTATTTAAGCTGTCAACTTCCATGATCGCCAAGGAAGAAAAAAATGGAATTATTGTTCTAAAGTGGCGAGATGCTCGAGATGTGAGACTACTAACAACAAAGTTGATGGACCCTCCACCAGTAAAGGAAGACGGAAAGAACCCAAAAAAAAAAACCACTTCCTATTCAACTTTCATGATCGCCAAGGAAGAAAAAAATGGAATTATTGTTCTAAAGTGGCGAGATGCTCGAGATGTGAGACTATTAACAACAAAGTTGATGGACCCTCCACCAGTAAAGGAAGACGGAAAGAACCCAAAAAAAAAAACCACTTCCTACTCTAGCGTGTAATAAGGGAAAGGCAGGCATTGATCTGTCGGATCAAATGAGTTTGACAATGCTATGAAAGAGGGTAAAGTGGTATCAGAAATTAGTGATAGAATATATACTTGGAATATCAGTTGTCGATGTGTACGTAGTATACAAGAGTTCCACGCGAAAACAAATAAAAATAAGAAGCTTTCGGGAAGAGGTAGTTACAGATTTGCTAAATGTAGAATGAAAAAAGAAATGTAAAAAGCCAAAATGTGGCTTGTCGATGCAAACAACAAGAAAGAAGGATGTATGTTTTTTTTTTGTTATGCAAAATTGAAAGAGTTGGAAGGAAGATCAGTTGCTGGCAGAAAGGGGAAAAGAGTTTCGACATATTGCCCAGACTGTATTCATCAACTTTTCATGTGTTTGGAGTGTTTTGGATAACACCATAAATCTTCATAATTTTGTAATTATAAAATTCGTGATAATAAAGAATTTTTAAATAATGACCAGTTTCCCCCTTATTTTTTTTCATAGCCCATGCAAATTTCATCATATGTATCACCGGAGGCCAAGATTTTCAAAATTAATATAAATTCCCAGCAATCGCCAGTGCTATATTTCCGACGTGGCACCTGAAAAAGGTAATGATGTTGGACATATACAGCTGACGCGGCAGTCAACGTGTTAGTCCTGAGTGAAGCAGGTCTATTTTCATTTGGCTTGCTCTCATAGAACAAATCCCACCAAGTATTATAAAGATACTTCCAACTGGGGTGCGATGGTAGACTTAACAGCATAGTGGAGCAGTAGTGTTTTTCTACACAGGTGTAATGGGGAATCATGTGCTTCAATATAAAGATTGGAGAAGTACTGAAAGCTCCCATCGCAGGCCTCAAAGCATGGATCACATTTAGCTGTTTTAAAGTCTTGGCAGTCATACACTGGACAACTATAATCTAGCCGTGAATGGATTAAAGTTCTATAAAGATGCAGTAAAATGTACCGATCAACTCCCAATGACATAGACAAGACTGATCGAAGTATATTCAAATGATTTAGACACATAGTTCTTATATGAGTGATGTGAACTTGGAAATTTAGTTTCCTGTCTAATGTTAGTCCAAGAAATTTAATGGAATTAACAAGCGGGATTGGAGTATTTGCAGGTCAGGTTTGGGGTGGAGAGCTCGTTTCTTGCAAAAGTGAGTGACAGTGCATTTCTTTTCTGATAGCCTCTAACCGCTCTGTGAAGTCCAGGGTTCTATTTTGGTTATAGCAAGTTGGAGCTGCCATTCCATGGTATTCATACTTTGAGACTGACAGGAAATGGTAAGGTCATCTGCATACATGTAAGTTTCAACAGTTTTTGGAATATCTTGTGTCATGCTGCTTTGAAAATAGTGTTGGACTAAGTATTGATCCCTGCGGGACTCTTCTCTTCCTGAATGTGAGATGCAGAGAGTACTTTTTATATCGGACCTGAAAAGAACACAATTGCAAGAAATTTTGAATTATTTCCAGCAAATGGCCTCTAAGCCCTAGATGGTGAAGGCCCATAAGAATACCATGATGCCATGTAGTGTCAAATGCCTTTTCAAGATTTAATTGACCATGACTAGATGTTATTTCATGACAAAGGCATTGTGGATATGAGATTCGGGTTTAATAAGCACGTCCAGCGTTGATCTGTTCTTCCGAAAGCCGTATTGAGGATGTAAGTGAGCCTTGTATGACCCATCCTTTTGAAAATTTTTCCTACATGGCTCATGAAAGATATTGGCCTATAATTTTGAACCAGGGAAGGACCTTTGCCTGGTTTTGGTATGGCGCTAACGAAAGAATGGTGCCAGGAAGAAGGATAGGCATTTTCAGAGAAGATCCGATGTAGGAAATCAACAGGGTACCCAAGTCCTCTTCAAATAAATCCTTCAGCATAATGTAATGAACACCATCTGGGCCTGCAGCACTGTCGGAAGATCTATTTAACGATTCTTTCAGTTCTATTACTGTAAAGGGTTGGTTGTACGGGAAGGAATGCTGCGTGAAGAAGTTGATTTTATGCCGTTCTGTGCCTGCTTTGATGTTCTGAAAGGAGGATGCATAGGAGGTAGAGGCAGAGATTCTAGCTGAACAAATTTGCCATTTAGCACCTGTATCTTTCTCCACATGATCCGTGTGTCAGCATCTTTTGTGATGGTTGATGCAGAAACAATCCACGAAGCGCGTTTCCCTTTTTGTGTCTGATTTGTCTTGCTTCAGCTTTAAGCCTTTTATATGCAATTAAGTTACTGGTGGTAGGAGATTGCGGAAATTATTCCAAGCTCGGTTTTTCTCCTGTTTAGCACTGAAGCACTCCGTATTCCACCAGTGATTTTGGTGGGAGCGATATGTCTTGGATTTTGAATTGGAAATATTAGCCGCACTCAGAATCTGATTGGTTATTAATTAGTTACATCATCAATAGGTTTCTGTTGAACATAAATTTTGTCTCTCAGTATTTTGGAAGAATAGCCATCCCAGTTTGCCTTATTAAACTTCCCTTATTAAATTGGATCGTTGATTGGGATTTTGAGATACCACTGTTTGTATTGAACAGACGATTGGAAAAAGTGATCGCTGTTAAAGGGATCGGATAATACCAACCACATCATGATTGGAAAGATGGATGGCGAACAAATTGACAAGTCAACTGCAGAAGTGGATCCTGTAGGTAGTTGGATGTATGTAGGAGATCCAGAGTTTAGTAAATTAAGATCATTATTATTCATAAATTCTTCAATCAATTTGCCTCTTCTGTCCATTGCAGCAGACCCCACAATGGACGGTACCCGTTAAAGTCACCAAAAAGACAAATTGGAGTTGAGAGAATTGCACAATGAGGTTTGGTTATCAAGTCTGAATAGGGAAGAGGTAGAGTTGGTAGTATATAAACGGAAACAAGGGTAACTGATGTACCAACTGCAATACGAGCAGCCACAGCTTCTAGATTGGTTCATAACTGGATCGGCTTGGATGGCACATTAGAATTAACTAGAATGGCTACTCCTCCACGTGCAGGAGACTGAGTTCCTCTGTTGTGTACATCATATAATTGGAGAATTTTGGGGAAACTTGGGGTGACAAGAATGTTTTCTGTAGGCATACACCTATAGGATTGAATTGAGCTAGTAAATCTGTTAAGTCATCAGAATGTCTGCTTAGGCCTCTGCAGTTCCATTGTATGATGTTATGCATTATTTAGGTTTGGGAGAGGATGATTCATCTGATTGTTTTTTGTTTGGGCCTTTTTTCCGTTCTTTTTTTGGGAAGATGAGGCAGTGTCCAGTATCCATAGAGAGTTATCCACATGAAGTTCTAGTGTGGGTTCCTCGTAATCTGAGTGTATGTCTGCTTCCATACTATTGGTTGATTTGGTTTTCTTGCCATCTTTAGTTGTTTCTAATTTTTCACTGTCCTGTGACACTGTTCGAGTATCAGTTGGGATACTAATTGGAGTGTTAGTTGCTTAACTGGTTTTAGTTTTAGGAGTATCTTTTCTGGAAACTGATAAAGTTGCTTTACCTCAATTTGCCAGAGAGGTGTTTGGTGGTATTGACATATCTGTTTGAGCTGCAGATGAAAGATAACTTTGGGTGAGTTTTTGAAAATAAAGGCAATTGCTAATATTATTAAAATTTTAATAACTATGCACAAAACTGAAAATCTTTTAGGGTTAAAGCCTCATGTTGCGAGCAAGTTTACTGACGTATGAGTTAGTGCCATCGTGTCATTTTAATATGCAGCAACCTACTAAAATAGTACATAATTGGCATCACTTAAGTATATCTCATATTGTGAATACCTTCACAATGAGTTGCCATGATATTGCACTACCTTGAATAAGTAAATGCTTTTCAATGGAGAAGACTATTATTACTTATTCTCAGCAGATACCACCACCCAGACGGCACCATTTCGAAGCTTGTTGGCTTCACTCCAGTGGGTGGGCAGGTACCCACCCACTGAGGAAATAACCAGTTTGATAACCAGTTGCACACCATCAGGCATCTCTCATATTGTGGAGTTATACTTCACAACTGGGTTGTCATTATTGCAATACCAGGGCACCTGCCCACTCACCAAGGAGAAGCCAACAAGCTTCGAAACGGTGCCGTCTGGGTGGTGGTATCTGCTGAGAATAAGTAACAATAGTCTTCTCCATTGGAGAAGCGTTTACTTATTCAAGGTAGTGCAATATCATGGAGACGCCTCCGCCAGGTGGGCAGGAGCTGCAGTGCGTAGCACACGCTTCTTGATTAGACTGGGGTTCGAACCTGTGACCACCAAATATGGAGGATGAGGAAAGGTTAGGGAATGACCACTGCATATCCCCGTACAATATGGCCTTAGTTGCTAATGCTCCTAAAAACCAAATAACAACAGTAATATCATGGCAGCTTGTTGCAAAGGTATTCACAATATGAGATATACTTAAATAATTAGTAGGTTGCTGCATATTAAAGTGATGCAATGGCACTAACTCATATATCTATGCACAAAACTTGAGACTTTGCCAAATATTGTATTAATTCAGTTATGCTTTAAAGTTAAAAATAAAATGTTATGTAATCAGATAATGGTTTTTATGAAATTAAAACACTTATGTCACATTGAAAAGATAGTTGCAACCAGTAATGCTAACAAGGTTCCAACTGTGTACAAGCAAAAATTAAAACAAAAATTAGAGAATTTGGAAATAAATAACGAATAGAAGCCTGTTCTCACCCAGAGAAGCACAGTGCTGAGGGTCCTGCTGAAAATATGGCAAGAAACCTTGCACTAGAAAGAAGCTAGGAAACCCTAGTTGTTTTGTATATTTATCAATGATATTGATAGGTATATCAGGCTTAGTGTCAAAGTTTCCAGATGATACAAAGGTGGGCAGGGTTGTTAATGACAATAATGGCAGTGTTTGTTATTGTTTGTTATTTGGTTTTTAGGAGCATTAGCAACTAAGGCCATATTGCTCCGGGATATGCGGTGGTCATTCCCTGACCTTTCCGCATCCTCCGTATTTGGTGGTGACGGGCTCGAACCCTGGTCTAATCAAGAAGCTCTGCTACGCACTGCTGTCCTTCCCACCTGGCTACGGAGGCGCCCGTAATGGCAGTGTGATACTGCAACAGGATCTAGATAATTTGGTTGGGTAGATGGGCTAAGAAGTGGCAACTGAAGTTTAACCTTGACAAATGCAAAGTACTGCATTTGGGTAGAAGTAACCCCAGAGAAACATACCAACTGTGTGGTACTACACTTAAGGTGGTAGAAAATGAAAAATGTCATTGTGCAGTCAGATATGAAGTTTTCTGAGCAATGCAGACAGACTGCAAGAGCAGGTCGTGGTGTTTTGTCAATGATATACAGGAATTTTGCTAGCAGGGAAAAGGAGGTGATTGTCCCTCTGTATAAGGCAATGGTCAGGCCACGCCTTGAGTACTACGTACAGGTCTGGAGGCCTCATTTTAGAAAGGATGTAGAGTTGATAGAACAAGTACAGAGAAGGGCAACAAGATTGGTGAGGGGAATGAAGGGATCCTCTTACCAAGAGAGACTTAAATTCTGCAAATTGCAGTGGCTGGAGACTAGGCGCCTGTGCGGTGATCTGATTGAGGTGTATAAGGCCTTGAATGGGTTGAGCACGCTGAATTCTGAAGGGATCCTTCCACGTTCAGATTACGAACCTAAGGGGGCATAAATTCAAATTAAGAAAAGACAGATGTAGAATAGATGTGCGGAAATTTTTGCCTTTAGCCAGCGGGTGGTTAATTGCTGGAGCAAACTTCCATTTGTCATTGTGGAAGTTGATAGGTAGGTTAAATAAATTTAAGGAGGAACTGGACAGGCATTTGGAGGGAATGGTGTGATTTTTTTTTTTTTTTTTTTTTGGCTGATGCTGCATAAGCTCATACACTTGCTTTCTTGCATCACATGCCACTACTACTACTACCACCACCCCACTGCACTCAACCTACAGGTGAATACAGACATCCACTAGAGAGGGAAATTTAAAAAGAAAGAAAGGTTAGGAGAACTACAGAGGCATCAGCTTTCCGAATATTCACAAAAACACTCTTGTTTCTGTTATGGCTTGCTTATATGCAGGTAGCAGTCAGCATCTCTTTAGTATTATTGATTGCAGTTTGCAACCACCTTTCCGACATGGTGTAATAGTGTTTTCATTTCACAAAAATCAGTATGAGTTATACTTATAATAAATACTATTTTTCAGATTCTTGACATTCATAATGTTCTCATAGTGGTATCTCGTTGGTTTGGAGGAATTTTGCTTGGATCTGATCGTTTTAAGCATATAAATAATACAGCGCGAAATATTTTGGAACAGTGTGGATATATAAAGGTATGTTACTTTGTCCATCTGAAAACTGCTTTTTAAAAATGATATGTTCCAATTATTAAAAGTATGACTTAAATTTTCAATAGCAGTAGCATGTTCTTTGATGGCTGTTGTTGGATATATTAATGTTTTAATTTTGATATATTAACATGTTTTATATATTTTTTTAAAATCAAATTTCCATTAATTGAATATTGGTGAAATTTTTATTTTTGCTAAAAACTTCAGTAAAAACTTCAGAATACTGAATCTTCAATATTCAGTTAAAAAATTCATAAAACTGTATTTATTTTTATAGTGGTGTTTAAACATCAGTATAGGACTGTTAATGGATTCACCATGCCTCCCAAGTATTCATTTCATTTTGTTTAAAATAACTTAACTATTCTTTTAGAGGGCTGGCATTATAAAATAAATTATATGTTTCAAAATGTTTGACAATATATATTAGTTACCCTGTTTACATCACATTAGCATTAGTAAAGGCATATGATGCAAGAAAGAAAGCTTATATAGCATCAGCCAAAAAATAAAAACCTTTCTCATTTCATCCATCCACTCGATCCAAATGTTTGTCTAGTTCTGCCTTGAATCTGTTTAAGCTATCAACTTCTACAATGACAGATGGAAGTTTGTTCCAGCAATCAACCACCTGCTGGTTAAAGGCAAACTTCCGCACATCTATCCTACAACTGTCTTTCCTCAATTTGAATTTATACCCTCTCAGGCGATTTTTCTGAGCAAGAGGAAGAATCCCATCAGCATTGAACATGCCCAAACCATTCAAGGCTTTATACACCTCAATCAGATCACCTCGCAGTTGCTTAGTCTCCAGACACTGTTATTTGCAAAACTTAAACCTTTCTTCGTAAGAGCAACCCTTTGTTCCATTCACTAATCTTGTTACTCTTCTCTGTACTCGTTCTAGCCAGCTCTACATCCTTCTTAAAATGAGGCCTCCAGACCTGTATACAGTACTCAAGGTGTGGCCTGAACATTGCCTTTTACAAGGGGATAATCACCTCCTTATCCCTGCTAGAAAAATTCCTGTATATCATTGACAAGACACCATGAGCTACTCTTGCAGACCATTTGCACTGCTCAGAAAACTTCATATCTGCCTTCCCAATTACCCCCAGGTCCTTTTCACTCTCTACCACTGTCAGTGTAGTACCACACAGTTGATACGTTACTTTAGGGTTACTGCTTCCCATATGCAGTACTTTACATTTGTCAATGTTAAACTTCAGTTGCCACCTCTTAGCCCATCTGCTCAACTTTTCTAGATCCTGTTGCATTAGCATACCGTCATTAGTGTCATTAACAACCCTGCTGACCTTTGTATCATCTGCAAACTTGGACATTAAGCTTGATATACCATCATCAATATCATTAATAAATACAGAAAACAACAATGGACCCAACACTGAACCCTGGGGGACTCCACTAATAACATTAGTCCACAAAGAGCAGTGCCACACTGCTCCGATTTGTTCAGCAGTCTTCTATGTGCAACAGTATCAAAATCCTTTCTAAGATCCAAATATATATATCAAAATTATTCTTTGCATCCAGTTCCTTTGTGACTATATCATAGTATCCAATCAAATTGGTCAGACAGGACTTCCTCTTAACAAACCCATGCTGTGTTGGTTGGTTGATATGTTGTTTAATGGCACAAGGGCTGCTAAGGCCATATTGTGCCTGATTCTATTCGGTAGTGCAATTACCAGTTAAAATCTGTAAAATAATCCCGTCTGCTTTAAGAAATAAAAGAACTCAGCTAGATTTGCATTGTCTCCATGCTGTGTGTCCGAACTATAACTGAAGTCTTGTCTAGATGATCCTGCAGTGCTTCTTTAACCATTGCCTCCATTAATTTCCCTGGAACAGAAGTTAAACTAACAGGTCTGTAATTACTTGTGTCGCCCTTTGATCCTACTTTGTGAATTGGGGTCACATTTGCACATCTCCAGTCCATGGGTACCTCCCCTGAGTCCAAGGAAGCTCTCAGCATGTTTAATAACACAATAGGCTGATATTTCAGTATCAATTCAAAACCAGAAAGCAATGAAAAAGCTTCATATAAACATGCATCTGATTGTAGATGGCTATAGAGCTATAGCTGTTTGAATTTAAAAAAAAAATGGTTATGGAGTTTTTAATGGTAAAAAATAATTTATAAAATATAAATACAAATAAGCACACATGTACCTGGTATATTGTTTATTCATAAGTGTATTATTATGAATAAACATTACTAGGCACATGTCTGTTTATTTGTATTTATTAATTTATAATTTCTATTATTTTTACCATTGAAAATGCCATAGCTGCTTTTTTAAAATTAAAATGGCTATACCTCCTTAATCGCCTTCAGAACTGGACACATAAAAGTTTTGCATTGTTTTTCAAGTATTAAATCGATTATGAAAGTAAGGGCCACATGTTATGAAACATCCTGTACAGTATATTATTTTTAAGCTACTCGCAATTTGTAATACTAGCTTAATAGTGTTGCTCTGAGCATTGCCGCATACATATATACTGGTTGATAAGTAACAGCTCTTATTCACTCCATTTACTGTTATTCCATCTGCACGTGCTTCTGGGTTTGGTTATGTTAATTCGGGATATATTATCTGATTTAAAACCAAAACATGTATTTAAAGCCAGATGTTGACATTGTGTATATTTATAAGATGTGGGATGAGATAAATGATAATACAAGACAAGAAAAGGATTACTTGTTACTTTGTCTGGTATAAGAAAGAAGATATAGAAATTATCTGTTTTATACAGTATATAAATATAGAAGTCACAAATGAAAATAAATGCTAAATAAATAGATGTTTGTTTCCTGATATAGCATTAGTAGTGGTATAAATGATGCAAAGAAGCAAAAGCATCAGCAAAAAAAAAAAAACATCTACCCATGTCCACAACATTCAATGGAAGTTTGCTCCAATAATTAATTAGTTTTGGAATTATTTTTTTAAGAGATTAAATGACACTGCACTCTACATACATTTTAAAAGCAAAAAAAAAAAAAAAAAAAAAAGATTGAGTTTATTGAAACAAGCTGGAAAGAACTTTACAGAAAACATTCCCATAACCCAACCACTTAAGGGCCAATTTTAATGATGTTTTGAAGAAAGAATGCTAGTTACAAGAAAAAAAATACATTAGCAGTAGTAGAGGCATATGATGCAAGAAAGCAAGCTTATACAGTATCAGCCAAAAAAAAAAAAAACCCCATTTCGCACATCCATTCACTCTAAAAGTTTGTCCAGTTCTTCCTTGAATTTATTTAAGTTGTCAACTTCCACAATGGCAGATGGAAGTTTGTTCCAGCAATCAACTACCTGCTGGCTAAAGGCAAAATCCCAACATCTATTCTACAACTGCCTTTCCTTAATTTGAATTTATGTCCCCTCAGGTGATTAATCTGGGCAAGAGGAAGAATCCCATCAACATTGAGCCTGCTCAACCCATTCAAGACCTTATATACCTCAATCAGATCACCTTGCAGGTGCCTAGTCTCCAGATGCTGCAGTTTGCAGAACTTAAGCTTTTCTTGGTAAGAGGACCCCTTCATTCCCCTCACCAATCTTGTTGCCCTTCTCTGTACTTGTTCTATCAACTCTACATCCTTTCTAAAATGAGGCCTCCAGACCTGTATGCAGTACTCAAGGCATGGCTTGATGCAGAGGGATAATCACCTTCTTATCCCTACTAAGAAAATTCCTGTATATCATTGACAACCCCCATGACCTGCTCTGGCAGCCTGTCAGCACTGCTCAGAAAACTTCATATCTGACTGCACACATAATAAATATAGTGTATATATATTTATTTAGAAATAAATTATGTGGATTGGGTGCTAATGTAATTAATAAAATGATTCTGATGACTGTCAGTATTATGGAGACAACCATTAGTAACTGCTCACATGATTTAAAGGTCTAGAGTTATGAATGATGTGTATTTTATTTGAATTGCCAGAGAAATGGAAATTAGAACTTTTGTAACCAGCTACTACCTATTATTTTCAATTAAGATGTAAACAGAGAAGTATTGAGGGGAAAAAATTAAAGATTGGATACATTAACCTTAAACGTTGCCTTTATTTAATTTAAAATAATTGAAAATTATGGGGGAATCCTTATCTAAAGTAAGGAGCTGAATACGTGTTATCAGCATCCATATGGTATTGTGCAACCAGCAAAAAATAAACTCGAAACAAAAAAATATCAAATGGTTGTGTTTTACAAAAGAATTAAGAAAAATTGAACAATACAAACAAGCATCAGCAGAATATAAAATACTAAACTGTGCTCAGACACTTAAGGAAAAACTTAGCAATATTCTATTGGAAATATTGCAAACTTGCCACAACCATTAGCAATATTCTCTCTGGTCAACATTTCAACTTTGAGTAGTTGCTCAATAACATAATTGATAACATAAGAGAAAAAAAGAACTAACATACAGTAGACTTTCAAAATAACGGCACCTTCGGGGGTTCAAGGTGCCGTTATTTAAATTTTTCTATTATCTAGAAAGTTTTATTTTTAATGTATTTAACGCAGAAATAATGAGGCCAAACAAGAAATAGAGATTAAGAATGCAATTTTATTAACTGCTTATGCCCTGTTCTATTTTCTTTATTATACCAAGTTTAGTCTGTGCACAAGGACATATGCACAAGTTCCGCCTTTGAAGCGAAAGGAATCATAGAGTGAATAATTTGGGCAACTGAGATGAGCAGTAGTTGAATCAACTGATAACTGAGATTCTGTCAGAAAAAGTATATGGGGTTTGGCAGACTGCAAGTGGAAATAGACATCGTTGAGATTAGAATTGAGACCACGTATATTTGTGAAATGAATTAGGAAGTGTTTGGGAGGTTTAGATCCTTTCGCAGATAAGCTTACTCTATTAGTTTGACAATTCAAGGTGGATTCAATGGTAAGAAAAAGTGGGTGGGACATGCTGTATGAAGTAATGAAATTTTTGGATATGGCATACACATGGTAAGAATATACCCAGATCCTTGACATAACGTGGCCTGGACAATGCCCTCCCGCATACACACTACTCGGACTCCCTCCAGTCACTATCTGGCAGAGTAGAGGTAGCAAGATTATACACTAGCTGATCTGGAAGCCTCCTAGAGAGTTATCAATAGGTTCGGTCCGGTGTACTAACTAGTGGCCGGCCTGCGAACAACATTTTAGAGCTGTACCCGCGAAATGTAAGGAAGATTGGATCTCGCCACGAAGTTCATCATAACCTCAAAAGTCATCAATCATACTGCATGATGGAAGAGATGGGGAAGGGTTGACCGGAACGTAGCTCTGGAGACTAAACATGGGTTTCACCACTTCAAGCCTCCAATAAGCAAAGTGGTGGTATTGCACCGGTTGATGAGAGTCATCTACCACCTAGTACTGCCTGGTAACACAGAGGGGGCGGCATTCCTCCATGTGGTGTGGGTGCCACACCTTGACCCCTGCTTACGTTGGTTCACACCTGGGTGGTCACCCACCATGTGTTTGTGCATGGAGGTTATACCCAGGATTACTAACAGTCCCACCATCGTGAAGGTGCAAGCAGAGGATTTGGCTGTCACAGATCATCCGGACTTCACCGAAACTGGGTCCACTTGACTCGAGTGTCACCTGAATATAAGTTCCATCAGCGTTTTAGACTCCCAGGTAGCAAGTACAGCTTGTCTGGCATATCTGAATGTCTGTGACAACCTCAAAGACCTAGTTTGCATTTCCTCCAACAGATGTTGGTACCAAGTTGTCCAGTATATTGACAGATTGCAAGTAACAGCCAGTTTTGTTAGCAGCATTAATGTTCTGTGTCAAGATTTTGCAATGGAGCAATATCAAATTTTCCTTTAAATAGGGAAAATCTGTAACAGAAATGTATGAAATATTAAAAATTGTTTATGGTAATGAAATGTTAAGCTTTGTGACTGAATGGTATAAGCAGTTCAAAGACAGGCAATGAGGACGTTCACAATGACCCAAGAAATGGATGTCCATCAATCTCTGGAATTAAGGACAGAGTTGCAAAAGCTTGGGAAATTGTGGCAAGAGAACATTGTTTGACCATCAGAATGATGGCTGATAAGTTGGATATGAATAAGGAGATGATTTGTCAAATTCTGTGCAAAGATTTAGGGAAAGGGAAGGTTAGTGCAAAATTTGTCCCACACAGCCTCATGGATGAACAGAAGCCACAAAGAGTGTCATCACTTGAAGACTTCATCCAGAAGTGTCAAGATAATCATAATTTCCTTGACTCTATTATTACTGTCAGTGGACTACTGAATCATCACCAAGGCCCAAAACGTTTTGTTTACAGAAGTTCAGGATCAAGTCAATGGTGATCATGTTTTTCAACAAACAAGGTGCGATTCGGAGCAATATGGCCTTAGTTTGTTAGTGCTCCTAAAAACCAAATAATAACGAGGAGTGATTTACAAGGAATTTGTACCTGAAGGGGAGAGAGTTGATACAGTGTTCTACATAGGTGCTTCAAAGATTATTGAAGTACATTTTCCATGTGAGGTCACAATTTTGAGAGAAAGATAGGCAGCTTTTCTTAGTCACACCTCATACAAGTTAACTGAGAGAAGGGGAGCAGGGCCAGTTTAAGGAAAAGGCTACCTAAGCTGCAGCCTAAGAGCACATTTCTTGAAGGTGGGGAAAAGATACATTTTTGTTTACAAAATTTACATTTTTCAAAGAATGTATATATTTTGCTTCTTACAAAAATGTAAACAAAATTATGAAACCTCAGTATATATAATTTCATCAGAAAAATCAAAGCAAATGAACTTTTATTTTAATAGATATGCAAACCAGTTTCATTATTAAAGAAAGAATATTGTTGAGTTTGACATAAAGAATATGCATAATCCATTTAAATCTGACAACAAAATTATTTTCTGGTCAGTATTTAGGAATGCAAGTTATTAATATTGGCAGAGCCATATAATGCAAGAAAACAAGCTTATATAGCATCAGCCAAAAAAAAAAAATAATAAAAATAAACCCCCAACCCTTCCCATTTTACCATCTCTTCACTCCAGATGTTTATCTCGTTCTTTCTTCTTCTCCCTTCCTATCCTGTCTTTCTTTTCTGTACACATTGTACTTCACAAATTCCAATTCTGCACTGCTTATATCTGTGTGACACCACTTCTCTGATATCCCAACATTAAGTGACCAATCTGATTCATCACCTTCCTTCTAGAGGTTACATAAGTAAAGAGGTCCTTGTCAGTTTTTATTTGCATCCTTTGCCAAAGATTTCTTGTGATCTGCCTTCTCTTATATAACCTCCTTTGTTACTTGATTACAGTCTTATATTTAACATAGGCTTCTGTGTCGTCTGATAATTTATATGCATCCTATGCATTTTTCTTCTCTGCCATGAGTCTCATTAGTTCATCTGACATCCATTTAGGTTGAAGAGTATTTCTTAGTTAGTATATGAAAAGCCTAGTAGCTTCTGAGATTAATTCCTTGAATGCTCACCATTTAGAATTTGCTGGTAATGTCATCAGTTGGTCCCACTGTATAGAATTTAAACTGTCTGAGGCAACTGTAGTCATCTTTACAAAAGCAAAAACCCTTCCCTTTGCCCCTGATGGTAGTTACATCTTTAAGTAAATCCCACATCAGTACACTGTGATCACTGCCACCTAGTGGTTCCTTTATCTGCAGATTCTTAATGCATGAATAATTACTGCTGATAATCAGATCCAGAGTATTACCCCCTCTGGTTGCCACTTGAACATGCTGCTGTAGAAAACAATCATCCAATAAATCCGCAAAAGTCTTGTTAGTATGCGAGTGACCAACCCACAAGTACTAGTCAATATCTGGGAAGTTCAAATTCCCCATTACAATACACTCTGATTTACTGGCCCACTATTTCTTTGTATACAGTTTTTCATTGTACTCCTCAGAGTCATTAGGCCTATAATAAACTCCTATTCCCATTTTTGCTTTTCCAGAGTTTGTCACACCAAACTGACTAATTGTTGCACTGTCCATCCATGTCAACTGGATTCACTGCCTTAGATTTTGTGTTAACTAACTGCATAACCCCCTCCTCTGTTCCTATCCTGTCTGTCCTTTCTGTACATCCCCCCTTACATCTGTGTGACACCATGTCTCTGATATTCCAATAATATCCATCTTTGATGTGTTCACCAGCAGTTCAAATTCATCAAATTTATTTACTATACTCCTAGCATTGGTGTACATGCAAGTATACATGCACCTGTTCTTACTCTTAGTTACCCTAACACAGCATGTATTTACTATTCCATGATGACTCACAGCAGTTCTTGAAATCTGCAGCAACTTGCTTTCCAGGCTGCTGCTGCTCATTCCAATAGAAGTAAGAATTATTTCACCACTGCCGGTGACTTGTGTTAGTCTGTGAATCCCCCCCCCCACCAAGCTAGCAGTTTTTTGACTCACCAACATTGCCTCAATGGCATTAGCAAATATTCTTGCACCCTTCCAATTATTCTTTCTATTTCTGCACCAAATATTCTTTCTATTTAAGTGTATCCCTGTAGAAGCAGTCTTTCCTGTTAACAAGCTGACCACGCTGAGAAAAATTCTACTCCATGGGCCTTGCAAAAACCTCTCCAGGGCCGAATTGATTGACTTCAAATTTAATCCTAACCCATGACTTTTTTTTTTCAACAGTGATCCATACTTATTAAGTAAGTCTGCAGATCTCCTAACCTTAATGTCCTTAGTGCCAATATGTATAACAGTATCACCTATAGTGCAAGGAAGCCACAGGCTTTCGCTGCACTGGCAAAAAAAAAGGGGGGGGAAGCCAAAACAAGTAGATAAGAATACACAAATTATGTGCTTCCCTCCTCACACAGGTAAGTATCCAATAGACCGTTGAATTTATTCTAACTGTTAGCCTCAACCCACGAGGGCAACTTGTTCCAGTAATCAACGACTTGCTGGTTAAAAGAAAACTTCCTACAATCTAATCTAAACCTCAAGTCCTGTAGTTTTAATTTATGACCCCTAGTTCTGGAATTGTTTAGAACAGCGAGAATTCCACCTTCATTCATACTAATCCCTCTCAGAGACTTATAAACCTCAGTCTAGTCACCTCTGAGGTGCCTGGTTGCCAAGCTCTGTAGCCGACATAATCTGAGTCTTTCTTCATATGGTCATCATGCTTCTGCTGATACCCACTATTCGAGTTGCCTGTCAGTTGACCCTTTCAAGAATCTCTGTCTTTTTTCAGATGAGGTCTCCATACTTGAACCCAGTATTCTGTGTCTTACAATTGCTTTATGCAGTTTAGTATGTTTCACCACTAAATTATACAGTGCTATATACACTGTATTTATACAATAAATTATACAATGCTCTCATTTGAATCCTGGTTAATCTTCCCCTGGATAATCATGAGTCCACCATATTAGAAATATTAATTTTTAATATTATAGTTCATTTTGTATTTTTAAAATAATAAATATAAAATTTGCACATATTGCAGAAGGAAAGAGAAGATGGAAAACTGAAGAAAAAGAAAAAAAGGTGAAACTTGCCTAAAATTGTATTACTTGTGCATTTTTTTTAAAGATATCAAAAATATTTGTAAAAAGGGACTGCTTTTTTAATACAGATCTGTTTCTTTTGTATGGAGAATATGGACTGTTCAGATTGTGGATTCATTTAACTAATGTTATATTGATGAATTTCTTTTGATAGTGTGATGTGTATGAATTTGCTGTTAGCTAAGAATTGTTACAGTTATAAATTAAAAACCAAAATTTTTTTTGGTTTTAAAAGTATGATATAAAATTTTAATGTAAAATACTTAATTGCAAAACTAAACTTATAATATTTATAGATTAGAATTAAAAGTCAGTACATACATTTTTATTATAATACTTTTTTGGCAAGGGGACAAAATAATGAAGAAATTTCATTCAGAAGAATGAAATCCAAACAGCCTCTTTGTAAGCAAAGCATCAGTTGTAAGCATGGTTAAGCAATTAGTTTTTTCTTAGAACATTAAACTTTTATTAGTTTTTTTTCTGTGCAAAGAAATGTTTTTGATTCATAGTTATAATAACTGCATTTTTAATGTTCTTTTCAACATATACATTAGAAGTTGCTGAAGTTAGTTATTACTGCATGATATAAATTAAAATTTGTTTATCAACTGGATATGCAGGATTTGAATTGTGGTTATTATTTATTCTTTAATATTTCAAAATATCTGTAAGTGACCATTTCTAAGACAGCTAAAATGTCTTAAAATATTAAAATATATCTGGAATTAATATCAGGAATCAAAAGTGAAAAATTTAAGTGTTTCGGAATATGCTGCAGTTTTTCTGCCATGGAAGTTTTCTCAGCACTGTACCTGCATTAGTAAGGAACTGAATGATTCATAATTGATTAATTCAATAATCAAATGATTGCCATAATTGATAGTTTTAATTATTAAAATAGTCAATTAGAAAATTAAAGAAAAATTCCAGTGACCAGAATTAAACTGATATTGTCAAAACTAAAGCATAAATTTTTCATTGGTTCATGCCACCTCTCCCCTCCCCAACTAGCCAGATTTTCAATTATACTTTTCCATTTAATTATCAAAAATCAATAATTGATTATTTCAATTATGGCCATCAGTAATATTCATAACTGCTTTATTTTAAAATTGAAGGTGGTAGATGACTTTCATCAACAGGTGAAATACCACCACTTTGCTTATTGGAGGCTTGAAGTGGTGAAACCCATGTTTAATCTCTAGAGCAAAGTTTCCGGCATCCTTCCCCTCCATACTTCTCCTTCAACCTATGCACGGTACTAAGTACTATAGGTTTTGATACCTTTCGTGTTTGGGGTTTTCCTAAAAAAAAAAAAAAAAAAATGACAATTCTCAAATTGTACTATGTTGTCACCCATGATCATCATGTAAGAAATTCCACAAGAAGATTAATTAAAACAAACTTCTTATTTCTTTAAAATCATATTGGCCAAGGTTTATGGTAACCACATGTCTTCCCAGTCTTCCTCTGATTTTGATCATAATCTACTGATGTTCTCAAAAAAGTTTTGGGATGGTTTTTTTCCTGAACTAAATATTAAATGTTTAAAATTAATAATATAGTTTTGTTAAATTGGCATGGCAGCTAACATTATCATAATAAACAGCAACACTCATACATTTTATATCTAACATTGTTAAGTGTTTCGGAATATGCTGCAGTTTTTCTGCCATGGAAGTTTTCTCAGCACTGTACCTGCATTAGTAAGGAACTGAATGATTCATAGTTGATTAATTCAATAATCAAATGATTGCCATAATTGATAGTTTTAATTATTAAAATAGTCAATTAGAAAATTAAAGAAAGAAATTCCAGTGACCAGAATTAAACTGATATTGTCAAAACTAAAGCATAAATTTTTCATTGGTGCATTGACTTGTCTTGTTTTAAAGAGTTAAATAATCAAGAAAGCATTTCATTATTTAAAAATAAAGAAAACAAGCAAAATTGCAGAGATCAAACTGCAAGTTCTTTTTCACATTGCACAATACTCCGACATATCCACTCTAGGTTACTTCACAACCATTCTGAACCAACTGTTTGGGTCATTTGAATTTTTGAGCACCTTCACAGTGGCAAACATGGTGGTATCATAGTTTCACCACTGCAAGCAGACTGTGTCAATCCATCCTGGATGGAACAACAAATGCCACTGCTTGTTACATGAAAAGGGCACAGTAAAACTATTTTTCATTCCCTGAGAGCTGATGCTTGGGCCTAGTGTCCTCCGTGTTAGCATGGACCATGGGTTTTTGCAGCCTTTACTTTCAGATTATTCACAACTAATTTTTTTTTTTCCCTTGCCAAACAGTGTTCCAGTGAAGAATCAAAATGAATTCTTGCCAAACATTTCTCACCCATTTTCTTAGGGTTGATTCAAAGAAGAATGGGTAACATTCTTTAAAAAAGTGCAATTGAATAACACAATATTCAAAAGGTGGTGGTATGTATTAAGCACCAAAATAACTGAACCTAAGAAGTATATCGTGTCTGTAATAGTTTGTTCTTTGATCCTGGTGAGTATGGGCTTGGCACACCCAGGGTCCTGAGCTGGATATCATTCTTCTCTTACTTGGTGATTTCCTTCTACTTCTGACTCTTATTCTCTCTCTCTCTCTCACATGCACAACTCAGAATTTTTTTTTTTTTTTTTTGGCTGGTGCAGCAAAAGCCTCAGGCTTCCTTGCACCATATGGCCAATTATAATAATAATAATATTTGCTTCTGCTGGATGAGAAGCTTGAATTTCTTAAGACAGCCATGCAACCCTCACCTAAAAACCACAACAAATATGGCCAACAATGTGTCCAATTAATTCGACCATGTTCTGAAAAAAGTTGAAAAGTTCTTTCTGTAAACTTGCATTACCTAGGTCTTTCAATACTTAAAATACTTGAAGCCATGCCTTTTTTTCCCTCCAATTCCTTAATGTCATCTGAATGTGGAAATAATATTTTCTTTACGCATACACTAGATAGAAGATGGAATTTTTAACCTCATTATAAAAACAGAAACTTTTAAACAAGATTGAATGTAGTGAAGAACATGACTAACGGTTTTCTGGCATTCTAATTTTTGTGTTCCCACAGTTAATGTTTTCTTATATAAAACATGATAATTGTATCTGGATTAAGATTTTTGTGTTCCTTCATTCAACTGATTCATAATTTTACTTAAAAATAAAAAAATTATGGATTTTTTGTGCACTGTTTTATGAAATAATATTAGTGTTTCTAATATTAGGGTATCTTTGAAAAGTCAGGATATTTTTCTTCTTTGGAGTGCATTTTGTCATCTTTAGAATCCATTTTGTTGCGAGTTTGTTTCCTAGAAACCTGTTTACCCAAGCAAGGGGTAATATTAAGCTGTGGATTACATTCATTAAGTAAATTTTGAAATGGTTCTCAGGATTGAAAAGAAATACTTCACGTTATTCTTATATACGATATCTGTACAGTTAAATTTCAGAGTATTTGCACTGAACATAGTTGTCAAATTATTCTGGAGGCAAGAGGGACAAAATTTACCTACTTTTTAGTGTTGAAAAAAAAAAACAATTGGAAATGCTCAATTAAAACTTAGTTCCTTATGTAAAGTTTTATTTTTCTATAAATTTGCAGTTAGTTTATAATAACATAGCAAGGTGGAAATTTATTGTCCATTATGGAAGTCTATTTAGAGAATCTGATTGTGCTACCAAATAAGAGGAGAGCCACACTAATAAAATATAACAACGGATGCAGGTATATACAAAAATATGAATACAGATTTCAATTATCATAATTAATAGTATTAATATAACATATCAGCAAGTGTTTCTGAAGATGGTCATCCATGGTGTTATAAAAATTTTTTAAAATCATAGTTAATCATAGTATGTTTAAACAGGTTTACATAGCAAAATCCCATAGTTCAGTATCTTAAATTATTTCATTTAGCAAACTACCATAGTCCAATATTTTTAAGTATCAGAATCTATTTTATCTATCTGCCAGTGTAGTTATTTGTATATATTAATTTAAACTAGTGCTGCACCAATATGCTTGTCAAAAGTTTTTTTTTTTTTCTTTTTCAGATGTTGTATTAACAACACTAATTCTTTGTCACACACCTATGGAAAATTTATGCCAAGAAATCAGAAATAAAGTATCACTGACTGATACGAGAAAGCATTGATAGTGGTAAATGATGCAAGGAAGCAAACTTATAAATCAGCAAAAGGGGGAGGGGGGGAGAGTTTTTACCACTCCGTTTTTTTTTTTTTTTTGTATGTGAGCTTGGTATGCGAGGCTGATGATATCATAAGGACAGCATTACAAATTACTGATACGAGAAAGCATTAATAGTGGTAAATGATTCAAGGAAGCAAACTTATAAATCAGCAAAAGGGGGGGGGGGGACCCTTACCACCTCATTTATCTTCACTAATAATTTGTCTAATTCTCTCTTAAATTTATTTAAACTATACACTTCCACACACTATGCAGAAGTTCATCCTAGAAAAATCACTCTTCGATTGAAAGCAAATTTTTGCATATCTCTCCTGTAATCATTCGCTTTAAATTTATGTCCCCTTGTCTGGGTGTGCACACTTTATCAATCCATTTAAAGCATTAAACACTTCAGTCAGATCTCTTCAGGGATGCAGGGACTTAGTTTGCAAGTGCTACAATTTTCAGAATTGAAGTTTTTCTTAGTAAATGAACCCTTTTGTGTCCTCGACTAATCTCGTTGCTCCTTTTTGCAGCCATTCCTATCCACATCCTCAAAACAAAATCTGGTATGCAAATTCATGATACAGCCTGACCATTGTTTTATACAAAAGGATAATCACCTCCTTGTGCTTCCTGACAAAATTTAAGACAAGAATCAAATGTGCCTGAATTGCA
The DNA here is from genome assembly GCF_048544385.1 of Mastigoproctus giganteus. NCBI lineage: Eukaryota > Metazoa > Arthropoda > Arachnida > Uropygi > Thelyphonidae > Mastigoproctus > Mastigoproctus giganteus. Next base: position 173,408,813 of record NC_143583.1, read on the forward strand.
ATGAAATGCAGTTATTATCTAAATTGTTTTCTTTTAGTTTGTTTTCCTTAGTATTAGTAGCAGTAAACTATGAAGGGAAGCATGTTTATACATCAGCAAAAAAAAAAAAAAAAAAAAAAAACTTCTCCCATATCACATCACCTTTCCATCCATTCCACCAATAAACTACTGCTTCAACCATCCTTCCTCAATTTAAGTTTATGCTCCCTCATGTTCTGTCTGAGTAAAAGTAAGGAAGCTATCAGTTTTAGCTTTCTCAATCCATTCACATTCATAAACACTTAATTCAGATCTCCTTGCAGGTGTCTAGTTTTCAGGCACCTGCAATTTGCAGAACTAAAGTTTTTCTTGGTAAGAGTAGCCCTGAGTGCCAAGCAAGTGACTATAGCAATTTCAAGGTGATTTCCATGTGTCTTCTATAAATTAGATGTTTATAGAGAGTATTCAAAGGATTCAATTGTATTAACTTCAAAAGGTATTTCAATTTTGCTCTTCTAAAGAACTAACAACATACAACTAACTCTACTAACCTGCTGACTAATAACCTTTTCACTTGGTCACTGCTCTTGCCTCTTATGGCAGGGCCAGAAAGTTGTAACAAAAAGGCCTCTGCCCCAGGGCTAAAAAGAGCAAAGACGAGTAGGCAGAATAGAGGCACTACTCCCCTGGACTTCAAAGAAGGCCATACCTAATTGCACAGAATAGGGTTCAGTGCTTGGCCCATTATTGTTTTCTATATTTATTGATGAGGGTGCTCTAGGCTTGATGTCTGAGTTTGCAGATGATACAAAGGTTCAGGATGGTTAATGACAGTAATCAAGGTATGTGCTACAAAAAGTTCTAGAAAAATTAGGTCGATAGGCTGAGAAGTGGCAATGGAACTTTAACATTGATAAGTGCTGTTGTTGTGTTTGGATTTTTCTGGTGCAAAGGCTACTTAGGCCATATTGCACCTATCATAATATTTAATACTAGTTTTGTTGGCTTCTAGGGAAGCAGTTAGAAACAGTAATATAAACCTATTCGTTTCAGAAAGAAGAAAAATTCTGTAAGGTTTGAATTTTTGCCTACGATATGGCTAAGTGACAATTCCTGTAAGTTTGAGAGAGAAGTGAATGAAATTAGATGAGAGTTGTTATACAAGGTGCATTCCAGGAGTATGTGTTTTATTGTGGCAGTACGAACACTGTGGAGGGTCATTACCTGATAACAGGAACAGATGGGTCAACCTCTTCTGATAACAGGTGGGTCTTGCCAGGACTACCTCTTCTTGTCTGTTTGTGCAGAAATCGGAGGCCCATAATTGCAGTGCAGGTTTAATTGCAAGGAGTTTGTTATGTATATGCGTTTGCCACTGAAGTGTCCATCGTTCCTTACATATATTTCGTATATGCATTTTGTAATCACTGAACAGGACCAGAAAATTCATTGGGACTGTGCTGGATGGATGCTTGGCAGCAGCATCTGCAATTTTGTTTCCTGGTATTTCAGAATGGCCTGGGATCCAGCAGAAGACAACCTTTTGCCAATGATCTCTGAGACGAATCAACTCTGATCTGATGAGCTGTAGTAATGGAGGAGTAGGTGGGGAAATCTTTTGCATTGCTAATAGGGCACTTTGCGAGTCTGTGTAGATTACGCTGTTTTGGATTGAGAGATGGAAAACGTTTTCCAGAGCAAGCTTTATGGCATATAATTCAGTGGTGTAACTACTGCATTCTGTTGGAAGTGATACTGAAATGGTAGCGTCGTGGAATACCGCTGCTGCACCTGTTACACTCTCAGGCTTTGATCCATCAGGATAACATTGTATATGTGCAGTGTGCAGCTGTTGGATGTTATTATCCATTAAGGAGTGTTTTCCCCATTGGTGGAAATAATTGTCACAAGACAGCATGATGACAGACCATGGAGGAATGTGATCTATAGGTTCTTGGACTTTATTGAGTTGTATATTCCAGTTTTCTGCTAGTCCCATTAAGCTAATACCTGCAGGCCTAGTTGCTTGTGGTTTGTTTCTATAAAAGGTCGTGAGTTGCAGATCATTAAATATTGACCAATTAGGATGGGTCGACTGGCTTTGGATCTTTGTTGCGTAGTTCAGTAATAACATCTTTCTTCTGATCTTTAGAGGAGCTTCATAGGCTTCTACATACAGACTTTGCACTGGAGATGTTCTGAATGCACCTAGGGCTATTCTAAGAGCTGAATGTTGAATAGGTTTGAGGCGAGATAAAGCACTTTCCCTAGCAGAATCGAAGACAAGCGCCATAGTCCAACCGAGATCTGATTATGGATCTATATAAGCGAAGCAAGGTGTAACAGTCTGCTCCCCAGGTTGTTGCTGATAATGCCGTGAGTATGTTCATTTTTTTTTTGACAAGCTGTCTGGAGATGTTCAATGTGTTTTTGATAGTTTAACTTGCTGTCAAAAATTAAGCCAAGCATACAAATACTATTTGCTATTGGAATAAGATGGTTATCTAATTGAAGTTCAGGATGTATTTTACGTATGGTACAGAAGTGAATGGCAGTCAATTTCTGGCTGGATAATCTGTAACCATTTTGTGTCATCCAGATCTGGATCCGATTTATTGATATCTGCAATTGTCTTTCAGTATAGTTCATGTTTTGAGAATGGCAGGAGATTGTGAAATCATCGGCATAAGGATATGAGTCCACTGTTTTTGGAATGAGTTCAGTTAAGTGATTAATTCTAATTGTGAATAGAGTGCCGCTGATGACAGACCCTTGAGAGATTCCTTCTTCTGGAAAAAGTTTTTAGACCGAGTTCCCCGATAACAAACTTGAAAGGACCTTTGTTGTAACAAATACAGGTGACCTCTGCTTAAAGCTGATAATTCGTTCCAGAAAAACAGAGCGCTAAATGAATCCGCACTAAGCGAGCGCCGCATTCCCCGTAAGGTAACATATGTATTTGTGAGTTGCGGTCAGTGCCACAGGATATTTTCTAATCAATAATAAACTGTAGTGAAAAGATGCACAAATGTCAGTCAAAATATTTATTATTCAAATATTTGTACATATAAAATATTCTGTATTACATACGTATATAATTATGTGGTAACTACTTACATATCAAAATTAAACTTAAAATTACAATTAAAATCATGAAAAATGTGTCGATTTTGGGTTGAACTTTGGCCCTCTTCCAAATAAAGTAAAAGGGGTATTAATTTTAAATCTCCGATCCTTCGCTGCTTTGAAACCAGGCATGCTTTTTCTTCTTTCGATATGACTTCTTTTAGGCATTAGTTTTTCCATAAAAGTCTTGCTTCATCTATGTTAAAAACTTGTTGAGAAGTATAACACATAATACCATTCTTCAATAATTTTAAGTTCTTTTTTAAAAGTTTCGGCTTCTTTTTCTTTTTTTAGGTAAGTTTTCTTCAGATCATCATATTGGCTAATCTCTTTCTCTCTCTTTTTTTTTTTTTTTAAATATTTAACTTAACTGAATTGGATATTATCTTCAATAAAATTAGTTAGTCTTTCATTTCATTTCATTTCAAGATAGTGGAACAGCTATCTTTCCCACTGCTACAATTAATTCTTTATTTTTTTATAATTGTTCTTACAGTTAAACTTGCAAGTCCTAAATTATGGCACGCATCCGCTTGTCGTTGACAGGAATTGATCCGGTTTAAAACATCTAATTTAATTTTCAAGTTCAGTCTTTTTTTTATATTTATAGTCTTTGTACTGCGCCCAGACGTTGTTGCTTAACTCTTCGAAAATGTAACTGCGTTGGTTGCATTAATTATGATACAATGTTCGAGTAAACTGTACGTTACGCACAATGTCTAATACTGTACTGAGTGATGACTAGACTTTGGATAAATGCATATAACGCGAATATTACAAGCAATATACTTGATATATTTTTTAAAATGTTGATCTCGGAACTACGTAACAAGTCACTGTACTGCAATTAAATTAGCGTGCGAGAAAATTTCACTGAGCGTGGGAAAATTTCTCAAATCGGTGTGGGAAACGTTTTAATGCTGTTTTGCTATTCATTTTCAAGCTATCGACTCCATCAAATGAAACGATTTCTTTAAATATGCCAAAAATGCAATCTGTAAAAGAGCATTATAGTGATCACTATAACGCTATATGCAAATTGCGTATAACGGGGGCCTGCTATATGGCAAATTTCCTCTCAGGCTGAGAGAATGTAGATCCTTTAAGATGCTGAAATGCCATGTGGTGTAAAAGGCTTTCTCAATATCTAGACAGCCCATAACGAGATGCTCCTTTTTGATGAATGCATTTCTGATGTTTGCTTCAGCTTTAATCATAAGGTCCAATGATGATCGATTTTTTTTTTTTTAATCCAAATTGATTGTTATTGATCAAATTTTGGGACTCAAGATACTAAGTCAGATGGCGACGAATCATTTTTTCGAGGGTTTTGCTCAGACAGCTGGTAAGTGAAATTGGTCTGTAGTTATGAGGAACAGAATAGTCTTTACCAGGTTTTGGGATAGCCAGTACATAGGAATAATTAAAATTGGTAGAGTAGTTAATGATCACTGTCAAGCTGAGCTTCTTCAGAGAGACCTAGATAGACTTCAAGAATGGTCAGAAAAATGGCAGCTGTGCTTTAATCCAACAAAGTGTAAGGTATTACACCTGGGAAACAGTAATCCCAAAATAACTTATTCACTTGGTGGAGCTCAACTAAACCCAGTACTGGAGGAAAGGGACTTGGGTGTTACGATACGGTCAGACATGAAATTCTCTGAGCATTGTAAACAGGTTGCAAGGAAGGCCCATGGTGTCCTATCGATGATCTATCGAACTTTTGCAAGTAGAGATAGGGACGTGATAATCCCATTATATAAGGCCTATGTTAGACCACACTTGGAATACTGTGTTCAAGTATGGAGACCGCACCTAAAGAAAGACATCGAGCTTCTTGAAAGGGTGCAAAGAAGGGTAACTCGCCTGGTGAGATCGGCAAAAGGGCGTCCTTATGAAGAAAGACTTCGAATATGTGGGTTGCAGAGTTTGGAAACTAGACACCTTAGAGGAGATTTGATTGAGGTGTTTAAGGCTCTGAGAGGCATCAGTAAAATGAATGAGGACAAAATTTTCAAGATTATAAATGATGCTAGAACTAGGGGACATAAATTCAAGTTACGCGGGGAAATGTTTAGATTGGACTGCAGGAAGTTTTATTTTAGCCAGCGAGTTATAAATTACTGGAATAAGTTGCCTTCATGGGTGGTAGAGGCCGACAGTTTGGGGAAATTCAAAGGTCATCTGGATAGTACTTTCGGGTAAGGGAAGCGCATAGGATGATAGGATTAATTTCCTTTTTATTTAATTTTTAATTTCATTTTATTATTTTTATTTATTTATTAATTATTATTATTTATTTATTTAATTTTTGTTTTTATCATTGTTTTGTTCGGATTTTTTTTTTTTGGCTGGTGCAGCATAAGCCATAGGCTTTCTTGCACCATACGGCCGTTACTAATACTAATACTAATACTAATTCCAGGAGCTTGGGAACGTATGTTCAGTGAAGATTCAGTTGATGAAGATGAACAGTGACGAGTGTGATTTTGGATCTAAATTTTTGAGCATTACATAAAATATCCCATCAGGGCCAGCAGCACTGTTCCTTGTGTTGGTAAGAGCATGCTGCAGTTCAACCATGGTGAATGGTTGATTATATGTTAATGCACATCTGTCAGTGAAATTCAGTTTGGATTTTTAAGTTACATCTTTAATTTTTTGAAATGATTGGTCATAAGCAGTTGAGGACAACTGAGAAAATACAGATCCTAGTGTATTTGCGATTTCTGGAGGGGTAGAGAGTTCCTGTCCATTCCAGTTAATTAGTGGAGTAGATGTTGGAGGAAATTTGCCATTTAACAGTTTCATCTTATTCCAAATCAGTCTGATGTCTGTATTTTTATTAACTGGGGAAGCGAATTTAATCCAAGATTCTTTTTTTGCTTTTCGTCTGATATAATGGGCTCTTGCTCTAAGTCGCTTATAATTAATAAGATTGGTGGAAGTGGTTGGATTTTGTAGAATTGATTCCATGCTTTGTTTTTTCTTTTTTTGCATTGTTGCACTTTTTGTTCCACCAATAATTTAATTTTCGCCTTTTTCTGACTTGGTATTGTGGAATGGCAGTGGTTATAGCTGTTAGAATTTGGTTTGTATTGTGTTCAGTAACATGGTTGATAGAAGAGCACTGTATGATATAGTTGTCAAACGAGACAAATCTGCTGTATTTTATCCAGTCAGCCTTTGGAAATTTCCATTTTACTGGATTATCTCTTGGTGATGAACAGGAAGTTTGAACTTTTCATATTATTGGGAAATGATCGCTGTTGTGAGGATCGTTAAGAGTTACCCAATCGATACTTGGATAAAGCACTGGAGAGCAAATGGAAAGGTCTATTGTGGAGGTTGATCCGGTAGGAGAGCCAGTATTCAACAATGTTAAATCCTGTCTGTCTATCAACATTTCAATAAGCTTACCACAACCGTCTAAGATAGGGGAACCCCATAATTGGTGGTGAGCATTAGTCACCTAGTAGACAGAGGGAAGTGGTAGTTGCAACACAAGATCTTCAATTTCCTGAATAGAATATGGATGATTAGGTGGAAGATAAATAGAAACTAATGTAACAGTGATTCCAATTACAATCAGTCCTCGTATAGCACGATAGTTGTGTTCCTAGAAACCCTCGTGCAATATAAACAACAACCCTTATGGGAAAAATAGGGTTAGGTGCTGACCACCCAAGATTGAACACACATTTATAACCAAAACATTACCAAACACAATAAATAAAAAGACTATTACATAATAAAATATTGCTAATGCTTTTGCTTCTATCGTAAGCAAACTTGTTTTTTGTTTGATTTTCTATCCAAACAGTTGACAGCCGTTGCATCTCTTCCAATTCTTTGTGTATTAATCTAATGGATTTTAATTACACTTTGAGTTGTTACTGCTATGAAAGTTGTTTTTATTTTCTCTGAATTCTTTGTAATTCTCAACGTTGCCTCATTTAGGTCTGTAGCACGTGCAATATCATATGGTCTTTCATTTCGCTCAAAGCGTTTAACAATTTCATATTTTTTCTCTATCGACAGAGGTGGACTGGCCATAAGCCTTACAGGGGAAACCCCAGTGGGTCGGAGGCCAGTGTGATTTTGGCCATGTGTATGAGGCCACTGTAAATTTTGCCGGGTAAGAATTTTTGACTCAGTCCGCCTCTGTTTATCGTTATTGCTTTTCTTTTTCTCTCTGAATCTGCAGTGTCTTCACCAGGACGCTTTCTTTTCACACCTTTTAAGTATTTTACTCATTTTTAGGGAATAAAGCACAATTACAAAACTAGGAGGCACGCTTGATACACATAAACAAAGCTGCGCGCGTGTAGCAACTGAATAAACACTGTAAAGGCAGAGATACACTATTAACACCTCACATTTTACTAAAGCACATTTCTAGGGGTTACTACCATAAAACAATAAAAACAATTTCCAGTTGCATTTCTGCTAGTGGAATCTGTTATAAACTGGTAGTAAACTCGATCTAATTGCATTTGCGATTATACCGATAGCTGGAATTGTGTTGGTTTTTACGTTATTATGGTGAAATGTGTTTCCCCTTTACTGATATAAAACACATAAATACATTTTCGGAATCTTCTCTTCATTCCTATCGTGTTGCGTTCAGTTGGGGGTGATTCCGCGTTCGACTGCCATTTCTTGTAAACACAAAGGCGAATCGTGCATAAGCGAATTCGGTTCGTGTTATATAAGATATTGTTCCCCTATTTATAAATCGTGTATGATCGAATTCGTGTAATGTAAACACGTGTTATACTGATTGTACTATGCGTGGGGCAACAAAGCTTCTAAGGAGGTTTGCAATGGAATGCATCTGGAGGGAACTCTTGAGTCCAATAGGATGGCTACTCCTCCATGAGCACTATTAGTGTCAGATCCATCCTGCTTGAAGATAGTGTAATTTTTGACTGTAGGGGAAACTTGGGGCATCAAGTTGGTTTCTTGGACGAACATGGCAACAGGATGGAAGCAGTGAATTAGTTCATTGATATCATCGATATTGCTGCAACCTCTACAATTCCACTGAATGATGTGTTCCATTATTTGGTTTTGTTTGTGGAAGATGTATCTGGCTGATTTTTATAAGCGGATTGTTTACGGCGATCTGGTTTTGATTTTTCTTTTTGGGGAAAAGTGGGACGTCCTGATTCATCACTATCGTCCATATCATCTGCATGTATTTCAAGCAGTTCTTGGCCGACAGTATCATCTGTATCCATGCTTGTTAGGCATGATTCTTTCACCTCAGCAGGATACGATCTTTGCAAATTTTCGGCTACCTGACAACGCGGAGGTCTCTGGGATGGAATTGTGATTGGCATATTATTGCTTTGGTGTACTGAATTTGGTTTATATGGATGCTGGACTGAGAGTACTGATCGAGCCCAGTCTGTTATTGATATCTTTGGAGAGATGAATACTTCTGTCTGACATTCCACTGATTCGTGTCTGTGAATGGTAGAAGCATAAGTGCATTTTGGTATACGTAAGTTGACCTGTTTTTTCCCTTCTTGGTAAGAGACTATTTTCAATTTTATATTTTTTTTTCCTATCGTCCATAGTTCACAATCTTTGGAGTAAGCTGGATGCTTGCCACTACAATTAGGACACTGTGGTGTTGGGTTTCTTGCATTCTGCTTGTGTATGATTTTTGCAGCCGCAGTTTGGACATACAGCGTCTCCACGGCATGCTGTATGAGAATGGCCAAACTTTTGACATTTATAACATCTAAGCGGATTTGGGTTATATGGCCTAACGTGGCAGTTCAAGTAACCTGCTTTGACAGAACCTGTTAGATTTGGAGTACTGAAGGTTAAGATTATGTTTCACGTAGGAGTTAAGTTGCCGTCTTTTCTGATCATGATTTGTTTTGCATGAGACACATTTTGTTCTTTTAGCTCCTGGACTATTTCTTCCTCAGAGACGTTTAAAAGATCCTATTTGGAGATCACTCACTTGGAAGAATTCAGTGTGTTGTGACCTGAATTGGTATTCCACTTAAAGAATTAGTTGTAATAGTAACTCAGAATGTCTTGAATGAGATGCCTCTATCAGTAAATCTCCTGATTGGAGATGTTTGACCATTTTTGGTGAACCTGCAGCATGATGCAGGTTCACCAAAAACTTCAGTGAAGTATCGAGCTGTGATCAAAGGGGAGAGCTTGCTCACAGGTTGGGATGACAAAGAATGTACTATAAGGAAAGCTGAAGATTCCTGCTTCCTTGTGTCCTTTTTAAGTCTCTTTGAAAGAGAGAAGTCATGGTTGGTGTCATTGTCATGTTGAGAGCTCTTGGACTCTAAACATGGAAATACATCAGTTTCCATTTCTGCTCCTTTTAGCCCCGAGGAATGGATTTCCCCCACGTTACCGGCCTCACCACGTGGAGGCAGGAGCTATGCCACCAGTGACCAAGCGGATATTGAAGTTAGTGACTAAGAAAAGAAAGGTGGATTCCCTTTCTGGGTTTTTACTTCTGACTTTGCAAGCAAAGAACCACTTGATGTGAACAAAAGAGGAGAAAATCACAGGATAAAAGAAATAAAACTATATTGTTTTCAAAGAGCACTCTATAAATCGCACAGAGAAAAATGCTTGGCACTCAGGGCCATTGATAAGTGCAAGGTAGCAGTAATTCCAGATTAACGTACCAACTGGGCACTAAACTCTGGGTACTGGAAAATGCAAAAGATCTGAAGGTAATTGTGCAGTCAGATATGAGGTTCTTTGAACAGTGCATAAAGGCTGACAGGACAGCTCATGCGGTTTTGTCAATGATATTTAAGAATTTTGTCAATAGGAATAAGGAGGTGATTATCATTATATAAGGCAACGATTAAGCTGCATCTAGAGTACCGAATAGAGGTCTGAAAGCCTCATTTTAGGAAGGATGTGGATCTGCTGACCTCTTGCTCACTTACCAAGCCTTACCAAGAAAGGCTTCAGTTCTGCAAATTGCAGTGTTTGGAGACTGGCAGCTGCAAGGTGATCCGATTGAAAATGTTTAAGGTTTTGAATGGATTGAACAAGCTCAGCGCTGATGGTACTCTTCCTCAGACTACACACATGAGGGGGACATAAATTCAAATTGAGGAAGGATAGTTGCAGGATAGATGTGCTAAAGTTTGCCTTCATTGCCATGAAATTTATTTTATTTTCATAGTTGATTGTTGGAATAAATTTCTATCTGTTGTTATAGTTTGAATAAATTCCAGAAAGAACTAGACAAACCACTGGAGGTGGTTTGTCTAGAAGGCCATCAAAATGGAATTGTAATAGGTACAAGGGGTATCAAAAAGTTGTACCCTGACCTAGATAAAACATCAGTAGGAAGATGCCATTTTTAATATAAGCTGTCTACATATTCAATAACATGTGAAATTTTATTCCCGTAGGTGATTGTACACCAGGGATGGAGCTCAGAATCTGAGGAAGGACGCTATGGTTGACAGTGAAGTATCGAGCAGTGATCAAGTTCCTGCATTTGCAGAGCAAGAAAGCTCAGAAAATTGACCAAGAAATGAAAGCTGTGTATGGGCAGAATTGTTCATCCTATGACACTGTAAAAAAGTGGAAATGGGAGTTCCAGTGCAGTCGTACAAGTGTCTTTGACGAGCCAAGAGAAGGAAGGCCATCAACATCCATAGACAGTTGCAAAGGTTGAGCAGCTGGTGCTGAGTGACAGACATGTGACAATTCAATTCATTGCAAATGCATTGTAATTAGTTATGGATCTTTCCACAGTATTTTTCATGACCATCTGCACATGTCTAAGGTCTCCGAACGATGGGTTCCAAGATTGCCAACACCTTTGCAGAAGCAATGTCAAATGCAATGTTCTCGCTAACCATTGGATTTGTGTAATGTGGATGTTGAGAACTTTTTTGATTGGTTGGTGACGAATACCGGGTGTACCAGTATGATCCAGAGACTAAAGACATGTCAAAGCAGTGGAAGCGCACCTCCTCCCCACCTCCCAAGAATGCAAAAACCACTCCATCTAAACAGAAGGTAACATTGTCCGTGTTTTGGGATAGAAAAGGGGTTATCCTGACAGAATACCTACCCCTTAGTTCCACACTTACTGGAGAATACTACAGAAATATTTTGAAAAAGTTATGCGATGCTTTGAAGATGAAAAGGCGTGGAATGTTAACCAAAGGTGTCTGTCTTCTGTCACTGGCTCACACGACCTTGCCACCACCAACTTTGTTGCCCAGTGTGGCTTCGAACTACTACAGCACTCACCCTATTCTCTTGACCTTGCACCTTCTTGTTTCGAGAAATGAAGAAACCATTGCGTGGATGCCACTTTTATTCGTCTCACGAAGTCGTCATTGAAGTGAAATCGTGGTTTCAGGCAAAAAGTGTGGACGTCTATGATCAAGGCATTAAACAACTGATCGATAGATGGGAGAAATGTGTTACTATACATGGAGAGTACATAAAAAAATGATTAAAGTTCCTGTGAAGTTTCACCTTTTTAGGGCTATTATTTCTAGGTAAGAGTATGAACTTTTTGATCCCCCCCCCCTTATGCATTTTTACTGATGGTTTGCCACTTTAAGATCAAAACCGGCTTCAAATACCATTCAGTTTACTGTTATGTATGTCTTAACATCAACAAAATTTTATTTGCCAACGATTTACACGAGAGAAACCAAATACATTTTCAGATTTGAAACTTTTATAATCATTTACTTTTGCTAAATTATTTGCAAAAGGATAAATGTCCTTTATTATTTCCACACATACCATTTCTCCTGTTATGCTCATGTCTTTTAAAAATCCACAAAATAAGATTCTATAGGGTTTAAGTGAAGTGAACAGAAAATTGGCAGTCCACACCATTGTTGAAGATAAGCATTCAAGTCTTGAGCTTCCTGGAGACTTGCAAATTGGATCAAAGACTGTAGCTTGATTATCGTAATGTGAACCAAATAAATATATTTTTCTGTTAATAAATGCATTGATGCACATATACTCTAAGTTGGGCACCAGATGGTGGGTATAGTTGAATACTCCCCATCCAGTATTTGCTATATAGAGAAGAATGATGATATCCATCTTGGCACACCCAGGTTCCTGAGCTGGATATCTTTCTTGGTGATTTCTTTCTAATCCCGACTCAGGGTAATTCAGAAATTTTTTTTGGCTGGTGCAGCATAAGCCTCAGGCTTCCTTGCACCATATGGCTAATAATAATACCTGTAGAATCATTCTTGAACACTTTTCCTATAAAACCTTTCTCAAATTTGATCTTTTCCCAAATGCTTCCGTTAAAAGTGATAACCATAATGATCGCTTACATAATGAAACAACGTTCCTTTTTTGTATGGATATAATGCAGGTAGTAATCACCCAATTTAAAGCTTTGCTGCACATTTATTCTATAATATTTTAAGTCCAATAAATCTTTCTTGATATCCTTCAGGTGTAATATTTGAAACTGCTTCAAAGAAAAACTGATATTCCTATTGGTGAAAAGAATCAAAGGTAGTCAGTACATCTGAACATATACTTTGTTGTTAATCTGGATGGTTTCCGTATATAATCCTATCATCTAGTCAGTGTTGCAGTTAATTATCGACAATCCAGCCCAACTGGGGAATCCACCCATGTCATTTAATCTCTTCAAAATAATGGATTCTACTGTCACGTCAATGAGATGCAGATACATTGCATGATGCAATCTGGGATTACGACACACATATCAGCACATGAATCAGTGGATTGGGGAATTTGGGTTCGTCCGTGACGATTATGTTCAACTTTTTGTTAATAGTAATGTTGGACATCAATTTAGAACTTATAATCAAATCTGTATAGAGATGATATGGGATTATAGTACCGTGGGTTGTTGAAATAAAGAAACCATTTTTCTTTAAAGTATAAAAATAATTGGTCATGTAGTTATTCACCAAATAGGGAATAATTTTAACACTGGGAGGAGATTTGATTTATTCTTCTTGCCCAGATTACACACATGAGGGGGGGGGGGGGCATAAATTCAAATTGAGCAAAGACAGTTGTAGAATAGATGTGCGGAAATTTGCCTTTAGCCAGCTAGTGAGTGATTGATTACTGGAGCAAACTTCCATCTGTCGTGGAAGTAAATAGCTTAAATAAATTCAACACAGAACTAGACAAACTTTTGGAGTGAATGGATGGGCAAAATGTGAAAGTTTTTTTTTTTTGGTTGATGCTGTATAAGCTTGCATCATATGTCTCTACTAATGTTATCGATAAACACTCCACTTTAACTAAATTTCTCAACATTGGGGTTTATAACTCAGAGCAGCCAGATCTTGAACAGATAATGTAAAATTACTCTTTACCCATCTACTTTTCATATACTCTAATATTTGTTTTGAGTAGAGGGCTTTCATTTTTGAGTCGTTGAAGTAGCATGTCCATTCAGGGAGAATTTTGGAAAATGAAAATTTTGAAACTTATCTAACAATAATTTATTTTCAGTGAAAAATAATAATTTGTAAATGTCATCCTTTTTATATCCAGAATAATATAAATCGATGGCATTTTTGCTGCTTTCTTTTAAAATGAATCAAATTTTTACTCCCGATTAGAAATCTTGCACCAGACATGTAAATTATCTAAATTTTGTTTGCAAGGTAATAAATGATAAATGTTGTTGGTTTAAAATTATATTGGATATCGTGCAGTCTTAAAAACTTGGAAATATTTAAACACTTTGACAGTCCTAAATGTGTAGGTAATCCTAACTCAATCGTTTTAATTATGGAATTTTTATATCGACATATATTCAATTCATTCCATATTTTTTTGCCAGGAACACCATCTAGTTTATGCATTGTTTTTTTAGAATTACCATTAAATTAAATATGATTTGTTGTGATTGGTTACACCCAAATATCCCCAGGGGCTCATATCTGGTGAGTATGGGCTTGGCACACCCAGGGTCCTGAGGTGGATATCATCATTCCTCTCTCTCTCTCAGGGTAACCCAAAGTTTTTTGTCTGGTAAGCAAAAAACTTTCCTTGTACCACATGGCTAATAATAATAATAATAATGACCACAAAAACGAAAATATCTTGATATTCTCAAGCAATCCTCCTCGATGTGATCATGATCATAAGGATTTCCAACAAAAATTACTTTTTTCTTCAATTAAATGTTATTTCCTGTTAAAATAATCTTAAATGGTTCTGTCTTCATCAAGATAGAGTATTGTTGGTAAAATCTCTTCCTTTTGCTTTGGTTATCCAATTGGTAGTATTAGTGTTTTTCGTTGTTATCTTTAAGTGTCAATATATCGAAATTTGTTGTCATGTCGACATAAACAGAAAGAGTTCCTTTACGTATTTTAAAATAAAGATTTCATTTCTTCAACAGTCACTATTGTTGCAAAATCAATGTCTTTGGGCTCATATCCTAGAAGTATATCTCTAACTGCTCCACCTATGATATAATTTTGTAACCTTGAAATAAATTAAACATTTTTATAGGAGGATGGGGATTATATCCGAGAAGAGCAAAGTGTGATGATTTAAAATCGTAAATTTTTCTTTTGATTTATAATTTAGGAAATTTCTGAGGTTTGCATTTAATTTGTAATTTTAAAGCATCAATATGATTTTCATAATATGAGCTATATAGGTTTGCTTTCTTTTTTTTTTTTTTATGAGAACCCCAAACACGAGAGGTATTAGAACCTATAGTACTTAGTACCGTGCTTGGGTTGGAGGTTGAGAAGAGGAAAGAAGATATTTGTTGATATTGGACTTGAACATCTGTAGATTGTAATTTTCAGGAAATACGTATGAAGGAAGGTTGTTCCAGAAAACGGCAGTTGAATGAATAAATGAGGAAGACGAAAAGTTGGTTCTGTGGGTTTGAAGTTGGACAGTAAATGGATGTTGGCTGGTGGCAGCACGTGTTCGGACTGTTTTGAAAGAGAGAGCAGGAATTATAGAAGCCAATTCAGAAGAACAGTGCCCATGGAAGTATCTGTAGAAGAGGCATGCAGCAGAAACAGTGCGTCTATGAGAAAGCGAGTGGAGAGACTCTGTTAGAGATGAATCATTAATTAACCTAACTGCCCTCTTCTGAATGGAATCAAGAAGCCTGAGAGAGGTTTTGGGGGCACCACCCCAGATGTGGGAACAATATTCCATGGCAGGGCGGATTTGCGATTTATACAGAGTGAGCAGCTGTTTGGAAGAAAAGTAACGCCGAGAGCGAAAGAGAAAACCAAGTTTTTTAGATGCAGAGGAAGCAATGTTTGTAATGTGCTTGTGCCAAGAGAGATTAGAAGTCAGGGTAATTCCCAAAAGAGAGATATCATTTTGCCTAGAAATCGGAGTGTCACTAAAGACAATGCATAGGAGCAGAAGAATCCTTTTTGCGAGATATAAGACAAGATTGAGTTTTAGAAGGGTTGAAATCAACTAAGTTGTCTTTGCCCCACTGGAGAATTACCTGAAGATCGGCATTTAAGGAATTGGCAGCAGATTTTCGAGAACTTGAAGCTGATTGAGCTGGACAAGGTTTCTCAAAATGGAAAGTTGAATGCAATGTGCTATCATCGGCAAAACTATGGATAGGATTTCCAGTCAATGGAAGAAGGTCATTGATATACAAGAGGAAAAGAGTGGGGGACAGAACTGAACCTTGGGGGACACCGGAATTAGTGGAGAAGTTAGAAGACAGAGAGCCATCTACCATCACCCTCAGTGAGCGATCAGAGAGAAAACTGGATAACCAATTACTAAAAACAGTTGGCAAACCATAAGATGGAAGCTTGTTTAGAAGACCTTTATGCCAAACACGATCAAAAGCCTTTGAGATGTCAAGAGCAACTACTTGTGTTTCACCGAACCTTTCCATTGAATTAGTCCATAAATGGGTAACATAAGCCGGAATATCACCAGTGGATCGACATTGACGGAATCCATACTGGCGATCGTTGATCAGATGGAAGGTTTCTAGGTAGTTTAAGAGTTGTCGGTTAATTGATTTCTCCATTACTTTAGAAAGAGTAGAAGTAATTGCAATGGGACGATAATTGGATGGGAGGGATTTGTCACCCTTTTTAGGAACTGGCTGGATATGAGCAAATTTACAAGCAGAAAGAAAAACACCTTTGGAATAAGAAAGTGAAAAAAGGCGGCAAAGAATAGGAGTAAGTTCAGGAGCACAGGTTTTGAGAACAAGTGGAGAAATACCATGGGGACCTGGAGCTTTCTTAGCATCAAGAGTCATCAAAATCCTTCTGATATCCTTTTGACGAAAGACCACAGGAGGCACTGAATGGAACGTGTTGGGAATGGTGGGAGGGGTTTTACCAAGATCATTAATACACAAGTTGGAAGAAAAATGGGATGCTAGCTGGTTAGCTTTATCCTTGGCTGAAGTGACAACAGAACCATCTGGTTTGGACAGAGGTGGGAGCAGAGATGGGCTAAAGTTGCGGCCAATAGCTTTGGCAAGAGACCAGAATTCTCGGTTACCATTAGGGCAAGAAGCAAGTTTTCTACTCTTAGCCTGTTCAGACTCTAGTTTGGACTGATTAATAACTGCTTTCCAATTGTTGCGAGCTTTGGTGTAGGCAGAAAATGAAACTGTAGAATTAGCAAGAAGCCAATTACGATATGCAACATTCTTCTCTTGGACAGCCTTAGCACATTTATTGGAAAACCAAGGTTTAGATAAAGGACGAGATTTTAAAGTGGAGTGTGGGATAAAGGATTCCATTCCTGCAAGAATAATTTCACTGACACGATCTGAGCAAACGTTGACATCAGAAGTTTTGAAACAGTAATCAGACCAAGGAAAAGAAGAAAAGAAGTCTCGCAGGTCATCCCATTTTGCATTCTTGTAGTGCCAAACAATACGAGGTTGGGAATAGCCATGAGATAAAGGTTCCATTGGAGAAGAGACGATCACCAAGTTGTGATCTGAAGTGCTTAAAGGACCTCTCACTTCAACCTTGTACTTAGAAGGGTTGTTTGTGAGAAAAAGATCAAGCGTATTGGCTGTATGATTAGGATTGTCCGGTATTCTTGTAGGTAAATGAACAAGCTGTGCTAGGTCATTAGTAATTGCAAAAGCCTCAGCATCTCGACGTGCTGGGTCAGTGTGACTAGAAAACGGAAGCCAGCTGGAGTTGTGAACGTTAAAATCACCAAGGAAAATTACCTCACTGTTAGGAAAGTTGGACTGGAGAAAGTCAAGTTGCAAAGAGAGGAAGTCAAAGAGCTCCAAGTGATTAGTGGAGTTGGGAGAATGGTAGAGACAACAGATGAATTTTATACAATGAGTTAGAAAGATTTTAAGCCAGAGAAGATCAAAGAGAGGAGATTCCAAATTGCTAAGTCTCTGACAGGGAATATCAGAACGGACATATGCACAAGTACCACCTTTGAGGCGAAAGGAATCATACAGCATATAATTTGGACATCTGAGATGAGCAGTAGTTGAATCAACTGATAACTGAGATTCAGTCAGAAAAAGCACATGGGGTTTGGAAGACTGTAAGTGGAAATGGACATTGTTGAGATTGGAATTGAGACCACGTATATTTGTGAAATGAATTAGGAAGTCCTTGGGAGGTTTAAATCTTTTCGCAGATAAGCTTGCTCAATTATTTTGACAATTCATGGTGTATTCAATAGTAAGAAAAAGTGGATGGGACATGCTGTATGAAGTAATGAAATTTTTGGATATGGCGTACATGTGGTAAGAATATACCCAGATCCTTGACATAACGTGGCCTCGACAATGCTCCCCGCATACACACTACTCGGACTCCCTCCAGTCACTATCTGGCAGAGTAGAGGTAGCAAGATTATACACTAGCTGATCTGGAAGCCTCCTAGAGAGTTACCAATAGGTTCGGTCCGGTGTACTATCTAGTGGCCGGCCTGCGAACACCGTTTTAGAGCTGTACCCTCGAAATGTAAGGAATATTGGATCTCGCCACGACATTCATCATAACCTCAAAAATCATCAATCATACTGCATGATGGAAGAGATAGGGAAGGGTTGGCCAGAACTTAGCTCTAGAGACTAAACATGGGTTTCACCACTTCAAGCCTCCAATAAGCAAAGTGGTGGTATTTCACCGGTTGATGAGAGTCATCTACCACCTAGTACTGCCTGGTAACATAGAGGGGCGGCGTTCCCCCATGTGGTGTGGGCGCCACACCTCGACCCCTGCTTATGTTGGTTCACACCTGGGTGGTCACCCACCATGTACTTGTGCATGAAGGTTATACCCAGGATTACTAACAGTCCCACCATCGTGAAGGTGCAAGCAGAGGATTTGGCTGTCACAGACCGTCCGGACTTCTCCGGAATTGGGTCCACTTGACTTGAGTGTCACCCGAATATCAGTTCCATCAGCGTTTTAGACTCCCAGGTAGCAAGAACAGCTTGTCTGGCATATCTGAGAGAATGTCTGAGACAACCTCAAGGACCAATTTCTTGCATTGTTTGCCACTATTAATACTAATATTAACACCTACAAATGCTTTTTTACCATGAAATGTATTTTATTATCATAGTCTCTCTCTCCCACATATATTAAGAATTTAAAGGCTCTCCACAGCATGAATTAGTTCAATAGATAATTGTATAATAGAAAAAAAAAAAAAGTTAGCTATTATTATAACTTATTTTTTTAAAGTTTTTAAAACATTTAAAAATGCTTATTCAAATTTGAACAATTAATTTGAATTAAAAATAAATTCCAAACATTTGGAATATTACTGCTTTAACTTGTTCCCCGCAGATATGCTTCCAAGTGGCAACGTAATTTAAACCCTCATATTATCTTTTGCTAGCAACCGTTATTAAAAGGTTCCACGTAGGTAAAGTGAAAATTCGGTAAGAAAACAATAGAATTCGAAGTAAAAACGTTTAAGAACTACATCAAAATTATGTTCATTTTAACATTAAACTTTACTGTTACATGAGATACAATCATATTTCCATATGCATTTGTCACAAATGCATATGGAAATATACTCATAAATTAAATAACAACATAAAAATAAACAAATACACAAGCATTTCAGCACTTAGTGAACATCTCAACTAAATCAGAACATTCCTTTCCTTGTCTACAAAGTTGTAAACCACTTCATCGAAATCAATGCCTTTCACGAATTCTTTCAATTGATAATATCACAAGATTGGAAAGCCTTGACTGTCCTGTGGTAGATTGCAAATAGTTTAAGTTTCAGCTTTGATAAGCTCCTCTCACATGAAGCCACAGACCGTCAGAAATAATTTTAGGCTTAGTGAAAGGGCTGGAAGAGATTCTATGAAGTTTCATTCAGCTATGAATATCAAAACATCTAATATTGCCCAATCTTTGGATTCTTCCAGATCAATCTCTGCTGCTTTCAGGTGCCTTCTCACCCCCTCTGATGGTCACCCGGCGCAGTCTGCACCCCCCCCCCCCCTCACGCAGCCTTAGGTTTTTATTTTATTATTTGAGAGAGAGTTTTACAAATAGTAAGAATGCCACCATTTCTGATTACTGCTTTTCCTTAGTAAGTCCTTATATTAAGGAATTCATATTATCAATTAATAATCAAAGTTTATTAGAATAAAATCCAAACATGCTTCCTTTAAGTGAGCCCCAGGACAAAAGGTGACCTAGACTTGAAAGAGGTACTCCAACACCTCCAATCTGACAGTAACAATGCATACTAATGTTCATTTATCATTCAATTCAGATCTACTGTGTTGACTACAAGTGCTTATAAAACTTAAAAGCTGAAGTGACAAAGGAGATGCAACAGTAGTGTTGCACCTACTTATATCTTTCTAAGGACACATCATGAACAAAGTGATGACACAGTGGGATAAATTTAACTTTTCCTACAATACATCCTGGATACTTTCAGTTCATTTCCTCCCTTGTAATTTTGTCTTTAGACTTGCAACATTAAAAACATTTCAACTTTTATGCAGGGAACAGTTCTAGTCTAATCAAGTCAAAGGGCAGGGATGAAAAGGATAAATGGCAATTTCCAAGAGCACATTGTAGAAGCAGCACTTTGATGATTGAAATCTAAGATCCTCAGATCTCCATGTCAGGGATCTCTGAAGGAAAACAGTCTCTTGACTAGATCACCAAGAGTTTTACCACTAACACACAGGTTGGCAGAATTTGACAAATTTGAACTAATTACAAAACTTGCAGTAAATATGTTCTATCAGAGTATAAACTAATATCTGGGGTTTTGAAAAATACATCAAATTTTTGACTGATTATTTGAATGTCTTAGTAACCAAATTATTCATTAGTTTTTATTATTTTTTTATTAATATTGGTGTAATGTATAATAACACAAATTTCTAATCACCCAAGAAATATTTTATTTCTATTTTAGCTTACACATAAATTGCAAGGTGATTCTCTATTAAAGTTGATACAAAGCAGCAAGTTGAGACAGCACATCATGTTAGTGCATTTACTACTCAAGTCACTCAAGGCTGGTGTATGTATATTTCTTGCTAAAAAATGATTGTAAACTTTTTGACATCGTTTGGTCCATAATTCATAGCCTTTTTTTTTTTTTTTTTTTCTCTTATGCCAGATGTGCACAACTGTACTATTCTGCATTCAAGACACAAACATAACCGACTTTTTTTTTTTTTTGTTGGTTATTGAACGTTTTTCCCAGTTAGTTACCCTGATTAGTACTAATAGGCACCTCTGATGGACAGGATATATTCACAAGCTACACTATCTACCTAAAGTTTATGGAGCCAATGCTTTAGGCAATGTACTTCCACAAGGGCCTTCAAAATGGAACCTATAATGAGATTTTTATTAGTTCACTATGAAATATGTTCAGGAAATTAATAAGATATATTTTCTTATTTACCAAAAAACTTCTAATAATATTATTTTTATATATACACAGACTTCTATGCCATTTTTCAAGTAATTTAACCTGAGCATAGTAAAAAGTAAAGTGCAGCCATTATCAACCCACTGCAGGATGGAAGCCTCCTCAACAATTCATGCTGAGGGAAATGGACCATAATCTGCCACGCTGGTCCAGTGCGGGTTGGCAGATCGACCGTATTCAGCAGTCAGGGGCTTGAACCCCGGTCTACTCAAAGAGCGTGTGCTACTGCACTCCCGCTCCTGACCACTCGGCTACGGAATTCTGGATTCCTAATTTTTCAGTCACATAAAGTAACTATGAAAACCATGGCATACTCCTTTCCCACTATGTGCTCAGTAAACAGACATGTGCAACTGGTTGTATACTGACAAGGTTTCCCATTATACAGGTGCTCACTCAGCAGTGTAACATCAGCTTATTCTAAAACTGGCTACTTAGCAAATTTACTCTACTGCATCTCAATAAACTTGTGAACAGCCCATGTCAGTGTAATGAAAAAGTGATGTGTCTATTTTTTACCAAAACAGAAGATACCCTAGCATTTTCAACATTTTTTTCTATGTGAGGTTGTTATTCAAAAATTTCTAAACAGTAAGATTCTCACCCTCAATCAGAACTTTTTACTTATGAAATTTAGGCATGCTTTTGCTATTAGAGCTGGCTTTGCCTCTACTCATGTTAAGGACATAGTTTCACCACAGATTTCTGCAGCCCACAGCACTTGATGACAATGACAAACTGAAGTGATAAATTTTTACTAACAGCATAAGAGGATAATTAGCATTTAAACTTTTATCTATGTGGCATATTCTCCTTCAGCTGTTATTAAAAATTTGCAAGCAGTAAGTGATCTTTTTATTTCAATTGGAGTTGTTTTATATGAAGAATTCAGGCTAGTTCTTTTTCCACACATTTTACTTCTGAGTTTCATGCCCAATTTTTGAACACCACACTGTGACTGTCAAACAACTACACCAAAGTGACTACACTTAAGTGATGATGATTTTTTTTTTTAGCTACATATCAGGAAACCTAACTTTACTCTCACTGGTAAAAATCTGACAGATTAGTTTTTTGTTACTGTTAAAGTACAATAGGCTGCAAAAATTTACCACGAAACATAGCATTGCTAAGGGAAAGCCAGCTCTGATAGCAAGAATGAAATATACCTGACTTTAACATGTAAAACAGCTCCAATTGATGGGGGGGGGGGAACCTAGTTGGCAGAATGGCTAAATGTCAGGTATCAGGGACCCACTTGATATTATATTTCATTCATAATAGACATATTTTTATTTATAACAGCAAGATATGGGTGTACCTTCCTCTCCACCAACCCCTTGTATAAAAGTTGGGAACTGTGATTCACTTACATAACTAATTGTAATTGAGGTATCAAGCAAGTTCCCGATACCCGAAATTCTGTCGAATGCAAAATTAAAAGCTATATATCTTATGCCATTTTGATAACATATTCAGTGGTGTTCAGAAGCCGATGTAACTAACTACCGAGTAGAAATTCAATAGCTGATTGAAGATATAAAGAAATGCCCTGATGCAAACATGGTTAGTTTTCTTAGTACACAGTTTACAGGAGTTGCATAAAATTAACATTGTATGCTGTAACGGCAAACAAGAGTAAGCCAAATGAGTGGTGGGGGGGTAATGTAGCAGACAAGCTGATTGGCAGAACAGACTAAAATATCATAGGTTTTAAGTGACTGATCGACATAATGATTCAGATCAATCAGCACTTAACAGTTTGCTGATAGGGTTCCAGTACTTATGGATCTAGTTTTTTTTACAGGCTTTCTTTACCTTTGCTACCCCCCTCCCCCATACCTAATGGAAAGTTGGAAACCTTAGAACCTGCACCGGGACAGAAGACAACCAAGCATACCAACAATATAACACTCCTTTAAAATTAAAATTTCTATGGTCCCTAGTCTTGAGAAAGTGTATAGGTATAAAATGCTTTCTCTGAGAAAGATGATCATTAACATATATGTGAACATGGTATCTAAATACAATTATACAGAGAATAATTAAACAAGCAAAAATGCAAGTTAAGGATCTCTGCATTAAGAAAACAAACTTGTAATTTGTAATAATTATTACAAATGCACTTCCTCAATCAGATCACCTCGCAGATGCCTAGTGTCCAACCACTGCAATTTGCAGAACTTAAGCCTCTCTTGGTAAGAGGACTCCTCCGTTCCCCTCACCAATCTTGTTGCCCTTCTCTGTACACACTCAAGCAAATCTACATCCTAAAATGAGGCTTCCAGACCTGTACTCAAGGCGTGGCCTGACCATTGCCTTATACAAAGGGACAATCACCTCCTTTTCCCTGCTAGCAAAATTCCTATATATCATTGACAAAACCCCATGACCTGACCTGGCAGCCTGTCTGCATTGCTCAGAAAACTTCATACCTGACTGCACAATTACTCTCAGGTCTTTTTCATTTTCTATCACCTGAAGTGTAGTACCACACAGTTGGTACGTTTCTCTGGGGTTACTTCTACCCATATGCAGTACTTTGCATTTGTCAAGGTTAAACTTCAGTTGCCACTTCTTAGCCCATCTGCCCAAATTAGCTAGATCCTGTTGCAGTAGCACACTGCCATTAACAACCCTGCCAACCTTTGTATCATCTGCAAACTTCGACACTAAGCCTGATATACCTTCAACAACAGAGGACCCAACACCGAACCCTGTGGGACTCCACTAATAACATTAGTCCACGAAGAGCAGCACCCATTTATTACCACTCTGTCTTCTCCCACTCAACCATCCTTTTATCCCTTGTAGCAACTTACCCTTAATACCATTCTGCTCCAATTTGTACGATAGTCTTCCATGCACAATAGTGTCAAAAGCTTTCCTGAAATCCAAATATATGATATCAAAATTAATTTTTGCATCCAGTTCCTTTGTAACCACATCATAATATCCTATCAAATTTGTAAGACAAGACTTTCTCTTAACAAACCCATGCTGTGTCTGAATTATTACTGCAGTCTTGTCTAGATGATCCTGCAATGCATCTTTAACCAGTGACTCCATTATTTTACCCGGAACAGAAGTTAAACTAACTGGTCTGTAATTACTCGTGTCACCCTTCGAAACCCCCTTTGTGAATTGGGGATACATTTGCACATCTCCTGTCCGTGGGGACCTCCCCTGTGTCCAAGGATGCTCTCATAATTATGGCTAAGGGTTTGCTCTGTTGCTTTGCCGCCTCCTTTAATATAACTGGATAGATCTCATCCACCCCAGGTGCCTTATGTTTAACTTCATAATTTCTCCTCCACTTTGCTCTCAGTTATTACAAAATCATTAAGTACCCTGCTACAATTTGATAACCTTCTGCCATTTTCATGCAAAATACTCATTCAGTTTGTTTGCTATCTGAGCAGGATCATCAACAGTCGAACCAACGATATCAAGTGGACCAATCAGATTCATCCCCTTCCTTTTAGAGTTTATATAAGTAAAGAAATTCTTGCTATTTTTCTTAGCATCCTTTGCCAAAGATTTCTCGTAATCTGCCTAACCTCCTGAAAAATCGTGTTGATTACTGACAACTGTACGGCACATCCTGCCATAATGGACGTGAATCGGGTTAAGTTTGGCAGAAATACTTCTGCCAAACTTAACCCGATTCACGTCCGTTATGTGAAGTGTGAAGTTGTTGCTTTTACCACGAAACATAAAGTCAAAACTCCAGCCAATGGACCAAGGCATTATTAAAAATTTTAAATTTTATTATCAAAAGAGAATAATATTGAAGATTGTAAAAGTGTTACAAGAAAATAGAAACTTGGAGGTTACAATTAACCTTAGAGATTGTATCTTTGAACTGGCAAAGTTTGGACAAATGATGTCATTGAATACACTATTGAAAATTGTTTTTCGAAAGCGAGATTTGCATTGAATATAGAAGTCAAATGACAACCAGACGAACAAGAGGAACTGCCCCTTTCACAATTGAAAAACTTTTGGACCTTATTAGAATCGTCTGGAAACATAGAAAATGAAATAACACTGGATGGTTACGTTTATGTAGGTCAAGATCTGGTTACAACAGAACATCCAAATGAAGATTAAATATTGCTAAATCGTGTTAGACGTGACCATGTTCATGAAGAAAATCAAGTTCTGAAGATGTATCAGAACAACCCGTAGAAAAGCCAACTCGCGAAGAAATGATTCACTCTTTTAAAACGTTTTGTCTGGGTCTAGTTTTGTGAGAATGTTCCTGACAATGTTTTTAATGCTCTGAATAAATCTGAGGTTTTCTTTGAGAATCAGACATTTTTTAATTGTACTGTGCAAATGAAAATTACTAATTTTTTTAAAAATTTGTGATACTTACCGGCAAAAATTGTATAAACGTAATTTAAATAAGTTATGTTTTGAAATAAAATACATTAAAAATAAATGTACATTCGTTTTCATTTACTAATTAGATAATTTCCAATAAAAAAAGATATTCTCTGTATAACGAAATTTATCTACAACTAATTTTTTCGCTGGATTTATCGAATTCATTATAGGGAAGTTTGACTGTATATTCTTAAATGTGTATTAATCCCCAATTACCAACTAAGCCAATACCTGCAGTAATGTTACCCTCAGGACATAATTAAACTCTGATAAGAAGACTGTAAAGATAATCCCTTAAACTCTTGTCCACCAAACCATGAGATTAAGCAATGAGATTAAGCAGGACCACAGTATATACAGTCTGACCTCTCTTCGATGAACTTCCACACAGTGAATTTTTTTGATTTCCCCTTACTCATTACATTGAAAATAGTTTCTGTATAATGAAGAAAATTCATATCCTGGGCCTTCAGGCAATACAGCTGATGATGTAGAAAGCAGGAATTAAGAGCTAAAGAACTAATTAAGAATTAATCCATTAGATTTTAAGAGCTAAAACATTCCACAATTTAGTAGTGCCTGTATACAACCACTGCCACCTTAAAAACAAAGTGGTGGTCATTGTATAGATTTTATGGGCAAGCATCCACTGTACTGTCAAGCTGTTCATTGGCAAAGATTAAGGCATATTCCCGACGCGGACATTGGCTCGGGTCAACCTGTTTTATACTGTAAGCACCCTATTAGAGCATTAGTAAAGAGTGATTTTCCTTTATCCTGGAAATTCATCTGTTGTTTGGCACAAATAAGTAATCCTACTGAAGTTTATCTCTAATATGCTGGTGCAGAAAACAGTCATCCAGAAAAGGACGATTGTGTCAGTGACCAATCCACAAGTTCCAGTCAATGTTCAGAAAGTTAAAATCTTCCATTATAAGATATTCTCATTTATTCATGCACTATATTTGTTTGTATAATTGTTCATTATACTCATCACAATCATTTGGCCTACAACATACTCCTACTCTGGTAAAATTTTTATTTTCCCAGTGCTTATGTCATACCAAACTGAATCAATATTGCATTGGCTATCCATTCTAACCAGGGTCACTTAGACTCTAAGTGCTTCTTAACCAAGAGCAAACATTGCTCCCTCCTCTCTTGTCTCTGTACACATTTTACTTCCCATATTGCGGAGATGGGGGAAACCTCTGGTGCTGTTTGGCACTAAATGCACTCTGTAAACCCCATATTCAAATTCTACACCTTTATATCTAAGTAGGCGCCTCCGTAGCCAGGTGGGCAGGAGCAGCAGTGCATAGCACACACTTCTTGATCAGACCGGGGTTCGAGCCCATGACCACCAAATACGGAGGATGCGGAAAGGTCAGGAAATGACCACCGCATATCCCCGGAGCAATATGGCCTTAGTTGCTAATGCTCCTAAAAACCAAATAACAACAACATCTAAGTGGCACTATGTTTCTTTTTTTTTGCCAATAATGTCTGCATTTGGTAATTCAATTTACGATAAATTTTATTCAAATTCATCAAATTTATTTTATTTTTTTTATGAAAACACCAAGCACGAGAAGTATTAGAACCTCTAGTACTTAGTACTGTGCATGGGTTGGAGGTTGAGAAGATGAAAGATGATATTTACTGACATTAGACTTGAACTTCTATAGATTATAATTTTCAGGAAATGCATATGAAGGAAGGTTGTTCAAGAAAACATAACTTGAATGAATAATTGACAAAAAAGAAAAGTTAGTTCTGTGAGTTTGAACTTGGACATTAAAAGGATGTTGAGTGGTTGCAGCACATGTTTGGACTGCTTTGGAAGAGGGAGAACAGGAATTATAGAAGACAATTCAGAAGAACAGCACCCATGGAAGTATCTGTAGAAAAGGCATGCAGCAGAAACAGAACGTCTATGAGACAGAGATTGGAGAGACTCTTTTAGAGATGAGTCATTTAATTAGCCTAACTGCCCTCTTCTGAATGGAATCTAGAAGCCTGAGAGAGGTTTTGGGACACCGCCCCAGATGTGGGAACAATATTCCATGGTAGGGCAGATTTGCAGTTTGTACAGAGTGAACAACTGTTTGGAAGAAAAGTAATGGCAAGAGCAAAAGAGAAAACCCAGTTTTTTAGATGCAGAGGAAGCAATATTTGTAATGTGCTTGTGCCAAGAGAGATTAGAAGTCAGAGTAATCCCAAAAGAGATATCATCTTGCCTAGATTTTGGCGTGTCACCAAAGATAAGCATAGAAGTAGAAGAATCCTTTTTGCAAGAAATAAGGCAGGACTGAGTTTTAGAAGGATTGAAATCAATAAGTTGTTATTGCCCCACTAGAGAATTATCTTGAGATAGGCATTTAAGGAATTCGTAGGGGATATTTGAGAAGTTAAAGCTGTTTAAGCAGAGCAAGGTTTCTCAAACTGGAAGGTAGAAGGCAATGTCATCAGCAAAACTATAGTTAGGATTTCAGTTCAATGGAAGAAGGTCATTAATAAACAAGAGGAAAAGAATGGGAGAAAAACTGAACCTTGGAGAACACCAGCATTAGTGTAAAAGTTAGAAGACAGAGAGCCATCGACCATCACCTGCAGTGAGTGGTCAGAGAGAAAATTGGATACCAGTTACACACAAAAAAAAAAAAAAAAAAAAAAAAAAAACAGTTGGCAAAACATAAGATGGAAGCTTATTTAGAAGACCATTATGCCAAACACGATCAAAAGCCTTTGAAAAGTCAAGAGCAACTGCTTGAATTTCACCAAACTTTTCCAGTGAATCTGTCCATAAATGAGTAAAATAAGTCAGATATCATCATTGGATTTACAGTGACAAAATCCATACTGCCGATCACTGATCAGATTGTTTGTTTGGGGATTTATTAGGCACATTGGCATCTGTGGCCATAGTCCACCACCACTCAGTGCTCAGATAGGTTTTTAGATAGCTTATAATTTGTATTTTTTTATCTACTTTTTTTTTTTCTTTTTCCAGTGCAGAAAAAGCCTGTGATTTTCCTTGGCTATATAGCAAATACTATAAGATCGACATACTTTGAATATTAGTTGTATAAATGCAAGAAATACAGTATTAACTTAGTGTAATAAGAGCTGTTATGTGCTAAATATCTCCTATATTCTTTTAATTATTATTTAATTATACAGGGATTACCTTTATTTCTTTATAGGCAGGCTTCTTATTCTGTTCTCCTAGTCCATAACGTGAAATAGATAAATTATAAAAAATTGATAAACTTCACCTTAACGTGTTCCATACCATCAGCACGAACACAAATTAATAGTCCAGGATCACCATCAAGGCCCCAATCCCAGCAACCGCGATGCAACTATCGGTATAGGAAAACATGTCAAAATTTCAAATAGTATAAAAAAACAATTAACAAATACGTGAAGACATTTCCTTCCTCCTTAAGTTGGATGAGAACTTTTTGATCGTATTTGGTTTTTTTTTCAGGAGCATTAGCAACTAAGGCCATATTGCTCTGGAGATATGCGGTGGTCATTCCCTGACCTTTCCGCATCCTCCGTATTTGGTGGTCACGGGCTCGAACCCCAGTCGAATCAAGAAGCCTGTGCTATGCACTGCTGCTCCTGCCCACCTGGCTACGGAGGCATCCTTTTCGATCATATGTGTTCACAGGATGGAAAGAAACTAAAAAATGCGCCACTGAATCTGCATTTAAAAGAAATTTAATCCTCATCATGCATGTGTTTATAGGACCAATTGTTCGATATTAAAAAAGGTCTATAAATGTTGATAAAATTTTTGCATAATTTTATTTCGAGCATTTCTGCGATAAGCAGTTTACTGTAATTATGTTGAATATTATTTTTGCTTCATTAAAGAGAAACGCGTGACCTTCATTTAGAGTGTGAAATGCTAATTCCGAAGTGTTTGCTCTCGAACTGAAGCCTTGTGTTGTTTAACGTGAAATTCCAACACCTCCGCGTAGAACCTATGTAAGACTAATCACATTCTTTGCAAGAAATGCTATAAACCAAACCATGTATTTGTTGCAAAGAAGAATTAGTTAAACATTTTCTTAATAATGTATGCAATTTATTTATAGGTTTAGCTATTATTTTCACATCTACACCTTTACACAAGTCATTCAGTTTATTATACCAATATTCTATATATATGGAACTGTAAAAAAATGATAAAATGCTTTTTTGTCTATATTTGTTTTCTTGTAGTCATTTTTTTTTATCTTTTCTTGGGCAATCAGTTTAATTTTATGAATACAGGTGATCTCAGCCTCTAATCCATTCTGTATGGTGGAATATTTAAAAGCATTTAAAAACTGGTTTAAGATGACCGATTTTTTATAAGTGTATGGGTGATAGCTCTTGTAATGTAATAACATACCCATGTTTGTAGGCTTTCTATAAATACTAAAATTTAACCTTTTTGTAATGTGAAATTAAGAAAATTAATGGATCGTGTATCGTCCTTCTCTATTTCCAAAGTGGAATTCAGTCTGGTATGATTGTTATTTAATACTTGTAAAACAGAATTTATAGTGATCTGATTGGTTATAATAAGCACATCATCTAGATATCTACCGTAATATGAGATTTCTGGTATAAAAGGATTCAAGTAAATATTGTCTATTTTATCTAGGTATAGTACTGCAATGAGTCCACTAATGCTAAGGCCTATAGGTAAACCAAAAATCTGTCTGTATATTTTATCTTAGGAACTCGTATGATACGTGTACAAAGATGCTACATCTAGAGAATATAGTGTGGTTATTCTTAATTTTGTGGTCTTTCAATCTCTTATAAAGAGAGTCGTAATTTTTAATGCTATATTTAAAAATCTCTCCAAACAGTTTTATCATAAAATAAACGAATGTGGACAAAGACAAGAAGGCCGAGTTCTTGTAAGAAACTATTAGGCGAATCGGGTTGCCTGGTTTATGTAATTTAATTTGGCCAAAAAAGAGTAGGAACATATATAGGTCCGAGCTTTAATTTATTTAAGTTGTGATATCGTAATATGGTAGTTTTTTCTATATAGAATTATGTTTGTTTGTTATTTAGTTTTTAGGAGCCTTAGCAACTAAGGCCATATTGCTCCGGGGATATGCGGTGGTCATTCCCTGACCTTCCCGCATCCTCCGTATTTGGTGGTCATGGGCTCAAACCCTGGTCTAATCAAGAAGCGTGTGCTACGCACTGCTGCTCCTGCCCACCTGGCTATTGAGGCACCCTAATTGCATTAAGGTTTTATTATATTTATTTACTAAATTGTAAAAAACTGACTGAAGAATCAAACTCTTGGTATGTTGTTATATCTGATATGATGGTACATAATTTTTCAATGTAATCCTTTTTGTTAAGTATAACCACTGTCCCCCCCTTTATGAGCTTTTTGTATGATAATATCTTTATTTTCTCTCAATTTACGTAATGCATCCGATTCATTTTTATTCAATCTCAGGATATTCGTGACATTAGTGTGGTTTATAATTCGATTAACTTGTTGAATAAAAATATTTCTTTGAGGCAAGTAAAGGGGGGGACAGTTCTTAAATTGGGGATCTTAAATTGTTATGTGATTGGTCACATTACATCTGGGAAGGGGTGTAGTAGTAGTCTGCAAGTTTTGAAGTGATTGTAATTTGTTCAAATGTCTATCCTTATAGAAAGCCTACAAACATGGGTATGTTATTACATTACAAGAGCAATCACCCATACGCTTATAAAAAATCGGTCATGTTAAACCAGTTTTTAAATTTAAAATGTTTTAAAATTTTTAATATCAAAAAATTTTAAAATGCTTTTAAATATTCCGCCATACAGAGTGCATTACAGGCTGAGATAAACAAACTAACTAAGAGATTCCTTAATAGAGGCTATCCAATCACCTCTATTAATAAAATTAAATTGATTGCCCAAGAAAAGATAAAAAAAACAACTACCAGAAAACAAATATAGACAAAAAGCATTTTATTACAGTTCCACATATATAGAATAATGGTATAATAAACTGAATGACTTGTGTAAAGGCGCCGATTTGAAAATAATAGCTAAACCTATAAATAAATTGTATACATTATTAAGAAAACGTTTAACTAATTCTTCCCTACAACAAATACATGATTTGGTTTATAGCATTTCTTGCAAAGAATGCGATTCATCTTATGTAGGTTCTATGCGGGGGTGTTGGAATTTTACATTAAACAACACAAGGCTTCAGTTTGAGCGTCGAGAGAAAACACTTCAGAATTAGCATTTCATGCTGTAAATGAAGGTCATGCATTTCTCTTTAATGAAGCAAAAATAATTAATATTCAACATAATTAAAGTAAACTGCTTATTGCAGAAATGCTTGAAATAAAATTATGCAAAAATTCTATCAACATTCGTAGATCTTTTTTAATATTGGACGACTGGTCCTACGAACACATGTGCAATGAGGATTAAATTTCTTTTAAATGCAGGCGCAGCGGCGTCTTTTAGTTTCTTTCCATCCTGTGAACACATATGATCGAAAAGTTCTCGTCCAACTTAAGGAGGAAGAAAATGTCTTCACGTATTTGTTAATTGTTTTTTTTATACTATTTGAAATTTTGACTCAATGTTTTCCTATGTCGATAGTTGCGTCGCGGTTGATGGTTTTGGGGTCGGGTTGGTGCGTCAATGGTTAATAGTCGATCTCAGACTATTAATTTGCATTCGTGCTGACTGTATGGAACACATTAAGATGAAGTTTATCAATTTTTTATAATTTATCTATTTCACATGATGGACTAGTAGAGTACGATAAGAAGCCTGTCTATAAAGAAATCAAGGTAATCCCTGTATAATTAACTAATATATTATTAACATAATAATAATACTGTCATTAATGAAATTTATTGATCATATAGAACCAGTAGAAAATCACAAATTTTGGGCCCCACAGTGTTCTTTAATAGTGATCCAAACCAAATGTTTGGGTCCTCTAACCCTTTACCACCTCCCAATGTCAGACCCATACCAGCAAGGACATCAGACAATGCTGAATATAACAAAAAGATGAAAAAAGCATGCAGATGCAATGATGAAGAGCTAAACACTGAGTCATAAAGAACAGCCTATCTACCTTCAAAGGTTCAAGTTAAATGAAATAAACTTGAACCACACAATTAATAATTCTTAGAATTTAGTCTCCATCATCCCTTTTCTAAAGCCAAAAATTAAGAGGAAGGAGAGTTATTATACATGATTATTCCTTCGTGGGATCCTTAAAAAAAAAAAAAAATAAAAAAAAAATGGGAGTGCTACAGCAGCCATTAAAAAATGTATTGACCGTTATACATTAAGAAATGTATAACAGGAGTTTACTGTATCATATTTCAGTGTTCATATAAAGTTAAGTCAAATGAAGTATGTAACTGGTATACCAAATGTAAATATTGTTCTAAATCCTAGTCATATGATCATGTTAACTGGTTTCACACGTCTGTCATGTTAAATTGGGACTTGACATTTCAGAGGTAAAAAAAAAAAAAAAAACTTATATACCATGCATAAAAATTGCTGCTGAATGTAACGTGAAGTGGAATACTTTTCAGAAGCAATTACATAAATGTGATGTAAGAGTATTTTTAATTTAGACATTTGTTGATTTACACTTCATTTAATTTATATATTAAATTTACATATTTCCAAAATTTCAACCACCTTCAAACAACAGAACAAAAGAAATCCTTCCAAATAGATCTAATTTTCTACCTTATTAACGTAATGAAGAACACACTACTCAAAGTAATCTTAAAAACACTGATTTATTCAACTGTGTACTTACCCAAAGTTTTCAGTACCAGATGTTGACTCAATATTAAATTCTGCAACAGGAACTCCTCTTGCTGCTACCTCTGGAGCAAACATAGCTGCAGGATATACCACAGATGATGTGCCAATCTAAAAAGTCACGAACGGTTTGAAATTACTAAAAAATTTAAGTTAAATTGTGATAAAATAAAATTCCATTTTTCTACTCATATGGAAATATAACTTTTGAGGATAATTTTGATAAAAATCAAGAGATGATTTCTAATTTGAACCTCTATTTGAAACTTTGATTTTAAGCTTTTAACCTCAATTTTGCTTTCTTATTTTCTTATATAGGTATTTTGTTTAACATTTCACAAACAAAAAATATTGGCATTTTGTTTTGCTAATCAACACTTAAATTTCAAAAAACATTTTCAAGATGAATGGAAAATGAAATATCATTTATTACAGATTTCAGATAATTTCCTTCAACTATGGGAAAGGCAAACAAAGAAATAAATATCAGATCATGAAAACTATGAATAAAAAAAAGATTATTCTAAGATATTTAAGACAATCTCAAAAATCTAGATTTCCAACACTAGATTTTTGTCTTTGAAAGACTAGTTTTATAATCTCAAATCACAAAATTTTAATGACTACAAATTAAAAACTGTTCCCCCCCCCCTCAAGATCAATTGCCTTTAATGAAGCAGCAATGCAAACATCATGGAAGGTTGATGTCCGCATTGTTGTTGCATCTGGATGCAACCTTCCAAAATTGTCCATTTCAGGAAGTATGCCATTTTAATGATTGTAGATTGGATTTCTGAAGGGAGGGGACTTTGATACCTGTGCTATGTTTTGAAGAGTTAATAAACAGTTCTAATATTCACCTATTCACCACACCACCTACAACTGCCTCTGGAAAATGGGCATTTTCATCTTTAAGAATCCAGACAAAAAGAACAAAAGAGACTGAATAACCAAAACCTCATTAACACTGTAACAGCACCACCCATTTCTAATTTAGCACAATACAAAATGCACCTATTAAGTTTGCTCCATTTGCATAAGCAAAAAATATTAAACAGACTGCAATAAATATTGAAGAAAATAGGCACTGTAGTGCCTATTTTCTTCAGTATTTACTAGTCAATCCACATGTAATAACTTGGATTCTGAAGGTGCAAACAAGTACTCCTGACATCGTCTGTTCAAGTTGATCTAGCAGAAAACCTTTTTATTAAGCACACATACTTTGGAATGAAGTGGTTTTATTTTTGGTAAGTTTAGCACATTTTAATTAGTGTGTAATTCTATATCATAAATTGTAGCATAAGATATTTTCAAAAGTGTATTATAACTAGTAATTCATCAACCGTGCAATACCACCACTTTGCTTATTGGAGGCTTGAATTGGTGGAACCCATGTTTAGTCACTAGAGCTAAGTTCCTAGTGACTAAACATGGGTTTAGTCATGGGGAAGAGATGGGGAAGGGTTCACCATCTCTTCCATCATGCAGTATGACTGATGACTTTTGAGGTTATGATGGACATCATAGCGAGATCCAGTCTTCCTTGCATTTCGAGAGTACAGCTCTAAAATGGTGTTTGCAGGCTGGTCGCTGGTTAGTACACCGGACCGAATTTATTGGTAACTCTTTAGGAGGCTTCCAGATCAGCTAGTGTATAATCTTGTACCCTCTACTCTGTCAGATGGTGCCTCCATAGCCAGGTGGGCAGGAGCAGCACACGCTACTTGATTAGACCGGGGTTCAAGCCCGTGACCACCAAATATGGAGGATGCGGAAAGGTCAAGGAATGACCACTGCATATCCTTGGAGCAATATGGCCTTAGTTGCTAATGCTCCTAAAAACCAAATAACAAACAAACAAACTCTGTCAGATAGTGACTGGAGGGAGTCAGAGTAGTGTGTATGTGGGAGGGGGGGGACATCGTTGAGGCCAAGTTATGTCAAGGATCTGGGTATATTCTTACCATGTGTATGCCATATCCAAAAATTTCATTACTTCACACAGTATGTACCCCACCCGCTCCCACTTTTTCTAACTATCGAATACACCATGAATTGTCAAACTAATAGAGTAAGCTTATCTGCAAAAAGATCTAAAACTCCCAAACACTTTCTAGTTCATTTCACAAATATACATGGTCTCAATTCTAATCTCAATGATGTCCATTTCCACTTGCAGTCTGCCAAACCCCCATGTACTTTTTCTGACAGAATCTCAGTTAATTCAACTACTGTTCATCTCAATTGCCAAAATTATTCACTGTATGATTCCTTTCGCCTCAAAGGTGGTGCTTGTGCATATGTCTGTTTCGATATATTCCCTGTGAGAGACTTGGTAATTTGGAATCTCCTCTTTTTGATCTTCTCTGGCTTAAAATCTCTCTACCTCGTTCTTTCAAATTCATCTGTTGTCTCTACCATTCTCCCAACTCCACTAATCACTTGGAGCTCTATGACTTCCTCTCTTTGCAATTTGATTTTCTCCAGTCCAACTTTCCTAACAGTGAGGTAATTTTCCTTGGTGATTTTAATGTTCACAACTCCGTTTTCTAGTCACACCAACCCAGCTGGTCGAAAAGTCAAATACTGAGGCTTTTGCAATTACTAATGACCTTGCACAGATTGTTCATTTACCTACAAGAATACCGGACATACAGCCAACAAAGCTTGATCTTTTTCTCACAAACAACCCTTCTAAGTACAAAGTGAGTGGTCCTTTAGGCACCTCAGATCAGAACTTTGTGATTGTCTCTTCTCCAATGGAGCCTTTATCTCACGGCTATTCCCAACCTTGTGTTGTTTGGCATTACAAGAATGCAAAATGGGATGACATGCAAGATTTGTTTTCCTTGGTCGGATTACTGTTTCAAAACTTTTGATGTCAACGTTTGCTCAGATCGTGTCAGTGAAATTATTCTTATAGGAATGGAATCCTTTATCCCACACTCCACTTTAAAATCTCATCCTTTATCTAAACCTTGGTTTTCCAATAAATGTGCTAAGGCTGTTCAAGAGATGAATGTTGCATATAGCAATTTGCTTGTTTCCAATTCTTCAGTTTCATTTTCTGCCTACAGCAAAGCTCGCAACAATTGTAAAGCAGTTATTAATCAGTCGAAACTAGAAAACCTTCTTCTTACCCTAATGGTAGCCAAGTATTCTAGTCTCTTGCCAAAGCTATTGGCTGCAACTTTTGCCCATCACTGCTCCCAGCTCTGTCCAAACCCGATGGTTCTATTGTCACTTCAGCCAAGGATAAAGCTGACCTGCTAGCATCCCATTTTCCTTCCAACTCATGTATTTATAATTATGGTAAAACACCTCCCACCTTGCTCCATTCAATGCCTCCTGTGGTGTTCCGTCAAAAGGATTTTAACGAATCTTGATGCTAAGAAAGTTCCAGGCTCTGATGGTATTTCTCCACTTGTTCTCAAAACCTGTGCTCCTGAATTTACTCCTATTCATTGCCGACTTTTTTCACTTTCTTATTCCAAAGGTGTTTTTCCTTCTGCTTGGAAATTTGCTCATATCCAGCCAGTTCCTAAAAATGGTGACAAATCCCTCCCATCCAATTATCGTCTCATTGCAATTACTTTGACTCTTTCTAAAATAATAGAGAAATCAATTAACTGCCAACTCTTAAACCTCCTGGAAACCTTCCGTCTGATCAACGATTGCCAGTATGGATTCCGCCAGTGTTGATCCACTGGTGATATTCTGGCTTATGTTACCCATATATGGTTAATATCAATGGAAAAGTTCAGTGAAAAGTTCAGTTGATCATGTTTGGCATAAAGGTCTTCTAAACAAGCTTCCATCTTATGGTTTACCAACTGTTTTATGTAATTGTTTATCCAGTTTTCTCTATGATTGCTCACTGAGGGTGATGGCTCTCTGTCTTCTAACTTTTCTACCAATGCTGGTGTCTCCCAAGGTTCAGTTCTTTCCCCCACTCTTTTCCTCTTGTATATTAATGACCTTCTTCCATTGACTGTAAATCCTATTCATAATTTTGCCAATGATAGCACACTGCATTCCATTTTCCATTTTGGGAAGTTGAATCTGCTCACGAGTTTGCTCAATCAGCTTCAACTTCTCGAATATCTGCTACCAATTCATTAAATGCCAATCTTCAGGTAATTCTCCAGTGGTACAAAGGCAACTTAGTTGATTTCAATCCTTCTAAAACTCAGTCTTGTCTTATATCTCGCAAAAAGGATTCTTCTGCTTCTATTTGATGACACTCCAATTTCTAGGCAAAATGATATATATCTCTTTTGGGGATTACCCTGTCTTCTAATCTCTCTTCGCACAAGCACATTACAAATATTGCTTCCTCTGCATCTAAAAAACTTGGTTTTTTCTTTCGCTCTCAGCGTTACTTTTCTTCCAAACATCTATTTGCTCTACACAAAGCGCAAATCCGCCCTACCATCGAATATTGTTGCCACATCTGGGGTGGTGCCTCCAAAACCTCTCTCAGGCTTCTAGATTCCGTTCAGAAGAGGGCAATTAGCTTAATTAATGACTCATCTCTAACAGAGTCTCTCCACTTGCTGGCCCATAGACATACTGTTTCTACTGTATGCCTTTTCTACAGATAGTTCCATGGGTGCTGTTCTTCTGAATTGGCTTCTATAATTCAGCTTACTCTTCCAAAGCAGTCCGAACATGTGCTTCAACCACTCAATCCTTTTACTGTCCAAGTTCAAACTCACAGAAGCAACTTTTCTTCTTTGTCATTTATTCATTCAACTTCTGTTTTCTGGAACAACCTTCCTTCATACGTATTTACATGAAAATTATAGTCCACAGATGTTCAAGTCTAATGTAAACAAATATCTTCTTTCATCTTCTCAACCTCCAACCCAAGCCCAGTACTATAGGTTCTATTACCTCTCGTGTTTGGAGTTTTCATAAAAAAAAAAAAAAAAATATATATATATTTTAATAATGGTTAATACAAGAGCAAATTTGAAAGCTACACAACACAGGACTGCATTGACAGGAAAAGCTACAGACATTTCCCCATGAATAATGAGTTCATTGCTCATAAATTCTCCATATCTGGACACATTTCTTGTGTCCTGGTATGGAGACTGCAAAAAAAAAAAAAAAAAAGACATCAAGCTTCTTAAAGGGTCTGAAAGCAGGTAATGTGCCTCTAAGGATCAGCTAAAGGGCAGCTATATGAGGAAAGACTGAAAATGTGGGCTGCAGAGCTTGGAAACTGGACATCTGACTGAAATGTATAAGGCTCTGAAAGGTGAAAGTAAAATGAAGGAAGATGAAATTTTCACCATTATGATTCCAGAATGAGGGGCCATAAATTAAAATTACAGAGGGGAAAGGTTCTTCCTGCAATCCAGAGGTTACTGGACTACAGGAAGTTTTCTTTTGGCCAGCAAGTTGTTAATAATTGGAATAAGTTGCCTCCAAGGGTGGATAACAGCTTGGGAAAATTCAAAGCTGAGCTGGATAGATACCTATGTGAGAAGAGAGTCAAATAGGTGGTTTATTTAAATATATATATTATGTTTGGCCAGTGAAGCAACAGCCCACATCAGTACACTGGCATCACTTGATGCCAGTGTACTGATGTGGGATTTATTTAAAGATGTAACTACCATCGGGTAAAGGGAAGGGTTTTTAATTTCATAAAGGTGACTACAATGGTTTCAGACAATTTTTAAATTCTATATAGTGGAACAAACTGATGATGTTACCAACAGTAAATGCTAAATGGGAAGCATTCATGGAATTAATCTTGGAAGCTACTAGGCTTTTCATACCAACTAAGAAATACTCTTCAAGGTTTAGGCCTAAATGGATGTCAATTGAACTAATGAGACTAGTGGCAGAGAGGAAAAATGCATGGGATGCATATAAATTATCAGGCAACACAGAAGCTTATGACAGATATAAGCTAGTCTAATCAAGTCACAAAGGAGGTTAGGCAAGAGAAGCCAGATTACGAGAAATCTTTGGCAAATGGTGCAAAGAAAAACAGCAAAGACTTCTTTACTTATGTAAACTCTAGAACAGTGGTTTGCAAGAGTTTTTTTCTGGTGGCTGCACAATTCCTCACAAAATGTAATAAATCTAGTACGTTTATTAAAATGCTGGTACTCTGGATGAACGTTCATGTCTCATACCGTAATTTTAATAAACGTACTAGATTTATTATGTCTTGTTAGGAATTGTGATATTTTATTGTATAAAAATTAATTTTTTTAAATGTTGAAATTTTATATATAAAAAATTTTGATATTTATGAAAATTGTCTGGTGGCCGCACATTTATGAATTATTTAGATATTTATGAGATATTTATTAAGATATGAGATTTGAGATTTATTAAGATATTTATGAAAATTGTCTTGGTGGCTGCATTTGGCCACCGCAGCCGCACTCGAGAACCAGTGCTCTAGAAAAAAGGGGATGAATTAGATTGGTCCACCTGATATCAGTGGTTCGACTGTTGATGATCCTGCTCAAGTAGCTGACAAACTGAACGAGTACAGGTAACTCTTGTTTAATACGGCAGTTAGGTTCCTATAAAATCTTGTGTAGTGTGAAACTGTGTTATATGGGACTAAGAACCAGTACATAAAAGGGGTGGGGGGGTTACATTCCAACAGCTAACAAAATTACATAATTTTTTATAACTATCGGAAACTTAGTTTTTATTAAAAACTGATAATGCACTGATAATATAAGTTCATTACCTGACATATATGTATAACAATCTGTAATTTTTTAAATTTTCTTTTAGTTCATTCAATTTTCTTCCTCTTCATTGCTGCTAAGTACAATCAAATGAGGTTTTCTTTCTTGAAGATCTTCACCTTCTGCGGCATCTAGATTTCATATATCTTCTGCTCTCTTTACAAAATCAGTAACCTGGGTTTGCTTTCTTTTGCTTGATAGACCCTTGTAAATTTCATGGTATGGAGTTAAGGATGTTTGAAGCTCCCTTTTGAACTTTGTGCTCCTTTCAGTTGAAAGATGTGCATTCAAAAAACAAGATTCTAATTGCTCAGCTAAGTTTATGCATTCCCATATGCTTTTTAGTGTAAAATTTGAAACTTAAGAATTTTCATCTGCACTATCAACCTCTGAATTGATTTGGTTTACCTCCGATGCCATTTCCACCAAATCCACTTCACTAGCCTCTTTTTCTTGAACATCTTCAGTAGTCATTATCATCAAAACCTTCCCGTCCTACCGACTTGGCAAGTTCTACTATCACACCGATTCTGTTGTCTGCCGGTTCGACCATATTCCCTGAATAAATTGACTCTGGCCATAC
This sequence comes from Mastigoproctus giganteus, assembly GCF_048544385.1. Taxonomy (NCBI): domain Eukaryota; kingdom Metazoa; phylum Arthropoda; class Arachnida; order Uropygi; family Thelyphonidae; genus Mastigoproctus; species Mastigoproctus giganteus. The sequence continues at coordinate 173,449,400 of NC_143583.1, forward strand.
ATTTTTCCACATGTATTTAATGTTGACGGTTTTACTTTAAGCAACAAAGCTATGATTCCAATACAGTCCACAATCGAAAAATGTCTCCATGCCTCTATCACTTCACAATAGATTCGGAATCAGTTTTTTCCAAAATCCATCGCAATGAATTTTAATGCCTTGATCTAGCTGAGTTAAATAAGTTGTATTAGGTGGTAGGAAATTTACTTCAACGTTTGGATGGCCTGGTGCATTACCCAATAGTAATAAATCTTTGAAATCTAGATTTTAATGCTTTAAATAGTTTCCACAGCTGACACAAAACAATTTCAAAACCATTCTCTAAATAAATTGGCTGTTACCCAAGCATTTTTGTATGCTTTCTAATATAACGCGTTTTTATTTACACCTTTCATTGCATGAGGATTAGAGGATCTGTAAACTACCATAAGTTTTATCATGTAACCTCCTGATGCGTTACTGCACATAATGTTACGTGATTTTTTGATTCTTTAAAACCTGGTGCAGTTCTCAATTTTTTTGAAATAAATTGAAAATAAACATTCTGTTGGGCATGTTTTTCCACTAAAGACCTGTATCATCGGCATTGAAAACTAGATGTGGCATGTATCTGTGCTCTGCAATAATTTTTTGAAATTGCTCTGCATACTTTTTGGCAGCTTCATTATAAATCTGAATCAGCCAATGCACCTTTCCCTTGAATTCTTATGTAACGAGAAGTGGTTTTTAAATTGCTCAAACCGAACTTTACTGGCAACAAACTCTGGGTTAACGGAAGATTCTCCATTTTATTTTACATGGTTATAAATTATTTTTATAAATATAAACATGGTTATAAATATAATTTGTTTAATTACATGCCATCTAAATGGGATCCATTTTTTACTGCTATTGTCAATCCAAATACTGAGTGCTTTTTCCATTTTCAAAATTATTGCTGCTTGGGAACAAACTGTCATATTTACAGAAATGAAAGATTCTGCCACAACAGCAGTTCTAATTTTATGTTTCATTTTTTTTTTAATGGTCTGGATTGTTCATTTAAATTTAAACTTTTTGTAACGTATGATACCTTTTCTCCCTTTTTAAGACAATCCAAAATTTGTATCTCTAGAGATATGAAGTTTCTTTTGAGTAGTGCTTTTTTACTTTCCTTAGGCATAATTTAGGGTTGGAATTTAATTCACAACAGAGAAATTATTCTAATACAGTTCTTAAGAACAAAGTTTAGTAAAACATACCCTGAAAAATTTATAAACGATCAAATAAAAACCAAAATAACCTTACAAAAACCTTAAAAGTCACAATTTTTTTGATTTCAAACAAGCACTAGTTCAATAGCACAGAATCTAAGGCCCCGAGTGCCAAGCGATTTTCTTGAGCGATAAATAAAGTGATTTTCTGAGTGATTGCATTCCGTTTTATTTCCAGTGTCTTTCTTATTCTCAGTTCTTTTGAAGTGGTTCTGTACTTAACAGATTTTGAGTAAGAATCCAGAAAGGAAAATCACCTTTCTTTTCTTAGCGTATTAATCAATTCTTTCACTAACAAACTAACCTCTCCAGGTGCTTGGTCACTAGGTGGCACTAGTGGCACTAGTCTCCCCGTGGTGGGGCCGGAAACCTGAAAGGAAAAAATAATTCTTTCGGGGCAAAAATGAAGAACTCTTTATTACATACAAAACGCATGCGCCGTACACAATACCCCTCATGGGTACAAGCCATCTATTCTACAAACCAGGTTTCACCTGGATCGTTGGATAAAACTGAACACAATTGGCAGCAAGACGATCCAAACGCATCTACTGCCAAGAGACAAAGAAAGATGTGACCCAGACCATCTCTTCAGACTGCAGCATATGGGAGAGAGAAGGAAGTTCAGAAATATAAAACCGAACATAAGGTCACATACCAAGAAACCAAAAAGCAGATACCACTACTTCCAGCAGTGAGATCATATGCAGCAGCACCGGCAACTACAGTGCAGAAAACAAAGGTAACTGCAACACAGACTGATATCTCAGTCCCGCCTAACATCTCAATAGAAGACTGGGCGCATAACCTCCTTTTACAAACAAAACCAAAAGTTGATCAGGCAATTAATACACCCATTATAATCTCACCAGATGCTGAAGATCCAACACCAAGAAACAGTACAAATCCCACCAAACAAGAGAAAAATACTGACAATATGGAAATCGATGAAAAAGCGCAAGAAGATGAACCAGTCCTGGAACTTTATGCAACTGATGACATGGACAGTGGGGGCCGACCAAGCTTCCCTAAAAAAAAAAAGAAAAAATCAAAACAGATCGATTCAAACAGGCAGCCAATCGTAAGTCATCTGAATCAGTTTCTAAACCCAAATAACGTGTACACTTCTTCAGTGGAATTGTCGTGGCATTCGAAGTAACCTAAACGATATCAAAGATCTTATTTCCGTCTATGCTCCTGCAAGTGTCTGTTTACAAGAAACAAACCTAACTCCGAAAATAAGTATTTCAATCAAGTACTACAATATATATAGGCAAGATCTTAAGACGACAACAGCTCGTGGAGGAATTGCCATTTTGGTTGACTCTAATATTCCATCCAAGCGTATTCAGCTGCAAACACCCCTTGAAGCAGTCGTAACTGGAATAACATTGACCATAGTTTCCTCTTTACCTTTCACCTAATCATACGTATTCACTGCAAGATTTAGATGACTTAATTGAACAATTACCATCTTCATTCTGTTTGATGGGAGACCTAAATGGGCATCACATCATTTGGGGATCACTTCATACAGACAAAAGAGGACAAATGATCAAAAAACTTCTAGACAGCAGGAACTTAACACTCTTAAACACAGTGTACCCACATCCATATCCCAACAGGGACTACCTTCACAATTGATCTCACCATCTGTTCCCCAGCTCTCTTTCCTCTTCATGACTGGTCTGTTTCTGATGATCCCTACAACAGTGATCATTATTCAGTTGTTGTTGTTGTTTGGTTTTTAGGAGCATTAGCAACTAAGGCCATATTGCTCTGGGGATGTGCGGTGGTCATTCTCTAACCTTTCCGCATCCTCCATATTTGGTGGTTACGGGCTCGAACCCCGGTCTTATCCGGTTGTGTGCCACCTACAAGCAAATGACATACCACAATGTATAAGAGGCACAAAATGAAAATTTTGCAAAGCAAACTGAGAAAAATACCAATGTACTGCTTCTTTAGATAAGAAAACTATAAGATATTCTGATATCAATAGTGCTGTTACTTACGTCACAAATAAAATAATCTCTGCAGCAAATATTGCAATACCAAAGACAGCTAACCAGTTCCACAACCACTACAAGCAGTGGTGGAATGAAGAATGCTTGGAAGAAAAAAAAAGAAAAAAATAAGGCTTGGAATCAATTCAGAAAGTTCCCCACCACCACCAATCTCATAATATATAAGAAAGCCAGAGCAAAAGCATGTTATATACCCCGGAAATCTCAAAGAGTCCTGATATCTTTTGCAAGCAAAACTAATAGAAATACAGACACCAGAATTATCTGGAATAAAATTAGACAAATACCAGGCAAACATTCAACTGTCCCTAAACTGATCATAAGATGGAAAGGTCATGACATAACTGAACCAGAAAAAATTGTAAATCTACTAGGAGAAACAGTTCAGGAATTGTCAGCAACAACATCATACAGACCAATCTTTCAAATATATAATGCTCAAATTGAAAAATGCAAAATTAATTTCCATGCAGCTCATGAGATTTCATACAACCAACCCTTTACTATAAATGAATTGCATAAAGCCTTAGCCAAATCTAAGCAAAGTGCAGCAGGTCCGGATGGAATCCACTATCAAATGATTAAACATCTCACTAAAAATTCTTTATGCATGCTCGCTCTTGCTATATAATAGGATATACCTTGAGAATACATATCCAGACTCTTGGTGACATTCGTTTGTACTGGCCTTTCCAAAACCTGGGAAGGACCATTTAAACCCATATAATTATCACCCCATTGCCCTCACTAGCTGCTTAGGTAAAACTTTAGAAAAAAATGGTGAATAATCGGTTAACATAGTTTCTTAACTTCATAACCTCCTTAGTCCTAGCCAATACGGTTTTCGGAAAAACAGATCAACAATAGACATAATTGAAATTATGTCTATTGTTGCAGGCATTCAATACTACCTGGAGATATGGTATCCTTCATGAATTGCACAAATCAGGACTTCGAGGCCATCTACCGAAGTTCCTTCAGAACTTCATGTCTAAAAGAACTTTTCAAGTCCACTACCATCATATTCTGTCTCTAATATACAATCAAGAACAGGGGGTCCCCCAAGGCTCAGTGCAACCCTTTTCGCTATCAAAATCAACCCTATAACAGAAGTTATTCCAGCAACAGTAGAAACCTACCTATATGCTGATGACCTCATGTCACTCACAGAATATGCGGACAATCGAGAGGCAGCTTCAATGTGCTATTAACAAAATAGAGTCCTGGTCCATCTATAATGGATATCGAATCTCAGTACAAAAGACAGCGGCAATACACTTCTGCAGAAAACGAAAGATGCATCCTGATCCAGAACTAAGAATAAGCAATCAACAAATCCCACTCAAACATAGTATCCGACTAATCATGGATCAAAAAATAACACAAAATATCTACGTACAATGTGCTTAAAAAAAATAATGATTTTTATCGTGCAATGATAAGATCTAGATTAGATTATGGTTCTCCCATTTACTCCTCAGCTAGGAAAAGTGTGTTGAACTGGTTAGATCCAATTCGTCACAGTGCATTACGTGTTGTTTCCGGAGCCTTTCGTACCTCGCCTGTGTATAGTCTATAACACAGAGATCCATGAACTCCCACTCAATCTTCGTAGACAAGTTGTTCTTCTGAACTATGCTGCGAAAGTTCAAAGCCTTCCTGGACATCCAACATGACAATATACCGAAATGGGAAACCTTATATGCAAACAAACCTAACACATGCAAACCTGCAGGCATCCGACTAACAGAAATAGTCTCACAATTGAACTTAAGTATGGATAAAATCTACCAAGATACCCCCACATCCCTTCCACCGTGGGAAATCAGTTCAGTTGACTGTGACATGGTCTTCATAAAATGGAAACAGAACAATATCCCAAGTCAACATATAAAACAGCTACATTTCTCTTATGTAACGCAATTCTCTGACTATTCTCATCTGTACACTGATGGATCCAAGATGGATGCACATGTTGGTGCTGCAGTCGTATTGTCAAACAGCATTATTTCACAGTCTCTTCCAATAGAGTGCAGTATCTATAGTGCTGAATTGTTTTCAATAAGTCTCGCCCTAGATCACATTGCCAAAACTTCTCTCGTAAAAAGTATAATTTTCACAGATTCATTAAGTGCAATATATGCTTTACAGACAGAAGATCGTCCATCTCATCCGTATGTAAGAAAATTTTATCACATCTTAGAAAAAGAAAACAAAGAGTCAGATTCACTTGGATTCCTGGACATTCCGGAATACTTGGCAATGAACGTGCGGAAGATGCTGCAAAACATCCATCAAAAGAAAATTCTCACTTGCATAAAATTCTGCTCAATGACTTTAAAAATGTCAATTGAAAAGCCTCTGAAAATACATGGGTGCAGACCTGGAAATCTCAAACAAACAAATTATACCGAATAAAACAACAGCAGAAATCCTGGAAATCAAGTTTTCGGTCAAACAGGCACGAAGAGGTTATCCTCACCCAGCTTCGCATCGGCCACACGCATTTAACATACTCTTACTATACTCTTACCTCCTAATGAAAGACGATCCTCCACAATGTCCACAGTGTCTGACCACACTAACAGTGAAGCACATCATCATAGAATGTCCACGATACCAAATTGCCCGCCAATCAGCTTTCAAATCGCATTCAAATGAGCCATTAAGCCTTGAGCTCATTATGAGAGAAAAATCAAATGTCAGTGAACTCTTTTTATACCTCAGTTTAATAAACCTAACCAATCATATCTAATATGTAGTAACAACGTAACAGGAAATAACAAAATTTGAACAGGTGCAATATAGCCGAAGCTGCTCTTGCACAATTAAACTCCAAACAACAACAGAATCTAACACAGGGATGTCCAAACAAAATGAAATATGGGAGTTTTCCAATAATTTTTTTTGTATAATGACTAGCGAGTCAACAGTGGAATTTCACAAAAAGAATGGAAACGTTGAAAAATTACATCCAACATAATAGCAGGGTTCCCCCCAACACAAAAATACTGTGTTATGCGAGGTTTGCCACAGCTCTGTGTTAGAGTGAAACCGAGTAACATATTGTGCGAGGATTTCCACAACTTATCAATCATGTCAGAGTGAAACCGAGTGCCATGTTGTGTGAGGATTGCCGTAATTTATCAATAATAGTAATAGCGGTATGTGATGCAAGAAAGCAAGCGTATGACCTGATGTAGCATCAGCCAAAAAAATTTCACACAACCATTCCCTCTAAATGTTTGTCCAGTTCCTCCTTAAATTTATTTAACCTATCAACTTCAACAATGACAGATGGAAGTTTGTTCCAGCAATTAACCATCCGCTGGCTAAAGGCAAATTTTCGCACATCTATTCTACAGCTGGATTTTAACTTCCCAGATATTGACTGGAACTTGTGGGTTGGTCACTCACACACTAGTCAGACTTTTGTGGATTTATTGGATGATTGTTTTCTGCAGCAGCATGTTCGAGAGGCAACCAGAGAAAGTAACACTCTTGATCTGGTTATCAGCAGTGATCATTCGTGTATTAAGAATTTGCAGATAAAGGAACCACGAGGTGGCAGTGATCACAGTGTGCTGAAGTGGGATTTACTCAAAGAGGTAACTACCGTCAGGGGTAAAGGAAAGGGTTTTTGCTTCCGTAAAGGGGAGTACAGTGGTCTCAGACAGTTTTTAAGTTCTGTACAGTGGGATCAACTGACGATGTTACCAACAGTAAATTCTAAGTGGGAAGCATTCAAAGAATTAATCGTGGAAGCTACTAGACTTTATATACCGATTAAGAAATATCGTTCAAGGTTTAGGCCTAAATGGTTATCAAATGAACTAATGAGACTCGTGACAGAGAAGAAAAATGCATGGGATGCATATAAATTATCAGGTGACGCAGAAGCCTGTGGCAGATATAAGCTAGTCTGTAATCAGGTCACAAAGGAGGTTCGGCAGGCGAAGGCGGATTACGAGAAATCTTTGGCAAAAGATGCTAAGAAAAACAGCAAGGATTTCTTTACTTATATAAACTCTAAAAGGAAGGGGATGAATATGATTGGTCCACTTGACATCGATGGTTCGACTGTTGATGATCCTGCTCAGATAGCAAACAAACTGAATGAGTATTTTGCATCTACATTCACACGTGAGGAAGTATTAAGGTTTGAAAATGGCAGAAGGTTATGAAATTGTAGCAGTGTGCTTAATGATTTTGTAATAACTGAGAGCAAAGTGGAGGAGAAATTGTTGAAGTTAAACACAAGAAAGGCACCTGGGGTGGATGGGATCTATCCAGTTATTTTAAAGGAGGCGGCAAAGCAACTAAGCAAACCCTTAGCCATAATTATGAGAGCATCCTTGGACTCAGGGGAGGTTCCCACGGACTGGAGATGTGCAAATGTGTCCCCAATTCACAAAGGTGGATCGAAGGGTGACACGAGTAATTACAGACCAGTTAGTTTAACTTCTGTTCTGGGTAAAATAATGGAGTCGCTGGTTAAAGATGCATTGCAGGATCATCTAGACAAGACTGCAGCAATAATTCAAACACAGCATGGGTTTGTTAAGGGAAAGTCTTGTCTGACAAATTTGATTGGTTATTATGATGTGGTCACAAAGGAACTGGATGCAAAAACTAATTTTGATATCATATACTTGGATTTCAGGAAAGCTTTTGACACTGTTGCGCATGAAAGACTACTGTACAAATTGGAGCAGAATGGTATTAAGGGTAAGTTGCTACAATGGATAAAAGGATGGTTAAGTGGGAGAAGACAGAGGGTGGTAATCAATGGGTGCTGCTCTTCGTGGACTAATGTTATTAGTGGAGTCCCACAGGGTTCGGTGTTGGGTCCACTGTTGTTTTGTGTATTTATCAATGATATTGATGAAGGTATATCAGGCTTAATGTCGAAGTTTGCAGATGACACAAAGGTTGGCAGGGTTGTTAATGACAGTAATGGCAGTGTGCTACTGCAACAGGATCTAGATAATTTGGGCAGATGGGCTAAGAAGTGGCAACTAAAGTTCAACCTTGACAAATGCAAAGTACTGCATATGGGTAGAAGTAACCCCAGAGAAACGTACCAACTGTGTGGTACTACACTTAAGGTGGTAGAAAATGAAAAAGACCTGGGAGTAATTGTGCAGTCAGATATGAAGTTTTCTGAGCAGTGCAGACAGGCTGCTAGGGCGGGTCATGGGGTTTTGTCAATGATATATAGGAATTTTGCTAGCAGGGAAAAGGAGGTGATTGTCCCTCTGTATAAGGCAATGGTCAGGCCACGCCTTGAGTACTGCGTACAGGTCTGGAGGCCTCATTTTAGGAAGGATGTAGATTTGCTTGAGCGTGTACAGAGAAGAGCAACACGATTGGTGAGGGGAATGAAGGGATTCTCTTACCAAGAGAGGCTTAAGTTCTGCAAATTGCAGTGGCTGGAGACTAGGCACCTGCGCGGTGATCTGATTGAGGTCTATAAGGCCTTGAATGGGTTGAGCACGCTGAATTCTGATGGGATCCTTCCACTTGTTCAGATTACCAACCTACGAGGACATAATTTCAAATTAAGAAAGGACAGATGTAGAATAGATGTGCGGAAATTTGCCTTTAGCCAGCGGGTGGTTAATTGCTGGAACAAACTTCCATCTGTCGTTGTGGAAGTTGATAGGTTAAATAAATTTAAGGAGGAACTGGACAGGCATTTGGAGGGAATGGTGTGATTTTTTTTTTTTTTTTTTTTTGGCTGATGCTGCATAAGCTCCTACACTTGCTTTCTTGCATCATGTGCCACTACTACTACTACTTTCCTCAATTTGAATTCATGCCCCCTTAGGTTCATAATCTGAACAAGTGGAAGAATCCCATCAGAATTCAGCGTGCTCAACCCATTCAAGGCCTTATACCTCAATCAGATCACCTCACAGGTGCCTAGTCTCCAGCCGCTGCAATTTGCGGAACTTAAGCCTCTCTTGGTAAGTGGATCCCTTTATTCCCCTCACGAATCTTGTTGCCCTTCTTTGTACACGCTCAAGCAAATCTACATCCTTCCTAAAATGAGGCCTCCAGATTTGTACGCAGTACTCAAGGCGTGGTCTGACCATAGACTGACCGTGGTCTGACAGAGAAACATACCACACAGTTGGTATGTTTCTCTGGGGTTACTTCTACCCATATGCAGTACTTTGCATTTGTCAATGTTAAACTTCAGTTGCCACTTCTCAGCCCATCTTCCCAAATTTTCTAGATCCTGTTGCAGTAGCACACTGCCATTACTGTCATTAACAACCCTGCCAACCTTTGTATCATCTACAAACTTTGACACTAAGCCTGATATACCTTCATCAATATCGTTGATAAATATACAAAACAACAGTGGACCCAACACCGAACCCTGTGGGACTCCACTAATAACATTAGTCCACAAAGAGCAGTGCCCATTTATTACCACCCCTGTCTTCTCCCTCTCAACCATCCTTTTATCCATTGTAGCAACTTACCCTTAATACCATTCTGCTCCAATTTGTACAGTAGTCTTCCATGCACAACAGTGTCAAAAGCTTTCCTGAAATCCAAGTATATGATATCAAAATTATTTTTTGCATCCAATTCCTTTGTAACCACATCATAATAACCAATCAAATTTGTCAGACAAGACTTTCCAGACCCATGCTGTGTCTGAATTATTGCTGCAATCTTGTCTAGATGATCCTGCAATGCATCTTTAACCAGTGACGCCATTATTTTACCCGGAACAGAAATTAAACTAACTGGTCTGTAATTACTGGTGTCATTTATCTCATGACTCAGACTGGTAGCTGTTATAGTCCCAACATATGTCACAATACCATGATAATTTGGCTGTGCATGGAGCAAGCGTGACTAAAGTTTTGATGAAATTTTAAATCATTCTTTCAGTGTTTTAGATGCTAACAAAAAAACAATATTCAAACATCATAAAACTTCACATGTTTAAAAATTATACAATAATGTAACTAAATAACAATATTTTATTATTTAAAAATTAAATTTCTTTAATATATATAGCATGAATTTTTTTTTTAAAATGAGGTGCTTGTATATCCTGAATGTATTAAGCAATCCCTATGCTGAAGACATTCTTCCTCTTGCTCAGACTACACACAAATTCAAATTGAGGAAGGATGGTTGATTGTTGGAACAAACTTCCATCTATTATTCTGTAAGTTGGTAGTTTGAGGAAATTAAAGGAAAAACTAGACAACCTATTGGAGGGGATGGGCATATGTGGAAATTTTATTGTTTTTTTTTTTTCCTGATGCTTTATAAGTTGTTTTCTTCCACTGTTTGCTATTACTAATACTAAGTACAGAGCAATATTGAGAAAAAGTCACAAAAAATGAAAGTATTTGCAATTCTGCCTAGACATATAAGAGCACATACATGATGAGAGAAATGGCAGTGAATCTGGACTAAGAGAGACTGTACAGGGATCAGATGCATTTAAATAGAAGAGGTGCAAGAATATTTTCTGAAGCTATCAAGGCACTATTAGTTGATTCAGAACACTAGTGGCTTGGAGGGGGGGGGGATATGCAAACTAATAGATTTACAGCAGCCGTAGGCAGAGGTGTAAGTGATTCCTGTACTGCATCTATTGGAACATGTAGCAGCTGGAAAGCAAGATATCGGAGACTTCAAGGACTGTTTGCAATTTTAATGGAACAAGCAAATACATGGACTGCATTTGGATTACTAAGAGAAAAACAGGTGTGTATACTTTTATGTATATTAATGCTAGTAGCATAGTAAATAAATTTGATAAATTTTAGGTAATGATCAAATCAATGTATGCAGACATTGGGGATATCAGGCACGGTATCATTCAGATGTAAGGGATTCAAGAATGTGCATATGGGGAGTACAATAAATACAGAAGGGATATGTTCGTATGTAATTTTTATAAGGGTGGCACCTAGAATGTCAATTCAATTCCATATCACTGTGAAAATACAGGTCACTGTAAAAAAAGGCCAGGCATGTGATTAGTGTGAGGTTTGTGTGAATTGGGTGTTTTCTGTTGCACTGGCCTCTTGGCCAGTGCAACAGAAAACCTGGACAGCTGTTTGAGTACTCGTCCTTTATAAGGGAAGTTGGCCCAGTTTTGCTATAGTACACTGACTATTTCATTAGAGAGACATTTGCATTATAGGAGAGAATGCAATACCTGTAGTGAGGACAACCTCTCTGGTAGCCCAAGCTGGGAAGAGAGGGGGGGGAAAGGTGGAGGGTAGTATAGAGACTTGTCAAAAAAACAGATTAATCAAGCAAAAAAAAATCCTAAGTGGCAGAACTTTCATTATTGACACTATTCACAGCTTTCATTATTGACACTATTCACAAAGACTTCCTGTGCTTGAAAATATCTGAAGCAAACTAAGACTTGGAGATAAAGGAGATGTTGCTGACACTGAAGAAGGATAGATTCTTAGCCAGGAGAATATTTTTGAATAGATAACATTAGCTTTGAACAGCACATTCTGCAGAAAACAGAGATCAGTGTTATGGAGACTGAGGAGAAAATTTTTCATTCAGCAATCCATGCCCAGTGATCAAGAAGGAAGTTTCCAGACTGAATTTTTTCCATGCTCTTGATTTTTTTGTTTAGAAGAAACATAACATTGGGTAGTAACTTTTGCTTAGCAGAGCCTAAAGCAAAAGTATCCCATGTGGTCTGCCAGATATTTATTAATTCACCAAACCACCTTCTTTACTCATTCTTGGGATCAGCCTGCAGATGTCAAGTATACCTATAAGAATAATTATTTTTTTTTAAACAGAAACATAAATCCCCAATGGATAATAAGTGGGACATAGCCAGCTCTGAGGGCAACTGTGAAAACAGTTCTGCACACACCAGTAACAGATAATAACAGACTGCTGAATGGAATTAAATTTTGACTGGAATTTTTTATTACCTATCATGTGCCAACAGCATAAGTTACCATAGGGAGGAAGACTGCTAGTAAAAATACAGAGTTTTCCATAATAGACCCCTTCAGACCTTGAAATTTAAATACAGAACCCAAAAACATTTTAATTTTGAAACTCAGATGAAGAAAATAAGGGAAGAAGCTGAATTTGTGATTAATAATGACACTTAAATATTTAGTTTCAATCAAAATGAGTAAACATTGTTGGCAAACTTTGATTTGTGGTATTTACTGAAGTTTAGATTTGAAAAGCATGGACCAATTTTAAGTCTGTTGACTTGAGACCAAAGACACAGATCCGACAGCACCCAGTTAGAGTTGTTTTCAGTAATGACTCAAGGCCCACCTGAGAAAATTAAAGTCAGGTCATCAGCAAATGCGAAGACCTTAAAGTTTTCAAATGACGGGCAAGTTAGTCTTATAGAACAGCATTCTAGATGAGTGCCCCCTCTCAGAACACTGGCCTGGGGGCACCCTTGAAAAATTTGTCTGGTAATGTGTCTGGTAAAGGTGCTTAGACTTTAAAATGATCAGAAAAGTAGCTCCTGAAAAAGTTAGAAGGTTAGAGTTGAGGGGAACACCAGCAGAATGAAGACATTCAAAGGCATGTTTGACTCCCTCTGTTCCACCAGAGGGAGTCAAACATGCCCTCAAAGTCCACAAAAACAGCTAGCTCATTTTTCTGTAGAACTATCTAGTACACAAAGGAAAGACAGGAGAAGAAGGGGAGAGAGGAGTTATGCTTTTCGTTGAGAAGCACATAAAATCTTAGGCAGTGCATCCAGTGGACATGGATGATTTGTACAATGTGAGTCAGTTTGGTGTGACATAAGCACTGGGAAAACAAAAATGATAGAGTATTAAAAATTATTCAGATTTTGATTAACTACCATTAATTATGATATGTTTATTAATGAAATTTAAAGATTTTATAGAATGAAGTGCACAATGGTTCAATCCATTACATTAACCACCTGCCAAAAATGGAAAGATGGAATGGGTAAGCAAGTGTGAATGTCTTATTATGGGTGACTTTATTCTGCCCCAGATTGATTAAAATAAGTGGAAGGGGAAACTCACCATGGGAAAAAACTTATATGAATTAGATTATTATTATTTGTACCAGCATGTTAGAGAAAGTACTAGGAGTGAGAATATTCTTGACCTCATCATTACTAATGAATCAGATTCCATCACAGGGCTTAAAGTACAGGAACCATTGTCAGGAAGTGATCATTCAATCGTCAGTTGGAAGATGAAGAAAGATGTTGCAGTAGTTAAAGGTAAAGAAATGGGTTTTAATTTCAGAAGAGAGGACTTTGACAGTTTAAGGCACTACATGGCAGCTGTGAATTGGGTGGACTGCTGAGGGATGTCAAATACATTTGAATTATGGAATACTTTTAAAGCAAAAATCACAGAAGCCGAATGCATATATACCTTTAAGAAAATATTGCAGGAGATGGATGCTGAAATGGCTGGTGAAAGATAGCATGGGACAGCTACAGAGTGATGAAAAATACTGAAGTCTATAACAGGTACAAGTTGATTTGTTATAGTACCACAAATAAGGCTGGGAGGTCAAGGCTGCATATGAGAAAGCATTGGCAAAGAATGGGATAAGGAATTTTTCATGTATATGAATACAACAAAGAAGAAAGCTAATCAGATCAGAGCCTCACACACTGGGTGTGGGAAAGTCTTAGATAACCCAGTTGATGTTGCAGATAAACTGAATAGGTACCTTGCACTGGACTTTACTGATGAAAGATCCTTCATGCTGAGAAGAGGCTGTGTGAGTGAGGATGAGCCACATGAAATTAGTGATGTCGTAATTACAAATGACTGTTTATTAGAAAAACTTTTGAGCATAAAGGCAAGTAAGGCTTCCAGAGTTGATGGCATATACCCTGTAGTTTTGAGGGCAGGGGAAATTCCTTTGGATTGCCAATGTATCGCCAATACATAAAAGTGGTTCTAAGAGTGAAGCTGGTAACTACACACTAGTTAGTCTGACTTCAGGTAGAAAAAATAGAAGCAATGATTAAGAGTGCAATCCAGGGACATATAAATAGATATGGCATCCTGAAGGGTGCACATGGCTTTGTTAAGGGTAAATCATGCTTAATTATCTTAGTAGGCTATTTTGATATAGTTACTCATGAATGAATTTAGAGAACAATTTCGATATAGTTAGCATTAGCACAGGCACATTATGCAAGAAAGCAAGTTTATATAGCATCAGTCAAAAAAAAAAAAAAAACAAACAAACTTGGACCACTGTTGTTTCTCATTTTCCTAAATGACATCGTTGAAGGGATGATGTCAAAACTTGAAGAGTCGTTAATGATTAGTGCCAAGCAGCACTCCTTCAACAGACTTCAAACATGGTCAGAGAAGTGGTAACTATGTTTTAATGCTGCACTTGGAGAACAGCAATCCACAAATAAATTACACACTTGGTGGGGTTGAATTAAAAACAGTGGAGGAAGAAAGGGATCTGAGAGTTACAATATGGGCAGATTTCCAGGCTGCCTGCTAGTGTAAACAGGCACCCAGGGAAGCCCATGGTGTCCTATCCTATCACTGACATTACCCTGTAGAGATAGAGAAATCATAATCCCACTGTATAAGGCAATTGTAAGGTCACAATCTGGAATACTGTGTTCAAGTATAGAGACCTCATCTGAAAAAAGACATTGTTTCTTGAAAGGATCCAAAGATGGGCAACTTGAATGGTGAGTTTGGCAGAAGGACAATGTATGAGGAGCGACTCAATTATGTGGGATACAGAGATTAGGTCACCTCACAGGCGACCTGATTGAGGCTTATAAAGCACTGAGAGGGATTAGTAAAATGAATGAAGGTAGAATTCTCACTGTTATAAAGAATTCCAAAACTAGGAGTCATAAATTCAAATTACAGGGATTGAGGTTTAGATTAGAGCATAGGAAATTCTTTTAGAGCAAGTCGGATTGCTGGAACAAGTTGCCTTCGCAGGTAGCGAGGGTGACAGTTTGAATAAATTCAAAGTTCAACTGGATAGTTGAACCACACCCACTCAGTTACCTGTGTGGGTGTGGAGGGAAGTATATAATTTGCATTTTCTTTTCTATTTTTTTTTTCCCAGCGCAACAAAAGCCTGTGGCTTCCTTGCACTATATGGTGAATACTATTATTATTACTATTATAAAATATAATAATAAATGGAAAAAGACAGCAAATAACTGAAAAATGTTGTTCAAACACATAATAAGCAAAATCAAAGAATTAATTATTTAAAGAATATTAAAATATGTCAACAAAACAGATTAATACTCCATACTTTTCCTAAAGGATGGTATGATAATACTGAAAAACGACTTACTTGCCCTTTGTCTAAAGGAAATATTTTGATTATTTTCATGCAGGATGAGGCTTTAGGTTTATCGAAGATGTGCTGTTAATACAAAAGTTGACACAGTCAAGTGGAGATATCATATGGAAATGAATGGTGGAAATTTTCAAAAATGGACCAAAGAAAAAGTGATTCTAAATTAGCCATCAAATTCTGTTGTAGTTGTGGATAACAATTTATACCATAACTGTGAGATCAACAAGACACCTACTTTATCAAATCTAAAAGTAGATATATAAAAAAAATGGCTCAGAGAAAATAACATTCCACATAATGATTCAACTAGCAAAATTAAATAACCAACTTTATGGTAAGAAAGTATTATCTGAACAAAGTTTCAAAGAGACAGGAGTATAGAAATGGGCTGCTTGCTGCCAAAAAGTAGAAAAAACAGAAATTGACCATACAGTAATTAATATTGGAGATGAATCATTATCATCATAAACCATCAATGAAGATGAATAATGGCATGTACTGATGTCAAAGAAAGTTTATACCTATTTTTATTTTCTTAAACCAATAGATAATTTTTTGTACCTGGGCTTTTGAATGGAATTTGTAAAACTGTCTCTTGGCAATTCACTTTATGTGGCTGCTGGCATAATTTTGTAAATAATAAGAAATATTATTATACATCTGAGGTGTTTATTTTTATATTTCTTTCATGTTAAATAAATAATTCACCACTTCATATAAGTAACCATTTATCCCCATGACCCTGAAATGGCATCTATTCCACTACTCAAGGTCATGCACAAATCCAGTTGAAACACCTAATACTTCCACCCAGAAGCTCCAATTCTAAAGATATAACAATTTAAGTCATCATTTCATAAAAAATTATTTGCATATAAAACAATAATTAAATGCAGCAATTGAAAGAAGAAACTAACAAACTGTACTGACAATTTTAAATGTGATAAAATACTTAAACTTTAAGAAAAAATTAATATGAAGTTGTATACTCATATCTGTCCAGCAATTCAGACTGAAAATTTTTCTTGCCATTTCCAATGAAGATGTGCAATTACAATAGGGCAGCAGAGTTGGTATATAATGCTGCCAATGGTGTCTTAGCATTATATACAGCAAATGGATACTGTGTTGCCTGTCTTCCTCCATCTGTCTGAGCTATGCCAGATATGGTAACATTACACTTCTTTAAAAACTCATCTGATAGAATATGAACTCAGACTTCACCAGAGGAGAAAACATAGAAATTCTGTATACAATCAAGGAAGACAATATTTGAACTATTTTACAAAAGCAAGATAAATTTAAATATTAAATTTACTGTACTAGGGGGAAGTAGCACCTCTGTAGGTTGAATGCTGCTGGCAAAACTCATAACTCACCCTTTGACTTGGGCAAAATGCACAATAACTTTAATTATACTTTCTACTAAGTATATAATTATAGATTTTGTCTCAGTGCTAGTTATCTAAAAAATTTATTAGAAACCTAAAATTTGCTGAGAAGCATTTCTCTGGAATTAAAAGAAAATAATTACTAAAGAAATAATGAATAAAAGATAAATTATCATGGAACTTTAAATCAAAATTAGCATTAGCAATAAAAGATAAATTTTCATGGAACTTTGTCATGGTGTTTGCATTTGCACCATGACACAGGACTCTTTGGTGTGTCGGCGGCTCATATACATTATTGTCCCCAATGATTGCCTGACGGTCTTGGTGGAGACGTTTCTGGCACCTCCCTCATTGAAGTTGGCAGTGATTTGTGCCACTGTCGCTCTCTAGTTGGCTGAAACAATGTGAGACAGACTAAATCAAAATTCTGAAAGGGTTACAAAGAGAAAGAACAATAGGTAACTGCAGAAGGTGCTTAGAAATTCAGGGAAACATTTTAACAAATATTTAACTAGTCCTTTTGCAACAGTCTGAGTTGGATGTGTGTGTTGTGTGTGTGTTGGGGGGGCCTCAAAGATACAGGGAACATGGAAATCTTTTTCAGATATTTCCTGCAGAACAAAATCAAAAAGGACTGATTTAGGACTGAAAATATTGAATTAGAAACAATGCTAGCACAGCTAACTTGCCTAAAACATTAAAATAAAGAAATTTATTTTTTAATATTTCATAATAATTATTTTAAAAATTCTAGTTTGATAATTTCTATATTTTTATTCAGTGCACACCTGAGAAAATTAATGGCAAGCCAATAATGTACAAAAATATCTTATGAGCTTTCCTTTCCCCATAAACCCTTAAAATTGCTATCCACAGTCATCAGAACTGTAATCACCCCAATCTGCCATATGTGTATGCACTCCTTGTTCCCTTATCATCCTTTCTGCAATTCTTATTCTTGACCACTGCAGATCATTCAGCTCTTTCTAATGTTTTAACACCCACTGCTTTCAAGCATTACTATTTTCATTATCCTTCTTTTTCTTTCTTACTCTATATCAAGCTAAATTTATTTTCATTAATAATGAAAGTAAGGTAGTAAATATACTAACAACAAGGCAAAGATCACACTGCTCCAATTCTTGATGGGCATTTGCTAAGATGTCAGGATCCAACGATTCTCCAAACCAAACTACATGTGGACGTAAAAGGCCTGAACACTTCCTACATCTTTAGTGAATGTGCAAAAAATAAGATAAAACAAAAATTAAAGGAATTCAGAAAACAATGGCAATAAATTTCATTATTTTCCTTCTTTCTTAAATTTCAATGGTATGTACTTTTTATTTATAAACTTACAGTATTATATTACTATGTACACAGTAATATAAAACTGTGTGAATATCATATAATAATATGTGAATAATATATATTATGATGAATGTATGTCATTAAATTCTTAGACACCATTAGAACATTACATGCTAAAACTTTTAATATATATATCTGCTAAAGGTATTAAACATCAAGGATATTTTAGTTTGATTAATACATATTTATGCATTATATAAACTACATTTCATAGTATATGGCAGGGTTGGCCAACGAGTCGATCACGGATTTAATTTTGATTGATCACGGCAAATTTTAAATATACAGTAATCCCTCGATTTGTGCAATGAAATTTTTGAGATGGTAGATCACGGCACATTTTGAAGGAAAAAAGTAGATCGCATCACAAATTAAGTTGGCCACTCCTGGCATAGGGTATTCACAAAATATCAAAAGTGTATTATTTCAAATTAATAATTTGAAATAATACAATATATTATTAATATAATACTTGGCACAATATAATAGCTTAGCTTAATTTAATTTATTATGGTACTCACCTTTTTATAATCTGCATTGATGTTAGAATAAAATGGATGATAATTTTAAACTGGATGATAATTTTGACACAATATAAATTAAGCTACGCTATTATATTGTGTCAATTATAAATGGTACTTTAAGAGATCTACAATTTTCGAATTGTCATAATACAAAATACTTTTAACTATTTTAAACGCACCTTCATCTGCTCCGCCTTTTAACCTACGTTCCTTGATGCCCCTGAACATGTCAAATCCCGAAATACAACTATCAAAAATTTTAATTAAATATTTTTCCAATAAAATTCATATTTCTTTTTTAAAAAAATGCCTTTTTTATAATATTATCCAGAAATTTGCCCGCATATTCCCTAGAAATACATGTAAAAAATACCTATATATTATCCATCAAACCTGTATTAAAATTGTACAAAAAGAATTACAGAAGAGATACAATAAAAATATAACCTACTATCCCAAATACACCGATTAAGATTCAGCCTAAAAAGAAATGACACCGCAATCTTGGGTGGACCTTACGACATTTAATGAAATACGTATAGCAGCTGCCATTAAAGACATCGAACTAAGACACAACAGAAAATGGGGGGACCCTTACACAGAAACCTCAAAATCTTCCACTATAAACATTTCTTCATACCCTTTTTCTCCCACTGAACTCGCTAGCCTCGATTACGGTTTTAACTTTGCTATTAAAGATAATAAATATCCCTACAAAGAATGTATAATAGAATTACAAACCAAATTAGATAACCATCCGGATAAATGGCGAATAATACACCAAAGTAATTCAATTCTTAACTCCAGATTCAAACCGCAACCCAACATAAACAAACAACAGTTAATTAACTTACAAAAAATACGTAACAACCCAAATATTATAGTCCAGAAAGCCGACAAAGATGATTCCATAGTAATTATAAACAAAAGCACATATATAGAAAAAAATGGAATCTATACTCTCCGATTCAGATACATACAAACTGGATAACACATATACTATTTCCAAACATAAAAATAAACTTGACATTATTTTAAGGAAATTAATTTATACACCCTTCAACAGATTGGCATCCGAAACTATTCTACCGCATATGTTTGGTATTACTAAACTCCATAAACCCAACCACCCACTAAGACCCATAATCTCCTTCCGCAAATCAGCTTTCACTAATTTATCTTTCTTCCTGGTCAAAATTATCTCCCCCCCACCAGATTTTCGAAATTCAAAGTAAATACCTCCCAAACCTTTGAAAAAATAAATTCTATCACAATAACCAATGATGACATCCTAGCTTCTTTTGACGTAGTCTCATTGTACACTAATGTACATTTGCTGTCAACATTACAAACCTTACGTAATTTCTTAACAGACGACAAAACCTTATCCAATCCCACTTCCCACTCAATTAATAGCATACTAGAGCTCACAACCTTTCTATTAGATGGCAGATACTTCCAATTTCTTAATCAGATTTATTAGCAAACCTATGGCCTACCTATGGGATTAGGAATCTCAGCCCCCCCATCTGAAATTTACCTAGCCTCCGTAGAAAATCATATATTACAACCATACCCCCCCCCCAGATATTAAATTATTTATAAGATACGCTGACGATATCCTCTTAATAGGACACAAATCCACAATAAATGATCTTTTCATTAAATTTAATTCCATGCATAATAGATTAAAATATACCCTGGAATTAGAAGAAAATGGACAAATTAACTTTCTAAACCTCACTATATACAGAAGCGATACAAAACTAGGAAAAAAATTTTCAGAAAAAATACTCACACGGGCAAATACTTACACTTTGAATCGCATCATCCCCTTAACACAAAAAAAGCAGTCCTTTATAATCAAATTTACAATGCTATGAAATACAGTTCCACACATTACGACCTTAATAACGAACTTCAATATCTCACAAGTAAATTCATATCTAGGAAATATCCTATTCAATTAATCAAAAACTATTATCACAGTCCAAAATAATATTAACAACCCACCCAAACACATTTCCAATAATAATCCACGTATTATCCTCCCTTACCATAGTAATTTTGCCAATCAATTCCACTGTTTATTCAAAGGTACCGATATCACCCTTACATTCTCATCTTATAATAAACTAGGTTCATTATTCAACTCATATAAAGACACACAAAATTACCACATTAGTGACATGAATAATATTGTCTACTTAATATGTCAACATGTGTTTGATAGAACCATCAAACACATGTGTTTGATGGTTCTATCAAACCATCAAACACATGTGCGTACTACCACTACAATAGCTTTAGGACGGGACAGTCCAATACCGAATTCGCAACACATGTTCAATCCCACAACTACACCCCCCCCTCTTAGTAGATTCAGCCATTCCTATTATCAAATTAAAATCCAGGTTTAAAATTTTCCAATACGAAGCCCTAGTTATAGAATGGTTTCGCCGACATTCCACTCTCCAAGTATTAAATTCCAAACTGCCCTATAACATAGCACCGGTCTGGAATCTCATGCACCTGAGATTCCCACGTGTATCCAGGAGCATCACGGGAACTTAGTCTTCTTAAATACATGCTTTCACTCTCATTCTACCACTGCCACCTGAAGACGTGTAAAACGAAAGCCACTTGTTATGGCTATTGGCCTTCTGTTTTCAACCATATAACTTCAATTGTTCCAATTTCAACATTGACAACCAAGGACGAAGATGTGCACTTCTACTTCCTTGTGCATATTTTAATTCTGTTTTTAAATCCTAACTTATTCACACTAACTTAAATTTAAAATTATCATCCATTTTATTCTAACATCAATGCAGATTATAAAAATGTGAGTACCATAATAAATTAAATTAAGCTACGCTATTATATTGTGTCAATTATAAATGGTACTTTAAGAGATCTACAATTTTCGAATTAATATAATACTTTTATTCAATTCACCTTTTTTTAGACAAAAAAAAAAAAAAAAAAAATCACAATAGATTATTCTGTAAATAAATGTCTGAATGAAATTTTATTTCAGATATGGAAGCTGTTAACAGCAATTACTTTCTTTAAGCCATTTGTTCTTCTCACTAATGACCTTACATAAATTGTTCATTTATTTATCAGAATAATAAATAATTAAATAAAATAATAAGTAATCACAAAATTCTAATCACTCAACTCATATGTCTGATCTTTCCCTTATTAAACAGCTCATGAAAGTACAAAGTTCATGTCAGCTCAGATCACAACATGATTTTTATTTCCAATACAGCCCCTCTCTCTCTCTTTCCCATTCTCAGCTTTATGTTATTTGGCAAGTAGAACAGTGATCATGAGATGATCTAAGTAATTTCTATCATCTGTCCCTTGAATTATTTGAAATTGGCTTGCTTCAACCAGTGTAAGCAGTCTCATGGCAATTTGATATTCCATAGCTGACTGTTTTCAAATTAATACAAAACCTACTGCGTTGGTACCCGCAACAAGATCCATTTAGTTTAACAGCCAATGATTGATCATCCAAAACACATAGACATTGTTCCTGACCAGGATATAGGCAGATTTATGGCTTTGGAATATTCCAAGAACCAACAATGTCCATTTCCTGCTGTGGGAGCAATCATCTGTGTGAGTTGGCAAAATTTAATTGCATTCTCACTGTGTTACTGTATAGTGTGGTGAGTAATTTTATCTTTCTTATTTGAGTAGCTGAGCTTATGATCCCTTAACAAGTACTCCAACAGCTGCACAGTAATGTGCAGCTGCTGGAGTACTTGTAACAGTCTGAGTTGGATGTGTAATGGTATGTAGAAAGAGATTGCTTGTGCATAACTGTTTTTGAACAGGATAGGGAAGCTTCCCATTTTTCTTATTCAGTGGTTACTTTATGGTACATTTCTTGCTATTTTCTAATTTATCATTCATTTGATTTTCACAGCTCCTAGATTTTGTTGCACACATTCCAGAAATGTACCACCGAAGTTATCAACAACTGAAAATGCAGATCAAGCTTCCCACTTTTGTTATTCAGTGATGGCTGTTTTACAGTTTTCTATTTTCCAACTGCTTATTCACTTGACTTTACTTCACACACAGCTCCCTGTTTTTGTTGTACACATTCCACAGAAAATGTGAAAATTTGATAATACAATTCTGTATTTCCAATATTTAAGGCTAGAGTCACACACTAAACCTAATATAGACATACTACATTATGATATGAATAGACATACAGCAGTTGTGATTTGAATAAATTAGTATAAAACAGAGAACGTAACGAAGTGGCTTGTTTCAAAGCGAAATTTGCAATGCGATGCCATTTTTTTTTTTTTTTTTTGCCCTTTTCATACCTTTCATTTCTGCATGGCCTAGATATTTTCAATTACAAATTTCAGCACTGTGCAATTAATCTATCTACTATATACTCTATATACTAACAACACAAACACGTACACTGTACTCCTCCCTTGGCCTGCATGAAATGCAGTCAGGGCTGCAGTGCAACTGAAAAATATTAGTAAGCTAGAGTGCAGATCAGTAAGAAAGAGCTGAACAAATGACATGAATGCCAGATGAATGAATGAGAGTATGTCTGTGCGTGCGAAAGAATACAATACATATATGTCTGATTATAGTACTTACTAACCCTGAGTTCTTGTTTTTTATACTTACTTAAATTTAGTTATTAAGCACATTTAGTTATACCACACACTGTTGCAGTCTCCCTCCCCAAGTACGAGAAAGAAGAAGGATGAGTGGAGGGGAAAAAAAAAAAAAAAAAAAATATATATATATATATATATATATATAATTTAACAGAAAATGTAAGCAAACTATAAAACAGCATAAAATGTAAGAAAAAAATATAATGAAAGCAGAGTGTGAATGAGGAGTTTGAGTGAATTAAATTGTGTATCTCTCCCACTCCCACCCTCCCCAGATAGGAAGATGGACAGATGATCCATATGGTCCCCTGCCCATCCTAGAAGACACCATACCGCCGCTACATAGCTAACGTGGTGTGGGATGCTGACACTGGCCAGCATGGCTTATCCTCCCTGGGGCCAGTGTGAGACAGAGCACTAATACAATACAGGCGCTCTATAGCATAGGGATCTCTTTCACTATGATCTTTCATTCCTATCACCACATGGGTTGGTTGTTCTCTCACTCCTCCCATCCCCTCCTTTCCCCTTTTGCCTGGTGGGTAATTCTGCTGTCACCTGCCACCTCCAGGGCAGGATGGGCATTAATCTTGGAGCCTCTCTTTTCAAACAGGTGGGTGCCTTCACTACTTTCCTCAGCTTTCTCTGTACCACTTTAACCCTCCCACTTTCTGTTTCCCCACTCCTATCTTCTACTTTCAGTTTTTTTTTGTTTTTTTTTACTGGGCTCTCTCTGTCTGCAGCTTTGGCTACCACAGGGTTCGCCCTGCCAGTACTATCATACTCCATTCTGCACGGCCTTAGAGGGTTTTTGTGTGAAAACACAGGAACCTAAGCTAAGAGGCCGGATGAACAACACAACTTCACGCTAATACTACACAAACACTCACTAACCTACATACATCTGGCCTTTAGAGAGTTTTGTATTCATTACACTGCTTGACATGGAGTTGGGGGAACCCCTGTAGCTGCATTACAAATAACACTATACACTATGTGCAATTGATCAGTTTTCAATGATTAATTGCACAGTTTTACTTGATTAAGGAATGATACACATGTGTATCATTCCTTAATCAAGGTTCCCAGTGTAAAAGGTAGGACAGTTGTCAAGTAGTGTTAATATCACCTTCATTTTAGACCATATTCCAATTGACCCCCCCCCCTCCCACCATCCTACAGCCAGATCTTGTGAATTAACAGAAACAATTTGGATATCCTATACTCCTGACAATTAGACAGACACACATTTTAGAAGGCAAACTTTGAGAAAATATTTTATTTAATATATTTAAAGAAAAAATTCACAAGAAATTCTCGTGAAACAATAAAAATGAGTAAAGCTAACAACAGTGTTAGCATTATCAAGAGCATTACCAATGCCACATTTCTTGACAGATTTGGCAAATGCTTCATGCTTCACTTACTACAATGATTTATCACCTGCGAAATGATTTGTTGCTTCATCTGTCATGTTGGTGCCTTCAGCTGTTTGCATAAGATACATGAATGTTTTAGAGGGATTTTTAATTGGGATATCCAGCAGCTACAGTTAGCTGATGCCTACTGGAATTACAACTAACTCTGTGTTTAATTCAGCCATTTTGCTGCCTTCGCTATGTGTGATCTTAATTGGCTACATACTAGCTTTTTCAGAAGGCCATGGATGGATGGATCTGCCAAACAGTTATTCCTTTTTGCAATTTCAATTTTAAATAAATTACGAGAAATATTTGGCAAAGGACGCCAAGAAAAGCAGCAAAGAGTTCTTTGCTTATGTAAACTCTAGAAGGAAAAGAATGAATCAGATTCGACCACTTAACACAGTAGATGAGTTGACTATTGATGATCATCTAGAAAAGTTAGGCAGATTGGCTGAGAAGTGGCAACTGAAGTTTAACGTTGACAAATGCAATATGGGTAGCAATAACCCAAGAGAAATGTACCAACTGTGTGGTACTACACTCAGGGAGTTGGAGAATAAAAAAGACCTGGGGGAAATTGTGCAGTCAGATATAAAGGTCTCTGAGCAGTGCAGATGGGCTTGTCAGAGCAGGTCACGGAGTTTTGTCAATGATATATAGGAATTTTGCTAGCAGAGACAAGGAGGTGATTATCCCTTTGTATAAGGCAATGGTCAGGCCACACCTTGAGCACTGTATACAGGTCTGGAGGCCTCATTTTAGGAAGGATGTAGAGTTGCTAGAACGAGTACAGAGAAGGGCAACACAACTGGTGAGAGGAACAAAGGGTGTTGCTTATGAAGAAAGGTTTAAGTTTTGCAAGTTGCGGAATCTGGAGACTAGGCACCTGTGAGGTGATCTGATCGAGGTGTATAAGGCCTTGAATGGTTTTGAGCAGGCTCAATGCTGATGGGATACTTCCGCTTGCTCAGATTAAGAACCTGAGGGAGCATAGATTCAAATTGAGGAAAGACAGTTGTAGAATAGCTGTAAGGAAGTTTGTCTTTAGCCAGTGGGTAGTTGATTGCTGGAACAGACTTCCATCTATTGTTGTGGAAGTTGATAGCTTAAATAAATTTAAGGCTGAACTAGAAAAACATTTGAGTATTGGATGGGTGAAATGGAAGGTTTTTATTTATTTTATTTTTTTGGCTGAAGCTTGCTTTCTTGCATCATATGCCTCAACTAATGCTAATTCCATGGTTCTATCAGTGTGCCAATATTGTTTAGTTATTCATTTCATGTGCCTTTCCTTTTATAGTGCTTATTTATTGATCGCTATTGAATGGACATTCAATTGCAATCAATTGGGGTTGTAAAAGGTCATCTAAATATTTTGCCTAAAAGCCAATTTTCGGCAAAATATATTAAATCACTAGAATAAATTACCTAAATTCTTTGTCTCAAACTAACATAGTAGTTGAGGCAAAGAATTGAGCCCTTATAATACTACTAATATTAAATAATTATTTTATTTAGTGTATAATAATCACTGATGATTATCCTCTGTATAGGGTAATAATGCATTGGTCTGTATAATTTATCATTAAGCTAATTAATTATGAGTCTACAACACTATTTGGAATAAAATGATTACCAACTATATATACAATTAGACAGCATTGATTAAATATAATAAAGATACATATTTTTCTGATAAATAAATAAATGTAAATGACCTTTTATATTTTGGATGGCTGAAGTCAAAAGGAGTTTACAACATCATTGTAACTGTTTTATTGTAACCAACATAATAGCAAAGCAGCTAATAATGGGCTATGCACTTTTTGCGACAGTGTACATGCCCAATCTTGTAATATTACTAATACCAAATAATTTATTTTTTTAATGTATAATAATCACTGGTGATTATCTTCTACATGTAGGATAATCGGTTTTAATGTTCAGCTCTACATAATTTATCAATCAGCTATTTAATTACGAGTCCACAAAACTGTTTGGAACAAAATGATACCAACTATACACATATTCAGACAGTGTTGACTAAACATAATAAGGATAATTTTTTTTTTTTTTACCTTGGTAGCTCCTCTTCAGGAATTCTAGCATCCTCTTTATCTGGATCAGGAGATCTGTATTCAACAAATTAGGATCATGAGAAAAATTGTTTTAATATTATTCAATACATTTAATATTCATCTAGCTTCATAATACGTCAGAATAAATCAGAATAAATAAATCAGTAAAATAAATCAGAGAGTCAAATATCATACCATAAATTGTGTGGATGATTACTATTTATTAAATGACAATTACTCATTCAATTACAATTCACATTTGATACTTTTGAAAGTTAATCTTGTTTCATTTTAATTGCATATTTTGGTATGCATATTTTATGGCAAGTTGGTCACTTATAAAATTTTTAGATGCCGATTCCAAGTCTCTAACTGATTTTGCTTTATCATTTCAACACTTTGCATGCATTACTTAAATGCAAAATACAGTAATCCATCATTAATTGGTTCCTTAAAAGTATGACAGATAAGGAAACTGGATAACGAGCAATAGACTTGCAAGTTATAATAATAATTGGTCCAGAGAAGTCAAACTTGAGCAATAAACTAATTTTTTTGAATAAATAAAAAGCGCAAAAACTATTCTTTTTAAATTTAAATCTATTCTTTTTAAATTAACTTTATAAATTTAAACATCAAACATGCATATCAATTTACTCCTCGAAGGGTGAATTGGCCCTTAGTCTACACACTACAAACTTAATACAAAAATTGAGAGCTGTAGATTCCTGGAGGCATAATCCTTGTTGCAAAATGAATCTAGAATTGATTGTACACTAGCCTTCATCCTTTCATTCAGGACTTCTTTATAGCAATAAAGAGTAGTAGAAACATCTTCAATGCTACAAGGAAGATCTCTCTCTCTGCAATCTCCAGAATATTATCCAAAATTATTAGAGGAGCTCTTGTCTAAAATTTCTTCATTGCCTCTATGCTTGAAGTTCTTTGTTTCTTATTCTTAGCTCTATATCAGGTAAGTTCTCTGATGCCTTGAATTCATTCAGTTGAATCAGGTTGTTGAACTTTTCAGCATGTGCCAGTGCTGTCAACCTCATAGAGCTCTAACACAGAAATCAGTGATATATTCAGACCATAATATCCTTAATGCAGCATTTGTACAGCGGGAACTAATTTCATCACAGGCCAACTGCAATGTTCTCTATTGCATTCTTGACACTAAAGCATTTCCTGCATTCCCTGAAAGTGAGCTCTTTTCTTTGCCATATGATTACAATCACTATATACGTGGTTGGTTGGTTGATTTTACTGGTGCAAAAACGACTATGGTTATACTGTGCCAAAAAAAGATTAAAATATCAACAAAGATAAATTCTGGTAACTTTTAAAATATAAGGCTTATATATATATTAAAATATTTTAATATATATATAAGCCTGAGGCTTATGCTGCACCAGCCAAAAATGGCTAATAATAATAAAGCTTGTTATTGTTATTTTTGGTTTTTATGAGCATTAGCAACTAAGGCCATATTGCTCCGGGAATATGCGGTGGTCATTCCCTGACCTTTCTGCATCCTCCGTATTTGGTGGTGAGGCTCGAACCCCGGTCTAATCAAGAAGTGTGTGCTACGCACTGCTGCTCCATCCCACCTGGCTACGGAGGCGCTGATTATAATAAAGCTAATAATAATTTATTATTATTAGCCATATGGCTAATAATAATAAAAAATACATAAATAAAGAATTAATTTTAGCAGCGGGAAAGACCTAATAGCCACCTAGCCCTAGCATGCAACTAGGGCTAGGCCGACTATTAGGATTGAAATGGAGAGACTGACTAATTTTATCGAAGATAATATCCAATGCAGAATTCATTTAAGTTAAATATTATAGAGAGAGAGATTAGCCTATATGATGATCTGAAGAAAACTCACCTAAAAAAAAAAAAAAAAAAAAAAAAAAGTGGAACCATTTAAAACTAGTAAGGGCTGGTTGACTAGATTTAGGGAAAAGCTGCAAGTGCAGATCAAGGAGCCAAAACTTTCGAAAAAGAACTTGTTAAAATTATTCAAGAGGGGTATTATGTGTTATACTTCTCAAAATGTTTTTAACATAGATGAAGCAGGACTTTTTTGGAAACGAATGCCTAAAGTTTCATGTTGAAAAGAAGAAAAAAAAACATGCCAGGTTTCAAAGCGGCGAAGGATCGGTTGACTTTAGTGTTGGGTGGTAATGCTGTGAGGGATTTAAAATTAAAACCCCTTTTAGTTTACCAGGAAGAGGGACAAATTACAACCCAAAATCAACACATTTTTCTTGATTAAATTCATCAATTAAATTAAATCAATTAAATTCATGACTTTAATTGGAATTTTAAGTTTAATTTTGATATGTAAGTAACCACATAATTATATACATATGTAAAGAAAAAATTTTATATGTACAAATATTTGAATATTAAATATTTTGACCGACATTTGTGCATCTTTTCACTACTGTTTATTATTGATTAGAAAATATCCTATGGCACCGACTGCAACTCAAATACATATGTTACCTTATGGGAATGCGGTGCTCACTTAGCGTGAATTCACTTAGCACTCTGTTTTTCCAGAACGAATTAGCAGTTGAAAATATGTCAGCTATGACAAATTCAATAAAAGGAACTTCTGAAAGAGATTTCAAAGAAGTTTCACAATTATATAACTCATGGAAAATGTATAAGAAGCGGGGATCACCTGTATAATTATTTTTCAGTATATTAAAAAATTATATTTTCCCTTATAAATATTTCAGCTTCTTTTTAAGAGTATATATTACCTAAAATGTGGGAAAGTTCTCATTGTCCTTCAGTGTTTTCTTTTTTTTTCCTTCTTAAATTGTCCCTTTTATTTGTTTTGTCCCTTTTGTTCTCAATTTGTGCAAAATTGAGAACAAAATTGTTCTCAATTTTGCACTTTGAAAAATGAAAGCAAGATTGTTAATGCACTGATGATGTAATATTATCTGAAAAAATATTACATTAATAATAATAATAGTAACATATATTAATAATAAATTAATAAAACACCTACACAACTGCTATCATTACTGGAAAATAATTTGTGATACATTCTGCAACGTATCTTGCATTTTTTAATGATACATTTGCCACAGTGCACCCACTTAACATAAAATGTATCACAGATTATTTTCTAATAATGAAAATAGTGTTGTAGTGTTTTAGTTATTCATTAATATGCATTGTTATTGTTATGGTGTACTTATAAACAGCAGAGAAGGCATAATTCAAATAGCAGAAGACTACTATAAAGAATTATATAAGGAGCGAGGGAATGATGCTTGCAGTAGATTGAAAATGGCTGATGAGGATTGAGGATGATGAAAAGTGCAGGAGACCTTGAACAACAAAAAATAATGACAAACATGGCTTTTGTATTAGAAGCATAATTCGTGCCGACTATTAGTTTAGAACTGAAGATAACCTTCAATTTGGAATATCGTATTGTAATTTTAGTTGCCAAGCCATCATATTTCAAACATGAAAAGAGTACACAATTTCTTTGTTCCTAAATTTTTAACTGGAAATCAGATGGAAACAAGAGATTTATAACTGATCCAGGATTTCTAAAAACAACAGTGACTCAGATGAAATATAGAGTTATCTTGATAACCTCCATACAAAATATCAATCCTCTGAATGAAATCCCTCAGGAAGAAAAAAAATTCTGACACTTAAAAAAGTGAAAGTTATGCTAGATTGTTTTTTGCACTTAAAAAAATAAAAGGCATAATTCATTATGAATGTATATCAGGGAGACAATGTTAGTAATGTCAGAATGAAGTGACTTCGTGGAAATTAGCTTCACAGACTGTAGAAGCTTGCTGAAGCATAGAGTGAAATATGCTTTATCTAGAAATAGAAGAACAATGAATAAGGATCTAGAACAGTGGTTCTCAAGTGTGGCCACCAAGACATTTCTGTGCGGCCGCCAGACAATTTTCATAAATATCAATTTTTTATTTATTAAATTTCAACATTAAAAAAAATAAATAAAATATCATATGGACTTTTATAAAAGCAATATTCAATGGTATGAAACACAATTGTTCATCCACATACCAGCATTTAATAAATGCACTAGATTATGTTATGTGCGGAATTGTGCAGCCACAATTGTGCGGCTAAATCTCGTGGTCATTTTTGCGGCCACCAGGGAAAAAAAAAAAAAAAAAAACCTCTTGAAAACCACTGATCTAGAAGTAAAAGAGCAATGCTTCTTGTGCAACAATTTCTGAATACTCTTCTGTAACTTTCTAACTCTATATAATTCTCTTTCTGGTGCAGTTGAAAATATGTCAGCTATCACAAATTCAATAAAAGGAACTTCTGAAAGAGATTTCAAAGAAGCTTCACAATTATATAACTCATAGAAAATGTATAAGAATCCAAAGGCATTATTTTGAAAATTTTTACATGTAATTAGTTGGAGTATTATCTGTTTAGATAAAAAATCTAATTCCAAAACTTTTTGCTCCTTGTTTGTAAACAGTGAATATACACACGAGGAAAGCCATTATTCCTTTCTTCCATGACAATTATTATTATTTTTTTCTTAAGAATTCAGTTTTATTTTCTTGGTTGATTAAAGTACTTTATCAGCTATCCTCGGTGCTAGTGTTTAATGGAAGGTTCTTGAACAACTGCATTTCATTTGTTTATATATAATATTATGGGTAATTAATAATCAACGTAAGTTATAATTGATTTAATTTTGTATGTTTGTTGTCATAGTTACAAATGATGCATTGCAATGGTTTACAATTACTATGTAGAGTTTTGCCCAAGTTTCTGGTGTAAATGGTGGCAATAATGGCTCAGCTTTATTTTTATTTAAGCTTGATCAAAGCTTCTGTTATGAAACATAAAAAGTTTCCTGTAATCTTCAACTTTTATGGAATTACATATTTCCTTTAACCTAAAAACATAAATTTTGAGTATTTTTGTATGGTGTTAAAAAGCACACACTGGTATATTTTATGTTTATTCATAATTCATCCCAGTTGTTTCAATATTATTGTCTCTTCAGGTGGACTAATATGAACCCCACCCCCACACAACCCCAGTCAGTGAAGCACTTTGAACCATAAAATGAGAGATGAAAAGTTCTAATCAAAAGTAAACTTTGAAAACTTCATGCACTATCTAGATAAATATTTTTAAATTATTAGAAAAAAAAATTGAATAAACTGATAAAACAGATAATTATTTTGGTGTGTGCTCTCACACGCACCTCTCTCTCTCTCTCATGGGCGAGCACACGCTTCTTGATTAGACCGGGGGTTCGAGCCCGTCACCACCAAATACGGAAAGGTCAAGGGAATGACCACCGCATATTCCCGGAGCAATATGGCCTTAGTTGCTAATGCTCCTAAAAAAACCAAATAACAAAAAAAAATAACCAAAAATAACTCTCTCTCTCTCTCTCTCTCTCTCTCGTTAGGTGCGTGTGTGCTCACACGCACCTGACGAGAGAGAAAGCACACAGAAATCAAATACTTATCAATTAACTTACCCCTTGCCTGCTAGGGCTGGACAAACTGGACTAGTCTTGTTCTCTGCAATATGACCACACTTGATACATCGAGTTTTGAACAGCGTGCCTATATAAATGTCATCATAAATTACAAAATGTATTTTCATTACATTATATTATACAATGTTTACTTTAATGGTAAGAATAGAAACATGAAATTGCATAAAATGAGGTCCAAATGTTATTTCAAAGTAAGATAAATTCATCCCTCCATTACATATAACTAGTAAAACCAATAAGATCATCAGAACATCCACTGAAATTTACCTGAAACTGAATATGGTTGATATTTATTCACTTCCAGTGCAATTAACCCCTCTCCTCCCAGGAAAAAAAAAAGGGAAAAAAAAAGCAATGGTGGCAAAAATATTTATGATTAAATTTCTCTGACAAATAAATGTATCATTATGATATTACTGATTTTTGGAATGTTTCATGAATATCACTTCAAAAGATCCACACTAACTGAAACTGTGCTTGTTCAACTGCATTCCAGCCTGTCTCTCCAAAAAGGTCTAATTTTAAACCCTTTCAGAATGACAAAACTAGCCAATCTTTCATATTAACTTATTACAGGTCACAGCATTAAAGTTAAATAACCGAAGTCACAGTCAAATGATTTAAGGCAAACTGAAATATGTGTATAATATGGTAGGTATGATTCATTGTATCTCATTTTGTGACAGGCTCAAACTGATATCATTTTAGATCAGTTGAAGTCCTAAGGAGCTGCAGGATTTTGGAGTCCCTCTACTACAAAATTTTGTGTACAGTATTTAAAAATTTATAAAAAATGAGAAACAACACACAGTCAAAAAATTTCCAGACTTGCAAAGTTAGTCTGTGTCTGGATTGAATCACATTAAATGTAACTAAATCTAGACACAGCCATTCTCAAAGTACTCTCCTTTCTTTTCTCCTTGTTTCACCATTGGTATCAGTGGCTCACCCAGAAATTTTTAATCATTTGACAGCATATGAATACAATTCATAATACTATATTTGGAATCATATAAATATCGACTATTATTTGTTATAAATTCTATTCATGCAGAATATTCCTGTCAGTGTTTAAGCACACTGTTACAAACAGTAAACATCTACTCCATGATTTGCTAATTTTTGATTAACCTGGTCTTACATTAATTAGGCAAGTGTTGTTTTATGTCAGTAGTGTTCATTATGGCACACGTCTTAGTCTATATGATGGATCCCTAACTTTTTTTTGTCAAATGTGACCTATATTGAAAATTCAAAATACCCAGTTTTCTGAACAGAAACATGAAATGTTTCCATTCAAATTAGGTAGATCATGAAAATGAAGATTACCACAGAAAATTCACTGCAAAGAATCTTTCATTTAAACCTTAATTCACATAATTATAATGTTCTTGAACTTTTTAAACTTTTGATAAGAGAGACTGAACTTTTTAAAAGTTTAGTCTCTCTTATCTCTCCTTCTCTCTCAGAACTGTTACGGTTTGGTTTGGTTTGTTTGGATTTTTTTGGTGCATTAGGAGCCAGGATTTTAATGTGCCAAGACTACAGAACTGTTACCCAACAGCATTTATTATATTTGACAACACTGCACACTTTTCGGAAATTAAATCCCCACTCCTTTCTACTGAAAGTTACAACAGATTTTTTCTCTACATTTAGGAGAAAATTAATCTTTAGAGAAATCCTAAATAATCAGGAAATGCTTGAGATGACTGCCAGATACTCAGAATAGCCTCCATATATAGTTCACAAATCCATTGGTCTATTACAAGTGAACGTCATGAGTGCTTTACTATTATTATTAGCCATATGGTGCAAGGAAGCCTGAGGCATATGCTGCATCAGCCAAAAAAGTGAGAGAGAGAGAGAGAGAGAGAGAGAGAGAGAGAGAGAGAGAGAAGTAGAAGGGAAACACCAAAAAAAAAGAACAATGATAATATACAGCTCAGGAACCTGGGTGTGCCAAGCCCATACTTGCCAAATGTGAGCCCCTGGGGTATACTGTAGTGTTAGGCAGTAAAATGTTCATTAATGCTTATTCTTGGTTTTCTTTTTCTTTTATTTTTTAACATTAAGAATTTCACTGCTAGTTTTTTAAAATTCAATTAGCAAGTACCAGCCATGAAGCGAAAAGAATCAATTCGGACAACTGAGATAAGTAGTGGTTAAATTAACTGATAATTGGGATTCTGTCAGAAAAAGTATATGGGGTTTGGTAGACTGCAAGTGGAAATGGACATCATTAGAACTGAGACCACGTATATTTGTGAAATGAATGAGGAAGTGTTTGGGAGGTTTAGATCTTTTCAGAGATAAGTTTGTTCTATTAGCTTGAAAATTCATGGTGTATTTAGTAGCAAGAAAAGGTGGGGGGGGGAACATGCTGTATGAAGTAATGAAATTTATGGATATGGCACACACATGGTAAGACCTCCTCATCACCCATGAATTAGATGACATAACAGGGCTGACAGTAGAGGAACCAGTAGAAGGAAGTGATCACGGAGTTCTACGGTGGATGATGAAGAGAGAGAGAGAGAGAGAGAGGTAGCAGTAGTAAAAGGTAAAGGAATGGGTTTTAATTTCAGAAAAAGAAATTACGATGCCTTAAGGTACTACATGGCCTCTATTAACTGGGTAGATATTGCACAGAGAACGAGTACAATTGAACTGTGGTATGCTTTTAAAACATTAATCACAGACGCCTTGAATGCGTATTTACCATTAAAAAACACTCCACGAGGAGGGTTCCAAGTTGGATGAATAGTGAAGTTGCCATGTTACTTGAGCAGAAAAAGGTGGCATGGAAAAATTACAGAGCTATAAAAAGTACTGAAGCCTATAACAGCTACAAGATAATCTGTAATAGAGCCACAGAAAAGGTTTGACAGGCAAAAGCAGTTTATGAGAAATCGCTAACAAACAGAGCAAAGAGAGGGGGTAAGGAATTCTTCACATATATAAATGCTAAGAAGAGCAGGACAAACCAGATCAAACCTTTATGTAAGGGAAAGGGGATAGTATTAAATTCACCAGCTGCCGTTGCAGATGAACTCAACAGTTATTTTGCATCGATATTTGCAGTTGAAAAACCTTTCATGGCAATGGGAAATTGTGGCAGCGAGGTTGAAAAATATGTAATTAATGATATTGAAATTTCGCAAGATTATTTAATGAAAAAAACTTTTGAGCCTCCAGGCCAATAAGGCTCCTGGAGTTGATGGAATATACTCTATAATCTTAAGGGAGGCAGCAAGTGAGTGCATTGAATCATTGAGGCTAATTATGCAAGCATCTGGGGAGATTCCATTGGATTGGAAAAGTGCCAATGTATCTCCCATACATAAGGGTGGTTCTAAGAGTGAAGTGGGAAATTATCGACCTGTCAGTCTGACTTCGGTGATAGGGAAAATCATGGAGGCAATGATCAAGGGTTTCAGGAATTCAGGATCATTTGGATAGAATTGAAATTAGCAAGGATACTCAGCACGGTTTTGTAAAGGGAAAATGTTGTTTAACAAATCTGGTTCGCTATTTTGAAAGGGTCACTCACGAGTTGGATTTAGGGAATAATTTCGGCATTGTTTATTTAGATTTCAGCAAAGCTTTTGACTCAGTCCCACATGAGCAGTTGCTTTATAAGCTGGAGCAGGTTGTAATCACTGGGAAAATCCTTAGATGGATAGCAGGATGGCTTCAGGGCAGGAGACAGAGGGTTGTGATAAATGGCTATTCCTGAGATTCGGTTGATGTAAGAAGTGGGGTTCCCCAAGGATCAGTATTAGGACCACTGTTGTTTTTAATTTTCATAAATGACATTGATGAAGGGATAGAGGGTGTGATGTCTAAATTTGCAGATGTTAAAATTGAGTAGTGAATGAGCTCTTCAGAGAGACCTAACATAATGACAAAGGAACTAGATGCAAAAAAATAATTTTGATATCATATACTTGGATTTCAGAAAAGCTTGTGATACTGTTTTATATAAAAGTTTGGTGTACAAACTGGAGCATGGCATCAAGGGAAAATTACTGCTATGAATAAAGGGATGGTTCAGTTGGAGAAGACAGAGAGTGGTTATCAGTGGGATTCTCTTTATGGAAGAGAAGGGCTGTCCAAATTCAAGGCTGTCCAAACCACATTCCGTGGGCCGCATGTGGCCTGCGGAAAGATTTTGTGCGGCCCTCCTGTGGGTTAGGCCTTTTGATTTTTCACTCGAAAAAAAAAAATAAAACTCTCATCGTTAAACACTACTTGCGAGTGCAAACCTAGCTTCTACGCGCTACTTCAAGGTGCATTTTGTTGCGAGACACGTTTCAACATTTTGTTGAAACGTGTCTCGTTTCAACACGCATGCTCCGGGGCAGGTCGTCCATCGTATTTAGTTAACCAGTGACTGCCCTACCAGGGAGAAAAACATCTTGACCTGCTCTTTTCATACATAACATGCAGATTGGAAGACCACCTGAGACTCATTTTGAGTTGGATCACAAATTTTCCTATACACAATGAAACCTCCATGATCATTAGTTCGTTAATAGCCAAAAATGCAGGAACAAAGTCATAAGCTGTAAAAGTTAAACATTACACTTATTATTTGAGCCTTATACCTTTACATGCAAACAATCCTGGAAACATGAAGTCTAATTTGCAATAATGCTTCTAATAAGCTGGGTTCATCACACTGTTTAATATGCTTCCTTGAAGATCAGGATTTTATCTCACCAAGAATAATTCAAATTAATTACACTAGAACAATGTTTTTAGTATAGGCATTAATATTTTTTTTTAATTTTAAAATGGATTAAAATATTGAAAGGCTGATAAGCATTAAATTCAGTACAAAATTTTGTAAAACAATTGGAAAATACTTATGGAATACCAGTTGAAATAACTCTGATTGGAACTAAAAGCAAACTTCCCTGAAACCAAATCCTGTAATAAAATAGTACCCACTGATACATCACTAATAAACTCCAATATTCTTAGCAAGATATGAAGGAGTAAATAAGTCATTTCCCTTACTTCTCTGTCCCTCCCACCCAAAGACCTCCAACTTAAGAGAACTGAGAATCAGAGAATATTAGCAAGAATATAAAAGTACCAGATTTCATCACCTTTAACAATATGATTTCACACTACCATTGTTTTCTTATTATATCAACCAGACCCTGCTAAGGATTTCACCACTTCTATCACTTTCATGTGCCATTTTGAAGCACAACAGCTTCTACCTATTATCAGTATGTATCAAATATTCCCAAGACCACTGTTCTCCACTCTGGAATGCTCTGAATGCACAGGTGTCTGCTGTACACATTTTTATTCAATTCTAATATTTTTACCCATTTAATCAACTGAGTACGAGTGAAACAAAGTGAAGAGATTTTAATATTTTTATTAGAACAAAGCGGTAAAATTGGCACACTTTTGAAGTAATATCTAATCTATCAGATCTATATGATATTCTATGGATTCCCATCATATAATTTTTTATTTCAATTGCTTAAGTCATTTCTTATACTAATTATTTTAATCAGCAAATGTGAATAATGGCATCCCTTATTTCAAATGACATTTTTTGTTGACATGCTGTATAAATCAGTAAGACAATTCCTGTCCTGAGTGATTAACAAAAAAAGCTAACTTGACACACAATGAAAATCTCTTTGAAATGCAAAGCACATTTCCTAAGAAAGTGCTTTTTTTTTTTTGACAAGTACAATTTTGATCATCATTTCCTATATTTCTTCCATTTTCAGGAACTAATTAACAACTGATATTGAAGATCTCTAGCTTAATCATAATAATAAAGTCTTTGTTTATTAACTGTGTAATTCATGAAAAAATTACCATGAAGTTCTAACAAGTTCTTTGTGCCAGCATCTTTATGTAATTCATCAATGTTTTGAGTGATTACTACTACACGGCGATCATCACTAAGTAGCCTTCTTTCTGCTTGTGCAAGAGCTATGTGTGCCTAGAAAGAATAAAACCCAATAATATGAAACTTAATGGCACTTTTTACATATATAGGATAAGCCAAAAATAGCTTTACGACTTTAAAAGTTGACAGATACATTCCCTACAGTTAATGTGTGCTAACAGTGGCAAAATTAGAGCACTGAAGTCAGATTTTTTCATGTTCATTTCTTATTGATTGCTGAGTAATCACCTGCAGTTTACCATAATATGTAAACAGGAATGGCAACATATACTAATGCAGAAAGAGCACAATGCATTTTTGGATGGACACAAGTCAATTGGAAATTTCATACAATGTTTGGCAAAACTTCAGCAAGCATATATTCAATCTATGACTGGCATAAAACTTTTGCTACTACATATTCTATATGTAGTAGGGGGCAGCACAGAACTTTGTGTACTACAGAAAGCAGTATGAAGAATGTTATGCAAGCAGTTGAATCTAAAACTGTATAAGTTACAAATGGCATAAGACATCACAGCTGATTCTGTATGGACATGTTTACTAAGGTGACAAACAATAAAGAGCTGAATAAACATTTTTTGCTTAATGAAGAGTGCACATTCAATATTATAGGAAAAGTGAGCGCACAATGTCCTTGTTTATACTCCAGCATGACCACCAGGTCAGTGGAGTTTACAATAAATCAATAAATACAAACAATATTATCGTATTTAGCAGTCACAGGCTTGAACTCCGGTCCACTCAAAGAACGCATGCTACTGCACTCACGTTCCTGACCATTAAGCTACATC
Source organism: Mastigoproctus giganteus (assembly GCF_048544385.1). Taxonomy (NCBI): domain Eukaryota; kingdom Metazoa; phylum Arthropoda; class Arachnida; order Uropygi; family Thelyphonidae; genus Mastigoproctus; species Mastigoproctus giganteus. The sequence goes on from NC_143583.1 coordinate 173,488,778, forward strand.
AGGCCTGTGAGAGTGTGGAGAAGTTACAAAGCCAGCATGCTTCTGGAACATATCCAACACAGACAAAAGGTGTACACAGCACAATGACGTGCTGAGAATTATCTCATTCTGGAAATTGCTCTAGGTGATAGCAGAAATAATGTTTTCTTCCAACAAGATGGAGCACCTCCACTTACTTTCATAAGGGTGTTCAAGGCTGTTTGGATCCAAACTCTTTGATGGGTAGAGCACACAGGTCCAGCTTTCTCTGGACTTCTTGTTGTGGGGGTGACAAGACCCCTCCAATTAATATCAGTGACCTGAAGGGAAGGATCACTGGAGCAACGAACACAGTTACACTAACCACATCTAACCACATTTAGCATGTCTGGCAAGAGGCTGACTGCCATTGGGATGCACACCACATTACTGCTGGAAGTTGTATTGAAGTGCTGCAACTTTGTGTTTGAACTAATTTTTTCCTGGTAAACTGTTTCTTCTATGAAAATGTAATAAAAAGTTAAGGTACCAAATTCATGAAGCTATTTTTGACTTAACCTGTATATTCAAATGCATGTTCATCATCAAAAGTATCGTTTTAAAATCGTAATCTGCCTAAGTAGTTTTATGCAGCTATAATTATCATACAGGTTTTTAAAAAATTATTATTATTTTTTTTTTTCAATGGAGTCAATTAGCAAAGAACTAATTGACTTCACTGAACTAGCTATCTGGAATGTGCTTTAAAATATCCATATTCTGGTAATAAATCCATCCAAAAATTTGGTTAATTTATAAGTGATTTTGTCAATATTAACAGGACTCAGATAATGAGGCTTTTGTCCATAATTACATGTGTGAAAATTTTATTTTATTAAAAAAAAAAAAAGTTGAAAGCCAAAAAATAGTGGCAATCTGCATTTTTCACCTGGTGGAATTTATTTTAGCATACAATAATGCCTAGTTTACAGACATTTGTTTTATGCAATTTCACAATTACAGACTGGACTAATATAGGCACAAATTTTGCAAAAAAAAAAAAAAAAAAAAATATATATATATATATATATATAAATATAATTATGTACAATATTATACATTTCAAGAGATTACAAAATATGTATGTAGAGCAAGGTTCAACAAATTAGAACATGATATCATACAAATTCTGCATGCGGAGCCACACACACAGGTTAACAAGAGAAAAACACATTTAAAATCTGCCACTAGAGAAAGCCTCTGAGAGAAATTACATTTATTTCTTTTTCTCTAGAACTATAGTTACTGTCCTGATTATTATATTTATGTACTGTGCAGTTGCCATCCTCTTGAAAACTTTTAGATACAAGCACTGCTTCTCTTAGAAACTGGGTGAGAATTATCTACACAGAACACTGACACCAATTACTGTTTCCTCTTTTTTAGGAGGATAAAAACAATTAATGCAGCCATTAAGTTAATTTGCTAAGATGTGCTTTGATTTTTTGCCTTAGAATGTGTAGTAAGTAAGTAAGCATTCTAAGTGATAGTGGCAGCAAAAGTGCAAAGCAAATCTATAAAATAATCACAGCTTATGTAAACCTAAATGTGTTAAGATGGTTTGATGCAGGTAAAAAAAAAAAAAATAAAAATAAATAATAATAACAAAATCACAAGAGCTGTATGTTTCTCAATTCACACAGTGGGCACAACAGGCCAAGAAACAAAAAGTAAGAGCTGGTGTACAAACAGTCACACCTCGAACTGCAAAACTATTTTCACAGCACAGAAATGATATGGAGAATACAAAGGAAATTGTGTGTGGATTGCCACACACAGTGAAATTTGTTCCATGCTTTGTTTAGAGTCTTACTTGCAGAGGCTGATGAACAATTCAAGAAATGGCAAGAATTGCATAATATAAAGACAATAGGTGAAGCTGCATGTGCAGATGTCAGGGTAGCAGATTTATCTAAACAAGCCCATGGAAATTATAGAAAGCAGTGGTTACATGAACAGAAAGTGTACAATGTGGATGAAAATGGTCTCTTCGGTAAAAGAATGTTAGCTAGAACATTTAGTGTAAGAGAATAAAAATCAGCACCAGCTTTTACAACTTCCAAAGATAGCCTTACAATTTTGTAAGAAGAAATGTTGCAGGTAAACTACATGCAAAAATTCTCACTTATTCATGATTATAGAAACTCACAGGCTTTCAAAGAATACCCTCCTAGTAAAATTTTCTGCTATCTAGTGCTCAAAAAAACATGGGATGGATAACACCAAACATTTTTGAAGCTTTGCTGATGAATGATTTCTCTATTTCTGTGAAAACATTCTGTACAAAGCACAAGATTTCCCACAAAGCACTGCTCATCAATGACATTGCACCCAGCTTTCTCCCCAAATACAGCCTCTTTGCTTCAGGCAAAGAGGCTGTTATTTGGCTTCTCTGGTCTGGTCAGTCAGTTACCTCAGCAAGTTTCTTAGCAATTTTTGCAATTATATCCTGGCCATTGCCTGAAGCAAAGAGGCTGTATTTGGGGAGAAAGCATAATGGCAAAAGGGAATGACCACCAAATACCTCCAGAGCAATATGGCCTTAGTTGCTAATGCTAATAAAAAAAAATAAATAACAATAACAACAATAGCATATGTCAATGTTATGCTTTCTCCCCAAATACAGCCTCTTTGCTTCAGGCAATGGCCAGGATATAATTGCAAAAATTGCTAAGAAACTTGCTGAGGTAACTGACTGACCAGACCAGAGAAGCCAAATAACAGAATTTTAAAAACAGTTCAACAAAATGAATACTGTTGATTGCATGGGAAAAAGTGAAGGAATCAGCTATGAAGTGTGGAGAAAAATTAGAGGCAGCGCACATATGCAACTTCTGGGGACCTCTGCTGTTGAATTCATTGAAGCATTTTTGCCATTACCAAATTCAATGAATTTGGTAATGGCAAAAGGGAATGACCACCGAATACCCCCAGAGCAATATGGCCTTAGTTGCTAATGCTAATAAAAAAAAAAAATAAAAATAAATAACAATAACAACAATAGCATATGTCAACGTTAAATATCAACTTCCATTCCTCGGTCCACTGGTCTAATTTTTTGAGATCTTATTGCTGTAGCATGCCATCATTAACCACCATGTCAACTTTGTATAATTTGCAAATTTAGACATTAAGCCTGATTCACTTATTTAGATATGCTTAATGGCTTTATATCATTTAGATATTAAGCCATCAATATCATTAATAAATAATGAAACAATGGGTCCAGCACTGAATCCTGGGGACTCCAGCAATAACATTAGTCCACAAAGAGCATTCCCCAGTGATTACCTCTCTCTCTCTCTCTCTCTCTCTCTCTCTCTCTCTCTCTCTCTCTCTCTCTCTCTCTCTCTCTCTCTCTCTCTCTCTCTCTCTCTCCTTCCACTCAACCATTCCTTTAACTTGCCCTTAATGCCACACTGCTCAAATTTGTACAGTAGTCTTTTATGTGGGATGGTATTAAAGGCTTTAATGGAATTCAAGTACAGGAACTCCCCGACTTATGTAATACTAGACTAACAGAAATTCGACTTTACACAAGTTTTTGCCAGCCCGCGCAAACTTAAAAAAATCGTGGAAACGTATTTTGCATCCCAAAGGAATAAATGGAGGTATCGTGAAAATATCGTAATGTGAACCCAATAATGCATTTTTTTTTTTTTTTCCCTTTTGTAATTCATTCCAAGTCCTTGGAAGTTGAAAATTTCGCTATATTACTAAGCTGTTTATCTCTCTAAAATCATTTTTATAATGGAAATTACACTACCCTTCCATTGTTACCATATGTTCTCGTAATAAGAATCAATTTTGAATGCCTTTGTGATATTTTTCTAAAACATTTCTGCAGGTCAAAAACAATAAAAACAATTTGCACTTTCCGGTTTATTGGGCTTTTCTGTTAGTGCATCTAATTATAAACAAGTAGTAAACTTGATCTTATTACATTTGCGATAATACTGATAACTGCAATTGTATGAGTTTTTATGCTATTATGGTGATATGTGTTTCCCTTCACTGAAATCTTCAATCATATAAAAAACAAATTTTCAGAAACTTCTCTTCATTCCTATTTATGTATTACAATGATGAAGGGAAATGAACCAACGAAAAGTGCAAGTGATGGTAGTGCCAGGAAAGGAAACAAAATTGATTTAGAAATGAAGATGAAAATGATTAAGAAGTATGAAGCAGGACAAAGTTTGTCATCTATTGCAAGGGAATTAGTTCTCACTGCTTCAACAGTGAATACTATTTTAAAGGATAGTGCGCATATAAAAGAACATGTCAAAGGATCAACGCACTTAAGATCAACCATGATGACACAACAGTGTTCGAAGATGGAACAGCTATTAATAATATGGATGGAAAATCAGATTCAGAAGCAAGTGCCCCTGAGTCCAATGGCCATTCAAGCAAAAGCAACAAGTATTTATAAAGATATTAAGAATATGTACAGCGAACCCCAAGCCAAGTTTGTGGCAAGCAACAGGTGGTTTTATAGGATGAAGGATCGTGCTGGTTTCCAAAACATTAAAGTATGTGGTGAAGTTGCCCATGCCAATTCTGCAGCTGCAGAGAAATTTTGTGATGCGTTGGAAAAAATTATTGACGAAGGCGGTTATTCAACACAAAATTTTTAATGTTGACGAGACTGCTCTATATTGAAAAAAAAAAATGCCGGATCGAACATACATTGCCAAAGAGGAAGATACAATGCCAGGTTTCAAGGCTTCAAAAGATAGGGCCACGCTCTTGCTTGGGGCTAATGCAGATTAAAACCACTGCTGTTGTACCATTCTGTAAATCCTCGTGCATTTAGGGTACCAATAAAGTCACCCTACCTGTACATTACCGACTGAACCAGAGAGAATGGATAACAATATCTTTCTTTGAGGATTGGTTTTAATGCTGCTTCATTCCCGAGGTTGAAAAATATTGTAAAGACAACAACATTCCTTTCAAGATTTTGCTTCTATTAGATAATGCTCCTGGACATCCTATACTTCTAAATGATTTCAATTCGAATGTGAGAGTCATATTTTTTACCGCAAAACATGACTTCACTTATTCAACCTATGGATCAGAGTGTTATTTCGAATTTAAAAGCATACTATTTATGCACAACATTTGCTCAGGCATTGTCTGCAGTAGACAATGAGAAAAATTTTATGTTAAGAGACTTTTGGAAATCTTACAATATTTACCATGTCATCTTAAACATTAATAAGCCCTGGGTGAAAATTACTAGAAGTTGTTTAAACGGCACATGGAAGAAAATATGCCCATGGCATGTAAAAGGCTTTGAAGGATTTGGAAACGATGAATCATATGAAGAGGTTACAGATAAGATTGTAAAGGTTGCAGAGCTACTTCAGTTGGAGGTAGATGCCAAAGACGTGGAGGAGTTAATACAGGAAGAAGAGAAGGAATTATCTAATGAAGAACTTATTGACTTGCAGGCAGCAATAGTGAAAGAAGAAGAAAATGGCTGATGAAGCTCAAGATGAACCAAATGAGGAGCCGAGATGCTTCATTACCAGAGAGATGGATCCTGACAGCGAATGATTCTTAAAAGTTAATAGAGGGGTGAATGATATGCTTGCTTGCTACAAAGAAATCTACGATGAAAATAAAAAAGCCACCATCCAGTCATCCATTAATATTTTCTTTCGTAAGGTTGAGCGGCTGACCCCTTCTAAATCTCCAACAGCCCTCAACCTTCGCAGTGGCATACTTATCAGCTGAAGACATCGATTCTGGCAACGATGCTTGAGAGGTAAAACTTACTGATGTTATGCCCGTCTCCTCTCCTCTCTTTTTTTGTAATTTTATAATTTTGAAAATTTTTTAAATTGCACACTTTTGTAATTTTTCCTGAGTATGAGACAAAAAATTGAATAAATACAATAAATAATTCTATTTACATGTTTGTCAAACATTTCTTTTTTGATTCAATCAATTTTTCTTGCACACATTTGCGAGTGCTGCACAAGCATGGGGGAAATTCTGACTTACATAGCATTCCGTGGAATGCAACCCTTATGTAAGTTGGGAAGTTCCTGTATATATCAAAATTATTTTTTTAATTCAGTCTTTGCTTTGTTACTGCATCACAGTATCCAATCATCTAATCAAATCAGTCAGACAAGATTTCCCCTTAACAAACCCATGCTGTGACTGAAGTATAACAGTACTGTTGCCTAGATGGTCATGCTTTAATTCTTTAACCACTGACGATTATTTTCCCTGGAAAGAAGTTAAGCTAATAGGTTTGTAATCACTCATGTCACCCTTTGAACCACCTTTGTGACACATGCATATATATACAGTCCACGAGGATTTCACCTGAATCAAAGGATGCTCTCATAATTATGGCTAAGGGTTTGCTTATCTCCTTTATATAATATAATTGGATAGATCCCATCCACCCCAGGTGCCTTTCTTATGTCTGATTTCAATAATTTCTCTCGGTTAGTACAAAATAATTTAGTTCCCTGTTAGTGTTTGACAATCTTCTAGCATCCATTTCCCTAAACAATATGTGAATTTTCCTGAAGGATATGAGAATATAGATGCAAAATACTCATTCAGTTTGTCTGCTACCTTAGCAGAATCATCAACAGTTGACCCAGTGATATCAAGTGGACCAATATGAATCATTCTCTTCCTCCTAGAGTTTACATAAGTAAAGAAGTCTTTGTTGTATTTCTTTAGCATCAGCATAGACATACAATGCAAGAAAGCAAGCTTATACAGCATCAGCCAAAAAAAAAAAAAACCTTCCCATTTCACGCATCCATTCATTGCAAATGTTTGTCTGGTTCTCCCTTGAATTTATTTAAGCTATCAACTACAATGACAGATGGAAGTTTGTTCCAGCAATCAACTACCCACTGACTAAAGGCAAATTTCTGTACATCTATTCTACAACTGTCTTTCCTCAATTTCAGTTTATGGCCCCTCACGTTTGTAATCTGAGCAATACTTTGCCAAAGATTTCACATAATTTGATTTTGCTTGCATAACATCCTTTATGAACTGATACAGACTAGTTTATATCTACTATTGGCTTCTGTATAGCCTGATAATTTACATGCATCACATGCAATTTTCTTCTCTGGTACAAGTCTCATTAGTTCATGTGACATCCATTTAGGCCTAAATCTTGAATAGTATTTATTAGTTGGTGTGAAAAGCATAGTAGCTTCCAAGATTAATTTCTTGAATGCTTCCCATTTAGAATTTGGCGTTGGTAACATCATCAGTTGGTTCCACTGTATAGAATTTAAAAACTGTCTGAGACCACCATATTCACCTTTACAAAAGCAAGAACCCTTCTCTTTACCCTTGATGGTAGTTACATCTTTAAGTAAATCCCACATCTATAAACTGTGATCACTGCCACCTAGTGTTTCCTTTATCTGCAGATTCCTAATTAGCATTAGCATTAGTAGAGGCATTTGATGCAAGAAAGCAAGCTTATGCAGCACCGGCCAAAAAAAAAAAAATAAATAAATAAAAAATAACCACTTCCACTTCACCCCTCTGTTCGTTTGAAATACCTGTCCAGCTGAGCCTTAAACTTATTTAGGCTATCAACTTTCACGACAAGGGATGGAAGTCTGTTCCACTAACCAACCACCCGCTGGCTAAAGGCAAATTTCCGCACATCTATACACATCTGTCTTTCCTCAATTTGAATTTATGCCCTCTCAGGTGATTATAATGAGCAAGAGGAAGAATCCCATCAGCATTGAGCATACTCAAGGCTTTATACACCTCTATCAGATCACCTCGCTGGTGCCTAGTCTCCAGACACTAATTTGTAAAACTTAAGCCTTTCTTTGTAAGAGCACCCCTTTGGTCCATTCACTAATATTGTTGCCCTTCTCTGTACTCACTCCAACAGCTCTACATCCTTCCTGAAATGAGGCCTCCAGGTCTGTATACAGTACTCTAGGTGTGGCCTGACCATTGCCTTATAAAAAGGAATAATCACCTCCTTATCCCTGCTAAAAAAATTCCTATATATCATTGACAATACACCATGAGCTACTCTTGCAGCCCGTCTGCACTGCTCAGAGAACTTCATATCTGCCTGCACAACCACCCCCAGGTCCCTTTCATTCTCTACCACTGTCAGTGTAGTACCACAGAGTTCATACGTTGCTCTGGGGTTGCTGTTTCCCATATGTAGTACTTTACATTTGTCAATGTTAAACTTCATTTGCCACCTCTCAGCCCATCTGCTCAACCTTTGCAGATCCTGTTGCAGCAGCATAGTGTCAGTAGTGTCCTTGACAACCCTGCCAACCTTCGTATCGTCTGCAAACTTGGACATTAAGTTTGATATACCATCATCAATATCATTTATAAATACAGAAAACAATAATGGACCCAATACTGAACCCTGAGGGACTCCACTAATAACATTAGTCCACGATGAACAGTGTCCATTGATTACCACTCTGTCTTCTCTCCCTCAACCACCCCTTTATCCATAGCAGCAATTTGCCTCCAATGCCACACTGCTCCAATTTGTGCAGCAGTCTTCTATGTGCAACAGTATCAAAAGCCTTTCTAAGATCCAAGTATATAATATCAAAGTTATTCCCTGCATCCAGTTCTTTTGTGATTGAATCATAACATCCAATCAAATTGGTCAAGCAAGACTTCCCCTTTACAAAACCATGCTGTGTCCGAGCTATAACTGAAGTCTTGTCTAGATGATCCTGCAGTGCTTCTTTAACCAGTGCCTCCATTAATTTTCCGGGAACAGAAGTTAAACTCACAGGTCTATAATTACTTGTGTCAGCCTTTGATCCTCCTTTGTGAATTGGGGTTACATTTGCACATCTCCAGCATATGGGTACCTCCCCTGAGTCCAAGGAAACTCTCATAATTATGGCTAAGGGTTTGCTTACTTCCTTTGCTGCCTCTTTTAATATAACTGGATAGATCCCATCCACCCCAGGTGCCTTTCTTGTGTTTATCTTCAACAATTTCTCCTCCACTTTACTCTCAGTTATTACAAGATTCTCTAGCTTACGGCCAGAGTTGAATACACCTCTGGCATTCCCCTTGCTGAATAACTCCTCATGTGTGAATGTCGATGCAAAATATTCATTTAGTTTGTTAGCTACCTGAGCAGGATCATCAACAGTTGACCCATCGATATCAAGTGGACCAATCTGATTCATCCCCTTCCTTCTAGAGTTTACATAAAGAACTCTTTGCTGTTTTTCTTTGCATCCCTTGCCAAAGATTTCTCATAATCTGCCTTCGCCTGCCTAACCTCCTTTGTAACTTGGTTACAGATCAACTTGTATCTATCATAGGCTTCTGTGTCACGTGTTAATTTGTATGTATCCCATGCATTTTTCTTCTCTGCAATATGTCTCATTAGTTCATCTGACATCCATTTAGGCCTGAACCTTGAACAATATTTCTTAGTTGGTATGTAAAGCCTAGTAGCTTCCAAGATAAGTTCTTTGAATGCTTCACATTTTGAATTTGCTGTTGGTAACATCATCAGTTGGTCCCACTGTATAGAACTTAAATACTGTCTCAGTCCATCGTAGTCGCCTTTACGAAAGCAATAACCCTTCCCTTTACCCCTGATGGTAGTGATCTCCTTCGGTAAATCCCACTTCAGCACACTGTGATCACTACCACCTAGTGGTTCATTTATCTGCAGATTCTTAATGCATGAAGAATCACTACTGATAATCAAATCAAGAGTATTACTCCCTCTAGTTGCCTCTTGAACATGCTGATGTAGAAAACAATAGTCCAGTAAATCCACAAAAGTCTTGCTAGTGTGTGAGTGACCAACCCACAAATTCCAGTCTATCTGGGAAATTAAAATCTCCCATTATAAGACTCTCTGATTTACTGGCCCACTCTATTTCCCTGTACAGTTTCTTATTATACTCATCAGAGTCATTAGGCCTATAGCACACTCCTACTCTCAATTTTGATCTCCCAATGCTTATGTCACACCAAACTTACTCGACACTGCACTGTCCAGCGATGTCGACTGGCTTCACTTCCTTGGAATTTATGTATTTCTTAACTAATAGCATAACCCCTCCTCCTGTCCTATCCTGTCTATCCTTTCTGTAGACATTGTACTCCCCAAATTCCAGTTCTGCATTCCTTATATCTGTGAGACTCCACGTCTCTGAAATCCCAACAATATCTGCCTTTGATGTTTTGAGCAATACCTCAAATTCATCAAATTTATTTACCAAACTCCTAGCATTGGTGTACAAGCAAGTATACATGCACCTGTTCTTTTTCTTAGCTACCCTAACACAACCCGTGTGTTTACTTGTACCGCAATGACTCCCAGCAGTCTCTGAAATATCCTGCATCTTATTTTCCAGGCTGCTGCTCATTCCAATAGAAGCCGTGCAAGAATCACTTTCACCTCTGCCAGTGGCTACTGTTAATCTATTAGTCCTTGTATCCCCCCAATCTAGCAGTTTTCCGACCCACCTAACACTGCCTCGATAACAGCAAACATTCTTGCACCCTTTCTATTTAAGTGTATCCCATCCCTGTAGAAGCAGTCTCTCCTGTTAACAAGTACAAACCAGGCTGAAAAAAAATTCTACCCCCTTGAGCCTTGCACAATCTTTCCAGGGCCGAATTGATCGACAGGGCTCTCATCATATACTCCCTCCTATCGTGTCTGGGCAGAATTGCAGACACTTTCAAATTCAACCCTAATTCACGGCTTTTTTTCAACAGTGACCTGTACTTGTTAAGTAATGCATGAGTAATCACTGCTGATAATCAATCCTCCATTATAAGATATACTGATTTAATGGCCCACTCTATTTCTCTGTACAGTTGTTCGTTGTACTCAGAGTCATTAGGCCTATAACACATTCCTATTCTCATCTTTGCTTTCCCTGCGCTTATGTCACACCAAACTGACTCAAAATTGTACTGACAACCACCCATGTGATCTGGATGCACTGCATTAGGTTTTATGTGTTTCCTAACTAATAGCAGAAATCCCTCCTCTCTTCTTATCCTCTGTGTCCCATTTACTATTACTTTTCCTCCTACATCCATACTGCTCCCACTATAACCTCTCCTTTCCATCACAGGCACCTCCAAGAGCCAGGGGGACCCACTACGACATGAGAACCTGGCACACCTCCACATGGAAAAGAATGGGATGCAGGGAGTACTTGACAAGATACTATCCCTGCAACTAGAGCTTGAGGCTCTTATGGTTTAGCAGAGCAGATTTCCTCTGCTGTAAGGTGCAAGACAATCAAAGTATGGATCAAAATGGGACATATTTTCAAGCCTAAAGGCAAGTAAGGCTGCTGGGACTAATGGTATATATCCTATAATTTTAAGGAAGTGGCAAGTGAGTGCATAGAACCATTAAGGCTAATTATGAGAGCATCACTGGACTCAGGAGAGAGAGAGAGATTCCACTGGATTGGAAAAGTGCCAATGTATTGCCAATACATAAAGGTGGTTACAAAGAAGTGTAGTGGAAAATTACTGACCAGTCAGTCTAACTTCAGTAGTAGGGAAAATCATGGAGACGATGATCAAGGGTAGAATTCAGGTTCATTTAGATAGAAATGAAATTCTTAAGGATACTCAGCATGGCTTTGCAAAGGGAAAATCATGTTTAACTAATCTGGTTAGCTATTTTGACAAGGTCACTGAAGAGCTGGATTTAGGGAATAATTTCTACATTGTTTATTTGGATTTCAGCAAAGCATTTGACTCAGTCCCACATGAGTGGTTGCTTTATAAGCTGGAACAGGTTGGAACCATAGGGAAAATCCTTAGATGGATAGCAGGATGACTTCAGAGCAGGAGGCAGAGGGTTGTGATAAATGGTTATTCCTCAGATTGGGTTAATGTAAGAAGTGGGATTTCTCAAGGATCAGTATTGGGACCATTGGTGTCTTTGATATTCTTAAATGACACTGATGTAGGGATAGAGGGTGTGATGACTAAATTTTCAGATAATGTAAATATCAGTAGAGTTGTTAATGATCACTGCCAAGCAGAGCATCTTCAAAGTGATCTGGATAGACTACAGGGATGGTCAGAAAAGTGGCAGCTATGCTTTAATCCAGCAAAGTGCAACGTCTTACAACTGGGGAACAGTAACCTAAAAATAACTTATACACTTGGTGGAGTTGAACTGAAGTCAGTAGTGAAAGAAAGGGTCATGGAACTTACACTACGGTCAGACATGAAGTTCTCTGAGCATTGTAAACAGGTTGCAATGAAGGCCTATGGGGGTCCTATCAATGATTTATCGAACATTTGCTAGTAGAGATAGGGACTTCATAATCCCATTATATAAAGCTATTGTTAGACCAAACTTAGAATACTGTATTCAAGTGTAGAGATTGAACCTAAAAAAAGACATTCAGCTTCTTGAAAGGGTCCAGAGAGGGATAACTCGCCTGGTGAGATAGGCAAAAGGAGGATGTTATGAGGAAAGTCTTCAAATATGTGCGTTGCACAGCTTGGTCTCTTCCTTCCAATTTTAACAACTCGACAGTAACTTGTTCTTCCCCTGGGGTTTTCTGATTCTTCATTTTCTTCAACGCATGTTCTACCTCATCAGGAAGGGTATCGGGTATGTTGTATGTGTTACTAATTTGCGATCCATCTCCCCACTGCTGGCATCATTCCCTCGCTCCTTGTATAATTCTCTATAGTAGTCTTCTGCTTCTTGAATTATGCCTTCTCTGCTATTTATAAGTACACCATCACTATTCTTCAATTTCAGTATCATTTGTCTTTCTGTGTTACTGCCAATGGCTGCTGATTTAAGTCCTTTGTTTTCCCTTAATGCTTGTTCTACTTTTCTTGTGTTAAATCTTCTTATGTCCTCTGAGTCTCTTTCTAACGACTTTGCATAACTCAGTATACTCAATTTTCTCCTTGTTAAGTGTTTATCTTGCCTCTTCATTTGTCATCTTCGGTTCATTATGACAAGTGTTTCTTGACTAATTTTTTCTTCTTTGGATATCTTTTTCCCTATAGGTTTCTTGGGCTTTATCACTTTCAGAAAGTTCTATTCCTCGTTGATATCTTGGTCCTGAACAGTCTGCAGAAGCTCAAATTTGTTCTTAAGTTCCAGTACATACTGCTTTTTCTCCTCTTCTGTTATCTCAAAGACCTTCGTATTATTTACTCGAGTCAGTTTTTTCCTTTCTTTTCTTAAATCTATATCAAGTGTGCATCTTACCATTCTGTGATCACTTCCAACATTTACCTTGTTCAGGATGGTAACATCATTCACGATATATCTTTTGTTAGTGAAGGTGAAGCCTATTTCATTAGTTGTTAATCCATTTGGGCTCTTCCATGTCCACTTTCTCCACAAATTATGTGGAGCTTGTAAATTTAAATCAGTCAGTATTGCGAAAGTTTGAAAAAAGTTTGTTTGATAGTCCCAAAAGTTTTTTGGGACTATCAAACAGAATTCAAAATGACTTGACAGATGCAATTAAAAAGCTTGTCAAATGAAGTACAAACTGAAATTAATGAGGCTAAGTTTGTTGCAATTCTTTTAGAAGAGACTTCTGATGTGTTGAATTATTCACAACTCTCGACCATTTTGTGGTACATTACTAAAGATAACATTGTCATAGAACAATTTATTGGTTTTACAGATGTGAGTGTAGAGCATTCAGCAAGTGCCTTAGCTGACCATGTTTTTCAGTGCACTGAAAATAAGAACTGCAAGAATAACTTAATTGCTCAAACTCGTGATAGTGCTGCTACAATGGCAGGTGAATTGAATGGATTGCAGTCAAGGGTAATCAAAAATATCCATGCAGTCTTTATTCAATGTTGTGTGCATGTATTAAATTTAGTTCTTTTACAAGCATGTGGAACTATAAAAGAGAGTAAGATATTTTTTTCAACTATACAGAATTGGCTAGATGTTTTTCGAAATCACATAAAAGAACTAATGCCCTGGACAATATTATTAAGAAAAGATTTCCAAAAGTACCAATTAGCTAGAATTACTCCTCCTGCCTTGTTAATACTGCAAAGGAAAATCAAGCTTCATCAATTCTGCAAAAACCTTTTTGACGACATAACTGAAAACCCTGCAAAGTGAGATGACATAACCATTGACTCTGCTGTTGAATTCAAGCACAAATTTAACGATCCTGATTTCATAGTTCTCTTGATAGTGTTCAGTGAAATATTTTTATTTGCTGATGTTTTATGTAACATTCATCAAACAAAATACTTAGACACTGTGTATTACATAAAAGATATAAGGCAGACTACAAAGTTGCTTGAAAATAAATGAGAAGACTTTTTCAGATTTTATAAAATAATAGAAAGTGATGTAGATAAAACTAGGCCAAATAAAATATTCAGAAAAGATCATTCTGTTGAGCTGGAGGAGCACTATAAAATGTTATACTACAAAATCACAGACACAGCTGTGCAACAATTAAATGTACAGTTTCATCATTAGAAGAACTTGTATATCTTGGAGCTATTATATTTTAATAAATTTAAAGAATATTCCGATAATTTTTCTGAGAATGCTTTAAAATCCATTCTTTTGACATTATTTGTCTTCCGAATGAATTAACCAATGTATACTCCATGGATTAGTTTACTGAAATAAGTGTGAAGTTCATGCAATACATCTGTACCAATAAACTTGCTGATGCTTATGCCAGAATTTTACAACTCTGTAATCTACTTGTAATAATTCCTTCTACTGCTGCAACTGTTGAAAGAGCATTTTTTGCATTGAAGCGACTCAAAACTTTTCAAAGAAATACAACTAGTGAAATGCAGCTGTTGGGTTTAGCTCAAATGTCAATAGAAAAGAATTTGCTCTACAGGTTAAGAAATTCGCAAGATTTTCATGAAAATATCATTGACAAATTTGTGAAAAGGGATTGTAGAGTGCAATTTACATATAAATGAGGTAGATAAAGATATTTTTTTAATTTAAAAATATTATTTTTAAAATCGAATGTATTGTAATCACAAAAAAGAAAAAAAAAAAAGAAAAACACTATATGTATTCCTTAAATTGAAAATGATACTCTGTTATGCAAAATTTTCGAGATTATAAATGATGCTAGAACTAGGGGACATAAATTCAAGTTACGGGGGGAAATGTTTAGATTGGACTGCAGGAAGTTTTATTTTAGCCAGCGAGTTATAAATTACTGGAATAAGTTGCCTTCATGGGTGGTAGAGGCCGACAGTTTGGGGAAATTCAAAGGTCATCTGGATAGTACTTTCGGGTAAGGGAAGCGCATAGGATGATAGGTTTAATTTCCTTTTTATTTATATTTTATTTTATTTTTATTTATTTATTAATTATTATTATTATTTAGTTATTTATTTTATTTATTTATTTATTTTTTTGTTTTTATCATTGTTTTGTTCGGATTTTTTTTTTTTTTTTGGCTGGTGCAGCATATGTTACTGCATCACAGTATCCAATCAAACTGGTCAGACAAGATCACCCCTTAACAAATACATGCTCTCACTGAAGTATAAATACACTCCTGTCTAGATGGTCTTGCATTACTTCTTTAATCAGTGACTCCATTATTTTCAATAGAACAGAAATCACAATAATAGGTCTGAAATTACTCATATCACCATTTGATCCCCTTTGTGAATTGAGGACACATTTTCAGATCTTCAGTCCACAGGGAGATCCCCCGAATCAGAGATGCTCTCATAATTATGGCTAAGGGTTTGCTTACCTCCGTTGCTGCCTCACTCAATATAACTGGATAGATCCCTTCCACCCTGGGAGATTTTTTTATGTTTAGCTTCAATAATCTCTTCCACTTTCCTCTCAGTTATTACAGATCATTCAGCTCCCTGTTAGAATTAGATACATTTCTGGCATTCCTTTCCCTAAAGAATTCCTCATGTGTAAATATAGGTGCAGTATACCTATTCAGTTTGTCAGCAACCTGAACAGGATCATCAACAGTTAAAACATCAATATCAAATGGACCAACATGGTTCATCCCCTTTTTTCTGGTGTTTTAATATGTAAAGAAGTCTTTGCTGTTTGTCTTTTCATCCTTTGCCACAGCTGTCTCCATAAATTCCCTTAGCATGCCTAACCTTCTTTGTGACTTGATTGAAGATTTAGTTTATACCTGCAGGTTTCTGTACCCTGATAATTTATATGCATCCCATGCATGTTTATTCTCTACCAGAAGTCTCAACATTTCATCTGACATCCACTTATATCTAAGGCTTGAACAGTATTTCTTAGATGGTATGAAAAGCTTAGTACTTCTATGATTACTTCCCTGAATGCTTCCCATTTAGAATTTGCTGTTAGTAACATCATCAGATGGTATCACTGTATGGAGTTTAAAAACTGTCTAAGACCACTGTAGTCACTTTTAAGAAAGCAAAAGCCCTTTCTCTTTACCCTCGAAAGTGGTTAAATCTTTAAAGTAAATCTTGCATCAGCAATCTTTCTCATGTTGCATCAATAACATGCTGCTGTAGAGAACAATTATCTAATATATGCACAAAAGTCTTAGTGTTTTTCCAACCCACAATTTCCATTCAATACCTGGAAAGTTAATATCCCTCTTTATAAGACATTCTGATTTACTGGCAAACTTTACTTTTCTGCATAGTTGTTCATTTTACTCATCACAGTCATTAGGTCTATAACACACACACACACACACACACACACACACACACACACACACACACACACACACACACACACACACACACACACACACACACACACACACACACACACACACACACACTTTTGTTTTCACATGGGTATAATCCTGGAAGCAGCCTCCAAATCAGATCTGAAACAATTACAAGCATGTGGGAAGGCTGAAAACTTTAGCCTCCTCACATTTTGACACCCTGAAACTTAGAGGGCTGAGCATTATCATCTTCGATGTTGATGTCTCACTCCAGAAGGAAGAGCTCTTGGAAGAGATTTTCAATAGAAATCTATTTAGACAGGGAGGAAGCAGCCAATGATATGAAGATTCAGTTCTCAATGACTACCAGGTCATGGGACAAGCTCAACTGGATTTTCCGGGTATCTCCCAGGATTAGAAAATTTCTGCATAATCAAGAAAGGATCTTCTTGGGCTAGTTATCACACTGTTTCCGGGACTTTGTACCAGGTATGAAATGTTACAATTGCCTAGGATATGGCCATACCTCCAAGAAGTGTCTCAAAAAGCAGCCAATCTGCGGGTATTGTGCAGAGGCAGGACACCTTTACAAGAACTGTCCAAATAAATCCTCCCCACTAACCTGTGCCAACTGCAAGGCTATTAATAAATCCAGCAATCACTCTGTTCGGGATGGAGCATGCCTTATATATAAAAGAGCAGCTGAAATAATCTGTAACAATACAAATTATGGATAATAGGCCATCTAACCTGACAACATCCAGACTTTGCATCGCCCAAATAAATGGACAAAAATCAATCTCTGTGGCTTCTCAGCTCCATCCCATCATGGAACAACTTGACCTCGACTTTCTCCTTCTCCAGGAACTCTACTGCGTTTGTGGTAGAGTCTCTGGATATCCACTTACATACCGGAAGATATAGACTACAAACCAGCTATGCCTTGCAGTCATCATAATCTGCAACCCGGACCTAGTTGTGACCAGACTTGATTCCTTATGCACCGCCCACCTGACTGCTGCCACTGTGGAAGGCTGCTTTGGCCGCATCTCAGTCCTTACATCCTACTTTCAGTTCGGCACTGACATCCACCTGCATATTGCCACCCTGGAATGGGCTCTTGACCTGCTTGAATATTCACAAGTTATCATCGCAGCTGACTCCAAAGAACATTCTACTAGTCTAGTTAGTACAATGTCACCACTGATGCTGGAGGTGATTTACTTGATGAATTTATTGCTACCCGCAGATTGGAGATTGCTACTCTACTGGGTCAACCTACAACCTACTCCTCAGGAACCGGGGAATCCAACTTGGATGTTACCCTTATAACACCTTCCCTCAGCAAATTGTCTCCAACAATGGCAGGTGCACGAATATGCAACCACCAGTGATCACCACCTTATCACATACTGTATTACTGATCAAGTTACCCATCACCAAATCTACATGGATGATACTTTCAGGTTCTCTATAAGATCAGCTAAATGGAACATTTTTAATAAGATCATCCGGGAAGCCACCTGCAGCCCCTCTGCCCTCAATAGGTATCACTCCATGAATAGTACCCAGAAAACAGATTTTGTTCAATCATTACTCCTGAAAGCCTCACAAGCATCGATGAAAAAAATGTTCTAAAAGTCCAAAGTCCGTCCCCTGGTGGTCGCAGGATCTTACTAACCTACGGAATGATCTCAAGCATGCACGTAGAGCACACCAGCGTAAACACAGAACTGAGCCTCCCCACATTGCTGATCAATACAAAGAAAGATTCAGAGCCCTTTGCAGAGAATATTGCAATAGGATTTACCATACCAAACAAAACTCATGGCACACACTGGTAGACAGAAGGGAAGAGAAACCCTTGGGGCCTGGTGCATAAACTTGTCAGGAACAAAATCAGGTCTACAGATATCATCAATTCCATACACAATAATGGCTCTTCTGAGACAACAAATTGGCTGGACAATGAACAAAATTCTGGATGATCTGATTTACCAAGATAATGCTGCCCTAAACACAGACTTCCATAATCAAGTCACTATCGACAACCAAAACTTCCAACCTACCACTATTGAAGATCCTGTTACTGAAGAGGAAGTGGCCATGGCCATCAACAAGATCAAGAATGGCAAGGCTCCTGGTCTGGACCTCATCGAGGGGGAATCTGTCAAACGTCTTTGGACTGTCGCTCCTGCTATCCTCATTCAACTTTTCAACACCTGCCTGAAAGATGGCATATTTCCATCATGCTGGAAGCTTGCAAATCTGAGACTTCTACCAAAGGATCCCACTGGCAGGATATCAGCTTATCGTCATATAGCACTTTTACAAATACTGAGTAAGTGTTTGAGAGACTCCTGCTATTTTGCCTCCGGCCTGCATATGAAGCTAAAGGTCTTGCAGCTCCCCTCCAGTTCAGGTTCAGGCAGAGTTGTTCCACAATTGATGCTCTGACCACGATTCTGAAACTTGCAAAAGATTCTGAGGCCACCTCTGTCTGCAATTTTTATAGATTTTAAGGGCACCTTTGACACCGTTTGGTGGCCGGCCATCCTATAGAGTGTCAGGGCCCCTGATTGCTCTCAGAATCTGTTCATCTGCCTCAAGAGCTACTTTTCTAACCGAAGTCTCACCATCAAAACAATTACGTAGTTTTTGCTCGTCACTTTCTTAGACCAACACTGTCGTTAGTCTAAAGTTAACGTTTGTGTAGGTTGTATTTAACTTGTGTTGTGAGTTCTACTAAATATTATTTAATTCAGTTATTTGAGATATTTTTATTATTAAAATAGTCTGGTGTTATTTCAAACAGTGAAATGACAGTGCAGTTTGATAAGTGAAATATTCCAATTTTTTCACACTAACTTTAGGAAGTAAATGAATTGCTTATTTCCTTGCTCACTTAGTTTAATTAGTCATGGAAAGTAAAAGGAAGGTACAAAGAGGGGGAGGAAAGGAAGATGAAGGTAGTGCTTTCCCTCCTTACCATCGCAAGTTCCTAGGCTATATGCTGACGGTAATAAGAAGGCTCCAGATAGTTGTTTGTTATTTGGTTTTTGGGAGCATTAGCAACTAAAGCCATATTGCTCCAGGGTTATGCGGTGGTCATTCCCTGACCTTTCCGCATCCTCTGTATTTGGTGGTCATGGGCTCGAACCCCAGTCTAATCAAGAAGCGTATGCTACGCACTGCTGCTCCTGCGCTCCAGATAGTAAATACTTGAAAGGTAAAGGTACTAAAGTAAGTGTTTCAAGTGGTGTGAGTGCTGCTCCTCCTTTGATGGTCAGTGCCAGTAGTGTTTCAAGTGGGGTGAGTGTTGCTCTTTGATTGCCAGTGCTGAGTGATTCTGGAATGGAAGTTTTAAATGCTAGACAGGTGGAAGTAATTGACGAAGGAAGTCAGATAGAAGAGATCAGGGAGGGTATTCAGGAGTTCCAGATAAATTATGAACCGAAGTTACCTGATAATTCAGAGGTGCAGTCTGATTTTTTGAATGTGGATACAGATAGTTACTTTGATGATGTTGGTAGGCGAAGTATGGGAACTAATGTTCGAGAGAACGATATTATTGTCACAAATATACATGAACAGAGGTGCAGCAACGCCGATGTTAATACTATTTATGAACTAATTATCAAGCTAAAGAAAATTGTAGTGGATTATACATTTAATGAAGTTAATAAAGTTACCAAGTCTACCTCAAACTTTGTACTCGACAAGTGGGTGTACATGGAGACCATCATGATTGCACTATTAATTTGACAATGAGTGGTTGAAGGCAGGAATAGATGAGTTGCAATTAAGGGCAAACTTATCTGACGATCTTGTTAGGGATCAGCAAATTTCTTATGCAGGTGTTATGCAGGAAAATGTTGGAGGTGAAGTTCCATGGAAAACTTATGCAGAGTGTGGGGGGGGAGAGTGTTGACACTGAGAAATCTAAGAGGGGGAAACCAAGGATAAATAACATATTGATTCTTAGAGCAGGTGATGATGCCAAATACAATACAAGTCAAGAAGTCAAGGAAATTGTGGTTAACTCTTTAAAGCAAGATTTTAAAGACATTAAGGTTAGAAACTTGAGAATGATTAGAAACAAGGGTGTGCTGATTGAGACTGAAAAGGCAGAAGATCTTAATAGAATAGGAAGTTCTGATCAACTGGTAGAAAAAGGAATTAAGTATGACAAGGTTAAATTAGCAAATCCTACTATATTAATTTTTGATGTTCCCAAAGGAGGAACTCATGGAGGATATTTATCATAAAAATTTGAGTGATTATGGCTTTTCTGAACAAGAAGTGAGAGGTGGTATTAATTTCAGATTTAATACATGTTCAAAAACTAAGGTGACTAATTGGGTTATCAGTTTACACCCGCAGATGTATAAGAGTTTATTTAATAATGACAGAATTTTTATTGGATACAATTCTCATAAATTTAGAAAATTTATAGTTGTGTCTAAATGTTTCAAGTGTCTTGGCTATGGACATTCTTCGGTTTATTGTACCCATAAATCTGTGATTTGTGGACATTGTGCTCAGGCAGGGCATATTTTTAGTGACTGCAAAAGCAAAGATTTACCTCCAAAATGTATTAATTGTAAAACGAGGGGTAGGAGTTGTGAACATTCTGTAAGGGATACACAGTGCTCTGAGTATCTGAGATCTCTGGATATTTCAAGTACGCCTATAAGTAATGAATAATAATATTGTAGATCATAACAATAGTGATATTAACAATGTAATGATGTTAAAGTTTATGCAATTAAATGGACAAAAATCTAGAAGTGTAATGGATGAGGCCAAAGTGGTAATGATAGATAAAGGGATAGATGTTTTGTGTTTACAGGAACCATATGCTGGGTTCTCTGCAGGCTCATACAAAGTAACTGGCTTTCCTGTAATATCTAAAGTAATTCATTACCTGCATGTGAAACCTAAAACAGCTACTGTTGTTTTTAATAAAACATTAAATGTTACTGTAATATCTAGTTTATGTTTTTAGTTTGCCACATGTATACATATTAACACTCCTGCTGTTTCTTTCTATGTTGTCTCCCTATACTTTCCCTCAACTGCTGATATAGGTCCTGGTATACAATACTTCATGAATGATGTTACTGTCCTGAATAAGGTAAATGTTGGAAGTGATCACAGAATGGCAAGATGTACACTTGATATAGATGTAGGAAAGGAAAAAACTGACTCGAGTAAATAATACAAAGGTCTTTGAGATAACAGAAGAGGAGAAAAAGCAGTATGTACTGGAACTTAAGAACAAGTCTGAGCTTCTGCAGACTGCTCAGGACCAAGATATCGATGAGAAATATTACAACTTTCTCAAAGTGATAAGCCCAAGAAACCTATAGGGAAAAAGAAATCCAAAGAAGAAAAAATTAGTCAAGAAACACTTGTTATGATGAACCGAAGGCGACAAATGAAGAGTAAGATAAACACTGATAAGGAGAAAATTGAGTATACTGAGTTATGCAAAGCCATTAGAAAGAGACTCAGAGAGGATATAAGAAGATTTAACACAAGAAAAGTAGAACAAGCATTAAGGGAAAACAAAGGACTTAAATCAACAGCCATGAGCAATAATACAGAAAGAAAAATTATACTGAAACTGAAGAATAGTGATGGTGTACTTATAAATAGCAGAGAAGGCATAATTCAAACAGGAGAAGACTACTATAGAGAATTATACAAGGAGCGAGGGAATGATGCCAGCAGTGGAGAAGATGGATCGCAAATTAGCAACATACAACATACCCAATATTCTTCCTGATGAGGTAGTGGTAGTAGTAGTAGTGGCAGGTTATGCAAGAAAGCAAATGTATAAGCTTATGCAGCATCACGCAAAAAAAAAAAAAAAAAAAAAAAAAAAAATCATGCCATTCCCTCCAAATGCCTGTCCAGTTCCGCCTTAAATTTATTCAACCTATCAATTTCCACAACGACAGATGGAAGTTTGTTCCAGCAATTAACCACCCGCTGGATAAAGGCAAATTTCCGCACATCTAATCTTTTTTTTTTTTTTTTTTTGGTAGTTATTGGCGCATCGGCTTCTGTGGCCATAGTGCACCTCCCAAGGTTTTTTGCAGTACTTGGATCCAAGCCCGAGGCGGGATTCGAACACGCGACTTTTGGGTTGCTAGGCAGGCGCTTTACACACCAGGCTAGCAGGGTCGGCACATCTAATCTACATCTATCTTTTCTTAATTTGAATTTATGCTCCCTTAGGTTCGTAATCTGAACAAGTGGAAGGATCCCATCAGAATTCAGCGTGCTCAACCCATTCAAGGCCTTATACACCTCAATCAGATCACCGCGCAGGTGTCTAGTCTCCAGCCACTGCAATTTGCAGAACTTAAGCCTCTCTTGATAAGAGGATCCCTTCATTCCCCTCACCAATCTTGTTGCCCTTCTCTGTACACGCTCAAGTAAATCTACATCCTTCCTAAAATGAGGCCTCCACACCTGTACGCAGTACTCAAGGCGTGGCCTGACCATTGCCTTATACAGAGGGATAATCACCTCCTTTTCCCTGCTAGCAAAATTCCTATATATCATTGACAAAACCCCATGACCTGCCCTGGCAGCCTGTCTGCATTGCTCAGAAAACTTCATATCTGACTGCACAATTACTCTCAGGTCTTTTTCATTTTCTACCACCTTAAGTGTAGTACCACACAGTTGGTACATTTCTCTGGGGTTACTTCTACCCATATGCAGTACTTTGCATTTGTCAAGGTTAAACTTCAGTTGCCACGTCTTAGCCCATCTGCCCAAATTATCTAGATGTTGTTGCAGTAGCACACTGCCATTACTGTCATTAACAACCCTGTTGACTTTTGTATCATCTGCAAACTTCGACACTAAGCCTGATATACCTTCATCAATATCATTGATAAATATACAAAACAACAGTGGACCCAACACCGAACCCTGTGGGACTCCACTGATAACATTAGTCCAAGAAGAGCAGCACCCATTGATTACCACCCTCTGTCTTCTCCCACTTAACCATCCTTTTATCCATTGTAGCAACTTACCCTTAATACCATTCTGCTCCAATTTGTACAATAGTCTTCCAGGCGCAACAGTGTCAAAAGCTTTCCTCAAATCCAAATATATGATATCAAAATTATTTTTTGCATCCAGTTCCTTTGTAACCACATCATAATATCCTATCAAATTTGTCAGACAAGACTTTCCCTTAACAAACCCATGCTGTGTCTGAATTATTGCTGCAGTCTTGTCTAGATGATCCTGCAATGCATCTTTAACCAGTGACTCCATTATTTTACCCGGAACAGAAGTTAAACTAACTGGTCTGTAATTACTCGTGTCACCCTTCGATCCCCCTTTGTGAATTGGAGATACATTTGTACATCTCCAGTTCGTAGGAACCTCCCCCGAGTCCAAGGATGCTCTCATAATTATGGCTAAGGGTTTGCTTAGTTGCTTTGCCGCCTCCTTTAATATAACTGGATAGATCCCATCCACACCAGGTGTTTTTCTTATGTTTAACTTCAACAGTTTCTCTTCCACTTTGCTCTCAGTTATTACAAAATCATTAAGTATCCTGCTACAATTTGATAACCTTCTGCCATTTTCAAACCTTAATAATTCCTCACGTGTGAATGTAGATGCAAAATACTCATTCAGTTTGTTTGCTATCTGAGCAGGATCATCAACAGTCGAACCATCGATGTCAAGTGGACCAATCAGATTCATTCCCTTCCTTTTAGAGTTTATATAAGTAAAGAAATCCTTGCTGTTTTCTTAGCATCTTTTGCCAAGGATTTCTCGTAATCTGTCTTTGCCTGCCTAACCTCCTTTGTAACTTGGTTACAGATCAACTTGTAGCTATCATAGGCTTCTGTGTCACGTGTTAATTTGTATGCATCCCATGCATTTTTCTTCTCTGTTACGAGTCTCATTAGTTCATTTGACAACCATTTAGGCCTAAACCTTGAACAATATTTCTTAATAGGTATGAAACTCTTAGTAGCATCCACGATTAATTCCTTGAATGCTTCCCACTTAGAATTTACTGTTGGTAACATCATCAGTTGATTCCACTGTACAGAATTTAAAAACTGTCAGAGACCACTGTACTCGCCTTTACGGAAGCAAAAACCCTTTCCTTTACCCCTGATGGTAATTAAATCTTTAAGTAAATCCCACATCACTACACTGTGATCACTGCCACCTAGTGGTTCTTTTATCTGCAAATTCCTAATACATGAATGATCACTGCTGATAACCAGATGAAGAGTATTACTTTCTCTGGTTGCCTCTCGAACATGCTGCTGCAGAAAACAATCATCCAATAAATCCACAAATGTCTGACTAGTGTGTGAGTGCCCAACCCACAAGTTCCAGTCAATATCTGGGAAGTTGAAATCATCCATTAATGCAGGTAGAACATGCATTAATGAAAATGAAGAATCAGAAAGCCCCGGGGGGAAGATGAAGTTACTGTACAGTTGTTAAAATTGGGAGGAAGAGACATAACACAAAAACTGGCAAGGCTCTTCACAAAGTGCATTAGAAAAGGTGTGATGCCTAAGCAATGGAATAATGCAATCATAGTTTTGCTGCATAAGAAAGGAGATAAATCAGAAATTGGAAATTATAGACCAATTAGCTTGATATTCCACATCTACAAGTTGTTCACAAGGGTCATTACTAACAGATTAGAAAGAATACTTGATGAGAATCAACCGAAAGAGCAAGCTGGCTCTAGGACAGGATTCTCAACTATGGATCACTTTCACGTAATATCACAGCTAACGGAGAAAGCAAATGAATATAAAACACCATTATGCATGGCATTTGTGGATTATGAAAAGGCATTTTACTCTCCATACAGCATAAAGCAATGTTTCAGGCACTGGAAAGACAAGGTATAGATACCCCATATATTATGATTTTGAAGAAAATATATGAGAATGCTACCTCCTTTGTTAGACTAGACAAAGACAGTAGCAAATTTAAAATCGAGAAAGGAGTTCGACAAGGAGACACAATATCTCCGAAGTTGTTTAATGCTGCCCTTGAGGAAGCTTTCAGAAGATTAGACTGGTCGCAGAAGAGTCAATGTGAATGGAGAGTACCTAAACCATTTACGATTTGCAGATGACATTGTGGTCATAAACCACAATCCCAAAGAATTAGAGGAAAATCTTAATCAGTTATGCAGAGTTAATAAGGATTTTTGACTAAAGATGAATATGGCTAAAACAAAAGTAATGATGAACAAGTATGCCACAGAAAGGGACATAATAATTGAAGGAGCAGTAATTGAAAAGGTGGATTCATATACTTATCTGGGACAAGTTGTTAGCTGTAATAATGATAAATGGCTGGAAGTCAAGAGAAGAATAAATTTTGGATGGATAGCATTCAGGAAATATATAGTCATATACTGAAGAGCAATATCCCAGTTTATCTGAAATGTAAATAATGAACCAATGTATACTCCCCACCATGACTTACGGAAATAAAACTTGGGCACTTATCAAAAGAATGGAAGAGAAGTGAGAACTACACAGCGAAGAATGGAACGAATTATATTGGGAATCAGACTGTTAGATAAGAAGAGAAACACTTGGATTAGGCAGCAAACTCAAGTAAAGGACATTCCTATCAAAACTACAGAACTAAAATCGTCTTGGGCAGGACACATAGCTCGAAGACATGATGACAGATGGACTAAGAAAATAACAGAATGGTACCCAAGAAGAGCTAGAAGAAAACCTGGAAGACAACGGCAGAGATGGATAGATGAAATTCATGAGTTTGTGGGTAGTAAATGGATGGCCATTGCACAAAACAGAAGGAACTGGAAAGTTGCTGGAGAGGCTTTCATCCTGCAGTGGATTGAAAATGGCTGATGATGATACAATACTTAGAGAAATTAATGGAGTTTGCGGCTAATAGTAACGTTATCATTACTACTGATTCAAATGTGAAGTCTAGAATGTGGTATTCTAATTATAGTGATAGTAGTGGAGCACAGCTGGAGGATTTCATACTGTGTCATAATTTAAATTTATTAAATTTAGCTAATAAGCCTTTTACGTTTGATAACATTCATGGCAGCTCAAACATAGATTTAACCTTAATTACTCAACAATTGCATCAGAGGATTTGCTATTGGGATGTTAAGAGAAATTATACTAATAGTGATCATAAGTCTATAGTATTTAACTAAATACTTCCTCTGGACAATTAATAGAACCTGATGTGGAAAATTATTCAAGATTTAAATAAAAACAAATAAATTGGAGAAAATTTTTGTCAATATTGACTTGTAATTTTGGATCTGAATCTGTACAGAGATTAAATGGAGTTAATGCCAATGAATGTGTCTTTTGTGCAGACAATTTTGCATAATGCCCTACATTATACTGCCAAGTTTAAATTGGAAACACCATATAAGATACGTTGGTAGTCTGCTGATTTTACTGCCTTAAGATGTGAGGTGTTTGACTTGAGGAGGAGGTTTCAGACATTTAGAAATTGGAGTGATTCTGAAGCTGTTCTGTATAAAGAGCTATATAAAATTAAGAGAAAGCAGTATCACAAGGCAATATATAACCATAAGATTAAGGTTTGTTTGTTTGTTATTTGGTTTTTTTCTAGGATCATTAGCAACTAAAGCCATATTGCTCCGGGGATATGCAGTGGTCATTCCCTGACCTTTCCGCATCTTCTGTATTTGGTGGACACGGGCTCAAACCCCAGTCTAATTAAGAAGCGTGTGTTACGCACTGCTGCTCCTGCCCACCTGGCTACGGAGGCGCCGATTAGATTAAGGCATGGCAGGAACTGGTTCATACTGTGAATAGTGATCTTTGGGGTATCCTATTTAAATTAACTAGAAATAAACTGAATATAAACAATATAATAAGTACTGTTATCTCTGATAGTGGGGAATCAAGAGATTGGCTTTCTACAATTATAACAATCTTTCTACAATTATAATATTTTTGACTGATAGAAGTTCAGAAGATTCGGAATATCAGAGAACCATAAGAGAGGAGAACTGTAGGTATGTTGGAAGTAATGAGATTGATCTCTTTAATATAAGAGAGCTACAGACTGTGTTCTGAACTAAATATCAATAAAACAACTGGTATTGATCAAACAGAAAATAATTGTATCATGAAAACTGTGGAATTATTTCCCAACATTATACTTAATATGTATAACAAATGTTTTATTGAGGGGGTCTTTTCAGCTATCTGGGAATTGGCTCAATTCCCAGAAACCTGAACTTAATTCAAAAGTGGGGTAAACCAATAACAGATCCCAGAGGCTACAGGTCTATTTCATTGTTGGGTAATTTAGGTAAGGTATTTGAAAGGTTATTATTGGTGATACTGGAGGCCTCTAGATAGGAGGTTAAATTTTCTATTTCAGTTTGGATTTAAAAAGAAGTGCTCCACAGAAGACGCAATTCATAATTTGATTGATTTCAGTTTGCAATCCAGCTGTAGGTATGTTTTGGTCCTCTTTATTGATTTTGAGGGGGGGCCTTTGATACAGTTTGGCACGAGAGAGTGTGCTGCTATCGTTGAGGGCTTTAAATTGCCCAGACTTGCTGTATAAGACCATCAAAAGTTATTTGAGTCAAAGAATGATAACGGTTAGGTCTCAGCACCTAAAATATGAGAGGGAAATTAATAGGGGGTGCCCTCAAGAATCAGTGCTAGGACCAATATTTTGGAACCTAGTTCTGAACATGTGGGTAGAAAAAGATTGTGTAGACTGCCATAAAATTGCTTATGCAGATGATTTAGTTTTGTGTGTTCAAGGCAGATCGAGACAAGATATACAAAATAAAATTAGGGTGGCTGTTGACAGTTTGGTAAAATGGGCTTCTAATAATAAACTTAGGATTTCTTCAAGTAAAACTGTGATGATGATGATTAAGGGAAAATTAGATTACAACAGGCCTCCCAGATTGGTTGTTAATGGAAAACAAATACCTCTGGTTCCTCAAGTCAAATACTTAGATCATCATTTTAGATGATAAATTGTCTTTTACTGTACATTTGGATCATTTAAAATTAGGAAATTTACGGCCTCAATTGTTAGGATTACAAGGAAAAACTGGGGGCTTGGTAAATGGGTCCTCATCTTTACTATAAGGCCATTTTTTTTGCCGATAGTTGCCTCTGCAGCATCCGTTTGGTTTAGGAGGCTAAGTGTGATTAGAATTAGGAATAAAGTTAATCCAGTTCAAAGATCCATGCTGCTAACTATTTTAAGAGTATGCAAAACAGTATCCACAAATGTGTTGAAAGTCACTGCTGGTGCCTTACCTTTAGATTTGTTTATCATATATAGGGCATTTAGTTATTTTTTAAGAAGAGGTAAACAGATCACATTTATGGGTATAACAAATAATATTTTGGTTGGTAGAAAAACTAAGGAAAAAATATATTGTTAAAATCACAAGAAATATGGCAAGACCGATGGAATACAAATGATACTGGAGAAGTCACCAGGTTGTTCATTCCAGATGTAGGTTTTAATGTGGGGAAAAGTAATAAATGGTTTTATCCAAAGACGGAAACCTCGTATTTGCTTACGGGGCATGGTTCATTAAAATCCAAATTGTGTGACTTAGGTTTGGAAAGAGATCCCCTGTGTTCTTGTCGGTCTCCAGAAACTTGGGAGCACGTCTTGTATGACTGCCCGATTTATGAGGGTATTTTGAGATCTAATTTGTTTGAATTAAGCAGGGGTACTGAAACGCAATGGCTGTCTAGTTTTGACAATTTTACTTTGTTTCAGGATTATTGTAGAAGAGTATTCCATAAACGATTGTCTGTATTAATTCATGTTGTTTAAAATTGGAGTTTCATGATACTGTGTGTGTGTGTGTGTGTGTGTGTGTATTTTTTTTCTCTCCCTTCAGACTGATTGGGTGTCTGTCTGGGGGGATTTTTTGTTCCCCCAGATCGATGACTGATTCTCTGGGGGTAGGACAATTTTTGTTGTTGTTCTGCGTTGTATTTAACGGATTTGCAAGAGTCTTTATATTCTTAAATATCAGGAAGATAATACTGATATGATTGCACTATTGCGGTTATGTATGGTGGTTTCCCCCCCCCCCTCGCAGGTGTCGGGCAGATTTTGCTGATGCGGGATATCGATCTTGCGGGTTTGTTAAACACTTTTTTTTTTTTGCTGGCTCATTGGGTGTGGATGGCCTGGGAGTGGGATTGTGTGCTTACAGCATAGAAGGTTTAGTGGACCCGGTTTCGGCTTCGCATGCCAGGAAGGGGCGCCAGGCAGCAGATGCCCTGGTGGCTAAGTGGCCTGCCAAAAACACGAACATTACACTACACTCCATTTACACTGCAGGCCTATATGTGGAAGATCCACTTGAATAAGATGCCGAAGAAAAGTTCACATACGATACGATCACCATCAAAACACAGTTCCATTCCATCACCCGACAACTTACCAGAGGCTGTCCCCAAGGCTCCATCCTTGGTCCAGCAGTGTGGATTATGATCCTGGATGATTGGCTTCTGAGGATCTATCCCAATGTCACACAAACTTCTTATGCCGACGACCTTGTCATCATCGTTGAAGGACCTATGAGAGCTACAACAGAAACTAGGGCCAATGCAGTACTGTCTGCCCTTTCCAAGTGGGCTGAGAACAACAAACTTTCCATCTCTGCTGAAAAGAATAAAACCCTTCTACTGAAAGGAAAGTTGAATGTGAGGAGGCCTCTGACTATCAGTCATAAAGGGCAATCACTCAAAAACCAATGCACTGTCAAATATCTGAGTATTACACTGGATGACTGAGGAACTTTCATTCCCCACCTATGTTCCATTAAAGAGAAAATTAAAGCTTATATTACCATGCTGGCACGCTTCACCTGCAAAGACTGGGGCCTCAAAGGCTGGGTTTTACATCTTCTTTACAGCTGTATTTATTCCCATTGTCACATATGGCACTGCAGTGTGGTATAACAGGGTGACAATAGTAAGAATGCAAAGTCTGATCCTTCAGGTCCAGCGGCTTATGATGCTGCAAATGACTCGTGCATGTCGGACCATGTCAACCGCTGGGCTACAAGTTCTTACTGGATGCCTAACTCTAGATCTCCATGTCATATACTTCGTCCTCTCTCTCATGCCATCAAGAAGAATAAAGAGGTTGAAATATTCACCATTAAAATGTGTACAGACACTAACATCAAACATGAGATGACCCACGTGTGGACTGAACTGGTTTCCCTATGGCAGACACGATGGAATAACTCATCAACAGGTGAAATTACTAAACTCTTTATTCCGGATGTCACCTTCCTCAACAAACGACATTGCAACTGGGTCTATCCTAACATCTACACGTCCTTTCTTTTGACTGGCCATGGATCATTTAAAAGGCACCTTCTTGACTTTGGTCTGGCTGACGATGCTTTTTGCATCTGTGAAGAGTCAGGACTGGAACCATGTGATGCACTACTGTCCAATCTATCTTGACCACCGCAACCAGCTTCTTCTGGCCCTCAATGCACTGACAATCCATCCAGAGGCTAGGGTATTGGAATCAGAAGAAGCTTACAAAGCATTCTTGAGCTATGCCACTGCGGTCTTCAACAGACACTGCAACACCAACTGGCACAACTATGACTACCACAGCTCATTCTGTCGATTAGCTTCCCCACTGCCAGCCACACCAGAAATTAAATAACCTTTCAGCCATAAGGATACACCAAACCCAGTAATGATTCTCTACTTCACAGGATGCACCATTGCAATCACATCACCAAGTCTCTATCATGTGGCCACTCAAGAGCCACTCTAATTTTTTTTCCCCTGTCCATCCACAGTAACTTCATCTTCTCTGGCAATGCTCCAACATGCTTTCTGCTGCTTCTAGAAGACTTCACTGGGTAAGTCAACTTCTCTTGACAAAGCTTCCACCAGAGATTCTTGCCGACGCCGACACTTCTCTCTGCAGGGGATAAACCAATGGGATTCCTGCCTTCACCTCTTCTCCTTGAAGCTCCTTTGCTGATGCCGCCTCGCCATCAGTGTGGGATTAGATGCTTTCGGGCTCTTTTGCTAGCCTGGGACACTCCTCAGGTGGGATTTTAACCACCCTCGATGAATCCTCATCGAAGGGGTTCTGCTGACGCTGGTCAACTGACATGCATGGGATCATCTAGCCATTTGGCCCTCTGCTGGGGGGTAGCCTTCCACTCTGCTTACCCTTGCTTCCTTCCCCTTTTCTTACCTTTCCTATCCAACTTTCTCCATTCCTCTAACTTGGCCTCTATCCACTCTTGCTTTTCAAGTGGAGAGAGAGCCCAACAGGCTTTCCTTCTACCTTCCTGGCCCAGTTCCTCGTGTCGGTGGACGGATGTTGAAAGGCTCCTTCCATAGTGATCGAGCCTCCCAGTAACTAAGAGGTCAGTCAAAGAACACACTACTCACACACAACCCACACTGACTGGCCTTGCAATGTTGTGCATACATCACAGAGTACTCAGTGCAGATTTGTGGGGAACCACAGGAACTGCTTGAAAAAACACTATGTCCACTTCCCAGCCCTTGTGTCACATTAGACTGATTCCACATTGCACTGGCCACCCACGTCGACTGGAGGCACTACTTAGATTTAATATGCTTCTTAACTGAGAGCATAACCACTCCTCTTCTGTTGGTTTTTTTCTCTACACATTTAGTACTCCAAATATTCAAATTCTGAATCACCTGTCCAAGTGACACCTCATCTGCGATATCCCCACAACGACTTGACCAGCACTTCAAATTCATCAAATTTATTTACTATGCACCTAGCATTAGTGTACATGTATGTATACATACACCTGTTCTTACTCTTAGCTAATCTAACAGAGCCCATGTATTTATTTGTTCCACGATGATCCACAGCATGGCTTCAAATCACAAACACCTTGCTTTTCAGGGTGCTGTATGTTCCAGCTGCAGCCCTAATTAATCTATCAGTTTTCCAAAACATCTAACACTGCCTCGATAGCATCAGTGAATATTCTTGCACCCCTTCTATTTAAATTTATCCCATCCCTGCAAAAATACTCTCCTGTTAACAAGCAGAGACCATGCTGAGAAAAATTCTACCCCGTGAGCCTTGCACAGTCTCTCTGGTGATGAATTGATTGATGAGGCTCTTATCAAGTAGTCCCTCCTATTGTGTATGAGCAGTATCGCAGACACTATCGGCTTTAAAATGACTAGTAATTTTATATAAGGATAAAAAATGTTTTTTTTTTTTTTTTTTTTTTAAGGAGCATTAGCAACTAAGGCCATATTGCTCCGGGAATATGCGGTGGTCATTCCCTTGACCTTTCCGCATCCTCCGTATTTGGTGGTGACGGGCTCGAACCCCGGTCAATCAAGAAGCGTGTGCTACGCACTGCTGCTCCTTCTCACCTAGCTATGGAGGCGCCTAATAAAAAATGTACCATAAAAGTAAAAATAATTGCCATAAATTGTAATTTATTATATATTAGCATAGTTTATTTAAGAAGAAATATAAAATACAATATATTTATACTTCTTCATAAATTAATCATATTGACATATAATTATGTCAATTTTTGTTTTTAATGTTTAACTTTTTGTTTGCTCATTAATATGAAAGTTCAACTTTAGTGCAATTAATAATTTGTGGAATCAGACTGCACTTTCATTGGATTAAATTACTAATTCCAATACATTTTTTGCCAAATAAGTGAACAACTAGTGTGAATGAATGTATGTAGAATGAAAGATTGAAAATCATGAGGAAAAAGAATACATACAAAATGTAGGTATGGGACCATAAGGTCCCGTACCTACATTTTGTATGTATTTTTGATTTGGGCATTTCAAAAAAAAAAAAAAAAAAAAATATATATATATATATATATATATATATATATATATCTAATTCATAAGTATAGTATATTAGATCTATTGGAACTTATTGCTGCTGTTCATATAATTAATACATAAATTTTTGTTTTAATGTTTAACTTTTTTTGTTTGCTCATTAATATAAAAATTCAACTTTAGTGCAATTAATAATTTGTGGAATCAGAGTGAACTTTCATTGGATTAAATTACTATTCTAATATATTCTTACCAAATAAGTGAACCACTGGTGTAAATGTTTATAGAATGAAAGATTAGAATTGAGGAAAAAGAGGCCTCTTTTTTGTTATGATCCCATATCTACATTTCATATATATATATATATATTTTTTTTTGATTTGGGCATTTTTTAAAAAATTTCCTGCAGGAGGGAGGGGGAAAGGTAACTACCATTACACATACATGTCATCTCACAAACTATACAATCACACAACATCCTTTTGTTCAAAAAAAAAAAAAAAAAAAGAGGATGAAGTGTAATCATGTGGTTTGTGAGATTATTGTCATTTTGCCCTGCAGGTGAGGAAAAATAACAAATAAATTTGATTTGAGATTCAATCAGCAAAAATGTGCAAAATGTGGTAAAGAGAACATGCTGAACAGTTTTACAGCATATTTTAACTTACATTTTTCTTCTTCTTCATTCTTCAAGAGGAGTGTTTCCATTTACAATGAGTTTCCTCAGCCTACAAGTTATTTCTTGTTAGGAATTTTTTCCCGCCATAAAGTGCGGTTCAAGATGTCTTGGTCGGTTAAGCCTCGGGCTGTCATGCACTCCCGTACTCCATCCATCCATGTCCTCCTAGGTCTTCCTCTTCTCCTTCTTCCAGGAGGTATCCATTCCAGGATAGCCTTTGGATATCTGTTTTCTTGCATCCGTTTTTTATGTCCATAACATGTTAGACGCTTTTCTTTGATGGTGTCAATAATAGTCTTTTTTACTTCCATTTTTTCCCTTATGTCTTCACATTCCGTTTTCTCTCTTCTAGAAGTTCCTGCTGAGCGTCTCCAAAAATCCATTTCTGTGGAGAGCAATTTGTTTTCCGCTCGCCTATTCAATGTCCAGGTTTCCGCTCCATACAATAGAAGACTTTGTACAATCATTTGAAATACAAATATAAGTTTTTCAAACTTATACAAATATTTATTTGTATAAGTTTCTTTGTTTTATTTAGGATATTTTTGCTCCACAGAACAGAGTTTAACATGCCGATAGCCTTTCTGCCGTCTGTAATTCTCTTACTGATCTCTGCTTGGGATGATCCATCACTTTGTAAGATTGATCCCAAATATTTGAATTTAACGTGTCCTGGCCCTGAAGACAACATTTCATTCTTGCTGAAATTGATTTTTAGACCCCATTGTTTATATTCCTCAAACAATTGACGACATGCATACTTTGCATCTTCTAAGTCTTGTGCTATCACCACCTGATCATCTGCAAAAAGTAAATTGTGAATATAGGTGTTCTTATTAATCGACAATCTCATTTTATTACATTTTTTGACCAGGATCTTAGGCAGATATCGATATAAATTTTGAAAAGTGTTGGTGACAGGCAAAAACCTTGTAATAAGCCTTTTGAAGTGTGGAATTCAGGTGACAAAGCTGATCCCACTTTAAATCTGCATCTATTATTCCTGTAAATTGCCTTAATAATGTTAATCAGTTGTCCATCAATATTTGCCTCTTTCAGTGCTTCCCATAAGTTTTCTTGGAACACTGTCATATGCCTTTTCAAGGTCAATGAAAATCATAAAGATTTTTTTTCCTTTTGATTGGCATTTTTCAAGGATCTGTCGTACTGTTGAGATATGATCTATACATGACCTCCCAGCTGAAAAACCACTTTGTTCTTCTGATACCTCGATTCGAGCTTCTAAATGGTTCCAGATCCATTTTCCAAGGATCTTTAACAGCTGGTTCAGGACGCATATTCCTCTGTAATTTGAACAGCTTTTCCAATCGCCCTTCTTATAAATTGATGTAATATATTCTGTTATCATTTCTTTCGGTATTTCTTTTCCTCTCAGTATACTATTTAACAGTTTTTATATCAGAACAGCCACTCCTCTTCCTCCATATTTCAAAAGTTCTATGTAAACTCCTCCAGGTCCAGGTGATTTGCTATTCCTTTCTTCCTTTAGCAGGAGTTCCACTTCCCTAACAGAAACTTTTAAGCCCGAGTCTTCTACACCAAAATCCTCCATCGCCTTGACCTCTTCCCGGTCTTTTTTTAAAAGTCCTTCATAGTACTCCGTCCAGTCTTTCAAAGGTATTAATTGCAAACCAGCATTGTGTTTATTCTGTTTTCTCAAGTCTTTAAGGACCTTCCACGATTCCACTGATTGCTTGAAGCCCAATTTGCTATTAATAGTTGTGCATTTCCTTTCCCATTCTTCATTTTTCGCTTCTACTACCAACCGATTTGCTATTTTCTTTTTTTCAACATAAATGTTCCTATATGCATCATTCTTATCACCCAGCCATTTCTGATATGCAAGTTTATTTTCCTCTACAGCAACTCTTACTTTCTCTGTAATCCAGGTCTTTTTTGGTCCTTGGCTCTTCTTTTTGTCTAGGATTTCATGAGCTATTTTTTTAACAGCATTTTTTAAATATTCGTAGATTTCTTCAGTATTACATTTTATCTTTATGTTAATTGCAGCATCCAGTCTTTGGGTGAAGTTGTTTCTAATGCTGTCGTCCTGGAGTAGGTCAATGTTAAATTGATCCACTTGTAGCATTTCTCCTTCCCTGCATTGTTGGTTGTCCACACATATTTTCTTAATCCAGTTCCACCTCAGTGTTGTTTTAACAAGAAAATGGTCAGATCCACATTCAGCTCCTCTATAAACTCTGACATCTTTCAATACATATGTCCCTGAATGTTTTGAAATAATGTAATCTATAACTGATCTAATTTGTCTTGTCTCCTGTGACCAAGTATATTTATGGATATCCTCGTGTTGGAAAAATGTGTTGTTTATTCTCAAGTCGAACTGTTCACAAAGATTGCATAGTCTATCTCCATTGTCACCTCTCTTTCTCTCCAAATCTTCCAATAACTTTGCTATTTTGTTCAGTTCCTACTCTTGCATTGAAATCTTCCATTAGAAATATCTCTGTTCTTAGGAATTTTTTCTATTAGTTCTCTCAGATCCTCCCAAAATTCATCCTACAAGGTATCGGCGGTGTCATTAGTTGGGGCATATATTCCCAAAATACATATTTCTCTCCCATATATTTTCAGTTCCAATGAGATCATTCTTTCATTAATAAATTGCCAGTTTTTGATGTTGTGTCTCAATTTCTTTTTAACAGCAATAGAAACTCCTGCTCTTGCTCTTTCAATCTTATCAACTCCACTCCAAAAATGGTAGTATTCTCCCATTATTTCCTCTCCACATCCCTTTTTCTTTGTCTCTGATAACATGACGATGTCTAACTTGAATTTTTGCAGTTCATCCGAAAGAATGTTTCTTTTAGTTGAAAGGCCTTGAATATTCCAGCATCCCAAAATCATAGTCCTTTTCTGTTTGCCGAGTCGTTTCCAAAAGTGCAGTCCATTTTAATTTTCACTTTTAAGTCGTTTAGCATTTGTGTATTTTTTACACTGAACGAGGAGCTAGCCCATTGCAGCAACCTCCAACCTGGAGGGCCGGGGTATCTCTCTCTTAGTCTGGCCCCTACCCTTTGACCTGTCCGGCTTGGGATGCCCTACCAGTAGCTAAGCTACCGCCGACTTAGCTCTCCGGGTCATCGGGACACGCAAGCACCCCCCCCCCACCGCGACAAGGTGGAGAATACCATCGGGGAGCTTACATTTTTCTCTTCAAGCAAATTCTTCCCACATAGCTGTATTTGCAACTTGAGTACACAAATTTTCACATAAAGTTCTTTTATATGAAATAACTTTTGCTGTAAACCAATGCATAATACAAACTGGTTTACAGTGAAATTATACTTATTTGTTGTACTAAATTTTTTGTTGAAAGTCTCTCATTCAAGCAAGACTTCATAGTGCTAATAATAAATGTCATTTGGGGCATGGAAATATTTTTGTTATAAGGAAATTTTCATTAAATCAGTATTCATTGTAATGGGATTTTATTGTAACACAAACATTACTTTAACAAATAATAACCAAAAAGGTGTTTTAACTTACAGGATTGGGTTTCTTACTTAAAACTAAGTCTCTCCTAAAGCTGTAAAATTCCCATACAAGGGATGGATTAGCTAAAAATGCACCAGGAGTTGCCAAGTCCTGAAAGAGAAAAATACTTTAGATATTTTTATTATAAAAAAAAAAATAATAAAATAACATTTGATTAATTCTTCCTTAGCCATAGGCACGTTTTACAAATACAATGCTGGGTATGTGGGGATAATAGTCACTCCACTGCCTAACATGGACATTTTTGACTATTTCCCCCCCTGAACTTTTTTTATACTTCTTAGCTCAACTACATATTATTTAAAAAATATATATTCATAATTATACCACTGTTTTTTAATCTTGTTCTCTCTTGACAGAAAGATCTGTCATGCAATCCCAAATTTAATTAAAACCGGAAAAATAAAAATTCAGCAATTATTATTCCTTTCTTTCATATATATCACATACACTATCCATACAGTATAGTTGAAGAACTGGATATTATATTTGTTGTTGTGC
The DNA here is from genome assembly GCF_048544385.1 of Mastigoproctus giganteus. Taxonomy (NCBI): domain Eukaryota; kingdom Metazoa; phylum Arthropoda; class Arachnida; order Uropygi; family Thelyphonidae; genus Mastigoproctus; species Mastigoproctus giganteus. The sequence continues at coordinate 173,527,117 of NC_143583.1, forward strand.
ACTGATTGAAGGAATGAATGGACAATATGGCTGATATGTAAAAATGAAATGTTCTTTGTTAAGTCATTGCTTTTTGAGTGGTTTGGTTTTTGTTATCAGTTCACTAAATACATAAATCACAAATTATTACAATTTCCTTATTATATTAATCATAGCAGGCATGTGAAATAAGAATTATATTTCATTTGTAATTAGAATCCAGAAAAAAATAAGTAAAGTAAATTATGGAAGTGCTCACAGCATGCTGAGGTATGTGCAGTGAAGTGAAAACAATTACTTTTATATATTATTAGTTAATTAGTAATTAATGTTCTTGTTTATACTCCAGCATGACCACCAGGTCGTGGAGTTTATAATAAATCAATCAATACAAATGTTAATCGTATTTAGCAGTCATGGGCCTGAATCCCAGTCCACTCAAAGAGTGTGAGCTACTGCACTCGTGCTCCTGACCACTCAGCTACATCAGGCCATCATTAATGGCAACAAGAGAAATTAGTTATTTACTTTTCATTTCTATTACTCTCAGCTAATTAAAATTCAGTTAAAAAATCAAACATTTAAAATGTAACACTGTAAAAATTAACTTTTTTTTTTAATATTTTGATTAATAACTATACTCACCTTGGATTTATGTGACCCCAGGATTAATGTATAGTTAATCCCGGATTAACTGAACATAATCTAGAATTTCTGCTACCCATATGCAGTCCTGCATTTGTTACTGTTAAATTTCACCTATTCATTCCCTCGAATAGTTTGTCTAGTTCTTTCTGAATTTATTTAAGCTGTCAACTTCCACAACAACAGATGGAACGTTGTTCCAGCAATCAACCACCTGCTGGAACAAACTTCCATCTTTTGTTGTGGAAGTTGACAGCTTAAACAAATTCAAGGAAGAACTAGACAAACTATTGGAAGGAATGAATAGGTAAAATGGGAGGTTTTTCTTTTTTCTTTTTTTTTTGCTGATGCTGTATAAGCTTGCTTTTGTGCATCATTTGCCATTGCTAATGCTAACTTAAATTGCCATTTCTCAGTCCATCTGCCTAATTTTTCTAGATCTTGTAGCAGTAGCATACCTTGATAACTGTCATTAATCACCTTGCCTACCTCTGTATCATCTGCAAACTCAGACATTAAGCCTGATTTCCCTTATCAATATCATTAATAAATAGAGAAAACACAGTGATCCCATCAGCAAACCCTGGGTGACTCCACTAACATTAGTCCACAAATAGCAGTGTCCGTTGATAACTACACAGTCTTCTTCTACTCAATCATCCCTCTATCTATATATAACAGTAACTTGCCATGTCACACAGCTCCATTTACCCCCAGGCTCTCACATCTGATGAGTATGGGCTTGGCACACCCAGGATCCTGAGCTGGATATCATCATTCTTCCCTTTCTTGGTGATTCCTTTCTACTTCTCTCTCTCTCTCTCTCTCTCTCAGGGTAATAGGGAATTATTATTTTTTTTTGGCTGGTGCAGCATAAGCCTTAGGCTTTCTTGCACCATATGGCTAATAATAATAATAATTCATACGGTAGTCTTTTATGTGCAACATATTAGGATGTGTCCGACTGTTTTTTTAGCAGTCTTTACAAATCTGCTATTCTTTTTATTCTGAATATTTTAGGCATAAAATGTAATTTAAAAATGATGTTTGCTTCCAAAACTTCACATGGGTATCCAGCTAATTAGCTGTGATCATTTGAAATGTAATCTAGCATGTGTCCCAGCATTTTGCTCTTCAACTCTAACCCCCCCCATCAAACACCTAACATTTATCTCAAGTAATATAGTCTGACCTGAAGTTTTATTTCATTTCTAGAGGTACCACTCCTGTACAACCATGGAGTTCAAATAGTGTATATTTAGTAGTTTGCAGCTCATCTGAAACTAGTTATCACCATATATGCTTCCCATGACAATAACCTGCTACTCATGTAAAATATTTTATCACTGACTTTAGCTGTACAGAATTAACTTTGCTTTTAATTTTAGTTTTAAAGTAAAGGTACTGTTATAATTTGAATAGTGGTTCAAGAAAAAAAAAAAAAAAAAAGGAAGGTCTAAAGCATGCTGATCCTGACTTCGACTTGTCAATTCTGAAATGAAAGCAAAGGTCTTGCAAGCAGAATAGGAAAATGAACTGTTCAAAACAGACAGGAACATTATTCACTGCATGGTAAGTAATGTTAGGACTTGTTATTTCATTTCAATTCAGCTTCTGATCATACTAGGAAGTGACCATGACACATTGGCAGACTAAATAAATTGAAATATCTAAGTACTGGTTACTTTTTGAAGATTGTCTTTGGAGGAATGTTGCTATTTTACAAGTTTTAAAAATTTTTTTTGTGAATTTTTCTACAAAGTGGAAAGTAACCAGCATCCCGGAAAATGTGTTCAGCAGTGACAATGTACATGTGAGCATTTCATGTGCACATGGCCAGATTATTACAAGAGTTGAACACAGACCTTATAGGGCTTCTAACAAATCTGTTATGCTCAGGGTAAAAAAGAACAATGCACTAAATCTACTGGAGAAGCATTATAACAATGATTGGAGCACCATCACAGAAATCATTGCTACATAAGCTTGCTTTCTTGCATCATGTGCCTTTGCTAATGCTAATCCACTGATAACTAAGATGTCAACATGGAATGAGCAGAAGGTGAAATTCAGTGCTGCTTGAATGAGGAGTATGCTGATTGCATTTAATTTATTACTTTTTTTTTTGGTTAAAATTTTTGCACCAACCTAGGTTTAGTGAGCTATATATGTTGACATCCATTGCATCATGACATAGTTCAAAACATGCTATGTTTTGAAAAATTTTATTTAATGAATTTCCAAAATGGAAGACCTTCTTTTAACCTCAAGTATGGGCCGACACTTCATAATCCACTGATTTTTATTTCAGATTGAAATGGTATCATAATACTTCATTTTTATTTTTTTGAACATATTTGAATATGAGACAGGAGTTTTATTTGGTTGAAGACAATATACAGATGGTAAATCATTCATTCATTCATTTAGTATTAGTACTGGAACATATGAAAGGAAGGAAAGCTCAGCACAAGGAACACACACACACACACACACACACACACACACACACACACACACAAAATTATGACCACCTACCTACTACTCTCTGCTGGACCACTATTCTCACAGATAACAGCTGCTATTTGCCTAGGCATCAACTCCACTAGACGTCTAAAGATGTCCATAGGGATCTGCAGCTATGCTGCCTGCAAAGCTTTCCACGATGTTGGAATAGATGATAGTTCTCACTTCCTGTTAGAAAACATCCGAGAGGTGAATTTAAAGGCCAATCAAGATGGGTGATATTCGATTCCTCAAACCACTTGTGCACAGTTCAGGCCCAATGATATGGTGCATTACTGTCTTAGAAGATCCCATTTCTATTCCAGAAAAAAAAAAAAAAAAAAATCACAACATGGCAGGGTGCACAAGGTCTCCTAAGAGCTGCTGGTAGATCTCACTAGTGAAATGCTGGTTCATATGCACCAGGGGTCCTAGTTCTTGCCAGCAAAACATGCCCCATATTAAGCAACCACCACCACCACCACCACCACCACCTACTTGGATAGTGCGCACCATGCACAATGGGTCCATGGACTCATGTTGCTTACACCACACGTAATGGTGTCTATCAGCACGTTGCACCAGATATTTGGACTCAACTGGCCACAACACTTGTTCCAGACTTCCAGTGTCCAACCAGCATTTGCTGCTGATGATGATCAATGGAGAGGAGAGGGTGTCTCTTGGGTCATCTGCTGTGCAGCCCCATATCTGAGTGTGCAGCGAATTTCATTTGGGATATTGTTCTTGCATTCACCATTACTGTATTGTGATTCGAACTGTCACAAAGTGATCTACCATTGAACTCATGTAGTGTACTGCACCCTACACTCACCATCAACATCCACCTTGTGTAATCCTTTACAGTTCAGTTAGAAGGTGGTTTGACACATTAACACCATTCTTTGTACATCTTAACCACAGTGGGCCATGAGCAACCAATGTGTGCCATTTCTGATAAGGAAACATCCAATGCATGAGCTCCCACAATCATGCACTTTTGAAACTCTGATTTACTATTTTCCAAATTAACACTGCTCTAGCATATAAAGCTATTCGGCTTTTTACACTGCGAGCTATACTATACAGCATAGTCCATTATAGATTGGCTGGTCATAATTCAGTGATCAAGTGTGTGTGTGTGTACGTGCGTTATCCACTTCATTTGTACCAGTTCCTCCAATAATTTGTCCAAACTTTTAAACTTATTCAAGTTAACCACCTTACAAAAGTAGGTGGATGTTTATTCCAACAACCAGTACTCTTTGGATGCATGCAGACTTCTGTATATCTATATGGCAACAATCCCTTTTTCAATTTAAATTTATGCCCCATGTGTGTGTCATCTGAGAAAGAGTAAAAGTGCGTCTTCTCTTCACTTTTTCCAATGGATCTATGTCCTAAAATGAGTTTCATCTGTATGATGAAACTCATTGTACAATACAATAATCACCTCTTTGTTCCTACTGGCAAACTACAATATTTTCAAACTTACAAAAAAAAAAAAAAAAAAAAATTATTGCAATATGAAAATGTGCTCTCAACAAATATTTTAGGAGAAATGTATCAACATCAATGTAATAACTGTTATTAAAATAACAGTTATTTATGATTAATTGGGAGACCTCAGATCACAGACCAACAGTCTTTACATATGAGGAAAGACAACAAATCAAGGTTGAAATTAAAAATTTAAATGATTAATACTTCAGTGGTTCACAGGGATATTGTCACACCATCATTGAAGGACAATTTAAAAAGTCATTTTTGCATTTAAGGATTGTTTTTTTTTTTTCTTTCAATTTAAGTAATCCATACATTTTTTGTTTCAAAGCAATCCATAATTTTTTTTTTTTTTTTCAATTTATGGATTGTTTTTTTTCTTTCAAAATAGATGTGCTGGTAATCTGTTCATGGACTTCATATATAAACTCTTCAAGTTTCTGAGAGAAAAGGCACTGTTATAAATAACTTATTCATCCGATGCTTAAATGCTAACACAAAATATGTTAATATCTCACTAAAACAGAACAAGAAATAAAGATATTTGTTTTCAACATCTTTATTTCTAAATAAAGATGGCTATACATTTTGAAAAAATATTTCTCTTGAAAAATAATAACTAATTAATTCTTATGGCATGCATGTAAATCAAAATGGAAAACGGTGAAAATCTAAACACTTCAACCTGAACAGAGAAAGGAAGAGACCAGTCTTTATTTTCTTGCATTTATACAGATAATTTACAAACATTTCATTGTGCTCTCTCTACCACTTGACCAATCAATGAATTGTTGTCATTACACTTCAACTACACAAACTGTAATAAGGCCAGCAATTCAGTCACTGATGTCATAAAGAAGTGGTGCAAAAAACATGCAAGTACAGTAAACCCCCGCTATTCGCGGGGGTTACGTTCCTGAGAAATGCTGTGAATACCGAAAACGCGAATACTGAGTTATGACTCCCATAGTAATAAAGGGGTTCCGTTCCAAAGTATGAAATTTATAAGAAAAACTAGTCTAAAATTTTGTCTATGTATGTATTATATGTACCTTCATAATATGACTATGTACATAGACAGTACATAATGAAATGAAAGCATATGGCATCGAAATGAAAATAAGAAACAATTTAATATTAAATGAAATATTTATTAGAAATTTCAAACAAATCTTTCAAACCAGCGCCTTTGCTAGCTAAAAAACTTATCCCGCCAGTGCTATCACCAGTTTCGCTAAAGTGTTGATAAAGGAGTCCCACGAATGATGAGTGAACTTAACGGAATTTTATTTTGAGTTCGGTCTTCTATCCATAGATTTAAAACCTTTTCCATTTTTTCTAATTTAACATCACGAGTTACAGAGCAAATTTTTGAAACAATTAGCACGTTTTCACGGACACTACGGCGGATTTTTTCTTCTGAATTTTTGATTGATCGTACCGTTGACTCATTGATTTTATGTTTTGCCACTGAGGAGACATTTTCACCATTAGAAATTTTGTCTAATAACTCAATTTTACTCGTTAATGCCATTACCTTCTTTGATATTTTCACATTTCCCTTGTTATTCGTAGCCATATTTTTGTACGAGTTAGAGAGAACTTGTCCACAATAAAGATTCTCTTACGTTAACACACTCAAAAAAGTCTGTTTTACACTTTTGTAAGTATATCAATTTATAAATTGATAAATTTATTCAATTTATAAGCATATAAATTAAAAGCAAACGACGAAACCTTCCATGACAAGCACTTGGTTAAACCACCTCGCGATTTTGTCACCCCTCTCCCCCCACTCACTGAGTGCTGTTTTGACTGGGAAAGATAATTTTAGCCACGCCCACGTTTTTTTTATGGCGGAAAATGTTCACGGCACTTTAAAATTCACATTTTTTTAAGGTTTCATTTTATATTAAATCAGCGACCGCGAATACAGATACCGCAAATAGCGGGGGGGTTACTGTATTCTTTCTTGAAACTAAAGACAGGCTTCATTCTATGCACAATTGAAATGTTTAAATTTTCGTTAATGTCCAAAATAATAATGCATTTTTATTGCATTTCATTACAATAATGAAGAAACAGTATTTGTACCACTGTTTACACTCACATCCCAATGAAGGGCCAAATAGCCCTAAAATGGCCATACAATGAGAATAAGTAACAACAGTCTTCTCTAATGGGTAAGTGGTGGTGCCACCATCATGGATCTACCCACACACACACACTGATGGAGAGCTAAATAGCCCTGAAACTGCTGTCTGGGTGGCCATCTGAAAATAAGTAACAGTAGTCTTCTCTATTGGGAAAGCATTACTTATTTGAAATATAACCAAATAAGCAAGTCATTGTGAAGGCAATCACAATATGAGATTTAATGAAACGATGCCATTTAATTAATTTTGGTTAGCCCACTAAGTACAGAAATGATACATTGCACTAACTTGTAGGCGCCTCCGTAGCCAGGTGGGCAGGAGCAGCAGTGCGTAGCACACGCTCGTAAAGGGAATTTATTTCTTATAGACATAATGTTAAAAACGGGGGTTACATTCTCAACAATGAAATTAGTTAGCTAATTAGTTTATGTTTAAACAATGATTGATTTATCGAAAGAAATGAAAACATAGCCTGTAAAATCAAGTAAATTATAATAATATAGAAATTATTTACGACTTACAAATGTTAAAGAATGTTTATTCTTCATCATTATCGACTAAATGCACACTCATTGATCACTCATTATTGGCTCGGCACTCGTTGGTTTGTTGCACAAGGAATCATCTTCTTCAGAAATGCTTCAAGAGGCATTTGTTTCCAAGATAATCTCTTTTAATTATAAATATCACGATTGCATGCATAAACATTTTTTAACGACACAAAAATTGCAACTAACACGATTCGTGTGGAGTAACAAGTTTACAAAGCTTAAAATAAAAGGAATGAAGAGAAGATTCTGAAAATTTATTTATGTTTTTTATACGACTGAATATTTTAGTGAAGGGGAAACACATTTCACCATAATAACATAAAAAACCACACAACTCCAGCTATCGGTATTTTCGCAGATGCAATAAGATCGAGGTTACTACCCGTTTATAATTGCTTGCAGTAACAGAAATCTTCATAATTTTGTAATTATAAAATTTACAATAATAAAGAATTTTTAAATAATGACCAGTTACTTGCTTATTTTTTCTCATAGCGGCATGCAAATTTCATCACGTGTAACACAGGCGGCCACACTTTTCAAAAATGCCATAAATTTCCAACAATCGTCAGCACTATACAGCCGACGCAGCTCCAACTGAAACAGTGGGTGTCGGACATATATGACCAGCACGGCAGTCAACATGTTAAGCAACAATCGTGTCTGATCAATATGAATGGATATAAGATGCAGTAATGAAGGAACTGGAAGCAAAAAATAATTTTGATATCATATAATTAGATTTCAGAAAAGTTTTCGATTCACTCAAGAAAAACTGCTCAACAGGTGTGGGATTAGGGACAATTATTGCTCTGGATGAAAGGATGGATGAGTGGGAAAAAGACAGATTTGTTATCATGCAAACTACTCTTCTAGAACCATTGTTATTAGCGGAGTGCTTCGGGATTCAGCGCTGTGCCCATTATTATATTCAAACATTAATATAATAATATTATATTATTATTATATTAATTTGTTAATATTACTAAATAATATTAACAAATATTATTTAGGCTTTCTGTATAAGTTTGCAGATGATACAAAGGTTGGTAGGGTGGAAAATGACAGTAATCAGGGTATGCTACTGCAACAAGATTTGGAAAAAATTAGACAGTTGGTCTGAGAAGGGGCAACTGAAGTTTCGCATCGACAAACGTAAGGTAACATATTAACATATCTTCCATGTGCCACCACACTTGATGTTAGTAGAGAATTAAAATTACCCGTGTGAGACAAAGTTTCTTGTAGAGTGTAGTAAGTCTGTTAGGACAGCCTATGGGATTTTCTCAGTAATAAAATGAATTTTGCTAGCAAAGATAAGGCGCTGGTCATTGTTGGGTTTTAGGCGCATCACTAAATTAGGCCACATTGTGGCATACACCGATGAGCCAAAACACATTTTGACCAGCGAGTCGTTATGCAAATCAAAGCAACTGCAGGTGAACTATGGCACGTGTGTGGGTCGGGACATGGTATAAAAAACACCTGATACTGAGCTCCGTTAATCAGTGTTACTCTTGTTTTCAGATGGGAAAGGCAGTGGACTTAAGCGAGTTTGACAAAGGCCAAATTGTAATGGCCAGACAACTGGGACAGAGCATATCTGAAACAGCATGGCTGGTGGGGAGCTCACGGTCAGCCATGGTTAGTACCTACCGAAAGTGGTTCGAGGGGGGGGGGGGAAACCCACAGACTGCCAGCGAGGTGTTGGACGACCACGGCTCATCGATACTTGAGGTGAGTGAGGGCTCTCTCGGATGTTAAGTGGCAACAGAAGGGCAACTGTGGTGCAACTTGGCGTTAATTGGAATGCTGGCGATGGTAGTATGTGTCACAACACAGTACATCGAACCGTGCTGAAAATGGGACTGCATAGCTGCAGGCCACTCAGAGTACCCATGCTAACCATGGTTCACCAGCAACAGCACCTACAATGGGCACTTGAGCATCGAAACTGGACCTTGAGTGATTGGAAGAAGGTCATCTGGTCCGATGAACCACGTTTCCTGTTGCACCATATGGGCGGGCGGGTATGTGTTCACCTGGGGAAGTGATGGCACCTGGATGCATCGTGGGATGAAATCAAGCCAGTGGCGGCAGTGTCATGCTTTGGGCGATGTTCTGCTGGGATACCCTAGTGTAAGTAGGTCCAGTCATCCATGTGTCGGGCAGTCTGACATCTACCAACTACCTAAAAATCATTTTTTGGGAGAGAAAAAACCATGTTACCCTTGTCTGAGACGGACCAACTCAGCCACATTGTGAATAAGGACCATAAAAATTCCTTATGTCACTTTGGGATTCGAACTCAAGTCTTTTCTACCTGGTGTGGGGGAGGATGTTGATTGAAACAACTGTGCTATCCATGAGGGTGATAAGGGGGTAATTTTTCTGCTGTGTGAGGCAATGGCAAGGTCATATCTTGAGTATTGCCTATAGGTCTAGAAGCCTCATTTTAAGAAGGATGGCCTTTTTGAACAGATGTAGAGAACAGCAAGATTAGTGAGAGAAACAAAGGGATATTCTTACCACAAAAGACTTCAAGTTCTGTAAATTGCAGTGTCTGGGAACAAGGCATCTGCTAAGTGATCTGTTTGAGGTGTTTAATGTTCTGACTGGATTGAGTAAGCAAAAGGTTGATAGCATCCTTACTCTAGCTCAGCAACACATATAAGGATGCACAAATTTAAATTGAGGAAGGATGTTTGTAGAATGAATGTGCAAAAATTTATTTTTAGCCAGAGGGTAGTCAACTACCTTCTGACTGAACACAATCTTCCATCTGGTGTTGTGGAAGTGGAAGTTTGAATAAATTTAATGAATAATTAGACAAATTATTATAGGAGATGATGATGTAGGAATTTTCTTTCTTTCTTTCTTTCTTTTTTTTTTTTTTTAGCTGATACTGTATAAGCTTGTTTCCTTGCATCAATTACCAATACTAATACCAAAATTTAAACGGTGGATGCACTGTGGTTTAATAAAATTGGTACTTGTTAGGGATTCATGCATTAATTTAGTGACCTGCTACAGGTGGTGTGCTCCAGTCCTTGACCATTTTTCCAGACAGAGAGAGAGAGAGAGAGAGAGAGAGAGAGAGAGAGAGAGAGAGAGAGAGAGAGAGAGAGAGAGAGAGAGAGAGAGAGAATGATCAAGTGCAAACTATTTAGGTTGAAAAAAGACAGCTTTATTGAGGGGGGGAAATATTACCAGAGAAAACATTTTAGATTTTTATATTTCTCCAGACATCACTTTTGTTTTGTGCCATTAATTTTCATGCATAACTATTTAATTTAATCTTATAATCCAATTTCTACATCTCCCACACTTTATCAGTAACTGGCATTCTTTTACTAAACGATCCATCAAAATTATAAAAAAAGTGGTGATAAGGTGCAGCCTTGCCTCATTGTAAGTGTCACTTTAACCAGTTTTCCAATGCTTCCTTCAACCTTCACTACAAAAAACTTGAGTGATTTTTGATACATACCTTGACAGTTTGTTTGTTTGTTATTTGGTTTTTAGGAGCATTAGCAACTAAGGCCATATTGCTCCGGGATATGCGGTGGTCATTCCCTTGACTTTTCCGCATCCTCCGTATTTGGTGGTGACGGGCTCGAACCCCGGTCTAATCAAGAAGCGTGTGCTACGCACTGCTGCCCCTTCCCACCTGGCTACGGAGGCGCCATACCTTGACAGTAAGCTGAAATATAGGGACATTAGTGGCTAAAATATTTAGGCAAATAAATTAAAAGCCTATTTTCCTACTCAACATAACTATAGTTTTTATGCAACATAATATATAAAAAATTAATGAAGAAATGTTTAAGCTTGGAATACAGACCTGAGCATTATATTTGCGCCACAATCCTCCAGCCCCTCGAAAAGTAGGAACTCCACTCTCTGCACTTATTCCAGCACCTGTCAGTGCCACTACATGACGTGCTTTTCGAAACACTTCTCGAAATGCAGCCATATCTGAGCTAGGCTGCTTTCGAACATTTCCTGCTAAAGATGTTGAAGCTGCAATTGCTGCCATTCTTGTAAACACTACTGGTGAACGTAGTAAAGTGTGTACTGCCATTTGAAACAACTGCTAATAGTGTTTTTGCATATCAGCTATAAATGAAGGAAAAAAAAAAGTATAACTTAAGAGCATTAAATTTTTTCATTAATATTAAATCAAATGTCTTTATAAACTTCAGAGAACAGATCTCTGAACAGAACAGAACAAATAAATCAACAGAAAAATTCACTTGATGCCTACAAACATCTTGTATAACAGCAGAAATACAAGTAGTGTTGAGTAGTGGAGAAGTGGGGGGGGGTTTCATTTTATATGCTTTGACAAACCTCAACCAAAAAAGTTTAAAAATTAAAAGGAATGGCATTAATTGCTTGCAAGATGCTACTATACTCTTTTGGTTATGCTCTCTTGACCCACAGTTAGGGCATATTGCCTCACCTCGAAGTGAGAATTATGCTCCTTGTTGGAACAAGATTACCATCTTTTCATGTCATAATTCTCCTTGCTTGGATGACCTTTTGTTCATGAAGCTCTTTGCCAATTTTCTACTCTTACATAGCTTCACAGAATGTTGAGGTTGGGTAGTCTCAACCAAATGTTCGCCAAACTGGAGTCGCCTAACTGTTTTAGGTGAACTTGCTGCAGTCACAGTGCGCTTTTGCACAAGGAATGGTGATAATTTACTCATAAGCTGGTCTGATAGTGAATGTAATAGAGGAAAGCTGGTATCTCCTCCTCTAGAGGGGTTGCTTTCGGTTGAGAAAAGTCATTATCCGTGGGATTTGTCTCTATTCTTGAGCACGATGGTTCTAAAGGTGGAAACATTTTGTTATCCATCTTTTTGCTCCTTTCAGCCCTGGGAGAGTGGATTTCTTTTCCCAGGTTACCGGCCCTGCCACAGGGAAGCAGGAACAGTGCCAGAGAATGTGCAAGGTGCGTGGGCTAGAATTTTTCTCAATGTGTATATTAACAGGAGAAACTGCTTTTACAGGGACGGGATACTAGTATTAGTAATGGCCACATGGTGCAAGAAAATCTATGGCTAATGCTGGAAAAAAAAAAAAAAAAAAAAAAATATATATATATATATATATATATATATATATATATATAAAATAATAAAATATTAAAAAACAAATAAATAACAAGAATAATAAAAAAACAAATAAATAACAATACTAATAAAATATTAAAAAACAAATAAATAATAATAATAATAATAATAATAATAATAAAAACAAATAAATAATAATAAAAAAAATAAAATAAAATGATAAGAATAAAATATTATTATTAATAATAATAATAAAATTAATAATTAAGAGAAAAGGAAATTAGCATTAGCAGAGGCATATGATTCAAGAAAACAAGCTTATGCAGCATCAGCCAAATAATAAAAGAAAAAAAAAAAAAAAAAAAAAAAAACTCACATTTCACCCCTCCATTCGTTCCAAATACCTGTGCAGCTCAACCTTAAATTTATTTAGGCTATCAACTTCCACGACAAAGGATGGAAGTCTGTTCCACCAACCAACTACCCGCTGGCTAAAGGCAAACTTCTACACATCTATTCTACATCTGTCTTTCCTCAATTTGAATTTATGCCCTCAAAAGTGATTATTCTGAGAAAGAGGAAGAATCCCATCAGCACTGAGCATGCTCAAACCATTCAAGGCTTTATACACCTCAATCAGATCACCTCGCAGGTGCCTAGTCTCCAGACACTGTAATTTGCAAATTTACCCCTTTCTTCGTAAGAGCAACCCTTTGTTCCATTCACTAATCTTGTTGACCTTCTCTGTACTCGTTCCAACAGCTCTACATCCTTCTTAAAATGAGGCCTCCATACCTGTATACGGTACTCAAGGTGTGGCCTGACCATTGCCTTATACAAGGGGATAATCACCTCCTTATCCCTGCTACAAAAATTCCTGTACATCATTGACAAGATACCATGAGCTACTCTTGCAGACCGTCTGCACTGCTCAGAAAACTTAATATCTGCCTGCACAATTACCCCCAGGTCCTTTTCGTTCTCTACCACTGTCAGTGTAGTACCACAGATTTGCTACATTACTCTGGGGTTACTGCTTCCCATATGTAGTACTTTACATTTGTCAATGTTAAACTTCATTTGCCACCTCTCAGCCCATCTGCTCAACTTTTCTAGATCCTGTTGCAGCAGCGTACTGTCATTAGTGTCCTTAACTACCCTGCCAACTTTCGTGTCATCTGCAAACTTGGACATTAAGCTTGATATACCATCATCAATATCATTTATAAATACAGAAAACAACAATGGGCCCAACACTGAATCCTGAGGGACTCCACTAATAACATTAGTGTACGATGTACAGTGTCCATTGATTACCACTCTCTGTCTTCTCCCACTCAACCATCCATTTATCCATAGCAGCAATTTGCCTCCACTGCCACACTGCTCCAATTTGTTCAGCAGTCTTCCATGTACAACAGTATCAAAAGCCTTTCTAAGATCCAAATATATGATATCAAAGTTATTCCCTGCATCCAGTTCTTCTGTGACTGCATCATAGTATCCAATCAAATTGGTCAGGCAAGACTTTCCCTTAACAAAACCATGCTGTGTCCGAGCTATAACTGAAGTCTTGTATAGATGATCCTGCAGTGCTTCTTTAACCAGTCCCTCCATTAATTTTCCTAGAACAGAAGTTAAACTAACAGGTGTATAATTTCTTGTGTCGCCCCTTGATCCTCCTTTGTGAATTGGGTCACATTTGCACATCTCCAGTCCATGGGTACCTCCCCTGAGTCCAAAGAAGCTCTCATAATTATGGCTAAGGGTTTGCTTACTTCCTTTGCTGCCTCCTTTTATATAACTGGATAGATCTCATCCACCCCGGGTGCCTTTTTTATGTTTATCTTCAACAATTTTTCCTCCACTTTCCTCTCAGTTATTACAAAATCATCTAGCTCACTGACAGAGTTTAACTGACCTCTGGCATTCCCTTCCCTGAATAGCTCCTCATGGGTGAATGTAGATGCAAAATACTCATTTAGTTTGTTAGCCACCCGAGCAGGATCATCAACAGTTGACCCATCAATATCCAGTGGACCAATCTGATTCATCCCTTTCCTTGTAGAGTTTACATAGGTAAAGAACTCTTTGTTGTTTTTCTTTGCATCCTTTGCCAAGGATTTCTCATAATCTGCCTTTGCCTGCCTAATCTCCTTTGTGACTTGGTTACAGACCAGCTAATATCTATCATAAGCTTCCATGTCACCCATTAATTTATATGTATCCCATGCATTTTTCTTCTCTGCCATATGTCTCATTTTTTTTTTTTTTTTTGATTTGGTAGTTGTTGGCGCTTCGGCTTCTGTGGCCATATTGCACCTCCCAAGGTTTTTTTTGCAGTACTTTGATCCAAGCCCGAGGCGGGAATCGAACCCGCGACCTTTGGGTTGCCGGGCAGGTATATGTCTCATTAGTTCATCCATTTAGGCCTAAACCTTGAACAATATTTCATAGTTGGTATGTAAAGCCTAGTAGCTTTCAAGATTATTTCTTTGAATGCTTCCCATTTTGAATTTGCTGTTGGTAACATCATCAGTTGGTCCCACTGTATAGAATTTAAATACTATCTCAGACTACCATAGTCACCGTTACATAAGAAAAACCCTTCCCTTTACCCCTGATGGTAGTTACCTCTTTGAGTAAATCCCACTTCAGCACACTGATCACTGCCACCTAGTGGTTCCTTTATCTGCGGATTCTTAATGCATGAAGAATCACTACTGATAATCAGATCAAGAGTATTACTCCCTCTAGTTGCCTGCTGAACATGCTGATGCAGAAAACAATCATCCAATAAATCCACAAAAGCCTTGCTAGTGTATGAGTGACCAACCCACAAATTCCAGTCATTATCTGGGAAATTAAATTCCCCCATTATAATACTCTCTGATTTACTGGCCCACTCTATTCCACCTGTACAGTTTCTTATTAAACTTATCAGAGTCATTAGGCCTATAACACACTCCTATTCTCAATTTTGATCTCCCAATGCTTATGTCACACCAAACTGACTTGACACTGCACTGTCCAGTGATGTTGACTGGCTTCACTATCTTGGATTTTATGCGTTTCTTAACTAATAGCATAACCCCTCTCCCCTCCCTATCGTTCCTGTACCCCATTGTACTCCCCAAATTCCAGTTCTGCATTCCTTATATCTGTGTGACACCACGTCTCTGATATCCCAACAATATCTGCATTTGATGTTTTGAGCAATGCCTCAAATTCATCAAATTTATTTACCAAACTCCTAGCTTTGGTGTACATGCAAGAATACATGCACCTGTTTCTATTCTTAGCTACCCTAACACAACCCACGTGTTTACTTGTACCGCAATGAATCCCAGCAGTCTCTGAAATACCCTCCATCTTGTTTTCCAGGCTGCTGCTCATTCCAATAGAAGCAGTGCAAGAATTACTTTAACCTCTGCCAGTGGCTACTGTTAATCTATTAGTCCTTGTATTTCCCCCCAAGCTAGCAGTTTTCCGACACACCTAACACAGCCTCGATCAGCAAATATTCTTGCAAATGGACAACCTAAGCGTTTCCCTCCTCCAGCTGATTGTAATTATCAGCTGACCTTTGAATTTCCCAAGACTGTCAGCCTCTACCACCCATGTAGGTAACTTATTCCAGTAATTTATACTCCACTGGCTAAAATAAAACTTCCTGCAATCCAGTCTAAACATCTCCCCACATTTCGTCCTTATTCATTTTGCTTATGCCTCTCAGAGCCTTAAACACCTCAATCAAGTCTCCTCTAAGGTGCCTAGTTTCCAAGCACTGCAACCCACATATTTGAAGTCTTTCCTCATATGGACGCCCTTTGGCCGATATCACCAGGCAAGTTACCCATCTCAGGACCCTTTCAAGAAGAACAATGTCTTTCTTTAGGTGCAGTCTCCATACTTGAACACAGTATTCCAAGTGTGGTCTAACAATAGCCTTATATAATGGAATTATGACATCCTTATCTCTACTAGCAATTATTCGATACATCATCGATAGGACACCATAGCCCTTCCTTGCAACCTGTCTACAATGCTCAGAGAACTTAAAATCTGACTGTATCATTACATCCAAGTCCCTTTCCTCCACTACCAGCTTTAGTTCAAATCCGCCAAGTGTATAAGTTATTTTGGGGTTATTGTTCCCTAGGTGCAATACCTTACACTTTGCTGGATTAAAGCACAGCTATCATTTTTCTGACCATCCGTGAAGTCTAGGTCATTTTGAAGAAGCTCTGCTGGGCGGTGAAATACACTTGAATAGAAGGGGTGGCGGCGATATACACTTGAATAGAAGGGGTGCAAGAATATCTGCTGATGCTATTAAGACAATGATAGGTGGGTTGGAAAACTGCTAGCTTGGGGGAGACATGAAAATTATTCTTGCATTGTTACTATTAGTAGATGCAGCAGCCTGGAAAAAAAGGTATCTGGGATTTCAGGCCCTGCTGTGGGTAATCATGGAACAAATGAACACTTGTTTGTTTGGTTTTTTTTTTTGTTTTTTTTAGGAGCATTAGCAACTAAGGCCATATTGCTCCGGGAATATGCGGTGGTCATTCCCTGACCTTTCCGCATCCTCCGTATTTGGTGGTGACAAATGAACACATGGGCTGTATTAGGGTATTTAAGAGTAAGAGCATGTGCATGTATACTTGTGGGTACACTAATGCTACAAGCGTTGTAAATAAATCTGAAGTACTGACTAAGTCTTCAAATGCAGACATTGTAGGAATAGTGGAGACATGGTGTCACTCAGACATAAATGATGTTGAATATGTATATGGGGAGTACAATGTATACACAGGAAGGACAGGAGAGGTGGAGGAGTTATGCTCTTAGTTAAGAAGAATATTAAATCTAAGGCATGGCATCCAGTTGACTTGGGTGACGAGTGCAATGTCCAGTCAGTTTGGTGTGGTAAAATCACTGGGATAACAAAATTGACAGTAGGAATGTGGTATAGGCCTAATGACTGTGATGAATATACCAAAAAGCTATACAGGGAAATAGAGTGGGCCAGCAAATTAGAATGTCTCATAATGGGGAGATTTTAACTTTCGAAATGTTTACTGGAATTTGCAGATTGGTCACTCATACATTAGCAAAATTTTTGTGGATTTCTTTGAAAACTGTTTTCTACATCAGCATGCTAGAGAGGCAACAAGAGGAAGCAATACTCTTGATCTGGTTTTCAGTAGTGATTCCTCGTGCATTAAGAATCTGCAGGTAAAAGACCCAATGGGTAGCAGTGATCAACAGTGTACTAATGTGGAATTTAATTAAAGACAAAACTACTGTCAAGGGTAAAGGGAAAGGTTTTTGCTTTCATAAGGGTGACTACAGAGGTCTCAGACAATTTTTAAATTCTATACAATGGGACAAACTGATGATGTTATCAACAGCAAATTCTAAACGGGAAGTATTCAGTAAAGTAATCAAAGAAGCTACTAGACTTTTCATACCAACAAAGAAATACTGTTCAAAGATTAGACCGATGTCAGATGAACTATTGAGACATGTGGCAGAGAAGAAAAATGCATGGGATGCATATAAATTATCAGGTGATACAGAAGCCTAAGGTAGATATAAATTAATTGTTAATGACCCTGCTCAGGTTGCAGACAAACTGAATAGATATTTTGCATCTACATTCACACTTGAATTCTTTAAAGAATGGAATGGCAGTTCATCAAACTCTAATGAGGAGCTAAACAACTCCTCAAACTGAAAGGAAAGTGGAGGAGAAATTGAGGATGAACATAAAAAAGGCATCTGGAGTAGATGAAATCTATCTACTTATATTACAGGAGGCAGCAAAGGAGGTAAAGTAGACCCTTAGCCATTATTATGAGAGCATCCTTGGATTCAGGGGAAGTCCCTATGGACTGAAGATATGCGAATATATCCCCAATAATTCATAAATGGGGATTAAAAGACTTGAGTAACTACAGACCTATTAGCTTAACATCTTTTCCAGGAAAAATAATATAATCACTGTTTAAAGAAGCAATGCAAGACCATTTGGGACTGGCATGCAATTATACTGCAATCAAAGCATGGATTTGTCAAGGGGGCAGTCTTCTCTAACCAATCTGATAGATTACTATGATGCAGTGACCAAGGAACCAGATGCAAAAAATTAATTTTGACAAAAAATAGTTTCGTTTAGCAAAAAAGAATTTTTTCTAAACAAAACTAGCCAAAGAGTCGCAACCATTTACATTTCAAATCAACTTAATGATTTTTAAAGGAATGAATATTTTGATCATTGAAACCTCCAATTTTTTAATCACTTGATTACAAAAATCATCAGATTATGTTCATCACTTATTATAAGGCCAGCTGAAGGTACTCATACGTAAAATAAATGGACTGTGTTAGGATTACTATTAGCAAAAATATGCACACATGATTTTTGTTTGTACACTAATGCTAGAAACACGGCAAATAACTTTGACGAATTAAGTATTGGTTAAATCATCAAATGCAAAGATTATAGAGATATCAGAAATATAGTACCAGTGAGAGACAGAGGATGCTTGGGTTTTTTGAATTCTGTTTAATCAGTGCCAGTATTCCATCTTTGCTTAATGGATATTTTAGGTTTTTTTTTTTTTTTTTTATGTAAACCTCAAACATGAGAGGTATTATAACCTATAGTACTTAGAACCGTGCTTGGGTTGGAGGTTGAGGAGACGAAAGAAGATATTTGTTGACATAGGACTTGAACTTCTGTAGACTGTAATTTTCAGGAAATACGTATGAAGGAAGGTTGTTCCAGAAAACGGCAGTTGAATGAATAAACGAGGAAGACGAAAAGTTGGTTCTGTGAGTTTGAAGTTGGACAGTAAATGGATGTTGGCTGGTGGCGGCATGTGTTCGGACTGTTTTGGGAATTACAGAAGCCAATTCAAAAGAACAGTGCCTATGGAAGTATCTTATAGAAGAGGCATACAGCAGAAACAGTACGTCTATGAGACAGCGAGTGGCTCTGTTAGAGATGAATCATTAATTAACCTAACTGCCCTCATCTGAATGGAATAAAGAAGCCTGAGAGAGGTTTTGGGGGCACAACCCCAGATGTGGGAAAAATATTCTATGGCAAGGCGGATTTGCGATTTATACAGAGTGAGCAGCTGTTTGGAAGAAAAGTAACGCCGAGAGCGAAAGAGAAAACCAAGTTTGTTAGATGCAGAGGAAGCAATATTTGTAATGTGCTTGTGCCAAGAGAGAGATTAGAAGTCAGGGTAATCCCCAAAAGAGATATATCATTTTGTCTAGAAATCGGAGTGTCACTAAAGATAAGCATAGGAACTGAAGAATCCTTTTTGCAAAATAGAAGACAAGACTGAGTTTTAGAAGGGTTGAAATCAACTAAGTTGTCTTTGCCCCGCTGGAGAATTACCTGAAGATTGGCATTTAAGAATGGGTAGCAGATTTTCGAGAAGTTGAAGCTGATTGAGCAGGACAAGGTTTCTCAAAATGGAAAGTGGAATGCAATGTACTATCATCGGCAAAACTATGGATAGGCTTTCCAGTCAATGGAAGAAGGTCATTAATATGCAAGAGGAAAAGAGTGGGGGAAAGAACTGAACCTTGGGGGACACCGGCATTAGTGGAGAAGTTAGAAGACAGAGAGCCATCTACCATCACCTTCAGTGAGTGATCAGAGAGAAAACTGGATAACCAATTACTAAAAACAGTTCGCAAACCATAAGATGAAAGCTTGTTTGAAGACCTTTATGCCAAACACTATCGAAAGCCTTTGGGATGTCAAGAGCAACTTGTGTTTCACCGAACCTTTCCACTGAATTAATCCATAAATGGGTAACATAAGCCAGAATATCACCAGTGGATCAACACTGACGGAATCCATACTGATGATTGTTGATCAGATGGAAGGTTTCTAGGTAGTTTAAGAGTTGGTGGTTAATTGATTTCTCCATTACTTTAGAAAGAGTAGAAGTAATTGCAATGGGACGATAATTGGATGGGAGGGATTTGTCACTCTTTTTAGGAACTGGCTGGATATGAGCAAATTAACAAGCAGAAAGAAAAACACCTTTGGAATAAGAAAGTGAAAAAAGGCAGCAAAGAATAGGAGTAAGTTCAGGAGCACAGGTTTTGAGAACAAGTGGAGAAATACCATCGGGACCTGGAGCTTTCTTAGCATCAAGATTTGTCAAAATCCTTCTTGACATCCTTTTGACGGAAGGCCACAGGAGGCATTGAATGGAGCATGTTGGAAATGGTGGGAGGTGCTTTACCAAGATCATTAATACACAAGTTGGAAGAAAAATGGGATGCTAGCTGGTTAGCTTTATCCTTGGCTGAAGTGACAACAGAACCATCTGGTTTGGACAGAGGTGGGAGCAGAGATGGGCTAAAGTTGCGGCCAATAGCTTTGGCAAGAGACCAGAATTCTCGGTTACCATTAGGGCAAGAAGCAAGTTTTCTACTCTTAGCCTGTTCAAACTCTAGTTTGGACTGATTAATAACTTCTTTACAATTGTTGCGAGCTTTGGCATAGGCAGAAAATGAAACCGAAGAATTAGAAACAAGCCAATGACGATATGCAACATTCTTCTCGGGCCAAAATGCACTAGTCCCAATGTGTCCCAAATAACTGGAATCGACTGTATAATTAAAAAATATTATATATATTCAATACTATTAGTTACTTCTATTTTTCAAGCTTATTTTCAATTTTATTTCAAATTTGGCACACTTCAGAGTGTGAAATTATTGTGGGAAGCAAGCAACTATGTATCTTCCCATAGTGTATCTGATACCTAAAGAGAATATTAGATTTCATATAATCATCTTTACTCTGTGAAAACAAAATTAAAATTTCAAAAACGACTAAGTTAAGAATGCAAAATGTCTAACTTATAGGTTAGTGCAAAAGCATCATTTTAACATAACCATTTACCAAAGTAGTTAAATTGGCATCATTTTGGTTAGTTATATCTCATACTGTGAATGCCTTCACAAAATGTTGCCATGGTATTTGTGGTATTGAATAAGTGACACTTCACCTATAATAAGAAATATTGTTCAAGGTTTAGGCCTAAATGGTTGTCAAATGAACTGATGAAACTCGTGGTAGAGAAGAAAAATGCATGGGATGCATATAAATTATCAGGCGACACAGAAGCCTATGGCAGATATAAGCTAGTCTGTAATGAAGTCACAAAGGAGGTTAGGCAGGTGAAGGCAGATTACGAGAAATTTTTGGCAAAGGATGCTAACAAAAACAGCAAGGATTTCTTTACTTATATAAACTCTAAAAGGAAGGGGATGAATCTGATTGGTCCACTTGATATCGATGGTTCGACTGTTGATGTTCCTGCGCAGATAGCAAACGAACCGAATGAGTATTTTGCATCTGCATTCACATGAGGAGTTATTAAGGATTGAAAATGCCAGAAGGTTATCAAATTGTAGCAGGGTGTTTAGTTTGGGTTTTTTTTTTTTTTTTAGGAGCATTAGCAACTAAGGCCATATTGCTCCAGGGATATGCGGTGGCCATTCCCTGACCTTTCCGCATTCTCCGTATTTGGTGGTGACGGGCTCAAACCCCGGTCTAATCAAGAAGCGTGTGCTACGTACAGCTGCTCCTTCCTACCTGACTACGGAGGCGCCTGCAGGGTGCTTAATGATTTTGTAATAACTGAGAGAAAAGTTGAGGAGAAATTGTTGAAGATAAACATAAGAAAGGCACCCGGGGTGGATGGAATCTATCCAGTTATATTAAAGGAGGCGGCAAAGCAACTAAGCAAACCTTTTAGCCATAATTACGAGAGCATCCTTGGACTCAGGGGAGGTTCCCACGGACTGGAAATGTGCAAATGTATCCCCAATTCACAAAGGGGGATCGAAGGGTGACACGAGTAATTACAGACCAGTTAGTTTAACTTCTGTTCCGGGTAAAATAATGGAGTCACTGGTTAAATGGTTAGGCCACATCTTGAGTACTGTATACAGGTCTGGAAGCCTCATTTCAAGAAGGATGTAGAGCTGCTGGAACGGGTACAGAGAAGGGCAACAAGATTAGTGAATGGAACAAAGGGTTGCTCTTACGAAGAAAGGCTTAAGTTTTGCAAATTACAGAGTCTGGAGACTAGGCACCGGCGAGGTGATCTGATAGAGTTGTATAAGGCTTTGAATGGTTTGAGCATGCTCAATGCCAATGGGATTCTTCCTCTTGCTCAGAATAATCACCTCAGAGGGCATAAATTCAAATTGAGGAAGGACGGATGTCGGATAGATGTGCGGAAATTTGCCTTTGGCCAGCGGGTGGTTGGTTGGTGGAACCGACTTCCATCATTTGTTGTTGAAGTTGATAGCCTAAACAAATTTAAGGCTCAACTGGACAGGTATTTCGAACGAACGGAGGGGTGAAATGGGAGTGGTGTGTTTTTTTTTTTTTTTTTTGGCTGTTGCTGAATAAACTTGCTTTCTTGCATCATATGCCTCTACTAATGCTAATGCTAAAGATGCATTGCAGGATCATCTAGACAAGACTGCAGCAATAATTCAGACACAGCATGGGTTTGATAAGGGAACGTCTTGTCTGACAAATTTGATTGGATATTATGATGTGGTTACAAAGGAAACTAGATGCAAAAAATAATTTTGATATCATATACAGTCAGTCCTTGTATAGCACGATAGTTGTGTTCCTAGAAATCCTCGTGCAATGCAAAATCGTGCAATATAAACAACAGGCCCCTATGTGAAAAATAGGGTTAAGTGCCGACCACCAAGATTGAACACGCATTTATAACCAAAACATTACCAAACACAATAAATAATCATAATAAAATACGTAAGTATTTTATTACGACTATTACGTAATAAAATATTGCTAATGCTTTTGCTTCTATCGTAAGCAAACTTGTTTTTTGTTTGATTTTCTATCCAAACAGATGACAGCCGTTCCATCTCTTCCAATTCTTTGTGTCTTAATCTAATGGATTTTAATTACACTGTGAGTTGTTCCTGCTATGAAAGTTGTTTTTATTTTCTCTGCATTCTTTCTAATTCTCAGCGTTGCCTCATTTAGGTCTGTAGCACGTGCAATATCACATGGTCTTTCAATTCGCTCAAAGCGTTTCACAATTTCATATTTTTTCTCTATCGACAGAGGTGGACTGGCCATAAATCTTACAGGGGAAACCCCATGGGTCAGAGGCCAGTGTGATTTTGGCCATGTGTATTTCACAATTTCATATTTTTTCTCTATCGACAGAGGTGGACTGGCCATAAATCTTACAGGGGAAACCCCAGTGGGTCGGAGGCCAGTGTGATTTTGGCCATGTGTATGAAGCCACTATAAATTTTCCCGGGTAAGAATTTTTGACTCAGTCCGCCTCTGTTTATCGATATTGCTTTTCTTTTTCTCTCTGAATCTGCAGTGTCTTCACCAGGATGCCTCCTTTTCACACCTTTTAAGTATTTTACTCATTTTTCGGGAATAAAGCACAATTACGAAACTAGGAGGCATCTTGATACGCATAAACAAAGCTGCGTGCGTGTAGCAACTGAATAAACAACACCATAAAGGCAGAGATACACTATTAACACCTCACATTTTATTAAAGCACATTTCTAGGAGTTACTACCATAAAACAATAAAAACAATTTCCAGTTTCGTTTCTGCTAGTGGAATCTGTTATAAACTAGTAGTAAACTCGATCTAATTGCATTTGTGATAATACCGATAGCTGGAATTGTGTTGGTCTTTACATTATTATGTGAAATGTGTTTCCCCTTCACTGATATAAAAAATAAATAAATTTTCAGAATCTTCTCTTCATTCCTGTCGTGTTGCGTTCGGTTGGGGTGATTCTGCGTTCGACTGCCATTTCTCGTAAACACAAAGGCGAATCGTGCATAAGCGAATTCGGTTCGTGTTACATAAGATATCATTCCCCTATTTATAAATTGTGTATGATCGAATTTGTGTAGTGTAAACACGTGTTATACGAGGACTGACTGTACTTGAATTTCAGGAAAGCTTTTGATACTGTTGGTTGCGCATAGAAGACTACTGTACAAATTGGAGCAGAATGGTATTAAGGGTAAGTTGCTACAATGGATAAAAGGATGGTTGAGTGGGAGAAGACAGAGGTTGGTAATCAATGGGTGCTGCTCTTCTTGGACTAATGTTATTAGTGGAGTCCCACAGGGTTCGGTGTTAGGTCCAATATTGTTTTGTATATTTATCAATGATATTGATGAAGGTATATCAGGCTTAATGTCGAAGTTTGCAGATGATACAAAGGTTGGCAGGGTTGTTAATGACAGTAATGGCAGTGTGCTACTGCAACAGGATCTAGATAATTTGGGCAGATGGGCTAAGAAGTGGCAACTGAAGTTTAACCTTGACAAATGCAAAGTACTGCATATGGGTAGAAGTAACCCCAGAGAAACGTACCAACCGTGTGGTACTACACTTAAGGTGGTAGAAAATGAAAAAGACCTGGGAGTAATTGTGCAGTCAGATATGAAGTTTTCTGAGCAATGCAGACAGGCTGCCAGGGCTGGTCATGGGGTTTTGTCAATGATATACAGGAATTTTGCTAGCAGGGAAAAGGAGGTGATTGTCCATCTGTATAAGGCAATGGTCAGGCAATGCCTTGAGTACTGCGTACAGGTCTGACAGCCTCATTTTTGTAAGGATGTAGATTTGCTTGAGCGTGTACTGAGAAGGGAAACAAGATTGGTGAGGGGAATGAAGGGATTGTCTTACCAAGAGAGGCTTAAGTTCTGCAAATTGCAGCTGCTGGAGACTAGGCACCTGCGAGGTGATCTGATTGAGGTGTATAAGGCCTTGAATGGTTGGGCACGCTGAATTCTGATGGGATTCTTCCATTTGTTCAGATTACGAACCTAAGGGAGGCATAAATTCAAATTGAGGAAAGACAGCTGTAGAATAGATATGCAGAAATTTGCCTTTAGCCAGCGGGTGGTTAATACTGGAACAAACTTCCATCTGTCGTTGTGGAAGTTGATAGGTTAAATAAATTTAAGGAGGAACTGGACAAACATTTAGAGGGAATGGTTGTGTGAATTTTTTTTTTTTTTTTTTGGCTGATGCTACGTAAGCTCATACGCTTGCTTGCTTTCTTGCATCACATGCTATGATTACTATTACTACCTGTGGAGAAGACTACTGTTACTTATTCTCAGTGGATACCACTACCCAGACAGCACTTTTTCAAAGCTTGTTGGCTTTTCCTCGGTGGGTGGGCAGGTACCCTGGTGTTGCAATAGTGACAACCCAGTTATGAAGTATAACTTCGCAATATGAGAGATGGCAGGTGATATAGACTATATCACCTGCTGTGATATAGACTATATCAGGTGCAGTGATATAGACTATAAAATATTTAACGGCAATGACTAACATATATAGGTTAGTGCAAAAGCATCATTTTAACAGAGCCATCTACAAAAGTAGTTAAATTGGCATCGTTTTGATTATATCTCATATTATGAATGCCTTCACAACAAGTTGCCATGGTATTGTACTACCTCGAATAAGTAACACTTCACCAGTCGAGGTAGTACAATACGATGGCAACTCTTTGTGAAGGCATTCAGAATATGAGATATAACCAAAACGATGCCAATTTAACTAATTTTGTAGATGGCTATGTTAAAATGATGCTTTTGCACTAACTTATATGTTAGTCCTTCTACCTCGTAGAATGCAATGCAAATGTTTATTGAACTAGTGGGAGAAGATAAACAAGCCATTGAAAACTTTAAACAAAGACAGCAATTGTGCTTGCCTAGTATCGCAATACTCTTCAAGTAAAATGCCAAACAGTTGCAAAGATGGTAACGAGTAACCTGAAAGGTTGTTACATGTAATATTTGTACAAAAACCATAAAAAAAAAAAAATGCAGAAACCTCTGCAGTAAAAGTCTGATTATATTTAGGAAGATAGAAAAAAAAAATTCAGATTTTTAATCACTGTTTAATGGTTAACAAAGAAATGTCATTTTCAAGGGTCACCTGTCAGGTTGAGAAGTAAGTAGAAGAAGAAGATTCTACGGCAGTACACCCAAATGACAGGTTGGTAGAGTAAAATTGAGCAGTTGTTAGTGTAACATAAGGACTGGAAAAACAAAAATGACAGTAAGAGTATCATTTTGTGATATACTCCTGCTACTCTAACCACAGATAAGCAGAATGGATCAGTAAATCAGAATGTCTTGTTGTGGGAGATTTTAACTTTTCAGATATTAACTGGAACTCATGGGTTGACAGCTCATTAAGTAGTAGAACATTTCTGGATTTGATAGATGGCTACTTTCTTTATCAACATATTAGAGAGACAACAAGAGAAATCAATACTCTATCTGATTATTAGCAGTGATGCTTCATACATTAAGGTATAAAGGAATCACTAGATTTCCGTGATCATAAGGTACTCGTGGAGTTTATTTAAAGATATAATGACTGTCAAAGATAAAGGGAATGGATTTTGCTTCTGAAAAAGATACTACAGTGATCTTAGACAGTTTTTAAATACTTTTCAGTTGGACTAACTGATATTATTAATAACTAGAAATGCTGAACAGGAAGATTATAGAGAAGTAATCATAGAAACAACCAAGTTTTTTGTACACCAAGTAATACAGATACATTCAAGGTTAAGAAATATATAAAGTGATGAGACTAGTGGGAGAGAAGGAAATGCATAGAATGATTACAAATTATGAAGGAACACAGATATCTACAGTAAGCACACACTAGTCTGCAATCAAGTCACTTATAAGTTTAGGCAGGCTAAAGCAAATTACAAGGAGATTTGGATAAAAACAAAGAAAGGTAGCATAAAGAATTTTATGTTAACACTAGAGGGCAAGGGATAAATAATATTTTATTTGTGTATGATGTTTGCAGTTTATTTTGTTTCACATGTTCATTTTTGTAATTATATAGGTATTGCTTATATTTTATACATATATGTAATGAATAAAAAAAAACTTAAACGTACTTACTACAATAATAATCATTTATAAAATAGTTCATTGTTATTATTTACTTTTTGTATATTTTTGTTATACAAGTATTATATTTATTTGTTATACAAGTATTACAAAAATATAATTATAGATATACAAATGGCAGAAAGTGATGGAATGATATTACAAGAAAGCAAGCTTTTATACAGTATCAGCCAAAAAAAAAATCTTCCCATTTCACCTATTCATTCCCTCCAATAATTTGTTTAGTTTTTCTTCAAATTTATTTAAGCTATCAACTTCAACAACAGATGGAAGTTTATTTCAGCAATGCCACATGCTGGCTAAAGGCAAACTTCTGCACATCTATTCTGCAACAGTCCTTCTTCAATTTCAATTTGTGCCCCCTCGTGTGTAGTCTGAGCAAAAGGAAGAATCCCAACTTGCTCAATCCATTCAAAGCATTAAACACTTCAATCAGATCACCTTGCAGGTGCTTAGTCTCAAGTTTTGCAATTTGCAGAACTGAAGCCTTTCTTGGTAAAAGTGTCCCTTAGTTCCTCTCAACAATCTGATTGCCTTTCTCTGTTCTCCGAAGCTCTACATCCTAAAATGAGGCCTCCAGACTAGTGAAGTATTCAAGATGTACCTTGATTATTGCCTTATAAAAATAGAATAATTACCTTATCCCTGGTAGCAAAATTTCTGTATATAATTGACAAAACCCCATGAACTGTCTACATTTCTCAGAGAACCAAGAGATGCACACCCGATTCGAGCCTCAAAACAGAAAAACCAAGTGCAAACTACTCTGGTTAAAAAGGACATTGTTTTATTAGGAGACTCCATTGTCAGGGAAACGGGAAATATTTTTTGTAATAAAGATAGGTGGAGCAGAACTAGGGTATGTCTGCCGGGAGCAACTATTGATGATGTCACCAACAGATTGTCAGATTTTAAAGGGGGTAAAGAAAATATTATTATTCACGTGGGGACAAATGATATTAAACGTACACGATCTGACGATTTGTTGGAAAAATACAGGACCATGCTGAGGAAATGTCGCGAGCTAGGCCATAATGTCTATGTGTCTGCAATTCTGCCCAGACACTATAGGAGGGATTATATGTTAAGAGCCTTGTGAATTAACTCAAGACTTGAAGGAATCTGCAAGGCTTTAGGGGGTAAATTTCTATCAACGTGGCCCACACTTGTAGGTAGAAGGAATTTGTTTTGTAGAGATGGGATACACTTAAACAAAGGTGGTGCACAAGTTTTTGCCAGTATTATTAAGGATACCTTAAAGGTTCAGGGAAACTGCTAGTTAGGGGGTATGTGGGTAATACTGACACGCGTTTATCCGATAATATTGGTCAATGTAACTCTTGCACATACCTTAAGAGTTCTTATCTGTTACCCCAACTGGACGTATTATCTAGATGTTCTGGAGGCAAAGACGTTTCACGTGAGCGGGTAGCTAATATCAGGGAAGAGAGCCTAAAAAACTTCAAGGGTTGTGTTATGGTTGTTAAATATACAAGAACAGTAAATCTTAATTGTTTATACAGTAACGTTAGAAGTGTCGTCAATAAAATGAGCGAATTCGAACTGCTGGTTAAAACAAGTAACGCGGACATAATAGGGCTTACAGAGACGTGGTGCCACCCGGAAATTGGGGATGATGAGTTTCAGTACGGCTTGTATAATGTATTTAGGAAGGATAGGTTAGATAGAAGGGGTGGTGCGGTAATGCTTCTTATCAGAAGCAGCCTGAGTGCGACGATAGCTTTCCCGGATTCAGACATTTCATATGCTAGTATAGAATCTGTATGGTGTGAGATAGTTGGAAACAAAGGTATAATGCGAGTAGGAGTAATCTACAGACCAGGTGATTGTGAAGATTATGACAAAAGCCTCTACATACAAATGGAATGGGCAAGTAAGCGTCAATGCCCTATTATGGGTGATTTCAATTTGCCTCTAATTGATTGGAGTAAATGGGAAGGAAACTCGACATGGGGAACAAAATTTTTAAATCAACTAGATGACTGTCATTTGTATCAACATGTCAGGGAAAGTACTAGCGAAAAGAATATCCTAGACCTCATCATCACACATGAATCAGATGACATAACAGGGCTGACAGTAGAGGAACCAGTAGAAGGAAGTGATCACGGAGTTCTACGGTGGATGATGACGAGAGAGGTAGCAGAAGTAAAAGGCAAAGGAATGGGTTTTAATTTCAGAAAAGGAAATTACGATGCCTTAAGGTACTACATGGCCTCTATTAACTGGGTAGATATCGCACAGAGAATGAATACAATAGAACTGTGGTACGCTTTTAAAACATTAATCACAGATGCCTTGAATGCTTATATACCATTAAAAAAAAATACTCCACGAGAAGGGTTCCAAGTTGGATGAATAGTGAAGTTGCCGCATTACTTGAGCAGAAAAAGGTGGCATGGAAAGGTTACAGAGCAATAAAAAGTACTGAAGCCTATAACATCTACAAGGTGATGTGTAATAGAGCCACAGAAAAGGTTCGACAGGCAAAGGCAGTTTATGAGAAATCACTAGCAAACAGAGCAAAGAGGGGGGGGGATAAGGAATTCTTCACATATATAAATGCCAAGAAGAGCAGGACAAACCAGATCGGACCTTTAAGTAAGGGAAAGGGGATAGTAATAAATACACCAGCTGCCGTTGCAGATGAACTCAACAGTTATTTTGCATCGATATTTACAAATGAAAAGCTTTTTGTGGAAATGGGAAATTGTGGGAGCGAAGTTAAAAAATATGTAATTAATGATATTGAAATTTCGCAAGATTATTTAATGAAAAAACTTTCGAGCCTACAGACCAGTAAGGCTCCTGGAATTGATGGAATATACCCTATAATCTTAAGAGAGGCGGCAAGCGAGTGCATTGAATCATTGAGGCTAATTATGCGAGAATCGCTAGACTCTGGGGAGATTCCCTTGGATTGGAAAAGTGCAAATGTATCTCCCATACATAAGGGTGGCTCTAAAAGTGAAGTTGGAAATTATCAACCTGTCAGTCTGACTTCAGTAGTAGGGAAAATCATGGCGGCAATGATCAAGGGTGGAATTCAGGATCATTTGGATCGAATTGAAATTCTCAAGGATACTCAGCATGGTTTTGTAAAGGGAAAAGCATGTTTAACAAATCTGGTTCGCTATTTCGAAAGGGTAACTCACGAGCTGGATTTAGGGAATAATTTCGACATTGTTTATTTAGATTTCAGCAAAGCTTTTGACTCAGTCCCACATGAGCGGTTGCTTTATAAGCTGGAACAGGTTGGAATCACTGGGTAAATCCTTAGATGGTTAGAAGGATGGCTTCAGGGCAGGAAGCAGAGGGTTGTGATAAATGGCTATTCCTCAGATTGGGTTGATGTAAGAAGTGGGGTTCCCCAAGGATCAGTAGTAGGACCACTGTTGTTTTTAATTTTCATAAACGACATTGATGAAGGGATAGAGGGCGTGATGTCTAAATTTGCAGATGATGTTAAAATTGGTAGAGTAGTTAATGATCACTGTCAAGCTGAGTTTCTTCAGAGAGACCTAGATAGACTTCAGGAATGGTCAGAAAAATGGCAGCTGTGCTTTAATCCAACAAAGTGTAAGGTATTACACCTAGGAAACAGTAATCCCAAAAAAACATTCACTTGGTGGAGTTCAACTAAACCCAGTACTGGAGGAAAGGGACTCGGGTGTTACGATACGGTCAGACATGAAATTCTCTGAGCATTGTAAACAGGTTGCAAAGAAGGCCCATGGTGTCCTATCGATGATCTATAGAACTTTTGCAAGTAGAGATAGGGATGCGATAATCCCATTATATAAGGCTTATGTTAGACCACACTTGGAATACTGTGTTCAAGTATGGAGACCGCACCTAAAGAAAGACATTGAGCTTCTTGAAAGGGTGCAAAGAAGGGTAACTCGCCTGGTGAGATCGGCAAAAGGGCGTCCTTATGTAGAAAGACTTTGAATATGTGGGTTGCAGAGTTTGGAAACTAGACACCTTAGAGGAGATTTGATTGAGGTGTGTAAGGCTCTGAGAGGCATCAGTAAAATGAATGAGGACAAAATTTTCAAGATTATAAATGATGCTAGAACTAGGGGACATAAATTCAAGTTACGGGGGGGGGGGGAATGTTTAGATTGGACTGCAGGAAGTTTTATTTTAGCCAGCGAGTTATAAATTACTGGAATAAGTTGCCTTCATGGGTGGTAGAGGCCGACAATTTGGGGAAATTCAAAGGTCATCTGGATAGTACTTTGGGGTAAGGGAAGCGCATAGGATGATAGGTTTAATTTCCTTTTTATTTATTTTTTATTTTATTTTTTTATTTATTAATTATTATTATTTAGTTATTTATTTTATTTATTTTTTTTGTTTTTATCATTGTTTTGTTCGGATTTTTTTTTTTTTTTGGCTGGTGCAGCATAAGCCATAGGCTTTCTTGCACCATGCGGCCGTTACTAATACTAACTTAATATATAACTGAACAATTACTCCCAGTTCTTTTTCATTTTCCACTACCTTGAGTGTAGTACCACATAGTTAGTATTACTCTGGGGTTACTGCTATCCATATTCAGTACTTTGCATTTGTCAATGTTAAACTTCAATTGCCATTTCTCAGCCTATATGATGTCTTGGGTTGCATCTGGCATATGTAATGAATGTACGTATTATTTCAACTGTTCACGTTTAGCTGCCGAAATCAAAGCTCTGCCAGTGACAAGATTAGACACTTGTCACTGGCATCCAACAAATGCCATGTGGGAATGAGAACTGCCCAGAAGAAAGAAACTTTTGCTTGCGTGGTGCCTGTTAAATCTGACATAAAAAAAAATTGTCTCATGTAGCGTAGCAAAATGAACATAAAAAATACTGTATAATGATTTAGAGAATATCTGTAGGCAAAGGCACAGAGGAGGATTTGATTTCATTAAAAAAAAAAAAATTAACAAAGTGGTATCTGTAGGAGAAGCAATAAACAAAGAGGATAGTAGATTTACTTATGCTTTTTTTTTTTTTTTTTTTTGGCTGATGCTGTATAAGCCTGTTTCTTTGCATCCTTTTGCCATCACCTTCTTATTTACCCTTTGAAGACAGCACGGGAATATAATATAAATACAGTAAACCCCCGCTATTCGCGGGGGTTACATTCCTGAGAAATGCCGCGAATACTGAAAACGCGAATACTGAGTTATGGCTCCCATAGTAATAAAGGGTTCCGTTCCAAAGTATGAAATATATAAGAAAAACTAGTCTAAAATTTTGTCTATGTATGTATTATATGTACCTTCATAATATGACTATGTACATAGACAGTGCGTAGTGAAATGCAAGCATGTGGCATCGAAATGAAAATAAGAAACAATTTAATATTAAATGTAATATTTATTAGAAATTTCAAACACAAAGTGTTGATAAAGGAGTTTTGCCTTCTCACGAATGATGAGTGAACTTAGCGGAATTTTATTTTGAGTTCGGTCTTCTATCTACAGATTTAAAGCCTTTTCCGTTTTTTTCTAATTTAACATCATGAGTTACAAAGCAAATTTTTGAAGCAATTAACGTGTTTTCACGGACACTATGGCGGATTTTTTTCTTCCGATTTCTAGATTGATCGCACCGTTGACTCATTGATTTTATAATGTTTTGCCACTGAGTAGACACTTTCACCATTAGAAATTTTGTCTAATAACTCAATTTTATTCGCTAATGTCATCACCTTCTTTCATCTTTTCACATTTCCCTTCTTATGAACAAAGGGGTGCTCTTACCAAGAAAGGCTTAAATTCTGCAAATTGCAGCGCCTGGAGAGTAGGCACCTGCGAGGTGCCTACTCTTATTGAGGTGTATAGGGCCTTGAATGGGTTGAACAAGATGAATGCTGATGGGATTCTTCGTCTTGCTCAGACTAAAACCTGAGGAGGCACAGTTTCAAATTGAGGAAAGATAGTTGTAGAACAGATGTGCGGAAATTTGCCTTTAGCCAGCGGGTAGTTGGTTGGTGGAACAGACTTCCATCTTTTGTTGTGGAACTAATAGCCTGAATAAATTTAAGGCTGAGCTGGACAGGCATTTGGAACGAATGGAGGTGTGAAATGGGAGGGTTTTTTTTTTTTTAGCTGATGCTGCATAAGCTTGCTTTCTTGCATCGTATGCCTCTACTAATGCTAACTAATGCTAATAACTTTACATCCGCCTTGGATGTAAAGTGATAACCCACTGTTATGTTACTTAACGAAAACCAAAGCTTTTCATGAGTTTGCAAGATTCGCCACAATAATGATTAGGGCAAGCTCTATTAATAAAGTAATTGCAACATAAAAATGCTTAAAAAAAAGAAAGAAAAGCAAAGAATCAAATTGTATGACGTTAAATGAAATGATTGAACTGAAAATAAGATTAAAATCTGCTAAAAATATTGTGGATTTTTTTTAAAGATCAAACATAATAAAACGTAATTTCATTATGATCTATCTCGTGCATTATGATTGCTCTAGTCATGTCAGAGGCACCTCAGAGGACCTGATTGAGGTTTATAAGATTCTGAGAGGGGTTAGTAAAATGAATAAAGGCAGAATTTTCACTGTTATAGAGAATTCCAGAACTCGGAGGTATAAATTCAAATTAAGGAGAAGAGGTTTACAGTAGATTGGCGGAAGGTTTCTTTTTTAGCCAATGAGTCGTTGATTGCTGGAGCAAGTTGCCCTCGCAGGTAGTTGAGGCTGACAGTTTGAATTTATTTTCGGCCAGTGCAGCAAAAGCCTGTGGCTTCCTTGCACTATATGGCTATTACTATTACTATTCGTAGCCATATTTTTGTACAGGTTAGAAAGAACTTGTCCACAATAAAGTCACTTTCTTCCGTTAACACCCTCGAAAAAGTCTGTTTTACACTGCAAAACGGTAGATTTATCACTTTTGTAAGCATATCAACTTATAAATTTATTCAATTTATAAGCATACAAATTAAAAGCAAACGACGAAACCTTCCATGACAAGCGCATAACACATACTGAACAAGGAATAGCGAGAAACATCCACGCCGGGATTTTGTCACCCCTCTCCCCCCACCCACTGAGCGCTGTTTTGACCGGGAAAGATAATTTTAGCCACGCCCAATTTTTTTTTTTATGACGGAAAATATTCACGGCGCTTTAAAATTCACATTTTTTAGGTTTCATTTTATATTAAATCAGTGATCGCGAATACGTGAAACCACAAATACAGATACCGCGAATAGCGGGGGTTAACTGTAATCTATAAATATCTAGAAAGCTAAGTTTTTTTTTTGGTTTACATACTGTGTAAACCAAAGAAATGCATGCAGCACACACATATAATAATTCAGGGGTTATTTAAATCCAGGAAATTAAAAAACCCTTTATGTTTAAATTTACAGATGGAAATGGTTATTATTTGCCTTTAAATCCAATGTATCTGCATAAGAAATTTTATTTACTTATGTTAAGTAAACTCATAAAAATAGTATTCATATGTATCAACAAACACTGAGTGATCACTGAATTATGACCACCTACTTAATATTTCATAGGTCATCCTTTTGCCCTTGGTACAGCAGCTATCCCATGTGGCATTGATTCAACAAGATGTCAGAAGCATTCAAGAGGTATGGCCAACCAAGCTGTGTGTAATACAGTCAGCAATGCAGGTATGGAGGTGGTTGGGTATCCAGGTGCCTTTCCATAGCATCTCACAAGTGCTCTATGAGACTGATATTGGTGGAGTTCGGAGGCCAATCGATATGCTGGAGATCAGAACTGCATTCCTCAAACCATTCCTGCCCAACAAGTGCCTCATGACTCAGCGCACTGTCATCTTGGAAGACACCATCGCCATTTGGGGAAAAAGTGTAACGTAGTGGGGTGTACACAGTCAGCAAGAAGTTGACGATAGCGGAGACCACTGATACATTGTTCCACATGCACCAGGGTTCCAAATTCCTGCCAGTGAAACATGCCCCACACCATACAACTGCCTCCACCGGCCTGCACGTTTGATACCATGCATGATGGATCAAGAGCCTCAGGTTGTTGATGCCAAATCCTTACACGACTATCCACGATGTGAAGTAAATAATGTGACTCATCTGACCAGCACACCTTCTTCCAGTCTTCTAACATTCAATGTGCATGCCCTTTGCACCAGGCGAGTCTTTTACGCTGATGAACCTTGGTTAGGAGAGGATGCCGTAGGGAGTCGTCTGCTGGTATAGCCCATACAACGCAAGCGTGTGACGCATGGTCATGCCAGATATTGTTCTGGGTTGGCCCATGTTATATTGGGTATTCAATTCTTCAACAGTGCTGCGCCTGTTCACCTGTACGAGTCATCGGTCCCGGCCTTCACCTCTAACATCAACCTTTCACTGACCTTTGCAGTTTTGCCGTTGGATCGTTGTTTTTTTACCATTTTGACGCCAGTTCTAGTACACTAACTACGGCAGGTCTCAAACACCCCATCAGTTCAGCCGTTTGGGAAATTGAGGCACCAGCTCATCGAGCACCCACAATCTGTCCGATAAATCCTTCCTTTTACCCGTCACACTTGGAATTTTACTATCTACTGACACCTTATCTATGCTACATAGGTCGACTAACTCCGCACTCTCGTACCTCACGTGGTCAACAGGTTGCATTCAGTTTTCATAGGGGTAGTCATAATTCAGTGATCACTCAGTGTGTAACTCCATATTTTTAATATGACTACAAACAGTGTCATCATACAACCTTCTATTTACTGATCTGTATAAACCTACAAAAATACAGTTCAGATTACAAAATTCCAATAATCTGTAATCAACAGGACCAAAGCAGTGCTAGATTTAACAGATATTCAAAATTATTTGATGTTTATTTTATAACATATAAAATAGCTCAGAATTTTTAGTTTGTAAGAAAACATCTATAAGCTATTTATTTTATGTTTCATCTAGCTAATTATTTTATCTAATAAAATAAATAAAAACACAAAACTGTAAAGTACAGGGACAAAATTAACTATGATAAAACATTTAGTTGTTTCAGAGTTTGCTTTAATGTTTAACAGAGTAGAAGAATTAAAACTTGGTAACTTCTCAACCCACAGTTTTGGTGATACCAGTCAAACTTTAATTATAGTGTGATTGGGGTGTCTATTGATAATTAGTCTCTAGGCAAATTGAATAGCTTTTATATATCTTCATGCGATTAATTTTTATTCCTTTATGTAAGTTAATTATAAACTTTAAACCATCAAAATAAATTATTATAAGTTTTATTGATTATTATATATTATGTGTCAGGCATAACAAAACAATACTAGCACATAGCAAAAAAGCTTTCATAATCTTGGAGAAGGGGAAAGGAGGTGCGTGGAACACAACAGGGTAGCAGTTGTCTAGCCCTATTGTAAGTCCTTTGAAATACTACATTGAATTTTCAGATTCAGAACCATAAGATGCTAGCATATCACAATTAGAATGCAAGATAAATAATAATAAAGAGAACACTGCACTGTGTGTTTGATAAGAATTTAATGACATATCATTGGATAAATTTGAAGTATTGCTCAAGACATCCAAAGCAGATATTGTTGGGATATCAGAGACGTGCCGTCACACAGATATAAGAAATGCAGAATTGGAATTTGGGAAGTACATTGTGTACAGAAAGGATAGGAAGGGAGTTATGCTGTTAGTTAAGAAACAAACAAAATTTAAGGCAGTGCATCCAGCTGACATTGGCAGACAGTGCAATTTTGAGTCAGTTTGATGTGACATAAGTATTGGGAAAGCAAAATTGAGGAGTGCCCTAATGACTGTGATGAGTAGAACGAACAAATATACAGTAAAAGAGTGGGCCAGTAAATCAGAATGTCTTATAATGGGAGATTTTAACATTCCAGATATTGACTAGAACTTGTGGATTGGACACTCGCAAGACTTTTGTGGATTTACCGGATCAATGCTTTCTGCAGCAGCATGTGTGAGAGGCAACCAGAGTGAATAATACTCTTGATCTGATTATCAGCAGTGATTATTCAAGCATTAAGAATTTGCAGATTAAGGAACCACTAGGTGGTAGTGATCACAGTAGACTCATGTGGGATTTACTTAAAGATGCAACTATGATCGGGGGTAAAGGGAAGGTGTTTTTGCTTTTGTAAAGGTGACTATAGTGGTCTCAGACAGTTTTTAAATTCTATACTGTGGTACCATCTGATGATGTTACCAACAGAAAATTCTAAATGGGAAGCATTTAAGAAAGTAATCTTGGAAGCTACTAGGCTTCTCATACCAACTAAGAAATACTGTTCAAGGTTTAAGCCTAAACGGATGTCAAATGAACTAATGAGACTCGTGGCAGAGAAGAAAAATGCATGGGATTCACATTAATTATCAGGCGACACAGAAGCCTATAGTAGATATAAACTAGTCAGTAATCAAGTCACAATGGAGGTTAGGTAGGCAAAGGCAGATTATGGGACATCATTGGCAAAGGATGCAAAAAAAAAAAAACACAACAAACTCTTCTTTACTTATGTAAACTCTAAAAGGAAGGGGATGAATCAGATTGGTCCACTTGATAACGATGGTTAGAACTGTTGATCCTCCTCAGATAGCTGACAAATTGAATGAGTATTTTGTATCTACATTCACACATGAGGAATTTTGTAGGTTTGTTTGTTTGTTTGTTATTTGGTTTTTAGGAGCATTAGCAACTATGGCCATATTGCTCCGGGGATATGCGGTGGTCATTCCCTGACCTTTCCGCATCCTCCGTATTTGGTGGTGACTGG
Source organism: Mastigoproctus giganteus (assembly GCF_048544385.1). Taxonomy (NCBI): domain Eukaryota; kingdom Metazoa; phylum Arthropoda; class Arachnida; order Uropygi; family Thelyphonidae; genus Mastigoproctus; species Mastigoproctus giganteus. The sequence continues at coordinate 173,565,387 of NC_143583.1, forward strand.
CTCGAACCCCGGTCTAATCAAGAAGCGTGTGCTACACTACTGCTCCTTCCCACCTGGCTAGGGAGACGCCTGAATTTTGTAGGGAAGTGGAGGACAGAAGCTTATTAAAATCTAAGAGGGAGTTAAATGATTTAGTAATAACTGAAAGCAAAGTGGAGGAGAAATTGTTGTTGAAAAAAAAAAAGTTAAACATAAGAAAGTCAATTGGGGTGGTGAGATCTATCCAGTTATATTAAATGAAGTGGCAAATAAGGTAAGCAAACCCTTAACCATAATTATGACAGCATCCTTGGATTCAGGGGGGTCCACACTGACTGGTTATGTGCAAATGTATCCCCAATTCACAAAGGGAAATCAAAGGGTAACAAACAATTACAGACCTGTTAATTTAAACTCTGCTCTAGGGAAAATAATGAAGTCACTGGTTAAAGAAGCATTGCAGGATCATCTAGGCAAGCTTGCAGTAATAATTCAGACCTAGCATGTGTTTGTTAAAGGGTCTTGACTGACCAATCTGATTGGATATTATGATGTGGTCACAAAGGAACTTGATACAAAACATAATTTTGACATCATATACTTGGATTTCAGGAAAGCTTTTGATACTGTTGCACATGGAAGACTACAGTACAAACTGGAGCAGTATGGCATTAAGGATAATTTGCTACAATGTTATTAGTCCACAAAGAGCAATAGAGTTGGTGACTCTATTGTCAGGGGAAATGGGGAATATACTGTGCAAAAAGGATAGGTGAAACAGTACCAGGGTATGTCTACCAGGGGCAAAGGTTGATGACATTGCAGAGGAGATATCATATTTTAAGAGCACAAAAGGTGATATTGTTGTATATGTTGGCACTAATGATATTAAGAGTAGGAGACCAGCAGAATTACTTAATGAGTACAGGTCAATACTGAAAAAAAGCCGTGAATTAGGGCTGAATTCGGCCCTGGAGAGATTGTGCAAGGCTCAAGGGGTAGAATTTTTTTCAGCCTGGTCTGTGCTTATTAACAGGAGAGACTGCTTCTACAGGAATGGAGTACACTTAAATAGAAAGGGTGCAAGAATATTTGCTGATGCTATGGAGGCATTGTTAGGTGGGTGGGAAAACTGTTAGCTTGGGGGGATACAAGGAATAATAGATTAACAGTAACCACTGGCAGAGGTGAAAGTGATTCTTGCACTGCTCTTCATGGACTGCACAGCAACTTGTTAAACAAGGTGCAGGGGATTTCAGAGACTGCTGGGAGTCATTGTGGAACAAGTAAATACATGGGCTGTGTTAGGGTAGCTCAGAATAGGAACAAGTGCATCTATACTTGCGTGAACACCAATGCGACGAGTTTAGTAAATAAATTAGATGATCTTGAGGTGTTGGTCAAAACATCAAAGGCAGATATTGTTGGAATATCAGAGACGTGGTGTCACCCAGATATAAGGAATGCAGAAATGGAATTTGGGGAGTACAAGTGTACAGGAAGGATAGACAGGGTAGGAAGCGTTATGTTATTAGTTAAAGAACACATAAAATCGAAGGAAGTAGAGCCAGTCAACATGGGTGGACAGAGCAGAATCGAGTCATTCTGTTGCGACATAAGCACTGGGAAGGCAAAATTGAGAGCAGGAGTGTGTTATAGGCCTAATGATTTTGATGAGTATAAAAACAACTAGAGTGAGCATGTAAATCAGAGTGTCTTATAATAGGGGATTTTAATTTCCCAGACAGATTTTGACTGGAATTTGTAGATTGATCACTCACACACTTTCAAGGCTTTTGTGGATTTATTGGATGATTGCTTTTTACAGCAGTATGTTTGGGAGGCAACTAGAGGGAGAAATACTCTTGATCTGATTATCAGTAGTGATTCTTCATGCATTAAGAATCTGCAGATAAAGGAACCACTAAGTGGCAGTGATCAACATTGTGCTGAAGTGGGATTTACTCAAAGAGGTAACTACCATCAGGGGTAAAAGGGAAGGGTTTTTGCTTTCGTAAAGGTGACTACAGTGGTCTGATAAAGTATTTAAATTCTATACGGTGGGACCAACTGATGTTGCCAACAGCAAAATCAAAATGGGAAGAATAATCTTGGAAGCTACTAGGCTTTTCATACCAACTAAGAAATACTGTTCAAAGTTTAGTCCTAAATGGAGGTCAGACAAACTAATGAGACATGTGGCAGAGAAGGAAAATGCATGGAATACATAAAAATTAACAGGTGACATGTAAACCTATGATGGATATAAGCTGGTCTGTAACCAAGTCACAAAGGAGGTTAAACAGGCAAAGGCAGATTAACTTGATACGGAAGTTATATATCGGAACTCAGAGATAATACTCAATATTGAAAAAAAAAAAAAAAAAAAAAAACACATATAGATATATAGTGTTATAACCCTAAAAATATAGATATATATAGTGCTAAAACCCTAGATTTTGGGGTTATAACCATAAATAGTGTTATATCCCCAAAATTATAACCCAAAACTTATAATTTTGTACTGGAATTGAAATTTTTTAGCATTAGCATTAGTAGAGGCATATGATGCAAAAAAGCAAGCTTATGCAGTGTCAGCCAAAAAAAAAAAAAAAAAAAAAAACACTTCCATTTCATCCCTCCGTTCCTGCGAAATACCTGTCCGGCTGAGCCTTAAATTTATTTAGGCTATCAACTTCCACAACAAGGGGTGGAAGTCTGTTCCGCCAACCAACTACCCGCTGGTTAAAGGCAAATTTCCGCACATCTATCCTACATCTGTCTTTCCTCAATTTGAATTTATGCCCTCTCAGGTGATTATTCTGAGCAACAGGCAGTATCCCATCAGCATTGAGCATGCTCAAACCATTCAAGGCTTTGTACACCTGTATCAGATCACCTCGCCGGTGCCTAATCTCCAGACACTGTAATTTGTAAAACTTAAGCCTTTCTTCGTAAGAGCACCCCTTTGTTCCGTTCACTAACCTTGTTGCCCTTCTCTGTACTCGTTCCAGCAGCTCTACATCCTTCTTGAAATGAGGCCTCCAGACCTGTATACAGTACTCAAGGTGTGGCCTGACCATTGCCTTATACAAGGGAATAATCACCTCCCTATCCCTGCTAGAAAAATTCCTGTATATCATTGATAAGACACCATGAGCTACTCTTGCAGCCTGTCTGCACTGCTCAGAGAACTTGATATCTGCATGCACAATTACCCCCAGGTCCTTTTCATTCTCTACACAGTTGATACGTTGCTCTGGGGTTGCTGTTTCCCATATGTAGTACTTTACATTTGTCAATGTTAAACTTCATTTGCCACCTCTCAGCCCATCTGCTCAACCTTTCCAGATCCTGTTGTAGCAGCATTGCATCCTAAGAACCCTGCCAAACTTTGTATTGTCTGCAAACTTGGACATTAAGCTTGATATACCATCATCAATATTATTTATAAATACAGAAAACAACAATGGACCCAACACTGAACCCTGAGGGACTCCACTAATAACATTAGTCCACGATGAGCAGTGTCCATTAATTACCACTCTCTGTCTTCTGCCACTCAACCATCCCTTTATCCATAGCAACAATTTGCCACCAATGCCCCACTGCTCCAATTTGTGCAGCAGTCTTCCATGTGCAACAGTATCAAAAGCCTTTCTAAGATCCAAATATATAATATCAAAGTTATTCCCTGCATCCAATTCTTTTGTGACTATATCATAGTATCCAATCAAATTGGTCAGGCAAGAGCTTCCCTTAACAAAACCATGCTGTGTCTTAGCTATAACGGAATTCTTGTCAAGATGATCCTGCAGTGCTTCTTTAACCAGTGCTTCCATTAATTTTCCTGGAACATAAGTTAAACTCACAGGCTTCTGTGTCACATGTTAATTTATATGTATCCCATGTATTTTTCTTCTCTGCCATATGTCTCATTAGTTCATCTGACATCCATTTAGGCCTGAACCTCGAACAATATTTCTTAGTCTATAATTACTTGTGTCAGCCTTTGATCCTCCTTTGTGAATTGGGTTACATTTGCACATCTCCAGTCTGTGGGTACCTCCCCTGAGTCCAAGGAAGCTCTCATAATTATGAGAGCTTCCTTGGACAATTATGGCTAACCGATTGCTTACTTCCTTTGCTGCCTCCTTTAATATAACTGGATAGATCCCATCCACCCCAGGTACCTTTCTGGTATTTATCTTCAACAATTTCTCCTCCACTTTACTCTCAATTATTACAAGATCATCTAGCTCACTGCAGTTGTTTACTTCATCTGTGGCATTCCCCTTCCTGAATAACTCCTCATGTGTGAATGTAGATGCAAAATATTCATTTAGTTTGTTAGCTACCTGAGCAGGATCATGAACAGTTGAACCATCGATATCAAGTGGACCAATCTGATTCATCCCCTTCCTTCTAGAGTTTACATAAGTAAAGAACTCCTTGCTGTTTTTCTTTGCAGCCCTTGCCAAAGATTTCTTGTAATCTGCCTTCGCCTGCCTAACCTCCTTTGTAACTTGGTTACAGATCAACTTGTATCTATCATAGGCTTCTGTGTCACATGTTAATTTATATGTATCCCCTGCATTTTTCTTCTCTGCCATATGTCTCATTAGTTCATCTGACATCCATTTAGGCCTGAACCTCGAACAATATTTCTTAGTTGGTATGTAAAGCCTAAGCTTCCAAGATAAGTTCTTTGAATGCTTCCCATTTTGAGTTTGCTGTTGGTAACATCATCAGTTGGTCCCACTGTATAGAATTTAAATACTATCTCAGACCATTGTAGTCACCTTTACGAAAGAAATAACCCTTCCCTTTACCCCTGATGGTAGTGATCTCCTTCGGTAAATCCCACTTCAGCACACTGTGATCACTGCCACCTAGTGGTTCCTGTATCTGCAGATTCTTAATGCATGAAGAATCACTACTGATAATCAAAAGCTAATGGGAGTGCTGGGGCTCAGGGGCGAACTGAGAGGGGCAGTTTCCCTCTGAATCCCAGCCTTTTAAAATGCACTGCTTGTTTGATGTTTGTGGAGCAATCAGGTATGGGACATGATATTGCCAAGGGGGATGTCTTTTTGTGTGCACAATGTAAGGAGTATGAGGCGACAACTCAGTGTTGTTATGGGTCTATATGAGAGCTTGAAGGACAGGGTGGATGCTCTCGGAGGATCAAAATTGAGGGGCCCATCAAGCTCAGCTTCCCACATCAACGCCAGAGCTTGTCTTGATCATCACACAACACAGTGGCAACCCCCAAGGCAAAATATGCTGGTCCCACAGGAACTAGTAGTTGTTGGTGACTCTATTGTCAGGGAAATGGGGAACTAAAAAGGATAGGTGGAACAGGAACAGGGTATGTCTTCCGGGAGCAAAGGTTGGCGACGCTGTAGAGCAGATATCCTTTTTTAAGGGCCCAAAAGGTGATATTGTTGTACACATTAGCACTAATGATATTAAGAGTAGGAGACTGGCGGAATTACTTAACAAATACAGATCACTGTTGAAAAAAAGCCGTGAAATAGGGTTGAATTTGAAAGGGTTTGCAATTCTGACCAAACACGATAGGAGGGAGTATATGATGATAGCCTTGTTGATCAATTTGGCCCTGGAAGGATTGTGCCAGGCTCAAGGGGTAGAATTTTTTTACAGCCTGGACTGGACTTGTTAACAGGAGAGACTGTTTCTACAGGGATGGGATACACTTAAATAGAAAGGGTGAAAGAATATTTGCTGATGCAATCGAGGCAGTGTTAGGTGGGTTGAAAACTGCTACCTTGGGGGGATACAAGGACTAATAGATTAACAGTAGCCACTGGCAGGAGTGAAAGTGATTCTTGTACTGTTTCTATTGGAATGAGCAGCAGCCTTGAAAATAAGATATACGTTATTTCAGAGACTGATAAGAGTCAATGCGGTACAAGTAAACACATGGGTTGTGTTAGGGTAAAGGATGCGTATGCACCAATGCTAGGAGTTTGGTAAATAAATTTAATGAGTTTGAGGTATTGCTCAAAACATCAAAGGCAGATATTGTTTGGATATCAGAGACATGGTGTCACACAGATATAAGGAATGCAGAACTGGAATTTGGGGAGTACAATGTGTACAGAAAGGTTAGACAGGATAGGAGGGAGGAGGGGTTATGCTATTAGTTAAGAAATACATAAAATCCAAGGAAGTGAAGCCAGTCGACAATGCTGGACAGTGCAGTATCGAGTCAGTTTGGTGTGACATAAGCATTGAGAGATTAAAATTGAAAGTAGGAGTGTATTATAAGCCTAATGACTCCGATGGGTATAATAAGAAACTGTACTGGGAAATAGAGTGGTCCAGTAAATCAGAGAGTCGTATGATGGGGGATTTTAATTTACCAGACATTGGCTGGAATTTGTGGGTTGGTCACTCACACACACTAGCAATACTTTTGTGGATTTATTGGATGATTGTTTTCTACATCAGCATTTTCGGGAGGCAACTAGAGGGAGTAATACTCTTGATCTGATTATCAGTAGTGATTCCTCATGCATTAAGAATCTGCATATAAAGGAACCACTAGGTGGCAGTGATCACAGTGTGCTGAAGTGGGATTTATTCAAAGAGGTAAGTACCATCAAGGGTAAAGGGAAGGGTTTTTCCTTATGTAAAGGCGACTGTGGTAGTCTGAGACAGTATTTAAATTCTATATGGTGGGACCAACTGATGATTTTACAAACAGCAAATTCAAAATGGGAAACATTCAAAGAAATAATCTTGGAAGCTACTAGAATTTTCATACCAACTAAGAAATATTGTTCAAGATTTAGGCTTAAGTGTATGTCAGATGAACTAATGAGACATGCGGCAGAGAAGAAAAAAGCATCGGATACATATAAATTAATTGGTCACATGGAAGCTTATGATAGATATAAGCTTGTCTGTAACAAAGTCATAAGGGAGATTAGGCAGATTATGAGAAATCTTTGGCAAAGGATGCAAAGGAAAACAGCAAAGAGTTCTTTATCTATGTAAACTCTAGAAGAAAAGGGATGAATCAGATTGGTCCACTGGATATTGATGGTTCAACTGTTGATGATCCCGCTCAGGTGGCTAACAAACTAAATGATTATTTTGCATCTACATTCACACATGAGGAGTTATTTAGGGAGGGGAATGCCAGAGGTTAATTGAACTCTGGCAGTGAGCTAGGTGATTTTGTAATAACTGAGAAGAAAGTGGAGGAGAAATTGTTGAAGATAAACATAAAAGAGGCACTGGGGTGGATGGGATCTATCCAGTTATATTAAAGGAGGCAGCAAAAGAAGTAAGCGAACCCTTAGTCATAATTATGAGAGCTTTTTTGGACTCAGGGGAGGTACTACCCATAGACTGGTGATATGAAAATGTGACCCCAATTCACAAAGGAGGATCAAAGGCTGACACAAGTAATTATAGACCTGTGAGTTTAACTTCTGTTCCAGGAAAATTAATGGAGGCACTGGTTAAAGAAGCACTGCAGGATCATCTAGAGACTTCAGTTATACCTTGGACACAGCATGGTTTTGTTAAAGGAAAGTCTTGCCTGACCAATTTGATTGGATACTATGACGCAGTCACAAAAGAACTGGATGCAGGGAATAACTTTGATATTATAGATTTGGATCTTAGAAAGGCTTTTGATACTATTGCACATGGAAGACTGCTGCACAAATTGGAGCAGTGTGGCACTGGTGGCAAATTGTTGCTATGGATAAAGGGATGGTTGAGTGGCAGAAGACAGAGAGTGGTAATTAATGGACACTGCTCATCGTGGACTAATGTTATTAGTGGAGTCCCTGAGGGTTCAGTATTGGGTCCATTGTTGTTTTCTGTATTTGTAAATGATATTGATGATGGTATATCAAGCTTAATGTCCAAGTTTGGAGACGATACAAAAGTTGGCAGGGTTGTTAAGGACACTACTGACAGTATGCTACTGCAGAAGGATCTGGAAAGGTTGAGCAGATGGGCTGAGAGGTGGCAAATGAAGTTTTACATTGACAAATGTAAAGTACTACATATGGGAAATAGTAAATCCTGAGCAACGTATCAACTCTGTGGTACTACACTGACAATGGTAGAGAACGAAAAGGAACTGGTGGTAATTGTGCAGGCAGATATCAAGTTCTCTGAGCAGTGCAGACGGGCTGCAAGAGTAGCTCATGGTGTCTTGTCAATGATATTCAGGAATTTTTCTAGTAGGGATAAGGAGGTGATTATCCTCTTGTATAAGGCAATAGTCAGGCCATGCCTTGAGTACTGTGTACAGGTCCGGAGGCCTCATTTTTGGAAGGATGTAGAGTTGCTAGAATGAGTACGGAGAAGGACAACAAGATTGGTGAGGGGTACAAAGCGGTCCTCTTACGAAGAAAGGCTTAAGTTCTGCAAATTGCAGCATGTGAAAACTAGGTACCTGCGAGTTGATGTGATTGAGTTGTATAAGGCCTTGAATGGTTTTAGCAGCCTCAATGCTCATGGGATTCTTCCTTTTGCCCAGATTAAGAACCGGAGGGAGAATTAATTCAAATGGAGGAAAGACAGTTGTAGAATAGATGTGTGGAAATTTGCCTTTAGCAGGGGGTAGTTGATTGCTAGAATAAACTTCCATCTGCCATTGTGGAAGTCCGTAGCTTGTATAAATTCTCTTATATAGCTTATTCTTCTATATAAGCTTTCTTTCTTGCATCATATTCCTCTACGAATGCTAATAATAACAAGAACTGCTGATATAAGCTGACATCTAAATTTAGAAAACTGAGGTTAAAACAGAAATTAAACTAAAAATCCATTTGGGATTAATTATGGAAGGTATGCCACATGTTGTGCGAGCCTTTCAACTCTTCATTTGGCTAAATTATGGGGGGTCCAAAAAGTCTTTGTTACATCCTTGCCTGGGAATGGGAGTGGTCCACTTTCATCTCATAGAGGCAAGCTGATCACCTTTATCAAAAACTAAACCACTGCCTACCCAGTTTCATTTATGAACTGGCTCAACAGTCTGATATTTGCTAGGGTGCAAGTTAACAATGCCATAAATAAAAAATTAAAAAAATAGGCTATGCAAATTAAAATTGGGGGGAAAAGGTGCAATTTCAAAATTAACAGGTCTGCTTCATTTTAAATTAAGTTACATTTTGCCAAATTATTATTTCACTAAGGTCTGTAGAGAATATAAATACATTAGCTGCTATCAGTAACATATTTTATAAACATCATTATTTTGAATTCAAACCCTGCTGAAAAGATTGTGCTTATTTTGTAGTTTATTCCTTTTAATGCATACCTACAACTGTTTACAAATAAAGCCTGGTCATGAAAAGTAAATTGTTCAACCAAAACATTCTCCTTTCATGGTTCTCTAGTCAGCAATCAACAAGCTATTGTTATTCATGCAGTTCTGCTGCCAATGAAGTGGTAGTCTGTGGAAATCATCCTATGGTTCAAATGCACTAGATCCCTAAACTCAGAGGGATGGGTGGTGGGTCAAAAGGAAAAGTGAGAATGTTAAATAAAATATTTGTTGTATCAGAGCTAGTTAGTGCTGAATAGTAATCGTTTAGGCAAATACAGTCTTATACAAATAAATTGCAGATTGGTTTATATAAATCAATTACAGATTGATTTATATAAGACTACATTTGCCCAAATATACTTTGTACCCTTTTTTAAAAACAAAACAAGTTAACAATGCCATAAATAAAAAAAAAAAAAAATAGGCTATGCAACTTAAAATTGGGGAAAAAGGTGTAATTTCTAAATTAACAGGGCTGTTTCATTTCAAATTAATTAAATTACATTTTGCTAAATTATTATTTCATTAATGTCTCTAGACAATATAAATACAATAGCTGCTATCAGTAACATATTTTATAAATACCATTATTCTGAATTCCAATCCTGCTGAAACGTTTGTGCTTATATATTAATGACAAACTATATATTTCTCTACTGATAACAGTATTGTTATCAGTAGCAGAAAAATTTTACAAACAAGCAAGCTTTTCTTCCTCTCTCTTTTAAAATGCGGCCGCGTATTTTTTCGAAGTCTGAAAAATTTTATAATTAGATATATGTATTCCTTCCCAGACTCCCCAAATAAAAACCAAAACTAAGCACGTCACTTTTCATTACCTATAAGCATGTTTCGTTTTTGTTTTTTTTTTAACTACATATTTAAATCGGCATTTTTCACCAGGATATATTACACACGACCTTGCACTCACTCTTCGATTATACTTAAAACTCAGCTTTTATAAAGCAAATTTCTAAGTGGCTAGTGTTTGTAGTTTCTGGAATCTAGATATACCATGATACATACCAGCTGGCTAATTTTTTAAAAAATCGCATCGGTGTTTAGTATTGGGATATTTAAATATATACCTTCTCTATTAACCCAAATTTAATTAACTGAAACACGAAGTAGTGAACGAACCTGTGAACAAGTAGATTTTCAATGCAATGCTAAAAGCAAACAACACAAAAGCGACCTCAATGGTAAATTCACTCGTGTGGTCTAAATAATTGGCACATCGCCTATAATGCAAAAATGTTCACTCGCCTACCATTATGTATCACAAGTTTAATTTTGTAACACGAGATGTCACTCTATTGCGTTTTGCCTCCAGCAGTACACCCTGTGTGCCAAGTTCTGTACAAATTATTGTAAATCGTTAAGTGTTACAAAAAGTTAATTTTAATTTTCGAAAACTCTTTGACAGTCTTGATTATTATAGCAAAATGTCATAGACGCTATTGATTAAACTTATATATTGAAGTATTTCTGCAAATTTATTTCTTCACGACAGCTTCTCCTGAATTGCAACTGTGTATGCGCTTATATCTGTAAAGGTAAGATGCTAAAATTATGGAGGGAGAGAAATTCGATTTTGCTATTAACTTAAAATATTTTTTAAAAATGAAATGTCACGTTCGGTAAGGTAATTTGTTACTAGTCTTACTTTTTGAAAATAACGCTTGTAATATTTTGTATTTGGTATAATACAAAAGTACCACAAGCACTAATTTAATAAGGCTATTTTGTGGTTCAGAGCAATAATTGGAAGTTTTTCTTTTGTTTGTTTACATAGTAACATGGCCAGCAGGACCGATTCTAGGCTGATGTATGAGGTGCAAACGCACTCCTCTGTGCGCTTGGGGCGGCCCCGCGCGGATGGACAAAACATGTGATATAAACTGTGTCTACGGTTGATGATCAAGGCCGTTTTTTCGTGGGCCTCCACTAATTCTAGGTAAAAAAAAAGGCTCGGTTAGCAGGGAAAACATTAAATTATAGATTAATTAATTTAAAATTGTTTCTTTATTTACTTGAAAACTGAAAAAAAAAAAAAAAAAAACACTACCACAATAAGAGACCAACGAGTATTGGAAAGTAATGAACTGTGCTACAGGCTTCAGTATATGAGCAGGATTTGGTGATCTGTTCAAACACATCACACGAACATTTATCTATGTAACAAGAGTACCATTATCTAACCATATAATTTATCATCTGCGTTTGATAAGCAAACATATTACATTTTCTTTAATACATTATATGGGCTTTTCTCCTAAATTTTTTTATATTTTAGCAGCTCTTGAACTTAATATTTTCTCTTGGCTTATGTCCTCTTCTTGCTCTCTTGACTTTGCATTTGCTGTGCTCTCAAAATGGTTATCTTGCATTGTTATGTGTACTACCTCCAAGGTAAATCTCATCACGTCAATTTCAAAATACCAGTGGGATAGGGCAGGACCAATCTGTAATATTTGGTGATCGTGTGAAAAAAAAAAAAAAAAAAAAATTGGTTCCCCTAATTCTTCAACACAAATTTTGTATACTTCACATTTGTGTGTAAGGAAGAACATAAAAATTAAATTTTTACTACAAAAGCATATACTTAAATTACTTTAAAATTAACATCATTTAAATATTACAATATATGTATCTAACAATAAGAAAAACAGTAAAGTAAAATTAACGAAATACAAAATTTTACAAAAATAGGACTCTTCTCATTTTTGCAGAAGCAAATGTTTTTATTATTTTATCTACATCAATTTCATCTAATACTTCATGTTTGATAATTAACTATGTCAATTTCATCTAATACATCATGTTTGATATACTCGGTTCATGCAACTTTTGTCTGTCTCAAAAAAATAGAAATTACCAAATTTTCTGAAATCCCACCCTGCCTCCTGTAAAAAGATATTGGCCTCTAGGGCTGATTACTCCTCTCTTCCTAATCTCTCAATTTTACCCTCTAACCCTTTCAGTGAGAGTCATTTATCTGAATTCTTCTTTAATGGTTTAGACCTCAAAACAACCCTAATAACCTGCCTCTCTCTAATTCTGCTGATAACATCCCTAACTTTGTTATTAAGCTTAAGGCACCTACATTTTAGAATTATTAGTCTCTCTATTTAACAAATGTCTTATTGAAAACTTTTTCCCTCCATGCTGGCATGAGTATTCTATCTTTCCCATTCCTAAAATCTATAATCCTAAACTATTTAAAGACAGGCGGCCTATTGCTGTATCCTCCTCACTGCTTAAGTTGTTTCAAAAATCCATTCTACCTCTTCTAACTTCACAAATTCTGTCTTCTCTCTTCTGCATTCACTGGAAAGAAGAATATCTCCACTATCAATAATCTTTTAGAAACTACTTTTCTTGCCTTTTAATGCTATTAACTGAAAGTTCATCTTGGCCTGGTTTACTTTGATTTATCCTCTGCATTTGATACTATTCATCCATTGGTGCTTCTATACTCATTGGAAAAATTTTATGGTGTACAAGGGAATTTTCTCTTTTCATTCAGAAATCCCTCCTCTATAGAACCCTTATATTACAGTTTAATGATTCCTTGCTAATTGGCTGGAATTTCACAGGATGTTACTCATTCTACCTTTCTCTGCTTTAATCCCACCTCTATTGATTATTCAAATGGCCTTACTGCTAATGCTGATGATGTTAAAATCTGGGCTATCTTCACTTCGATTCAGGAGGCACAGCAAAACAACTCACTTGTTACTAATTCTGTTGCTGTGGTTACCAATTATATTAGCCTGTGTAGCCTTCATATTAATTGTGATAAATGCACCCATATCTTTCTCCAAGAAAACCTTTCCATTTAATCCTACCCTTCTTACTGGTTCTCAGACAGTTAAGTTGTTTTTTATAAAGATCTTTGCATACTCTTTGATACTAAACAGGGCTGTGCTGAGCCATTTTAGTACCTGAGGCAAGAATAAAAAATTGTGCCCCACTGTTAATCATAGCAACATTGGCAATTATTTAATCTTTCTTTTGGCACCCCTTTCAGCTTTTAATCTGAGGCAAGAGCCTCATTCACCTCACCCTCAACACTGCTCTGATACTAAACTTGTTTTCATTCTCACATCAACTTTCTTAGTGCTCTATCCCAGAGTGAGATGTAGCTTTTCAAGACCATTGTCATTGGCTCCTTTATGTCTCCAACTCAGTTACCATTATCTGCTATATAAAAACCTATGTTTTTTCTTTTATTTTATATGCAATTGAAATCTAATCAGTTGCTGCCATCCCACATTAAGAGTCACCTCTTGGTTGAATATTGGTTATTATACCATCTCTCAATAAATAATGATAGAAAAGTTAAATTGGGTTCCATTCAAAAAAATTGCTTCGTGTTAAATCTCTACAGGCAGTTTCCAACTCTTCTCAAATGAGGCGCCTCTGTAGCCAGGTGGGAAGGAGCAGCAGTGCATAGCACATGCTTCTTGATTAGACCGGGGTTCGAGCCCATCACCACCAAATACGGAGGATGCGGAAAGGTCAGGGAATGACCACTGCATATCCCAGAGCAATATGGCCTTAGTTGCTAATGCTCCTAAAAAAAAACCAAATAACAAATAAATAAATCTTCTCAAATGCCTGGTTGTCATCTACTGTTTGGGATAAGTTTGGCTGGTATGTTCTTCCCAGGAATACTAGACAGAAGTCATCGTTTATCTCTCTCTCTTATTTATTTATTATTTTTTTCTTTTCTCTTGATATGTTGTTTCCATATTCATTGCTCAAACTTATTCAGCAATTCAACATTGATATTTTATTCTCTGTAGACCACCAATACTTATTATTATTATTATTATTATTAGCCATATGGTGCAAGGAAGCTTGAGGCTTATGCTGCACCAGCCAAAAACCACACAGAAACTGTTGGCCTGTAGTACTGTTTTGTGTGTGTTTATTTATATTTTTATTATTATATATAATCCTTGATTATAAATAAGACTCATTTGTTATTATTTATGTATCTTTGTGATCTTATGTATATGCTTCTGGCTGTATTGTGTACGTTGTCTCCAGTCAATTATGTATTCACCTGGTGCAGCATATAAATAGTATTTATTTATATTTTTATAATACATTATATTTTTGCATTATAATATTGTTTATATTACTTGAATAGAAACAGTACAAAGTATTTACTGATGTTATCAAGGCAGTGCTAAATGGCTGTCAGAAAACTGCTAGTTTTCTGGAGGGGAGTGGGAAATGGACTGATAGTGTGTAAAGTCAGCCATAAGCAGAGGTGGAATTGATTCTTGCAATTTTTCTATTGTGGCATGCAGTAGCCTGAAAACACATGTTGGAGGGCCCACACAGGACTATCAGTTAAATGGGGTGCATTATACACTAATGCTAGGAGTATAGTAAATAAATTTAATTTTCAAAGTCATTTTCTTACCTTTGTAGTTTCATACTGCATACAGACATTGTTGCTTTTTCAGTCTTATCTGCCATTATTACCTCTTCGAAAATGTAACTGTGTTACATTAATTATGATACAATGTTCGAGTAAACTGTCCGTTATGGAAGATGCCTACCACTGTACTGAGTGATGACTAGACTTTGGATAAATGCATATATTACTCAAATATTACAAGTAATACTGCGTATTCCTTAACTTGAGAATTTTTTCAAATGTTTTTCTAGGAACTACGTAACAAGGCACTGTACCAATTAAATTAGCATGTTTGTTCGGTATTTGTTTTTTAGGAGCATTAGCAACTAAGGCCATATTGCTCTGGGAATATGCGGTGGTCATTCCCTGACCTTTCCGCATCCTCCGTATTTGGTGGTGACGAGCTCGAACCCCAGTCTAATCAAGAAGCGTGTGCTTCTTGAAGAAGCACTGCTGCTCCTTCCCACCTGGCTATGGAGGCGTCTAAATTAGCATGGGAGAGAATTTCACCGAGCATGGGAAAATTTCTCAAGTTGGCGTGGGAAACATTTTAATAAGTTGTTTTAATGCTACCGACTACATCAGCTGAAACCTTTTTTGTTAAGCATGCCAAAAATTCAATCTGTTTGCTGGTAAAATAGCATTATAGTGAGATATGGATTATAATATAAGAACAGCATTATAGCAAATCAGCGTAAAGTGAACAGTGTAATTTTTGAGGTAAATTTAATGCAGTTCACTTTACTCTGATTTGCTATAACGAGGATCTACTGCACTACATATGGATAGCAGTAATCCCACAGTAACATACAACTGTGTGATATTACACTCAGGGTAGTAGAGAATGAAAAAGACCTGAGGGTAATTCTGCAGTCAGATATGAAATTCTCTGAGCACTGCAGACGTGCTGCCAGGACAGTTCATTGGGTTTTGTCAGTAATACATAGAAACTTTGCTAGCAGGGATAAAGATAAAGACCATTGTATAAGGCAATGGTCAGTTGTTGTTTGTTATTTGGTTTTTAGGAGCATTAGCAACTAAGGCCATATTGCTCCGGGATATGCGGTGGTCATTCCTTGACCTTTCCGCATACTCTGTATTTAGTGGTGACGGGCTCGAACCCCGGTCTAATCAAGAAGCATGTGCTACGCACTGTTGCTCCTTCCCACCTGGCTACGGAGGCGCCCTGCAATGGTCAGTCCACACCTTGAGTACCATATATAGGTCTAGAGGCCTCACTTTAGGAGGAATGTAAATCTGCTGGAATTGGCACAGAGAAGGGCAACCAAATTGGTGAAGGAAACAAAAGGGTGCTCTTACCAAGAAATGCTTCAGTTCTGCATATTGCAGTGTCTGGAGACTAGGAACTTGCAGGGAGATCTGATTGAGGTGTTTAAGGTAAGCTAAATGTTGATGGCATTCTTCCTCTTGCTGAGACTACACATATAAGAGGGTATAAATTCAAGATGAGGAAGGATGGTTGCAGAATAGATGTGCGGAAGTTTGCTTTCAGCCAGCTCATGTTTGATTGTTGGAACAGGCTTCCATCTGTTGTGGAAGTATGTGGTTTGAATAAATTCACGGAAGAACTAGATAAATTCTTGGAGGGCATGGATGGGTGAAGAAAATGAATTTTTTTTTTGGCTACTGCTGTATAAGCTTGCTCTCTTGCACCATTTGCCACTAATATTACTACTACTAACCTAGTACAATATGGCCTAAGATGTTGATGTTCATAAAACACTTGCCAAATTTGTCCCTTCCTTGCATCTGTTGTGTGCATTTGTGTGTACAAATACCAGTTTTGGGAGGGGTTAAATTTTTGTTTCATATTTTAATATTAAATATATATTGCCATTGAAGTTAATTCCTTTCAGTTGTTTTGAAATATTCATTATTTAAATAAAATTTGAAAAAAATAAATTTGCTTCTCATGTTCTTTTTCAGGAAAGGATGTTTTTTAGAAAGTGTTCAGTTTCAGCATTCTCAGCTGTCTCATATAGACAGAGTTTTAACCCATATTTTAAGATATCAGCTAGACATATGTTTCTGAGGACTGATGGAAACAGACCAAACAAAGTATTCACATCAAAATCTTTGGTGATGTTCACTGTTTTAGGAACTGTTGGCATT
This sequence comes from Mastigoproctus giganteus, assembly GCF_048544385.1. Lineage (NCBI taxonomy): Eukaryota > Metazoa > Arthropoda > Arachnida > Uropygi > Thelyphonidae > Mastigoproctus > Mastigoproctus giganteus. Next base: position 173,582,261 of record NC_143583.1, read on the forward strand.
GGTTCATTAATTTGTTATAAAATGCTCAGTGTTACCCATAACAGAAAAATGGATGTTACAGTTGGAGGGATATACAGATTTTTGAGGTATGCTTTACTTTTAATTTAATCGTTACAAATATTTAATGAAATTCTACTATAACAAAAATATTTCTAGGCTCCAGCTAACTTCCCTTGTTATTAAGGTAGCTTTGTGAGTCTCAATTGATCAAAATAATTTTAACAAAAATTAATTGCAGAAAATTATTTGCAAAGTCCACTTATGCTTAAAAATATATTGGTTCACAATGAAAGAAAGAAAAACTTTATGTGAAAATTATAAATGGCATCAGTGTTCTTCCCAGGACCTAATGGGCACACTTCCCAGTGTGCCCATTTGATCCTTCCCAGGATCAAATGGGCACACTGCCCGGTGAATTTAACTGACCGCCCGGCTAAAATTTAAATGATTCTCCCGGTACCATATGGTACTGTTCACTGATCTTGATCAATATTAATTCAAACATACTATGCGATCGAGGTCAATGCGACAGGAGCATATGATGTTAAATTATGCAATTAATTTTTGCCCTGGATTGCTTAAGTCACATTTATAAATAACAGAAAATTTATAATATTGTGAAGTATTACACTTCCCCACCCAGCTGGCAAAATTTTCTGGGGAGAACACTGGGCATTAGTCGTAAATCTGCCACGTTGTAAATACAGCTATAGTAGCATTGGCTTGAATTTGAAAAAAATTAAAAGACAGAAAGAGAATTTCTTTCAATACCACATTTTTTTTTAGATGTTTCAGGAAAAAAGAAAAGAAAAATCAGATTATGTGTAATGATGAATTTGGCTGCCAGTAGTTCTTTTTTTTTTTTTTTTTTTGTTTTTTGTGAAAGAAGCAAAAAAGTGTTCAAATTGAAAATCAGATACAGGTTCATAATGAAAGTGTGCCCATGTTTTCATCATTTGAAGTCTACTTGAACTCACATATTTTTGATTGTACCAAAGCCCAATTTTCATATTAGCCTATCAGCAGTCATGAAGAGGATTATTCAGAATCCATGCTTACAGGGTCACTTCAACTCCATGCACCTAAATTTGAAAAATCAGCAAAAAATAATTCAGTATTGCTTACTTTTTTTGATGCCACCTTTATTTTGAATCTTTTCTGAACACAACTGTGAAAAATCCATTTTTTTTAAATTAAAAAATATTTTAAATAAATTTTTGAAATTGAAATTCCCTTTAGACCTGTCGATGAGCAAAATGAAAATTGAAAAAAAAAATCATGGAATTGGATGTCACCCTGTCAATTACAGGTGTCTGCTGCATAAGATGGTGTGTCAACTGTTTGATTCTGGATGATGCTTCAATGTCGTGAGGCCAGAGAATATTACTGAGAGGAAAGCATACATGTTTCAGTACAGCCAGCTTGCTATCAATAACTGTATATGACAGATGCCACTCAGCACATGCTTATAATTTGTTAACTTAATTTGTGGATTTTTCCTAATTGTGTAATAATTAACAGACTTTTGGAATTTTCAATGGAGAAATCAAAGTAAACATTTTCAAAAACAGCTGTTAGGCGTTTTATGTCTGGATGGAGTACAACAAGAGCACAAACTGCTGAAATATTGTCTGGACCTCCAGAACAAATGTTCTGGAGGTCTTATCAATCTCGTGCACCTGACTTAGGGTCAGATGCATGAGATGCAGTGGGAGCAAAAAGTTTAGCATTAAAAACAAAAACTGTTATTAATATGCAAAATCTAACAAGTTGTGTCTGCTGTTTTGTATTTCTAAATGTGTGGATTTCATAGAAATAAAATATGCTTTCAAAACTATCCTCTCTACACAAAATATTTTTTCTCCAGTTGCACATTATTTTAATCATTTTATTTATTTATTATTAACTTTAACATCTGTATTCGATTTTTTTTTTTTTTTTTTTTTGTTAGTTGTTGGTGCATTGGCTTCTGTGGCCATAATGCACCTCCCAAAGTTTTTGCATTTTGTTCTGATCCAAGCCCGAGGTGGGATTCGAACCCACGACCTTTGGGTTGTTAGGCAGGCACTTTACCCACCTGGCTAGCCCGGTCGGCATCTATATTTGGGAAAAATAAACAGGAAATTACCACTTCTATATGTTACAAATGTTCAGTAGAATTTGTTGGGGTTGGCCTTGGTTCAGTAATTAGTGTGTATGGTCAAAAGTAAGGAGGTTTCAAATTTGAGCCTCTACACTGCCATGAAAAATGCATGGTCAATTGTGAACTTAGCACAAGAATTTGGCTTGCCTCAATAATTAATTCAGTGCATGTGCAATCACAACAAATATGTAAACTCTTCTGGCCTCAGCCATATCTTGCAGCCAAAATTGCAGTCAAGGTGAGCGGACGCGCTTTGTCACGGCTCCTCAGTTAAGTGGATTGGATTACTGTTGATTAATGCTTTTAAATATTTGATTTATTTAGATATTGTTGGATTATTTTGTTATAGGTTTTCCTGTAACAGTTTGATTTTAATAATATTATAGATATAATTTTTTAAAGTTAATTTTCATTGATATTTGGCTAATTTTATAATGGTAGTTACGAGATCTGCCTTAAAACTTCACAGGGTACAGTTATTGATATCAAATGGAAATAGCTGATGCCGATTTACAGGTGAGTCACGATTTAATCCGTTGCGGAACCTGTGGAATGTTTTCCAAGGTTGACCTGGTGACTAATCATAGCTCACCTGGGGATTCTTTTCTTTGTGATCGATGTAAGGAGTGCACCAATCTTAAATTACAATTTGGTGCACTGATGGAATAAATTTGAGTTCCTGAAAAAATGGATACTTGCCCTTGAGAATAATGCATCTGGGAGCTCATCAGGGACTCAAGACTCCAGCAATCTACCAAGTGATGCACACCCGATTCGGGCTTCAAAACAGAAAAACCAAGTGCAAACTACTCTGGTTAAAAAGGACATTGTTTTATTAGGATACTCCATTGTCAGGGAAATGGGGAATATTTTTTGTAATAAGGATAGGTAGAGTAGAACCATAGTATGTCTGCCGGGAGCAACTATTAATGATGTCACCAACAGATTGACAGATTTTAAGGGGAGTAAAGAGAATATTATTATTCATGTGGGACAAATGTACACGATCTGATGATTTGTTGGAAAAATGCAGGACCATGCTGAGGAAATGCTGCGAACTAGGCCACAATGTCTATGTGTCTGCAATTCTGCCCAGACACGATAGGAGGGATTATATGTTAAAAGCCTTGTGGATTAACTCAAGACTTGAAGGACTCTGCAAGGCTTTGGGGGGGGGGGAATTTCTATCATTATGGCCCACACTTGTAGGTAGAAGGAATTTGTTTTGTAGAGATGGGATACACTTAAGCAAAGGTGGTGCAAAAGTTTTTGCCAGTATTATTGAGGCAGGTATATTAAAGGTTCGGGGAAACTGCTAGTTAGGGGGGAATGTGGGTAATACTGACATGCGTTTATCTGATAATATTGGCCAAAGTAACTCTTGCACATACCTCAAGAGTTCTTATCTGTTACCCTAACTAGACATATTATCTAGATGTTTTGGGGGCAGAAACGTTTCAAGTGAGCGGGTAGCTAATGCCAGGAAAGAGAGCCTAAAAAACTTCAAGGGTTGTGTTAGGGTTGTTAAATATACAAGAACAGTAAGTCTTAATTGTTTATATAGTGTCGTCAATAAAATGAGTGAATTCAAACTGCTGGTTAAAACAAGTAACGCGGACATAATAGGGCTTACGGAGACGTGGTGCCACCCGGAAATTGGGAATGATGAGTTTCAGTATGGCTTGTATAATGTATTTAGGAAGGATAGGTTAGATAGAAGGGGTGGTGGGGTAATGCTTCTTATCAGAAGCAGCCTGAGTGCGATGATAGCTTTCCCGGATTCAGATGTTTCACATGCTAGTGTAGAATCTGTATGGTGTGAAATAGTTGAAAACAAAGGTATAATGCGAGTAGGAGTAATCTACAGACCAGGTGATTGTGAAGATTATGACGAAAGCATCTACATGCAAATGGAATGGGCAAGTAAGCTTCAATGTCTTATTATGGGTGATTTCAATTTGCCTCTGATTGATTGGAGTAAATGGGAAAAAAACTCGACATCGGGGAACAAAATTTTTAAATTAACTAGATGACTGTTATTTGTATCAGCATGTCAGGGAAAGTACTAGAAAAAAGAATATCCTAGACCTCATCATCACCCATGAATCAGATGACATAACAGGGCTGACAGTAGAGGAACCAGTAGCAGGAAGTAATCACGGAGTTCTATGGTGGACGATGATGAGAGAGGTAGCAGCAATAAAAGGCAAAGGAATGGGTTTTAATTTCAGAAAAGGAAGGCGCCTCCATAGCCAGGTGGGCAGGAGCAGCAGTGCGTAGCACACGTTTCTTGATTAGACCGGGGTTCGAGCCCATGACCACCAAATATGGAGGATGCGGAAAGGTCAGGGAATGACCACCGCATATCCACGGAGCAATATGGCCTTAGTTGCTAATACTCCTAAAAACCAAACAACAGCAGCAACAGAAAAGGAAATTACGATGCCTTAAGGTACTACATGGCCTCTATTAACTGGGTAGATATTGTACACAGAATGAATACATTTGAACTGTGGTATGCTTTTAAAACATTAATCACAGGTGCCTTGAATGCGTATTTACCATTAAAAAAATACTCTATGAGGAGGGTTCCAAGTTGGATGAATAGTGAAGTTGCCACATTACTTGAGCAGAAAAAGGTGACATGGAAAGGTTACAGAGCAATAAAAAGTACTGAAGCCTATAACAGCTACAAGATGATCTGTAATAGAGCCACAGAAAAGGTTCGACAGGCAAAGGCATTTTATGAGAAATCACTAGCAAACAGAGCAAAGAAGGGGGATAAGGAATTCTTCACATATATAAATACCAAGAAGAGCAGGACAAACCAGATCGGACCTTTACATAAGGGAAAGGGGATAGTATAAAATACACCAGCTGCCGTTGCAGATGAACTCAACAGTTATTTTGCATCGATATTTACAAATGAAAAACCTATTGTGGCAGTAGGAAATTGTGGGAGCGAAGTTGAAAAATATGTAATTAATGATATTGAAATTTCGCAAGATTATTTAATGAAAAAACTTTCAAGCCTACAGGCCAGTAAGGCTCCTGGAGTTTGATGGAATATACCCTATAATCTTAAGGGAGGCAGCAAGTGAGTGCATTGAACCATTGAGGCTAATTATGTGAGCATCACTAGACTCTGGGGAGATTCCCTTGGGTTGGAAAAGTGCCAGTATATCTCCCGTACATAAGGGTGACTCTAAGAGTGAAGTGGGAAATTATCGACCTGTCAGTCTGACTTCAGTGGTAGGGAAAATCATGGAGGCAATCATCAAGGGTGGAATTCAGGATCATTTGGATCGAATTGAAATTCTCAAAGATACTCAGCATGGTTTTGTAAAGGGAAAATCATGTTTAACAAATCTGGTTCGCTATTTTGAAAAGTCCACTCATGAGCTGGATTTAGGGAATAATTTCGACATTGTTTATTTAGATTTCAGCAAAGCTTTTGACTCACCCACATGAGTGGTTGCTTTATAAGCTGGAACAGGTTGGAATCACTGGGAAAATCCTTAGATGGATAGCAGGATGGCTTCAGGGCAGGAGGCAGAGGGTTGTGATAAATGGCTATTCCTCAGATTGGGTTGACGTAAGAAGTGGGGTTCTCCAAGGAGCAGTATTAGGACCACTGTTGTTTTTAATTTTCATAAACCACATTGATGAAGGGATAGAGGGCGTGATGTCTAAATTTGCAGATGATGTTAAAATTGGTAGAGTAGTTAATGATCACTGTCAAGCTGAGCTTCTTCAGAGAGACCTAGATTGACTTCAGGAATGGTCAGAAAAATGGCAGCTATGCTTTAATCCAACGAAGTGTAAGGTATTACACCTGGGAAACAGTAATCCCAAAATAACTTATTCACTTGGTGGAGTTCAACTAAACCCAGTACTGGAGGAAAGGGACTCGGGTGTTACGATACGGTCAGACATGAAATTCTCTGAGCATTGTAAACAGGTTGCAAGGAAGGCCTATGGTGTCCTATCAATGATCTATCAAACTTTTCCAAGTAGAGATAGGGACGTGATAATTCCATTATATAAGGCTTTTGTTAGACCACACTTGGAATACTGTGGTCAAGTATGGAGACTGCACCTAAAGAAAGACATCGAGCTTCTTGAAAGGGTGCAAAGACGGGTAACTCGCCTTGTGAGATCGGCAAAAGGGCGTCCTTATGAAGAAAGACTTCGAATATGTGGGTTTCAAAGTTTGGAAACTTTAGAGGAAAATTTTGGAGACACCTTAGAGGAAATTTGATTGAGGTGTTTAAGGCTCTGAGAGGCATTAGTAAAATGAATGACGAAATTTTCAAGATTATATATAAATGATGCTAGAACTAGGGGTCATAAATTCAAGTTACGGGAGGAAATGTTTAGATTGGACTGCAGGAAGTTTTATTTTAGCCAGCAAGTTATAAATTACTGGAATAAGTTGCCTACATGGGTGGTAGAGGCTGACAGTTTGGGGAAATTCAAAGGTCATCTGGATAGTACCTTCGGGTGAGGGAAGCACATAGGATGATAGATTTAATTTCCTTTTCTTTTATTAATTATTATTATTATTTTTTTTTTTATCATTGTTTTATTCTTTTTTTTTTTTTTTTTTTTTGGCTGGTGCAGCATAAGCCATAGGCTTTCTTGCACCATGCAACCAATACTAATACTAATATCAAGGATAAACAGAAATTTATTTAGTGTCAGCCAGGGTGGCCATATTTTGAAAATTGATAAGCGGGATAACTTGAAATGAAACGTGTAGTATAGCATGTTTTCCTTCAAAAAGTAAGAGAAAAATATTAAATTACAATTAAAATACATTTTTTTGCCAATCAACCAGTCATAGTATTTATTTGTTATATGCGTGTTGTTAATATGTATTTGTCCTATATAAACTATAATATTATTTATAACAGTTATTTTAAAAATAGTGAGGAAGACTACTTTTACTTTATATTTTTTTCTTTCGATATCACTAGTTTTAAAATTTCTTCTCCTTCCGAAGATTTTAAAAAGTTTTTAAATTCTGAACAGGACATGTTATAGTTTTCTTTCACCATAAGTTCGGCTTCTAAATTTTCTTTTAAAAGAGGGTTTTTCTCTTTTTGCCAAGCAGTTTTCATTAAGCTGAAAACTCTTTCTGATGAAGCATTTGAATGTAGAATGCTTAATATGGAGCTTACAATTTGAGACAAATTATTTGCCACCAGAAATTTTGAGAAAAATTGCACCCATTTTTTTTATCAACATGCATTTTATTTTCTTCATTACTCAATGATGAACAAAATGCCTTTAGACTCTCGTTTTTCTCTTGTTGTTAGAATTAATTTTAACACATCCGTTTCATTCCAATAAGAATTAATTAAAAATACTTAAAATCTATAAATTAACAGTTTTTTCCTCTCTTATTGGGACAAATGATGGTATTATCAGGAAGTGGGAATTGAAGTTATAAATCGGGATAATCCTGGCCATATCAGGACGGTTGGCCACCCTGGTGCCAGCTGTGGTTCAGTGGTTAGCATTCTCAGCCACAATTTATGAGGTTTTATAGCAGACATGTGGACTAAGCCCTATGTCCGCTATAAATTTTTCAAAGCAGACATGTCTGCTATGAAAAGTGCACAGCCCATTGTATCTGTGATACTGAAAATTTGGCTGCCATTAATAATTTAATTTGTGTGCAGTCATGATGAATTTGTAAACTCTTCTGGCCTCAGCTGCTTAGAGAATAAATGGAATTTTTATTTTTATTTATTTGAATTAAAGAAATGCTTTTAAAATAGTTTTCAGTAATGTACAATGAAAAAATGATTTGTGTACCTCCAAAAAGTTGGGTATAACAGATTTTGAATCTGTAATAACAGAAAATGTTATTACAGATTTTAACAGTTATGTTACAATTCTGTAATAGTTATTTTATTTATAAAATTGTTGAAATGTTGAGCTACATAGATAATCATGAAGTTACCAGTGCTATAAGATAAAAACAAGCACATAATTAAGAGAAAAGATGATTTTAATATTTTGGAATAATTGTATGCAGTGAATTCTCATTTTACAGTGATCCATCTTGCTACACTTTATTCTTATGACTAATTAAGGAATGTGTTCTGGGTTAAAATACCACTTGACATTTATAAAGCAGTTTCTTGTTTTGATTATTGTTTATTTATTAATCCCAGGGGGCTCGCATCTAGTGAGTATGGCTTTTGTTTTCTCAGGATATCATCATTCTTCCCTTCCTTGGTGATTCCCTTCTACTTCTGACTCTTGTTTTCTCTCACTCTCTCTCTCTTTCTCTCTCTCTCTCTCTCTCTCTCTCTCTCTCTCTCTCTCTCTCTCTCTCTCTCTCTCTCTCTCTCTCTCTCAGGATAACTCAGAAATTTTTTTTTGGCTGGTGCAGCAAAAGCCTTAGGCTTCCTTGCACCATATGGCTAACAATAATAATAATTGTTTACTTTGCAAAATATATTATTACGTCTGCATGTATAATCCAAACTTCTGCAGTTGTAGGGTTAAATCCATCGGAAAGTGCAAAGGTTAGCAGGTTGGTTAACAACAGTCATCGGGGTGAAATACTGCAACGAAATCTAGGAAAATTGGGTCGATGGGCTGAGAAATGGCAATTGATGTTTAACATTGACAAATGCAGGGTACTGCATATGAGTAACAGTAACCCCAGAGTAACTTATCAACTGTGTGTGTGGTACTACACTCAGGGTAGTGGAGAATGAAAAGGTCTGAGGGTAATTGTGCAGTCAGACATGAAATTCTCTGAACAGTGCAGGACAGCTTCTTGGGGCTTTGTCAGTGATATTCAGAAACTTTGATAGCAGGAATAAGGAGGTGATTATCCTTTGTATAAGACCATGGTTAGGCCACCTCTTTTTTGAGTACTGTATACAGGTCTGGAGGCCTTACTTTAGAAATGATGTAGATCTGCTGGAACAGGTGCAGAGAGGGGACAACCAGACTGGTGAAGAGAACAAAAGGGTGCTCTTACCTAGAAAGGCTTCAGTTCTGCAAATTGCAGCATCTTGAGACTAGGCACATGTGGGAAGATCTGATTGAGCTGTTCGAGGTAATTGGTAAGCTGAATGTTAATGGCATTCTTCCACTTGCTAAGACTACACATATGATGGGGCATAAATTCAAGTTGAGGAAGGGTGGTTGCAGAATAGATGTGCAGAAGTTTGCCTTCAGCCAGTGGGTGGTTGATTGTTGGAGCAGACTTCCATCTGTTGTGGAAGTGGATCGTTTGAAGAAATTCAAGGAAGAACCAGACAAATTCTTGAAGGGTACAGATGGGTGAACTGTGTAGGTGTATGTTTTTTTTTTTTTTTTTTTTTTTTTTTTTATGATATAAGAAAGCTTGCTTTCTTATATCATTTGTATTACTACTACTACTATTTCTAAATAGTTATTTTTTTTAAGGAATTAACCTTAGAAGCACCATAACATAGAAAGTTCTTGACTTTCTATGTTATGGTGCTTCTTTAATCACGGAACTCTGCTTATTGTTTGCATTTTGTTTTTATGTATGTCCTTTAAAAAATGATTAAGAGTAAATTAAGTGTTGGAGATGGTTCTAATAAACATGGAACCATAATAATGGATACAAAGATTGACACAATTACATGATTTGAAAAAAAAGGTGAGACACCTATAAACTTCAGTTGAGTTTTGAATATTCCTCGTACGTCAATGGTGACAATCACAAAAGATAAAGTAAGAATTATGGATTATGTTAAAAGCTCTGCTCCGATACAAGTGAATGATAACCAAGCAGCAAGTGAAGCTTATTGCTGATGTTGAAAAAATTTTTACCATTTGGATTAAGCAACAAACTCACTGCCAGTTCCATTGAATTTAGCAGTAATTCTAGAAAAGGAAAAATTTTTATTCATTAATGTATGTAACTGTAAATGACTATTTTTTTCAAATAATCATATGTGAAATGCCGAGTATTAGTGCTGTTGTGTCCATGGATGTAATGTACATATTACTACTGATTGTAATATATAAAATATATATTACAAATTTCTATCAACTAAAGTCCAAAAATCACTGCCCTTGCATATTATTTTGCAGTGAAATAGCCTCCATTTAAAATTCTTCACCTTTTACACATATAAATTTATCAATAACTGATAAGTCACTTATAAGTTCAATATAAAATGAATATGCCACAAATAGGAAAATTTTTTCCATTTATGAAACTTTTGAAAACATCTATCAAACAACTCAGCACTGATCTTTTTTCATCTTTTTTCATCTTTTTTTTTTTTTTTTTTTTTTCATTTTCAAAATAATAATAAATAGTCATAATTATTTTGCATTCAGCACCATTGTTTTCCATAGATTCTGGCCATTTCTTATTATTTTGCATTTAGTACCATTGTTTTCCATAGATTATGGCTATTTCTTATTATTTTGAAATTGCTGAAAATCACAATTTAATATTTGTGAACTCTATAAAGTAATTTTTGCCCTGAATGCATTGAGTGCACTTGTTAGTGACACAACATCCTAATCTTTTCTCTGCAACTTCATGTTTAGTTTATTAAGCTTCTGCATAATATCTGTTGGAAACATTAAATAAAATAGCCAGCTCTTTATCTGATACTTTGGATATTCTTATCTCTGGGAGGAGATCTGCAAACCTTTGTTTTCCTCTTCTCAATCACCTAATATTGGAAACCTAAGTTAGTGTGAAAATGTGGTCCACATGGCTGGAATCTATTTGGTGCTATTCAAAAATGCAAATTGCAAGTCAGCGTCAGCAGTTTGGTAAACATCACTCCTTTATTAAAATTTACTATTTTTTATTAAGTCTTAAAAGAGGATTTGTTTGAAGAGTTTTCAAGAAGATGATTAAGACTTCATTTAGAAAAATTAGCATTAGCATTAGTAGAGGCTTTTGATGCAAGAAAGCAAGCTTATGCAGCATCAGCCAAAAAAAAAAACCCACTTCCACTTCACCCCTCTGTTCGTTCAAAATACCTGTCCAGCTGAGCCTTAAACTTATTTAGACTATCAACCTCCACCACAAGGGATGGAAGTCTGTTCCACCAACCAACCACCCGCTGGCTAAAGGCAAATTTCCGCACGTCTATCCTACATCTGTCTTTCCTCAATTTGAATTTATGCCCTCTCAGGTGATTTTTCTGAGCTAGAGGAAGAATCCCATCAGCATTGAGCATGCTTAAACCATTCAAGGCTTTATACACCTCTATCAGATCACCTCGCTGGTGCCTAGTCTCAAGACACTGTAATTTGCAAAACTTAAGCCTTTCTTCGTAAGAGCACCCCTTTGTTCCATTCACTAATCTTGTTGCCCTTCTCTGTACTCGTTCCAGCAGCTCTACATCCTTCTTGAAATGAGGCCTCCAGACCTGTATACAGTACTCTAGGTGTGGCCTGACCATTGCCTTATACAAGGGAATAATCACCTCCTTATCCCTGCTGGAAAAATTCCTGTATATCATTGACAATACTCCATGAGCTACTCTTGCAGCCCGTCTGCACTGCTCAGAGAACTTCATATCTGCCTGCACAACCACCCCCAAGTCCCTTTCATTCTCTACCACTGTCAGTGTAGTACCACAGAATTGATACGTTGCTCTGGGGTTGCTGTTTCCCATGTGTAGTACTTTACATTTGTCAATGTTAAACTTCATTTGCCACCTCTTAGCCCATCTGCTCAACCTTTCGAGATCCTGTTGCAGCAGCATAGTGTCAGTAGTGTCCTTGACAACCCTGCCAACCTTTGTATCGTCTGCAAACTTGGACATTAAGCTTGATATACCATCATCAATATCATTTATAAATACAGAAAACAATAATGGACCCAACACTGAGCCCTGAGGGACTCCACTAATAACATTAGTCCACGATGAGCAGTGTCCATTGATTACAACTCTCTGTCTTCTCCCCCTCAACCACCCCTTTATCCATAGCATCAATTTGCCTCCAATGTCACACTGCTCCAATTTGTGTAGCAGTCTTCCATGTGCAACAGTATCAAAAGCCTTTCTAAGATCCAAGTATATAATATCAAAGTTATTCCCTGCATCCAGTTCTTTTGTGACTGCATCATAGTATCCAATCAAGTTGGTCAGGCAAGACTTCCCCTTAACAAAACCATGCTGTGTCTGAGCTATAACTGGTCTTGTCTAAATGATCCTGCAGTGCTTCTTTAACCAGTGCTTCCATTAATTTTCCTGGAACAGAAGTTAAGCTCACAGGTCTATAATTACTTGTGTCCGCCTTTGATCCGCCTTTGTGAATTGGGGTCACATTTGCACATTTCCAGTCTATGGGTACCTCCCCTGAGTCCAAGGAAGCTCTCATAATTATGGCTAAGCGTTTGCTTACTTCCTTTGCTGCCTCCTTTAATATAACTGGATAGATCCCATCCACCCCGGGTGCCTTTCTTGTGTTTATCTTCAACAATTTCTCCTCCGCTTTACTCCCAGTTATTTCAAGATTCTGTAGCTTACTGCTAGAGTTGAATACACCTCTGGCATTCCCCTTGCTGAATAACTCCTCATGTGTGAATGTCGATGCAAAATATTCATTTAGTTTGTTAGCTACCTGAGCAGGATCATCAACAGTTGACCCATCAATATCAAGTGGACCAATCTGATTCATCCCCTTCCTTCTAGAGTTTACATAAGTAAAGAACTCTTTGCTGTTTTTCTTTGCATCCCTTGCCTAGGATTTCTCGTAATCTGCCTTCGCCTGCCTAACCTCCTTTGTAACTTGGTTGCAGATCAATTTGTATCTATCATAGGCTTCTGTGTCATGTGTTAATTTGTAAGTATCCCATGCATTTTTCTTCTCTGCCATATGCCTCATTAGTTCATCTGACATCCATTTTGGCCTAAACCTTGAACAATATTTCTTAGTTGGTATGTAAAGCCTAGTAGCTTCCAAGATAAGTTCTTTGAATGCTTCCCATTTTGAATTTGCTGTTGGTAACATCATCAGTTGGTCCCACTGTATAGAATTTAAATACTGTCTCAGTCCATCGTAGTCGCCTTTACGGAAGCAATAACCCTTCCCTTTACCCCTAATGGTAGTTACCTCTTTGAGTAAATCCCACTTCAGCACACTGTGATCACTGCCACCTAGTGGTTCATTTATCTGCCGATTCTTAATGCATGAAGAATCACTGCTGATAATCAAATCAAGAGTATTACTCCCTCTAGTTGCCTCCCGAACATGCTGATGTAGAAAACAATCATCCAATAAATCCACAAAAGCCCTGCTAGTGTGTGAGTAACCAGCCCCCAAATTCCAGTCAATATCTGGGAAATTAAAATCTCCCATTATAAGACTCTCTGATTTACTGGCCCACTCTATTTCCCTGTACAGTTCCTTATTATACTCATCAGAGTCATTAGGCCTATAGCACACTCCTACTCTCAATTTTGATCTCCCAATGCTTATGTCACACCAAACTGACTCAACACTGCACTGTCCAGCGATGTCGACTGGCTTCACTTCCTTGGTTTTTATGTGTTTCTTAACTAATAGCATAACCCCTCCCCCTTCCTATCCTGTCTATCCTTTCTGTAGACGTTGTACTCCCCAAATTGCAGTTCTGCATCCCTTATATCTGTGTGACACCACGTCTCTGATATCCCAACAATATCTGCCTTTGATGTTTTGAGCAATACCTCAAATTCATCAAATTTATTTACTAAACTCCTAGCATTAGTGTACACGCAAGTATACCTGCACCTGTTTCTATTCTTAGCTACCCTAACACAACCCATGTGTTTACTTGTACCGCAATGGCTCCCAGCAGTCTCTGAAATACCATGCATCTTGTTTTTCAGGCTTCTGCTCATTCTAATAGAAGCAGTGCAAGAATCTCTTTCACCTCTGCCAGTGGCTACTGTCAATCTATTGGTCTTTGTCTCCCCCCAAGCTAGCAGTTTTCCGACCCACCTAACACTGCCTCGATAGCATCAGCAAATATTCTTGCACCCTTTCTATTTAAGTGTATCCCATCCCTGTAGAAGCAATCTCTCCTGTTAACAAGTACAGCCAGGCTGAAAAAAATTCTACCCCTTGAGCCTTGCACAATCTTTCCAGGGCCGAATTGATCGACAAGGCTCTCATCATATACTCCCTCCTATTGTGTCTGGGCAGAATTGCAGACACTTTCAAATTCAACCCTAATTCTCGGCTTTTGTTCAACAGTGACCTGTACTTGTTAAGTAATTCTGCCGGTCTCCTACTCTTAATATTATTAGTGCCAACGTGTACAACTATATCACCTTTTGTGCCCTTAAAAGATGATATTCGCTCTACAACGTCATCAACCTTTGCCCCTGGCAGACATACCCTGGTCCTGTTCCACCTATCTTTTTTACAAAGCATGTTCCCTGTTTCCCTGACAATACAGTCACCAACAACTACTAATTCCTTCGGGACCAGCGCATTCTGCTTTGGGGGTTGCCTCTCTGTCACGCGATGCCCAAGTGCAATCTCTGGCGTTGGTGTGGGCAGCTGAGAGCTTGATGGGCCCCTCAATTTAGTTTCTTCTGGGGCATCCACGAATGTTACAAATGTAGTGAGAAAGCAGAGGTATGTGCTCGACACTTTTACAAAATTGATCAGCTTCATGCAGGACTTTTTGCTGCCAGAACTGTGCTCCCAAAGTTAAAAAGAAATAAAAATATATACTTAAAACAAAAAAATATTTATTTTAAAATGAAAATTATTTATTATTACTAATGCCATTGGCATGTTGTGCATTGGCAGAAAGTTAAGCTAGATGCACAGTTTGATTTTGTGACTGATCAATTGAAGCATTTGCCAATCACAGTGGTTAATTAATAATTAAAATGCTTAATAAAACCCATGGCTTATTGAGGGCCATTATGCAGCCATAGACATAAATAATAAAAAAAGAAATTGCAATGAGAAATATGATAACATACTTTTACTTGGAAATCTTTATTAAAACATTTTGAATAATAAATAAATATCTATTAAACTAGTTTTATTAATTAGTTTTGTCCAATTTACTATACTTTTGTAATGTGAAACGTCAAATTAGCACTTATGTTGTTTGGTTTTTAGGAGCATTAGCAACTAAGGCCATATTGCTCTAGGGATATGCGGTGGTCATTCCCTAACCTTTCCGCATCCTCCGTATTTGGTGGTCACGGGCTCGAACCCCGGTCTAATCAAGAAGCATGTGCTACGCACTGCTGCTCCTGCCCACCTGGCTACGGAGGCACCTAGCACTTATGATGCCATTATGAAAGCATCTCTAAGGAATGAGAGCACATACTGTTTATTGTGTAAGTGCAATATCATTGAAATATCAAATAAAGGAAATGAGGATTTATTTAACACAATGCAACAAAGAAGCGAGAGTGCAGGGTATGCTGCAAAAGTGAGCTGTAAAGTGGCCAAAATGATAAAATAATTTTTTCTTGAGATCTCAGAAAAAAAATCATTCAAAACTAACTGCTTAAGATTAACTTTCCAAAGAGGGAGGAGTCCACAGACTTTCCTCTTTTCTAAGTAGACTTCCTCAGTGTTCTGAAAATTTATATTTTACAAAAAACACCCTGGTTTTAAGACATATTTTCAGGAGAGTGGCACTAGTGCGTGTGGCAAAATCTTGTAACGGTGCCTAATTCATATCGTATCTTAACACACATTTATATGCAGTAGCACATCTAGTGTTTTAGTTTGTAGAATTAACCCGGAGAAAATTACCAATGACTTAAAAAAGCCCTCTCAAATTTACCATCACCCCCCACAGAAAAATGTCTACACTCTGCAGAACCATTAAAAGAAAGCACTTAACAAAATAGTTTATTAATAATTCCTAAATTTTGACATATTTTAAAAAATTTGAGTTGTAAAATGGGTATTTGGAGTAGAGAAAGTAGAAATTTGATATTGAATGTTAAATATAAAACATATTTTATTAAGAGTGTGACACCTATTTTAGACAGTGGCTGTAGCAAGTGCCTCACTTGTACACCTATATTGCTGGGCCTGCATATTTTAGCATTATGAAAAGAAGAATAATTGCCAAGACTGATCTTTCACCAATTCATAAGAGGAGTTAATGATGACTTAAGGAAAGTCATTTATAAAAACTATGTTAGAAATGTAGCTCACATATAAGGATTGATAGAAAAATGAAATTTGCCCAAAAAATGCAAGAATTTGAAGACCTCGATAGTGATCTTCAAATTCTTGATGAAGATTCCTACATCAACTGCAATTTGAAAGGCAGACAAACCTAGAAAGATCAGATAATCAAAGTAATTGCTGATATGAAAAAGGATGAGAAGAAAATTTTGAATTATTTTAAGCAGTCCCTCTCAAGTCCTTCTCTCGTAGAGAAGATAAAAATAAAATAAACCACAAAATTTAAGGAGGAAACTGAAGTTAGGAGAAAGATTTTATTTTTCTTCCTGTTTCCTTTATTGGCCATTTTTAAAAAAATTGCAAAAGCCAAAATCACCAAATTGAGTCATAAACTTCAAGAGTCTAGAAGGACGTCCAGTACAACTCAGTTCATTCTTAAGAGATCATCATTTCCTTCTTCAGAAGAGGTTAAAGTGGTTACTGCCATCAGAGCCTTGATTGGAAGACTGTTGCTTCTGATAAAGATAGGTTGCTTCCATGTGTTCTGCAGATCTTGCTGGAAGACACTTCCATCTTACCATTGTTTGATACCACAGCTTGAATATCATTTGATATTTTTTATGCTGCTCATTAAGTTCAGACAAGACTTGGAACAACAAAAACAGATTATACATTAGGACACCAAAATTCCTAGAACATGGAATTTGAACAGCAGAGTTTAGAGTTCCCTTGAATACCCACAAGGTGCTCAAGGAAACCATAACTCAGCTGTTCAAATTACCATAGAAATGCCTCTTATTTATAAAGAAAGTTAAAAGGAGTGCGTAGAAGGGAAATTGCTTGATTATTTGTGACTGGTAGTTGGGTAATCTATAGATATTGATAGTTAATTGATTCACCCAACATGATAGCAATGCAGACAGGCTGCAAGAGCAGGTCATGGGGTTTTGTCAATGATATACAGGAATTTTTCTATCAGGGAAAAGGAGGTGTTATCCCTTTGTATAAGGCAATGGTCAGGCAATGCCTTGAGTACTGCGTACAGGTCTGGAGGCCTAATTTTAGGAAGGATGTAGATTTGCTTGAGCGTGTTCAGATAAGGGCCGCAAAATTGGTGAAGACAATGAAGGGATCCTCTTACCAAGAGAGGCTTAATTTCTGCAAATTGCAGCAGCTGGAGACTAAGCACCTGCAAGGTGATCTGATTGAGGTGTATAATGCATTGAATGGGTTGAGCATGTTGAATTCTGATGGGATTCTTCCACTTTCTCAGATTACGAATCTAAGGGGGCATAAATTCAAATTTATTTTATTTTTGTTACACAGAGCATCCAGAGCACGCAGGCGTGTTTTATTAAATTCAAATTGAGGAAAGACAGTTGTAGAATAGATATGCGGAAATTTGCCTTTAGCCAGCAGGTGGTTAATTGCTGGAACAAACTTCCATCTGTCATTGTGGAAGTTGATAGCTTAAATAAATTCAAGGAGAAACTGGACAAACATTGAGGGAATGGTTGTGTGAATTTTTTTTTTTTTTTTTTTGGCTGATGCTACATAAGCTCATACGCTTGCTTTCCTGCATCACATGCCTCTATTACTATTAGCCATTTACCATTGGCAGTCGAGAGAGAGAGAGAGAGAGAGAGAGAGAGAGAGAGAGAGAGAGAGAGAGAGAGAGAGAGAGATCTGCAATCAATCTTTGCAAACTTTTATTTCCATTTTCCTTGGATTAAATAAAACAAAATTTTATACTCACATTCTCTATTTCTGCATGCCAATTTTTATTGGAAGTTCTTGTTGATCCGAAAATGTGTGGATTTTTGTGTGCACTAAAATTTGTGGCAACATTTTTACAGAAACAGAAAACGCATGATGTTGAAAGTTTTTTTTTTTTTTTTTTTGTGGCTGATGCTGTATATGCATACTTTCTTGCATCATGTTATTAGTGGCCCACCTCCTGATATGAAAAAAATGGAGGGCTGCATTGGGTGCTTATCTCCCCTACACTGGGTATGGGGAGATGAAACCCCTGCTAAACAATAGAAAAAAAAAGTAAAAAGTATTTAGACAGAAAAGAGGTGATAATTATATAAGAAGAGGAGGGAATTATAAGAAGAGGAGAGGGAATAGATAGAATAGAGGGAATTATAAGAAGAGGAGGGAATAGATACAGCAGGTAGGGTGGGGAGAAAGAAGGAAGCATCCTTTAGGGAAAACAGAATTGTGAGAGGAAGAGAAAGTTGGTCCTAAAGCCCATCATTTGCTACCTTTGGCATGCTAGGAGCTTTCATGTCTGCAGCATGAAAGCTCCCACCTTAAGCATTCATTCAAGACCAGTAAGGAAATCCCACCCCGGGCATAAGTCTTGGGTCCACAAGATAAGGGTCCCACACAATAAGGTAGGACAGCCAGGGCACCTCCGTAGCCGGGTGGGCAGGAGCAGCAGTGCGTTGCACACGCTCCTTGATTAGACCGGGGTTCGAGCCTGTGACCACCAAATACGGAGGATGCGGAAAGGTCAAGGAATGACCACCGCATATCCCTGGAGCAATATGGCCTTAGTTGCTAATGCTCCTAAAAACCAAATAACAACAACAACAACAACAACATATATTCACTTCCCACAGGATCTAGCACTTCTTTGGACATGTCCATATGTTCCTTTGCCATTTATCCTTGCATTGAGTGGAGAGTATTAACTGACCTTCACAGCAGTGATCACTTTCCTATAATTGCAAAATATAGACAAATACAAGCTATGCCTGCTACCAATGAATTACCTGGAATTTTCACTTAGCTAACTGGGAACAATTTTCTATATAATCCAATCTGATAGTCATTTGATCCTTATTGGTTCTATTAATAATGCCAATGTGTATATAGTAGAACAGCTGCTGCCAGGACAATACCAAAATCAGTACTACCAAACAACGAGATAATGGTTGGTGGACAAAAGATTGCTTTCTTGCCAAAAGGAAGCAAAATAAAACATGGAACATTTTTTTCCAAAATTCTATAATGGAGAATGTTATAACTATAAATGGCTCAAAGCTGAGGCTTGCCAAATATGTAGGAAGGTAAAACAGGACACGTGAATTATATTTATTTCTACCATCTTCAAAAACACTGACCACAGAATAATCTGGAGATGGAAAGTTTCAACATACTTCTTTTCCAATCCTGCCTTGGAAAGGAAAAGATATTTCTTCTCCAGACGACATTGCGGAGGCATTAGCTGTAACGTTTGCTGCCACCTCATCCTCTGCTTCTTATGAAGACTCATTTAGTCACACAAAGAAATCTGTGGAACAGATTTCTTTAATTACATAATGCTTCACCTTAATTCCAACTCCATGTCCACACTACTGCAATTTTACAACAGAACCTTTGAAAAAAAACTGTTTACCCTGATATGTGACATCAGCCAGTTTGGTTTCTATCATAACAGGTCTACAACTGACATCCACATTAAAGTCCACGTTCACACTCAAAATGCTTTTGTTAAAAAACAACACATTTTAATGGTAACTTTTGATATTAATAAAGCATTTGACACCATCAAGAGATATAGAATCCTCCAAGACATGAAACCTTGGACCGAGAGGTAACCTGCCTCAATTCATTCAGAATTTTCTCCATCTCAGGACCTTTCAAGTAGGAGTCCAGAATGTTTTGTCCATGATTCACCATGCGAGAAGGAGGATCAAGGATCGATTTTAAGTGCAATTCTTTTTACATTACATACCAATAACATAACTCAATCTGGCTATTTCCTGTTGATAATTGAATGTGGCTACCATTGAAAGACAACTACAAACTGGCAATAACTAAAATTGAAAATTGGACAAAATGCAATGTCCATCGAATTAACTGAGGAGAAAACTTCGGCAATACACTTCTGTAAATTGTGGTCTCTTCATCCCAAACCTGTCTTAAGACTGAAAGGAATAGAAAACCCCATAAACATGTTTATGAAAAAATTTTCATAAACATATTACATACCTGCAAACTACATGCCTCCAGAAATTAAATATCCATCATGCAGTATCCTCAACACCTTGAGTTGCTGACAGGCAGTAATTGCTGAATTTGTACCATGCTCTAATCTGGTCATGGTTAGACTATAGAGTATATGCTTAAGCTAAAAAGAGTATCTTACAATCTCTCAATACTATCTAACACAGTGCCCTTTGATCTGCACTAGGTGCGTACAGAACCTTGATGGTTCATTCACACTTGTACACAGCTTGTACACAGAAGCAGGTGGTAGATGACTGTCATCAACCGGTGCAATACCACCACTTTGCTTATTGGAGGCTTGAAGTGGTGAAACCCATGTTTAGTCTCTAGAGCAAAATTTCCGGCATCCCCCTCCCCCCCCATACTTCTCCTTCAACCCATGCACGGTACTAAGTACTATAGGTTTTGATACCTTTCGTGTTTGGGGATTTCATAAAAAAAAAAAAAAAAAAACATGACATGCTGCTTTACCTTAGAAGACAAAGCCTACTCTGCCAATATGCTGCCAAAATAAGCCTTCCATTCCACCCCTGTTGGGTATATCACAACCTACCTCTTTGGCCAGCACTATGAACCTAAGCATAATGAACCTAGGCCTACTGGGATATGCTTTCAAGAAATAGTACAGAAATGGAAAATTGATCTCAATAAAATTGAGGAAATGACAAATATGCCTTTATCCCTGTGGGATAGATGTGTGCTAGACATTGATCTGTATTTTGCAGTGGTCAAAAAATACTATTCAATCACATAACATCCAACAGCTACATGCTAATCATGCTTCAGAATACACCAAGAAACTCTTAATATATACAGATGGTTCTAAGTCCCAGTCACATGTAGGATGTAGCAATGTATTGCCATCACACGTAGTCTCAAAATCCCTTCCATTTGAGAACAGCATACTCTCTGCAGAATTATGTGCTATTCAGCTTGCATTAAACAAAATAAGTCAGCAATCATCACTTTCTATGTTAATATACAGCAGGCCCTCTTTATTCCAGGTTCGCTTTATGCTGATTCACTATAACGTTGTTCTTATATTATAACCCATATCTGACTATAACACTGTTACAAATCGCTATAATGCTCTTTTACCAGCATACAGATCATTTTTGGCATATTTAATGAAAATGTTTCATCTGATGGAGTTGATAGCTTGAAAATGAATAGCAAAACAGCATTAAAATGTTTCACATGCCAACTTGAGAAATTTTCCCACGCTCAGTGAAATTTTCTCACACGCTAATTTAATTGCAGTACAGTGACTTGTTATGTATTCCAAGATCAACATTTTAAAAAATGATCAAGTATATTGCTTGTAATATTTGCGTTATATGCATTTATCCGAAGTCTAATCATCACTCAGTACAGTATTAGACATCATGCATAACGGACAGTTTACGCGAACGTATCATAATTAATGCAACCAACGCAGTCACATTTTCGAAGAGTTTAATAATGGCGGATAAGAATGAAAAAGCAACAATGTCCGGATGCAGTACAAAGACTACAAATGTAAGAAAAAGACTGAATTTGAAAATTAAATTAGTCGTTTTGAAGCGAATCGATTCCGGTCAACAACAAGCAGATGTATGCCATAATTTAGGAGTGGCAAGTTTAACTCTAAGAACAATTATAAAAAATAAAGAATTAATTTTAGCAGTGGGGAAGACAGCTGTTCCACTGCAAGAAACTAGGGCTAGGCCAGCTATTAGGAGTGAAATGGAGAGACTTTAACTAATTTTATTGAAGATAACATCCAATGCAGAATTCAGTTAAGTTAAATATTATTAAAAAAAAAAAAAAGAGAGAGAGAGATTAGCCTTTATGATGATCTGAAGAAAACTCGCCTAAAAAAAAAATGTTGAACCATTTAAAACTAGTAAGGGCTGGTTGAATAGATTTAAAATCGAGGGAGAAGCTGCAAGTGCAGATCAAGGAGCTGAAACTTTCAAAAAAGAACTTGTTAAAATTATTGAAGAGAGGTATTAGGTGTTATACTTCTCAACGAATTTTTAACATAGATGAAGCAGGACTGTTTTGGAAACGAATGCCTAAAAGAAGTTTCATATTGAAAGAAGGGAAAAAACATGCCAGGTTTCAAAGCGGCAAAGGATCTTACTGTTGGGTGTTAACACCAAAAGGGGTTTTAATTTAAAACCCCTTTTAGTTTACCAGGAAGAGGGCCAAAGTACAACCCAAAATCGACATATTTTTCATGATTAAATTTATCAATTAAATTAAATCAATTAAAATCAATTTAGATCAATTAAATTCCTGATTTAATTGGAATTTTAAGTTTAATTTTGATACATAAGTAGTTACCACATAATTATATATGTATGTAATGCAGAATATTTTATATGTACAAATATTTGAATATTAAATATTTTGACCGACATTTGTTCATCTTTTTAATACCGTTTATTATTGAGTAGGAAATATCCTATGGCACCGACCGCATCTCACAGATACATATGTTACTGTATGGTAATGTGGCGCTCGCTTAGTGCGGATTCACTTAGCACTCTGTTTTTCCAGAACGAATTATCAGCGTTAAGTGGGGGTCACCTATATTCTGATTCGCTCAGTGCCATTTCAGCTATACAGGGCAAACATCCTTCTTATCATCCCCTCCTACAGGAAATTGGCATTCTAATCAACCCCTGTCAAAAAAATCACAACTACCAAACAAAATAATGATAGTTCCTTCCACTGACTTTAGACCAATTATTAGAAGCGCAAGTGAAGTTGAATGGGCCTGAGCATGGAGAAACCAAACCAACAATAAATTACATGAAATGAAACCTAATCCTTAAATATAGGATTGCAGCATCAGGAAAATCATAGGGAAGAAGTGCTGTTTGCTAGACTGTGAATTGGCCACACACATCTTATGCATCAGGCTTTATCAATGCCAAGTTCAACTTTCAGTAAATCACATTCTTTTGGTATGCCCTTGGTTCAGAAATTCCAGATTACTATGCTTCCCGAGTTTATCTAATAGCAGGAATGCACCTATTCTTCAACAGATATTAGATAACTCTGCAAATCTAGAAGTTTAATTTCATTCAGCAAATCTGATTTGATAAACAAATCTAACAAAACATGATGCCCTCACGTTGTAAAACTCTTAAGCAACAACAACAGTCTGTAATTTAATCTGCCAAAATTGTTCTGGCTCGGTTTCCATAGCCACTACGGATCATGTAGTAGTTGCCAAATAGGATGAGTGGGGTGGCTTTTTATTTTACCCAAGTAGTTCATCAATAACATCTTTCTTCTGATACTGAGTGGAGGTTCAACATATAGACTTTCAATCAATGATGTTCTATATGCACTTTGGGCATACAGCAGATCCAAGGTCTAATTAGGGACCTATATAAGTGGAGCGTTCATTGTTCCTCTTACAGCAGTGAGAGAATCAGTGGTAGTAGAGGGTGCTAAGAATCTCTGGGTATGACCAGGCTGCCATGCATGGAAACTGAACTAGGCCTGCTACAATGTAAGATCGCTCATCGGTGAAGAGAGAATATTAGAGCTGAAAAAGAAATCAGAAATTGTGAATTGGAATATCATTGGCTTGGCTGAAACAAGAAGAAATTAATCACTTAAAAGTTTATCAAATAGAAATTTGCTGTACACCAATGGAAACAGTAAAAAGAATGAAGGTGGAGTTGCCTTTTTGGTCCATAAAGATATAAAAAACAACATTTTGGAATTCAAAAGTACATCACCAAGGGTGTCAAGATTACTACTCAGGATTTCTAAGAGGTACAAACTAAAGGTCATAATGATATATGCACCAACATCGAACCATGATGAAGAAGAGGTTGAAGAAATGTACACCGAAATTGAGAGACTTCTAGATTAACAGAAAACTCACTACACCATCATTATGGAGGATTTCAATGCTAAGATTAGAAAAAGACAAAACAGCACAGAAAGAGAAACTAGAAATTTTGGAATAGTTGAAAGACTTGTGGAAATTTCAGAATCTCGAGGAATGTCAGTAATTAACACTTTTTTTCAAGACAAGGGTAAACAGAAAGTGGACACGGAACAGCCCAAATGGATTAACAACTAATGCAATTAACTTCATTCTCACTAACAGATGATGTATCTTGAACGATGTTACTGTCCTGACCAAGTAAGTGATCACAGAATGGTAAGATGCACACTTGATATAGATGTAAGAAAAGAAAGGAAATAACTGACTCGAGTAAATAATACAAAGGTCTTTGAGATAACAGAAGAGGAGTTGAGTTTCTGCAGAACTTTCAGGACCAAGATATCAATGAGGAATACAACTTTCGGAAATTGATAAAGCCTGAAAAACCTATAGGTAAAAAGAAATCCAAAGAAGAAAAAAATGAGACGAGAAACACTTGTAACAATGAACCAAAGACAACAAATAATGAAGAGCACGATAAGCACACACTGATAAGGACAAAATTGAGTATACTGAATTATGCAAAGCCTTTAGGAAGAGGCTTAGAGAGGACATAAGAAGATTTAACACAAGAAAAGTAGAACAAGCATTAGGGGAAAAGGACTTAAATCAGCACTCATGAGCAGTAATACAGAAAGACAAATGATACTGAATCTGAAGAATAGTGATGGTGTACTTATAAATAGCAGAGAAGGCATAATTCAATAGCAGAAGACTACTATAAAGTACAGTAAGTCCCCGACTTACATAAGCCCTTAGTTACATAACTTCGGACTTACATAATTTTTTTTCACTCAATTTTTTTTTTTTTTGGATTGTAAAATTTAAAACAGTAAAAAAAAAAATTAAAAAAAATAAGCAATCAACAACAGCAAATAAGGCAAGAACAAATTGCACAAGTGAGATACGGAGTGACAAGTTCACGAAGCTTAAAAAATAGGAATGAAGAGAATATTATGAAAATTTGTTTTTTATAGATTGAAGATTTCAGTGAAGGGGATGCACATTTTGCCATTATAACATAAAAATCTACTAAATTCCAGATATCGGTATTATCACAAATGCAATAAGATTGAGTTTACTACCCATTTATAATGAATTGTGCTAGCAGAAAAGCCCAATAAACTGGAAACTGCAAATTGTTTTTATTGTTTTATGTTAGGGACCTCCAGAAATGTTCTTTAGTAAAATGTGAGCTCGTTTGAGGTGATAATAGGAAGCAGCAAAGGAAGTAAGCAAACCCTTAACCATAATTATGAGAGCTTCTTTGGACTCAGGGGAGGTACCCGTGGACTGGAGATGTGCAAATGTTACCCCAGTTCACAAAGGAGGATCAAAGGGCGACACAAGTAATTATAGACCTGTTAGTTTAACTTCTGTTCCAGGTAAATTAATGGAGGCACTGGTTAAAGAAGCACTGCAGGATCATCTAGACAAGACTTCAGTTATAGCTTGGCACAGCATGGTTTAGTTAAGGGAAAGTCTTGCCTGACCAATTTGATTGGATACTGTGATGTGGTCACAAAGGAACTGGATGCAGGGAATAACTTTGATATCATATATTTGGATCTTAGAAAGGCTTTTGAAACTGCTGCACATGGAAGACTGCTGAACAAATTGGAGCAGTGTGGCATTGGAGGCAAATTGCTGCTATGGATAAAAGGATGGTTGAGTGGAAGAAGACAGAGTGGTAATCAATGGACACTGCTCATCGTGGACTAATTTTATTAGTGGAGTCCCTCAGGGTTCAGTGTTGGGCCCATTGTTGTTTTCTGTATTTATAAATGATATTGATGATGGTATATCAAGCTTAATGTCCAAGTTTGCAGACGATACAAAGGTTGGCAGGGTTGTTAAGGACACTAATGACAGTATGCTGCTGCAACAGGATCTATAAAAGTTGAGCAGATGGGCTGAGAGGTGGCAAATGAAGTTTAACATTAACAAATGTAAAGTACTACATATGGGAAGCAGTAACCCCAGAGTAATGTAGCAAATCTGTGGTACTACACTGACAGTGGTAGAGAACGAAAAGGACCTGGGGGTAATTGTGCAGGCAGATATTAAGTTTTCTGAGCAGTGCAGACGGTCTGCAAGAGTAGCTCATGGTATCTTGTCAATGATGTACAGGAATTTTTGTAGCAGGGATAAGGAGGTGATTATCCCCTTGTATAAGGCAATGGTCAGGCCACACCTTGAGTACTGTATACAGGTATGGAGGCCTCATTTTAAGAAAGATGTAGAGCTGTTGGAACGAGTACAGAGAAGGGCAACCAACAAGATTAGTGAATGGAACAAAGGGATGCTCTTACAAATTAAGTTTTGCAAATTACAGTGTCTGGAGACTAGGCACCTGCGAGGTGATCTGATTGAGGTGTACAAAGCCTTGAATGGTTTGAGCATGCTCAATGCTGATGGGATTCTTCCTCTTGCTCAGAATAATCACCTGAGAGGGCATAAATTCAAATTGAGAAAAGACATGTAGGATAGATGTGCAGAAGTTTGCCTTTAGCCAGTGGGTAGTTGGTTGGTGGAACAGACTTCCATCTTTTGTTGTGGAAGTTGATAGCCTAAATAAATTTAAGGCTTAGCTGGACAGGTATTTGGAACCAACAGAGGGGTGAAATGGGAGCGTTTTTTTTCTTTTTTTTTTGGCTGATGCCGAATAAGCTTGCTTTCTTGCATCATATGCCTCTACTAATGCTAATAATGTGTTTCCACCTTAACCCTCTGAAGTTGTTTACAGACAATTTCATTTTGACCAGTCACAGTGCTGACTAAGAGGTGCAGTGGTACTAATAAATCTACCAAGAAAAGGAAAGAGATCAATTTGGATCAGAAAATAATAAGGATGAATGAAAAATGGTCAAACATTAACAAGTAGCGCACTGAATTTAATTTGTCAGTGTCAACAGTGAACACAATAATAAAGGACAAAGACAAAATACAATATAGTCAGTTTTTACAGTACAATATCATATGATTTTTTTCTTCCTTTTATGTTTTCTTTTCTTATGTGCCACTCAGGCTACTTCACTGCTGTCCCCAGATAAAGTTTTTAACTGAACTAATTAAAAATATATAAGTATTTTTCTAATATATAAAGAATATATAACTAATTAATTGAAAAACATATAACTATTTTTCTTCATTCTTGTGAGGATGAAGTAGAGATTTGCTATACACCGTTGGAAACAATGTAGTTTTGTAATTTTGGCATATCACAGATATAGTAGCAATATTTTATTAGTCATTCCCGAGTTATGTAAAACTCGATTTACGTAAAGAAGTCCTGGAATGTATCTCTTATGTATGTCGGGGACTTATTGTATTATATAAGGAGGAAGGGATTTATGTCAGCAGTGGGGAAGATGAATCAAAATTTGCAACATGTGTGACATACCTGATATCCTTCCTAATGAGATAGAACATGCATTAAAAAAAAATGAAGAATCAAAAAGCCCCGGGTGAAGATGAAGTTGGTGTGGAGTTGTTAAAATTGGAGGAAGAGACGTGACACAGAAACTGGCAAGACTCTTCACAAAATATATTTGGAAAGGCATGACCCCTAAGGAGTGGAATAATGCAATCATAGTTTTGCTGCATAAGAAAGGAGACAAATCAGAAATTGGAAATTGTAGATCAATTACAATCGAAACTCATTAATACAAAGTTGAAGGAACCTAAATTTTCAAGTTTTGTAATAATGAGGTTTGTAGTAACGGGTCCCCCAAAAGTGTCATAATTTTATCGATTTTTTTTTTTTTTTTAAATACTATATATCTAAGAATAATAATAAATAATAATATCAAAAATAAATGAAAAAAATAAATTAATCTAAATTAATAAAATAAAATACTAAAAATAAAATATAATAGAAACAAAAGCCTCGTATAACAATACAGTAATAGAAAAAACACATTTTTTAAAGAATTTATTTTTTTTTGTAAGACAAACTAAGAGAAAAGCAATTAACAGAAATGAAAACATTGTACAGGATACATTTTGATATACAGCCACTCCCCCACTTACGTAAGGGTTGCGTTCCGTGGAACTCTACGTAAGTTGGAATTTCCCTCACACTTGTGCAGCACTCGCAACTGTGCTTGCTGAATTGATTGAATCAAAAAAGAAATGTTTGACAAACATGAAAATAGAATTATTTATTGTATTTATTCAGTTTTTTATTCGATACACAGGAAAAATTAAAAAAAGCATGCAATTTAAAAAATTTCAAAATTATAAAATTACAAAAAAGGAGAGGAGACAGGTATAATGTCAGTAAGTTTTACCTCTCGAGCATCATTGCCAGAATTGACATCTTCAGCTGATAAGTACACCGCTGCAAAGGTTGAGGGGTGTGGAGAATTAGAAGGGGTCGGTTGCGGAATCTTTCGAAAGAACATGTTAATGGATGACTGGACGGTGGCTTTTTCTTTTCATCATAGATTTCTTTGTAGCAAGCAAGCATATCATTCACCCCTCTGTTAACTTTTAAGAATCATTTGCTGTCAGGATCCATCTTCTCAAACCTCGCTGTTGCTGATGCAATTTTACAAAATACCATTTCCATCTCTCTGGTGATGAAGCGTTTTGGCTCCTCATTTGGTTCATCTTGAACTTCGTCAGAATTTTCTTCTTCCTTCTCATCTTCCTCTGTTAACTCCTCCACGTCTTTAGCATCAACCTCCAACTGAAGTAGCTCTGCAACCTTTACAATCATATCTGTAACCTCTTCATATGATTCTTCTTTTCCAAATCCTTCGAAGCCTTTTATGTGCCGTGGGCATAATTTCTTCCATGCACCATTTAAACAACTTTTAATAATTTCTGCCCAGTCCTTATTAATGTTTAAGATGGCAGGGTAAATATTGTAAGACTTCTGAAAGTCTCTTAATGTAAAATTTTTCTCACTGTCTACTGCAGGCAATGCCTTAGCAAATGTTGTGCGTAAATAGTATGCTTTTAAATTTAAAATAACACTCTGATCCATAGGTTGGATGAGTGAAGTCATGTTTGGCAGTAAAAATATGACTCTCACATTCAAATTGAAATCATCTAGTTGCATAGGATGTCCACAGCATTTAAACCGATCCTCAAAGAAAGGTATTGTTATCCATGCTCTCTGGTTCGATCAGAAATGCACATGTAGACGGGCTTTAATGGTGCCCTAAATGCACAAGAATTTCCAGAATGGTACACAAGCAGTGGTTTTAATCTGTAATCTCCTGCTGCATTAGCCCCAAGCAAGAGCATGGCCCTATCTTTTGAAGCCTTGAAACCTGGCATTGTCTTTTCCTCTTTGACAATGTATGTTTGATCCGGCATTTTTTTTACAATACTGAGCAGTCTCGTCAACGTTAAAAATTTGGTCAGTTGAATAGTTGCCTTCATCAATAATTTTTTCCAGCACGTCACAAAATTTCTCTGCATCTTCAGAATCGGCACTGGCTACTTCACTGCATACTTTAACGTTGTGGAAACCAGTGTGATGCTTGAACCTATTAAACCAGTGGTTGCTTTCCATGAACTTGGCTTGTGGTTTGCCGTACTTATCCTTAATATCTTCATGAATATTTCTTGCTTTTGTTTCAGTGGTCATTAGACTCAGGGGCACTTGCTTCTGAATCTGATTTTTCATCCATATTTTTAATAGCTTTTCCATCTTCGGTATAGTACCTGAACACTGTTTCTTGATCACTGTTGATCTTAAGTACATTGATCCTTTGACATGTTCTTTTATACGCGCACTGCTATTTAAAATAGTATTCACTGTTGAAGCAGCGAGACCTAATTCCCTTGCACTAGATGACAAACTTTATCCTGCTTCATACTTCTTAATCATTTCATCTTCATTTCTAAATCAATTTTGTTTTGTTACCTAGCACTGCCAGCACTTTCACTTTCTGTTTATCCCTTTCCCTTCACCATTGTAATAAGTAAATAGGAATGAAGAGAAGATTCGGAAAATTTATTTTTTACACGATTGAAAATTTCAGTGAAGGGGAACACGTTTCACCATAATAACGTAAAAACCCACACAATTTTTGTTATTGGTATTATCGCAAATGCAATAAGATCGAGTTTACTACCTGTTTATAATTAGATGCACTAACAGAAAAGCCCAATAAACCAGAAAGTGCAAATTGTTTTTGTTTTTTGGTTGTGACCTCCAGAAACATGCTTTAGAAAAATATCACAAAGGCGTTCAAAATTGATTCATATAATGGAACATATGATAATGATGAAAGTGTAGTGCAATTTCCATTATAAAAATGACCTTTTAGAGAGATATAGTTTAGTTATAATAGCAAAAATTTCAACTTCCAAGGACTTGGAACAAATTACAAAAAAAAAAAAAAAAAAAAGCATTGTGTTATTGGGTTCACATTACGATATTTTCACAATCCCTCCATTTATCCCTACAGATGCAAAATACGTTTCCAAGATTTTTTTAAAGTTTGCACCGGCTGGCAAAAACTTACGTAAAGTCGACTTTCCATAAGTCAGGTATTACGTAAGTCGGAGAGTTCCTGTACGTGATATTTTAGTAACATCATATTAAAAAAAATTATAATCTTAATATAAAATGAGACATACAAACCATTAAGTTTTTAATAAATTAATGTAATTTAAAGAAAGAATCCAATGTTGCTTGCACAGTTTTTGTGCAAACAACATTATCAATGTTACTGCAGGCCAACACATTCTCTATTATGCTCAGTGCATTTTGGGCATCTTTTTTAGACTGCAGTGTGTTTTGCTTCTTCATTTTTGCTGTCGCTGGTAACAAAGACATTATTATTTTGACATGCTGTGGTAGCAGCTTCATCATCCACCTTCGCAAACTCTTCAAATTCACCAACAAAATCCATATGCTTCTTCAAATTCTTTCATTCCTCAATGCTGCTATTATATTCGTCTGATGGACCATGTTTTTCAATGTTATTTTCTCCAAAGCCACCTTTTCTGAAGCAGTTGATTATTACACTTGATGCAATACTGTCCCAAGCAATTACAAGACTACGGATAGCATCCAAGACATTCCAGTTTGGTTTCAAATTGTTCCCTCCTTCTGTGTTGCAGATCAAGTACTGTACCAAGCAGGTAGGCTCTATATGCTCTCTTGCGATTATAAATAATGACTTAATCCAATGGCTGCATAAAACTGGTGGTATTGGGAGGTAAAAACAACAGCTGTATATTTGTCAACTTAAGTGTCTTGGCAGAATGAGCTATACAACAATCTAGAATCATCAAAATGTTTCTTTTTTCCGAATCCATCCTTCTGTCCACTTTTGATAACCAAGACTGCAAAATTTTGGCCATAAGCCAAGCACTTCTATTGGCCTCATAATCAGAGGGAAGCTGGTTAATTTCTTTAAAACATCTTGGCCTGGAAACTTACCAATCACAAGTGGGCATAGTTTTGTACTGCCATCTGAATTGCAGTATAACAGAACAATGAGTCTTTGTTTACTTAATTTCCACCAAAGTTCTTCTCAAATAGCAAATGTTTTGTTTGCAGCAAATTATAAAATAAACCTGTGTCGTCAAGATTAATATCCTTTGCCTCATCTTTTTCAAAAAAACACCATACAGAACATAACCAGTCTCTAGCCATTTCTTTGTTGACTAATCTAGACTCACTGCAAACATTTCACGAAACCAAGTTATTCCTGTTTTTAAGTCTTTGGAGCCAGCCACTACTGCATTTGAAGGCACTAATTCCATGTTGCTGAGCTAGATAACCTTTTCTTGCAAAATCGGAGCCGATATTGGCAAATTAGATGCATGCATTTGTTGGTACCAATAAAAAAGTTTTGTTTCAAGCTTCTTGCATTTTGCACCATGAATTTGTTTCCTGTTTTTAATTTCTGCTCCAGTGTCACGCACTTTATTATTATTATCAGCCATATGGTGCAAGGAAGCCTGAGGCTTATGTTGCACCAGCCGAGAGAGAGAGAGAGAGAGAGAGAGAGAGAGAGAGAGAGAGAGAGAGAGAGAGAGAGAGAGTGTCAGAGGTAGAAAGGAATCACCAAGAAAGAGAAGAATGATGATATCCAGCTGAGGACCCTGGATATCATCATTCTTCTCTTTCTTGGTGACTCCTTTCTACCTCTCTCTCTCTCTCTCTCTCTCTCTCTCTCTCTCTCTCTCAGGGTAACTTGGAAATTTTTTTTTTGGCTGGTGCAGCATAAGCCTCAGGCTTCCTTGCACCATGTGACTGATAATAATAATAATAATAATAATAATAATAATAAAGTGCATGACACTGGAGCAGCAATTAAAAACAGCAAACAAATTCATGGTGCAAAACACGAGGAACTTGAAACAAAACTTTTTGACTGGTACCAACAAATGCATGCATCTAATTTGCCAATATCAGGTCTGATTTTGCAAGAAAAGGCAAATTATCTAGCTCAGCAACATGGAATTAGCAACTTCAAATGCAGCAGTAACTGGCTCCAAAGACTTAAAAACAGAAATAACTTGGTTTTGTGAAATGTTTGTGGTGAGTCTGGATTAGTCAACAAAGAAATGGCTACAGACTAATTGTGTTCTGTACAGTGTTTTTTTGAAAAGATGAGGCAAAGGATATTTTTAGTCTTTATTTATTTTATAATTTTCTGCAAACAAAACATTTGCTGTTTGAGAAGAATCTTGGTGGAAAATTAAGTAAACAAAAGTCATTGCTCTGTTATACTGCAATTCAGATGGCAGTACAAAACTATGCCCACTTGTGATTGGTAAGTTTCTTCAAGTTTTTTTTTTTTGGTTTTTCAGTATTGTAGATAAAGTAGGTAAAGGAATGTTGTATTCCTTTGTAATGTCTGTTTTACTTCCATCTTATTAGCCTTTTGTATAATTTTCAGTTTAATTTCCAGGCTTAATTCTGTCCATTTACATTTTGTCATCTAACACTGCTAGATAAGATTTAATATAAACAAATTTTAAATTAATTTAAAGACACAAAAAAGACATCAGCTCAGATAAAATGGCACAAAAAATAGATTACTGTATACTGTAGCAAAAGACTCAACTGGTGTAACTATTGCAACTGATCTTAATCCTGTGGAGAATGAGGGAGTATATGTAAACAACTTAGAAAAACTGTTTTTATTCTTTTCTTAATTTAACAGCTCATCCTTCTGGAAGATATTTTTCAGAGTGGACTTACATTGTAGATACCATAAACTGGTTTTGTTTACACAAAAGTAATTTCTAACAAGTCAGTGCCATCCTTTGGGAAATAGGAAACTGGATGTCCAGAGGCAGTAATAGGGTCAATATTTGGACAGCTGTGCCAAAATTTGTATTATAAATCTTGGCACAGCTTACAAAACATACAAAATAACAATATTTATTTCTCACAGGGTGGAAACTAATTTTGTAATACATATTAATCGATTTTGTAATAAACAAATATATTTACATAGAAAAGCCTATCCTTCCGCACGGATTGGTATGTGATTCAAATAAATGAGTACTTTGAATAAAACAAGTTTGTATTAATGAGATTTTACTGAAGCTTGTTGTCCCACATCTACAAGTTGTTCACAAGGGTCATCACTAACAGATTAGAAAGAATACTTGATGAGAATTAACCAAAAGAGCAAGCTCGCTTTAGGACAGAATTCTCAACTACAGATCACCTTCACGTAATATCACAGCTAATGGAGAAAGCAAATGAATATAAAACACCATTATGCCTGGCATTTGTGGATTATGAAAAGGCCTTTGACTCCATAGAGCATAAGGTAATGTTTCAGGTACTGGAAAGACAATGCGTAGACACCCCATACATTATGATTTTGAAGAAAATATATGAGAATGCTACCTCCTTTATTAGACTAGACAAAGACAGTAGCAAATTTAAAATTGAGAAAGGAGTCTGAGGCACGATACCTCCGAAGTTATTTACTGCTGCCCTTGAGGAAGCTTTCAGAAGATAGGACTGGTGACAGAAAGGAGTCAATGTGAATGAAGAGTACCTAAACCATTTTTTTTTTTATGTGAACCCCAAACATGAGAGGTGTTAGAACCTATAGTACTTAGTACCATGCTTGGGTTGGAAGTTGAGAAGATGAAAGAAGATATTTGCTGACATTGGACTTGAACTTCTGTAGATTGTAATTTTCAGGAAATACGTATGAAGGAAGGTTGTTCCAGAAAACGGCATTTGAATGAATAAATGAGGAAGATGAAAAGTTGGTTCTGTGGGTTTGAAGTTGGACAGTAAATGGATGTTGGTTGGTGGCGGCACGTGTTCGGACTGTTTTGAAAGAGAGAGCGGGAATTATAGAAGCCAATTCAGAAGAACAGTACCCATGGAAGTATCTGTAGAAGAGGCATGTAGCAGAAACAGTACGTCTATGAGAAAGCGAGTGGAGAGACTGTTAGAGATGAATCATTAATTAACCTAACTGCCCTCTTCTGAATGGAATCAAGAAGCCTGAGAGAGAGAGGTTTTGGGGGCACACCCCAGATGTGGGAACATTATTCCACGGCAGGGCGGATTTGCGATTTATACAGAGTGAGCAGCTGTTTGGAAGAAAAGTAATGCCGAGAGCGAAAGAGAAAACCAAGTTTTTTAGATGCAGAGGAAGCAATATTTGTAATGTGCTTGTGCCAAGAGAGATTAGAAGTCAGGGTAATCCCCAAAAGAGATATATCATTTTGCCTAGAAATCAGAGTTTCACTAAAGATAAGCATAGGAGCAGAAGAATCCTTTTTGCGAGATATAAGACAAGACTGAGTTTTAGAAGGGTTGAAATCAACTAAGTTGTCTTTGCCCCACTGGAGAATTACCTGAAGATCGGCATTTAAGGAATTGGTAGCAGATTTTCGAGAAGTTGAAGCTGATTGGGCAGGACAAGGTTTCTCAAAATGGAAAGTGGAATGCAATGTGCTATCATCGGCAAAACTATGGATAGGATTTCCAGTCAATGGAAGAAGGTCATTAATATACAAGAGGAAAAGAGTGGGGGAAAGAACTGAACCTTGGGGGACACCGGCATTAGTGGAGAAGTTAGAAGACAGAGAGCCATCTACCATCACCCTCAGTGAGCGATCAGAGAGAAAACTGGATAACCAATTACTAAAAACAGTTGGCAAACCATAAGATGGAAGCTTGTTAAGAAGACCTTTATACCAAACACGATTGAAAGCCTTTGAGATGTCAAGAGTAACTACTTGTGTTTCACCGAACCTTTCCATTGAATTAGTCCATAAATGGGTAACATAAGCCAGAATATTTCCAGTGGATCGACACTGACGGAATCCATACTGGTGATCGTTGATCAGACGGAAGGTTTCTAGGTAGTTTAAGAGTTGATGGTTAATTGATTTCTCCATTACTTTAGAAAGAGTAGAAGTAATTGCAATGGGATGATAATTGGATGGGAGGGATTTGTCACCCTTTTTAGGAACTGGTTGGATATGAGCAAATTTCCAAGCAGAAGGAAAAACACCTTTGGAATAAGAAAGGGAAAAAAGGCGGCAAAGAATAGGAGTAAGTTCGGGAGCACAGGTTTTGAGAACAAGTGGAGAAATACCATCAGGACCTGGAGCTTTCTTAGCATCAAGATTCATCAAAATCCTTCTGATATTCTTTTGATGGAAGACCACAGGAGGCATTGATTGGAGTGTGTTGGGAGTGGTGGGAGGTGTTTTATCAAGATCATTAATGTATGAGCTGGAAGAAAAATGGGATGCTAGCAGGTCAGCTTTATCCTTGGCTGAAGTGACAACAGAACCATCTGATTTGGACAGAGATGCGAGCAGAGATGGGCAAAAGTTGTGGCCGATAGCTTAGACTAGAGACCAGAATGCTCGGCTACCATTAGGGCAAGAAGCAAGTTTTCTACTCTTAGCCTGTTCAAACTCTAGTTTGGACTGATTAATAACTGCTTTACAATTGTTGCGAGCTTTGGTGCAGGCAGAAAATGAAACTGAAGAATTAGAAACAAGCCTTGAAACAGTAATTCGAACAAGGAAAAGAAGAAAAGAAGTCTTGCAGGTCATCCTATTTTGCATTCTTGTAATGCCAAACAACCCGAGGTTGGGAATAGCCATGAGATAAAGGCTCCATTGTAGAAGAGACAATCACCAATTTGTGATCTGAAATGCCTAAAGGACCACTCCGACACTTCGATAGTGCACTTAAAAGTGTTGTTTGTGAGAAAAAGATCAGGCGTATTGACTGTATGATTAGGATTGTCCGGTATTCTTGTAGGTAAATGAACAATCTGTGCTAGGTCATTAGTAATTGCAAAAGGCTCAGCATCTCGACCTGCTGGGTCGGTGTGACTAGAAAACGGAAGCCAGCTGGAGTTGTGAACATTAAAATCACCAAGGAAAATTACCTCACTGTTAGGAAAGTTGGACTGGAGAAAGTCAAGTTGCAAAGAGAGGAAGTCAAAGAGCTCCAAGTGATTAGTGGAGTTGGGAGAATGGTAGAAACAACAGATGAATTTGACACAATGAGGTAGAGAGATTTTAAGCCAGAGAAGATCAAAGAGAGGAGATTCCAAATTGCCAAGTCTCTGACAGGGAATATCAAAACGGACATATGCACAAGTACCACATTTGAGGCGAAAGGAATCATACAGCGAATAATTTGGGCATCTGAGATGAGCAGTAGTTGAATCAACCGATAACTGTGATTCTGTCAGAAAAAGTACATGGGTTTGGCAGACTGCAAGCGGAAATGGACATCATTGAGATTAGAATTGAGACCACGTATATTTGTGAAATGAATTAGGAAGTGTTTTTTTTTTTTTTTTTTTTTTTTTTACAACTTGCAGATGATATTGTGATCATAAGCCACAATCCCGAGGAATTAGAGGAAACCTTAATCAGTTATGCAGAGTTGGTAAGGATTTCTGACTAAAGATGAATGTAATGATGAACAAGCATGCCACAGAAAGGGATATAATCTTTGAAGTAGTAAATATTGAAAATGTGGATTCATATACTTATCTTGGTCAAGTCATTAGCTTTAACAATGTTAAATGGCTGGAAGTCAAGAGAATAATAAATTTTGGATGGATAGCACTCAGGAAATATAGTCACATACTGAGGAGCAATATCCCAATTTGTCTGAAACGTAAAGTAATGAACCAGTGCATATGCCCCACCATGACTTATGGAAGTGAAACTTGGGCACTCACAAAAAAATGGAGGAGAAGCTGAAAACTACACACTGAACAAAGGAATGAATTATATTAGGAATGAGACTGTTGGATAAGAAGAGAAACATGAATTAGGCAGAAATCACGAGAAAAGGACATTCTTATCAAAACTAAAGAACTGAAATGGACTTGGGCAGGACACTTAGCTCGAAGGCATGATGACAGATGGACTAAGAAAATAACAGAATAGTACCCAAGAGGAGCTAAAAGAAAACCTCGTGAAAGAGGTTTTCTTTTAGAGGAGGGTTTTCTTTTAGCTCCTCTAAAAGGCTCCTTTTAGAGGAGCTAAAAGAAAACAGATGAAATTTAAGAGTTTGTGGGTATAAATGGATGGCCATTGCACAAAACAAAATGAACTGGAAAGTTGTTGGAGATGCCTTCATCCTGCAGTGGATTGAAAATCGCTGATGTTAAGTGGTTTGTTTGTTGTTGTTTTTTTGTTTGGTAGTTGTTGGCGCATCGGCTTCTGTGGCCATAGTGCACCTCCCAAGGTTTTTGCAGTACTTTGATCCAAGCCCGAGGCGGGAATCGAACCCGCGACCTTTGGGTTGCCAGGCAGGCACTTTACCCACCTGGCTAGCCCGGTCGGCTGATGTTAAGTGGAGCAGGGTAATGATTTGCATCCAGGATGTACCAGAGATGATCTGGAGTATATTCATTTTCTTAGTGCAAGTAGTTTGTAGATGCTTTATGTGCTCTTGGAAATTTGGTTTCTTATCAAAAATTAGCTCTAGCAGGCGAAATGCTGTTCATGATTAGAAGAGGATGATTGGCCAAGTATAACTCGGGATCTGGACATATTTTGTGTTTGTTTCAGAAATGTGTGGTTGTAGCTTTGTGGTTTGATAGTCTATATCCATTCTTTGCCATCGATTGTTCAATATTATTTATTGATATTTGTATATGCCTCTCTGTATAGTTCATATTTTGGAAATTACAGGATATGTTATGAATGTCAGCATAGAGATATGATACCATGATATTTGGGATGCTGTTTGTGATATGGTTTATTTGTATTGCAAATGAAGTGGATGCTAGGGGTAGATCTTGTCTTACTAATCTGATTAGATACTATGAGTTACAAATGGACTAGATACAAAAAATAATTTTGACATCATATGTTTAGATTTTGAGTAAAGCATTTGACACTGTTCCACATGAAAGACTGCTGCACAAATGGAAACATGGTGGTGCTAATGGTAAGGTATAGTTGAGTATCAGAGACAGAGAATGGTTATTAATGGATCCTCCTCTTGGAGTAATGTTATTAACAAAGTCCCTCAGAGTTCAGGGTTGGGGACTTAATGTTTTCAGTATTTCTTAACAATATTGATGAAAGCATATCGGCTTCAAGTCTAAGTTTGTAGATAGTACAAAGGTTGCAGAATGACAAGAATCAAAGCATACTACTGAAATAAATCCTAGAGAAATTAAGCAGATGAACTGAAAAGCAGCAATTGTGGCTTAACTTTGAAAAATGCAAGGTACTTCATATGAGGTAACAGGAACCTCCAAATAACATAACGATTGGGTGGTACCACACTCAAGTTGGTGGAGAACAAAAAAAGACCTAAGAGTAATTGCACAATCTGACATGAATTTCTCTGAGCAATGATGACTGGCTGCTAGTTTAGCTGATGTGGTTCTGCCAATGATATATACTGGAATTTTTTACCTGCAAGGACAAGGTGATTATCTCATTGTTTAAGGTAATGCTTATGCTGCATTTTGAGTGCTGTATGCAGATCCAGAAGCCTCATTTTAAGAAGGATGTGGTTCTTTTAGAATGGGTGAGAAAAAAGTAACACAAGATAAGATTACTTTTACCAAGAAGACTTCAGTCTCCAAATTGCAGCAATTGAAAACTAAGCACCTGCAAGGAGACCTGATTGATGCGTTTAAGGCTTATGGATTGACTAAACTAAATGTTGATGGAACCTTAATTTTTCTTAGACAACACACCTTAGACTCCCAACATAGCTTCTCATGGGGAACCAATCAAAAACTTTATTAAAATCTAGATATATAATATTGATATACTGTTTCAAGTATCAAAATGTTTTATGACTTCATCGTAGTAGGGAGGAAGATATTCCTTTCATTAACCCATGCAGTGATCCCTTTAGGATTTTATTGTTTTCAGGATTTTTCTATATTGTATTGAAATATTCCTGAATTGTTTCTGAATGTGTTGAAATATCTCTTCCCTTGCAATCTTGTAGTATTGTAGAACTGCTCAAAAACAACTGTAATAGCCTGAAGATATCATGTAGACCTCTCTTTGTGGCCTCTTATCATTGGGGCTAACCAAGAAAAAACACCAGAGAACAAGTAACTGCAAACAGTGTATTGTTATCTCTGTGCACAGTCCTAACAAAACTATCCTTTATAAAAACTATCCTAGCTGAAAGTCTACTATTGCTGCACTTATGAAACTGTTATTAAATGCCAGCTCTAAAAGAGAAGAACCAATGTAAATCTTGGCTGGATTTTTCTTGCAAAACCACAGAAGTTGGTAAAGGCACGAGCTTACAAATACATATCCAACATCCTTCAATGAAAGATGGATACTATAGTGGAGGTTATATGTCTTAATATATATACAAATATGTATCCTCTGCTTTTTTTTCAAGCAAATAGTGCAGCGGTTCTCAACCAGGGGGAGATTTTAGGGTTTCAGGGGAGGAATTGGGACCACAGATCGACAGACTAAAACTGTTGGAATATTGATCTTTCTACAGATTGTACGTAATCTACAGGACATCACACTTTATTGGAAAAAGATAAATATTTCACTTTTTTTATCTGTGGAAATAATCCATTTATAGTTATATTTGACTTTTTCTTTTTTTTTTTATGCACAGATTTTGGAGCCTTTTGATTCAGACAATCTTGGAAAGGGGGAGAATGACATTCTGACATATGGTGAAAAGGGTGCATGGGCAAAAAAGGTTGAGAACCACTGAAATAGTGTATATCCTCACCTTCTGATTGATTACTATTAGTGTGGTTTTTTTCACTTTTGCATTCCGTATACCCTCTCCTTTTTTTATAACTGCACTACTATTGCACAGTAGAAATTATAATTTCACTGCAGAATTCATTTGTTGAATTGATATGCACTTATTTTTGTCTGTAAATATTTGTATAAGCATACCAACATTGATGTATTATACCTACTGTAATCTGATATTGCAGTATCCCACTAATTTTTTAAGTAAACTGCATATAAACACTTCTGATTTATGAACCATCACAATTATAATAATGAAATTTCTCTCATATAAAAAAAAGTGGTAGTATAAATAGTTTTGCATTTTTAGATTAGGACATTTCTTTGGTTTAATTATTTTTACTATCTGAATAAGTTTTGATTTCTTCTCTTTTGAAATAATAATAATGGTCTAATAATAAATAATAAAATAATGATTCGAGTATTAAGCTTAACACTTCGTTTCAGGTCTTTGCGAATTGGTATCACTATATCTCTCGATTACTGGTGGCATCTTTATGGGCTGAGTGAGGTAGATTTTTCTTTATATTTTCCTAATAAAAAATATATTTATTGTAATTGCATTTATTGTACCATAAAAACTCACTAATTTAGGCTTCCC
The DNA here is from genome assembly GCF_048544385.1 of Mastigoproctus giganteus. Taxonomy (NCBI): domain Eukaryota; kingdom Metazoa; phylum Arthropoda; class Arachnida; order Uropygi; family Thelyphonidae; genus Mastigoproctus; species Mastigoproctus giganteus. Next base: position 173,623,322 of record NC_143583.1, read on the forward strand.
TATAATTTCAGACCTACTATAATTTCGATGCCTTCTTTTTTGTGTGTATTTTATATATGCAGAACGGAGATTTTCCTAAATGAGAAATTAGAATTTAATGATAAAATTTCAACCCCCCCCCCCAGAATGATTTTACAGTCACTCTGTAAGAAGTAAAATCATTTAAAAGCAAAAATAAAATGCAAAGTGAAAAATTAAATATTAAACAACATTAGCAAAGTCTAGTGCCTTTTCATACATCCTGAGATCAGAGAATCATACTCAGCTGTAAATTTTTCAATGGAAAAAGTTGAAAAGTTTTATGATTCTGATATTGAGCAAGACACTAATAGAAAATATATAATGCCTGGTATTAAAAAACAATAATAATTAATAATAATACAATCTATTATCCTTAATCAAAAGCCATCTTGATTATATGTTTGTTCAAGATATCACCCACAAATTTTTCATCTACAGAGTTAATCTTATATCATTTGAAAAGTCTCACCCAGGAATTGAGTTTATGTATTTACCAGAATTTATTGAGTTAATTTTTAAATTAAGTAACTTTGCTCAAATGGTAAAGTAACATTATGAATCAGGATATTATAAACATCACGATAACAGTTAATAAAGAGTTTCAGTGTGTTTTTGCGCTTCCGTAGCCAGGTGGGCAGGAGCAGCAGTGCGTAGCACATGCTTCCTGATTAGACCGGGGTTCGAGCCCGTGACCACCAAATACGGAGGATACGGAAAGGTCAGGGAATGACCACCGCATATCCCCAGCCCGGATAAAGGGTAAGGGTTGGCGTCAGGAAGGGCATCCGGCTGTAAAAAGATTTCATGCCAAAACAGTAAAAACGCTGACCTCATATATAATGGGAAAAAGGCAAGGACAAAAAAAAAAAAAGTGTGTTTTTATTACTTCAAGTACATATGATCAAATATAGAGAGGCAGATTTTTCTCTGTTTTTTTTTATTTTTTTTTTAATAACTATTCCTTGATTCTTTTGACATAAAAATTGAACAAAGTGATATAAATGAGAGATTAAAAAAAAAAAGCATATTAATTACTAGGAAGGAAATTTACTGATTAAATAAATTAACCACTAAACTTTAAACAGAAATTTCTACGGTCTTTACACCACATGGCAATCTACTTGGACATGCCTATTTAGCAATCCACTTGGACGTGCCTGTCACAGAATCTAGCATAGCTCCAGATAAAGTAAAATTATTACTTTGCATACATCAAATGTATATTCATAGTTCTTACTCTTAAAATTTATAATGCATATTCTCAAATACCCTTGAATACAGTCAACTTTTGAAAAACATGTATTACCAAATTAAATCAAACCTGGCTGCATAGGGTTAGAGTAACTTGTATGATACAGTACAATAAATGTCTGGAATAAAATCAAACAAATTAGTAGTAAATACTCATCTACAACTTCTGATTCTTTTTTCTGAAAGGGAAGGAAATTTTTGAGCCCCTTGAATTGCTAATGCATTAGGCATTTCATTTGAAACATTTTCAGCCATTACCATGCCTTTCAGTTGATTAAAACATGGTCACTATAGTACAAACAGAACTTCAGTACTGCTTACCTACTTTCATATAATCTACCACTAACCATTGAATTGAATTTTGGAATGTGCTTGTATAGGTGAAAAATATTGCTTGAGGCCCTGTTGGAATTGATTATACAAAAAATATATAGATCAACAAATAACTTTCTTCTCACATCTTCAGTTAACTTTATTAGTGTTTTCAGAGATTGTAGTAGTAGTAGTGGCATGTGATGCAAGAAAGCAAGTGTCTGAGCTTATGCAACATCAGCCAAAAAAAAAAAAAAAAATCACACCATTCCTTCCAAATGCCTGTCCAGGTCCTCCTTAAATTTATTTAACCTATCAACTTCCACAATGACAGATGGAAGTTTGTTCCAGCAATTAACCACCCGCTAGCTAAAGGCAAATTTCCGCACATCTATTCTACATCTGTCTTTTCTTAATTTGAATTTATGCCCCCTTAGGTTCGTAATCTGAACAAGTGGAAGGATCCCATCAGAATTCAGCATGCTCAACCCATTCAAGGCCTTATACACCTCAATCAGATCACCGCGCAGGTGCCTAGTCTCCAGCCACTGCAATTTGCAGAACTTAAGCCTCTCTTGGTAAGAGGATCCCTTCATTCCCCTCACCAATCTTGTTGCCCTTCTCTGTACACGCTCAAGTAAATCTACATCCTTTGCCTGACCATTGCCTTATACAGAGGGACAATCACCTCCTTCTCCCTGCTAGCAAAATTCCTGTATATCATTGACAAAACACCACGACCTGCTCTTGCAGTCTGTCTGCATTGCTCAGAAAACTTCATATCTGACTGCACAATTACTCCCAGGTCTTTTTCATTTTCTACCACCTTAAGTGTAGTACCACACAGTTGGTATGTTTCTTTGGGGTTACTTCTACCCATATGCAGTACAAGGTTAAACTTCAGTTGCCACTTCTTAGCCCATCTGCCTAAATTTTCTAGATCCTGTTGCAGTAGCACACTGCCATTACTGTCATTAACAACCCTGCCAACCTTTGTATCATCTACAAACTTCAACACTAAGCCTGGTATACCTTCATCAATATCATTGATAAATATAGAAAACAACAGTGGACCCAACAACGAACCCTGTGGGACTCCACTAATAACATTAGTCCACGACGAGCAGTGCCCATTGATTACCACCCTCTGTCTTCTCCCACTCAACCATCCTTTTATCCATTGTAGCAACTTACCATTCTGCTCCAATTTGTACAATAGTCTTCCATGCGCAACAGTGTCAAAAGCTTTCCTGAAATCCAAATACAGTAAACCCCCCGCTATTCACGGGGGTTACGTTCCTGAGAAATGCCGCGAATACCGAAAACACGAATATTGAGTTATGGCTTCCATAGTAATAAAGGGGTTCTGGCTTGGGTAAAGAAAGCCTGCACGAGAACGACGACAAACGTCGGATAACTTACGCGGTAAATTAGTTTGCCGATACGGCACTCTAGCGCTGCTCACTCGGTAAACAGACGGTAGGTGTTATCGGACTGGAGCAAAGTCGAGAACGATATACTGATTGACAGGTAGGCGTGGCAAACAATGAAATGATTGGTGGTGGGCGCGACAGACGACAAGCTACTGTGTAGTCACGTGTGTATCCGCATGAGTGTCTTTAAAAATAAAAGTACATTAATAAAAAAATTAATATTTTATTAATAAACAATTTATGTGCTAGTCCACTCATGATTCTAAAGAAAAAAGGTTAGGTTACCCCCTCCATTTCGGGAGAGGTTCAAGCTCCCATGGGATTCAAGTCGAGGTAACCTGATCTTTTTTCACCGTTACAGTAAATGTTAGGGCATGTACGATTAGGACAAGTTACCATTAGTGCTGCTACAGTGATACTAAACCGATGTTATCGTGTGTTGTGTTCGCGCACCAATCAGCACGTCGTTTGCCACGCCTACCTGTCAATCAGTATATCGTTCTCGACTTTGCTCCAGACCGTTAACACCTACCGTCTGTTTACCGAGTGAGCAGCGCTAGAGTGCCGTATCGGCAAACTAATTTTCCGCGTAAGTTATCCGACCTTTCTCGTCGTTCTCGTGCAGGCTTTCTTTACCTTCGCCGGGGTTCCATTCCAAAGTATGAAATATATAAGAAAAACTAGTCTAAAATTTTGTCTATGTATGTATTATATGTACCTTCATAATATGACTATGTACATAGTACATAGTGAAATGCAAGCATAAGGCATCAAAATGAAAATAAGAAACAATTTAATATTAAATGTAATATTTATTAGAAATTTCAAACAAATCTTTCAAACCAGCGCCTTTGCTAGCTAAAAAACTTATCCTGCCAGTGTTATCACCAGTTTCGCTAAAGTGTTGATAAAGGAGTTTTGCCTTTTCACTAATGATGAATGAACTTAAGGGAATTTTATTTTGAGTTCGGTCTTCTATCTACAGATTTAAAGCCTTTTCCATTTTTTCTAATTTAACATTGAGTTACCGAGCAAATTTTTGAAGCAATTAGCGCATTTTCACGGACACTACGACGGATTTTTCCTTCCGATTTCTTGATTGATCATACCGTTGACTCATTGATTTTATGTTTTGCCACTGAGGAGACACTTTCATCATTAGAAATTTTGTCTAATAACTAAATTTTATTCGCTAATGTCATCACCTTCTTTGATATTTTCACATTTCACTTGTTATTCGTAGCCATATTTTTGTAGGGGTTAGAAAGAATTTGTCCACAATAAAGTCACTTTTATCAGTTAACACACTCGAAAAAGTCTGTTTTACACTGCAAAATGGTAGAATTATCACTTTTATAAGCGTATCCATTTATAAATTGATAAATTTATTCAATTTATAAGCATATAAATTAAAAGCAAACGACAAAATCTTCCACGACAAGCGCATAACACATACTGAACAAGGATTAGCGAGAAACATCCACATTCGCGATTTTGTCACCCCTCTCCCAATGAGCGCTGTTTTGACAGGGAAAGATAATTTTAGCCACGCCCATGTTTTTTTATGGCAGAAATTGATCACGGCGCTTTAAAATTCACTTTGTTTTAGGTTCCATTTTATATTAAATCAGCAACCGCCAATACGCAAAACCGCGAATACAGATACTACGAATAGTGGTGGTTTACTGTATATGATATCAAAATTATTTTTTGCATCTAGTTCCTTTGTAACCACATCATAATATCCTATCAGATTTGTAAGACAAGACTTTCCCTTAACAAACCCATGCTGTGTCTGAATTATTGCTGCAGTCTTGTCTAGATGATCCTGCATTGCATCTTTAACCAGTGACTCCATTATTTTACCTGGAACAGAAGTTAAACTAACTGGTCTGTAATTACTCGTGTCACCATTCGATCCCCCTTTGTGAATTGGGGATACATTTGCACATCTTCAGTCCGTGGGGACCTCCCCTGAGTCCAAGAATGCTCTCATAATTATGGCTAAGGGTTTCCTTAGTTGCTTTGCTGCCGTCTTTAATATAACTGGATAGATCCCATCCACCCCAGGTGCCTTTCTTATGTTTAACTTCAACAATTTCTCCTCCACTCTGCTCTCAGTTACTACAAAATAATTAAGCACCCTGTTAAAATTTGATAACCTTGTGGCATTTTCAAACCTTAATAACTCCTCATGTGTGAATGTAGATGGAAAATACTCGTTCAGTTTGTTTGCTATCTGAGCAGGATCATCAACAGTCGAACCATCGATATCAATATTGATATCCCCGGAATGATGGTTCGATATCAATATTGATATCGAACCATCATTCTTCTGAAATTGATCAATAAATTATTATCTTATCTGAACCCTTGTATCTTGTAAAAAAAAAAGATACAAGATTATAATCAGTGAATGCCTTAGTTGCTGATGCACTAACAAATCCAACAACAGCAACAAGCTTCACTTCTCCTATCATGTTTATTCTTTCCATATTCAAATTCTACATCTCAAATGCACTATGTTTTTGGCCCCACAGCTTGTACACGGTGAAGAAACCACCCATGATGATGCTGCTGCTGCTGCTGCTGCTACTGGCCCACCAGATTGGTATCACTGGGATCCAACATCCGTAGCCTATGTTCCAGGCTAACACCATGGGAATCCAGCATGTTTGCTGTGTGCTGCAACCCATTCAAAACCCCCCTTTCTGAATTCTGCAACCCAGTATTCAGAAAGGGGGATTGTGGTGGTTGAAGGGCCTAGCTTCAATATACCACTTTTGACCCCTACTTCGACAGAACAGATGGCCCTGGGATGAACCCAGGTTCATTCTGCTAGTGGATTTGCCTGCAGGAGTTATGTTGTGTTGAAGCCATGTCTCTACCCCTTTGTCTAAGGGACAGGATTCAGGCTGGTGGATGTGCAGGTATGGTGTCCCATTCCGAAGTATATTTATTGCTTGTCGTAGTGGGCATCCCTTTAGGTGTCATGGTGGGGGGGGAGAGACACCTGGGAATTGAAACAAAATAAATAACACAAATCCTGATAAACTAAATTCTTCTTCCAGGACCCTAGCACAGTACCTACTAGAAAACAATGGCTTCAATAGTAATACTACACCACAGCAAAAAGACCCAGAACAGAAGAAATACTAGGCCAATATCACACTTCTTGGTAATTCATTCCACCAGAAAATCTCCATAGGGAAGATATCAACCTTGTTTATTCAGAATGGTTTAGAAGGGTTGGCAGGCCCACTGAAATCAGTTAAATGGGTATCTTCTTGTCCAGGGGCACGCCAAGAGTGTTTGCCGCCAGGGTGTGAGAAATAATTTGCTGCCCTTTAGGCCTTTTACATCAACTGTTTTCTCGTCAGTCACTGAAAAGTTAATGAAGACGAGTTCAATTCATATGTACACATGTCTTATTTTGAAGACTACGTGCACAAGGCATGTGTTATGGGTTGAAATTAATTATATAATATTGGTGTAAATACACCATAGTTTACCCATAGGTTTAACTATATGTAGTAGTGTAAAGGCATCATTTGATTTTATCTCATATTGTGACTACTTTCACAACAAGATACCAGATATTGCATTACTTCGAATAAACAATGCTTTTCTAATAGAGGAGACTACTGTTATTTATTTCTCAGTGGACACCACCACCCAGGCACCAAAAACCAATATCATCATTAAAACCCATAGTTTTATTATGAAATAGTTTGCAACAAAGGCAGGATACAGAATTTTTTGACTTTGAATATAATAACCAGCTTCTAAGAATTTTTTCCCCATTACTTAATTGTTTATAATAATATTCTGTAGAACATGACCGACCTATTCTTATCCTCTAAAGGAAAGTTATAATATCGAACTTGTTCTAGATCAAGTTCTACTAAAAACATTCTAATACTGTTCATTAACAATTTTGGCCATAACCCTGGATCATGCATATCATTTTCGAAACATTTACTGGTCAAATCTGGAGTATCACCAGTAGAGGTTCCTGTTGTACATTCAACTTTTGATGAAATTTCTTCAATAGGCAGTTGATTTTCCAAAAAGGAACCTTCTATGGAATTTGGAATGATGTTTTGTTCCTTGCTGATTTTTTCATCATAGAAAGTATCTAACTGTGATTGCGATGATTCTCCAAGTTTTTTGACTTTTTGCAGTGTTGGTTCAAAAAATCGTGAAATTGAAGTAGTAACTTTTTTTATACCTCTTTTTCTAATTTTATTTTTCGGTAGGCTGCACCGGAAAGTTTATTTTTTTCTGTCAGTCATCTAAAAAGAATGATTCAACAAACTGTTAATTAAATAAATAAATAATATTTAGCAAAAAAAAAAAAAAAAAGTAATTATAATTATAAATCGTCAAAAATTATTTAATTTCTATCAAAAATTATTAAAAATTATTTTAATTTTCTGCCCCATTATTAAAGTGACTTAAAATAATAATTAACAATTATTATTTTAAGTCACTTATTAATTAAAAAAAATCTTTTATAATTTTTTGTTGAGATTTGTAATATAAGAATTATATAATTTAATGGCCTTTAGTGTCGGCACCACTAAATATTCAGTGCCTGGGTATGATGTACCCATTGCACATCGTGCCCCTGTTCTTGTCATATTTTAGTACAAACCAAAACAAACTTAAAAGCATTCAAAACAGCTTCTTTAAGCTGCCTTATCAGGAGAATTCCAATTACAGGTGTGTCCCCTCTCATAAGACATTCAGTTAATCTTCTTGCATGATCTCCGACTGGGATCTTCTTGAAATATGAGAGGAAGCCAGGGCCGTGCCGTGCTATGATACAGAGAGGCGGCCGCATCAGGTGGCATAAGCAGCGAAATCAAAATACAGTTTGAACCATTCAATAATTAAAAATCTTTATGCAACGCTTTTCTATATTGGTCTGTGTTATTCCGATATTGATGTATACGATTTATGATTTATTGCACGCCTCTGCCTAAATAAAATAAATTTTCTGTTTATACTCCGGGACGAGCGCTTTCGGTACCCTTTGATTTTGGTTTCTGGTGCAAGTGCATCGTTGGCGAGCGCTTGCTGAAAGACTTTTGATCTGACAGTGCAAAGCTATTATTTTTGTTTGTAATATACTGCGCGGCTGCTCCTAAAAGCCGAGGTGGCAATTATCACAAAAGACAATTGCACGTGTTATGTGTTGATAGTTCTGCTTTGAGCTTACAATTATTGACAATATTTGATTTTAATGTTAGTTTGTCTCGAGAAGTGGCAAGTGGCTGTGCTGTGTTTAAATCAGATATATAATATATCTGTATCAGTATAATATTTTTGCATTTATACTAATTCAGTTTTTGTGTTTAAAAAGTAGATCAGGTAAGAGAATTATTGTTTTTTACAGCAATTGTAGTTACTTATTATCATTGAAAATGATTATGTTATTACAATAGGGACTCGAATTAAAAAGTAGCATTTACATGGACTGGATATATCTCAGGTGCGAAACGTGTGCCTGTGTGTGATAGATAGAAAGTTATTTAGGTAATATTGGGCTACTTTTGCGTTCTGTGTGTGTGTGTGTGTGAGAGAGAGAGAGAGAGAGAGAGTTGCTTAGGAAATATTTGCATTTGCCTACTTTTGCGTTCGTTATTTATTGCTATATTTTTACCAAATTCATATACGTTGAAGTGGAGACAATACAATAACAAGTTAAAGGAAGGCTTATGTCAAAACGGCTGCTAGCTGTCAATTTGACAGATATTCGTTATCTATTTATTATGTTCTGTTACCTACAAATCTTACTAGCTTTGCAACTCATTTTTATCGTTATTTTATCTACCCTATTTTAATAGCATGATAAGCATCATCATATTTAATCATTTTCAATGACCCCCCCCCCTCCCCCGGTTGCATCTTTGTGAAGGACTGTGAATTTTTGTTTAATATTTTTATTACAGTATGGAACAGAAAAGGAAAAAATTGTCTGGAAGTCAATATAAAAAGAAACGCTTAAAGAAAGAAGAACAAGGAAGAAAGCTAAGCTATGTTATGAAGGAATTCTTAGTACAAAAGTTGTTTGTACTAAGAATTCCTTCATAGTTGTTGTTTGTTTAGATGAGCCGTCCACATTCACATCAACAGCGACTGCTTTGGATTTGGCAAATAAAAACTCAGTGCCGCCCCAATCACTTCCAGAAGAAGTTGTTGAAGAGAGCCAAAAAATAACACCATCAGAAGTTCATCAAGAGCCGGGTAGCAGTGGCAGCCAGCAGATATTAAACGAAATTCCTTATCCTGCATTATGGAAATGCAATCTGTTTCAGATGACATGCAGAAAGCTTGTCATCTGAAACTCGTCAAATACTAGTTGAGAGGGGTCCACATCAAATTAAAGAATTCGAGTTTCCTATTAATAAAGGAAGGCGTAGATTTTCGCCCTCGCATTATTTGAAAGTGTTGAGCAATGGTGAAGTCGTTGAGAGAAGTTGGTTGATTTATTCTGTTACAAATGATGCCGTTTTTTTCTTTTGTTGTATGTTATTTGATAATTCGTCTGCTATTAGTGACTGTCCCAAAAAAGGCTATTCTGACTGGGGAAATCTTATAAGAGCCCTCACAATACACGAAAAGTCTGTAAATCACAGAAATGCTTTTAGAGCATGGAAAGAATTGGACATTCGATTAAAGCAGAAAAAAACTATTGACGCTGAATATCAACGAATTATGGATATGGAAATTCAGCATTGGAGAGAAGTTCTAAAAAGAATTATGTCAATAATTAGACTATTGGCCTCACAATGCTTAGCTTTTCGTGGAACAACTGAACATTTGTTTCAGCCTAATAACGGAAACTTCCTAAAGTTGGTAGAATTGCTTTCTGAGTTTGATCCAGTTATGGAAGAACATATCAGGAAAGTTCAACGCGAGTCTGATAAATGGTCTGTGAATTATCTAAGCAATAATATACAAGATGAATTGATAAATTTGATGGGAAATATAATTTTAAGCAAAATTGTCGAAATAACAAAGATCGCTAAATATTTTTCGATAATCGCCGATTGTACCCCAGACGTAAGTCATATTGAACAGCTCTCATTAACAATAAGTTGCCACTTTTAACCCCATTCAAAATAAATATGAAATTGAAGAATTCTTTATTGGTTTTTTTGAAGCTAGTGATTCAACCAGAGAGGGTTTGACAAAACTTATTCTGACACATTTGGAAAAGTTAGGTTTTGAGTTAAAGTGGCTTAGAGGATAAGGCTATGAAAACGGATCTAATATGAAAGGAGTAAGAAAGGGTGTACAAAATAGAATACTTGAAAAATATCCAAGGGTGTTTTATGTGCCCTGCGCATGTCATTCTTTAAACCTAGTTGTGAATGATGCAGCGTCTTCTTCTACTACAGAAACAACTACTTTTTTTTCTATTGTACAAGAACTTTACACTCTTTTTTTCTGGTTCTACAAAGCGTTGGGAAGTGCTAAAAAAAAATATGTTTCACAATTAACTCTAAAACCATTGAGTGCTACTAGGTGGTCAAGCAGAGTAGATGCGGCGCCTCCATACCCAGGTGGGAAGGAGCAGCAGTGTGTAGCACGCGCTTCTTGATTAGACTGGGGTTCGAGCCCGTCACCACCAAATATGGAGGATGCGGAAAGGTCAGGGAATGACCACCGCATATCCCAGAGCAATATAGCCTTAGTTGCTAATGCTCCTAAAAACCAAATAACAAACAACAGAGTAGATGTGTTAAAACCTTTACGATTTCAACTTTGCAAAATCTATGATACATTATTCCAAATAATAGAAGACACCAACAGAGATGCAGAAACTAAAGTTAAAGCAAGAGGGTTAGCAAAAATTATTAAAAATTACAAGTTTATATGCGGTGTAATTCTTTGGCATGATATTTTATTTGAAATAAATTCAGTCTCGAAGCTATTGCAATCTGTAACTATAAATTTGTCAGATTGGGTAAGGATGTTATCAGAAACCATACAAAAAGTGAAAAGTTATAGACAATCTGGATATGATCAGATGAAAATTGCTGCTAATGAGATTGCAGAGAATCTTGAATGCAGTACAGAATTTCCTGCTGAAACTGAAGTTAGAGCCAGAAGGAAAAAGCGTCAATTTGACTATGAAGAAGCTGTTGATGAACCCTTAACAGAGGAGAATAAATTTAAAATAAACTTTTTCAATTATATTCTGGACATTACCCTTAATTTTCTGAATGAACGATTCACGCTTCTGGAAACCCATAGCAAAAATTTTCAGTTTGTATGACATTTTAAAACTCAAGGATATAGATGACAAAACGCTAGAAAATTATTGTACCAGTCTCCAGTCAATACTTTCGGTCGAAAATGAATCAGATGTAAATGCAAATGATCTTCAAAAAGAATTACGTGATGTATCCCGAATGCTACCATATTCTATGAAACCTTTGGATGTTTTAAATTATTTGTGCCAAAATAGGTTAATTACTTTGTATCTGAATACTGTTGTAGCTCTGAGAATTTTATTAACACTCCCTGTCTCTGTAGCTAGTGGGGAAAGAAGTTTTTCCAAATTAAAATTAATAAAACACTACTTAAGAAGTTCAATAAGCCAAACAAAACTTAGAAATCTGTCATTAATTTCTATTGAATCTACATTGGCTGCCACTCTAGACTATACATCCCTAATTAATGAATTTGCTAAAGTTAAAAGTTAGAAGGGTAAAACTGTAGTAGATTGTTGCAGTTGATATCATTATTTTAAAGTAGTTTATATTTTTAAAATAAAAATAGTATTCGTACATTTTGTGCAGTTTTTATTTAAAATCACAATCGAAGGTTATTTTAAAGAAAAAACATTTAAGGGGCGGCATTTCGAAGACTTGCATCATACTGAGAAAATCTACCGCACGGCCCTGGAGGAAGCAATCTTGTTTGAACATAATCCACAAGGAGGGACAGCTGTAAAGAGAATATCTGTTTATATGGATGGGAATCTAGTACCCACTAAAAACCTCATCCTTACTTTCAACTTGCACTATCTCCTAATTCCATAACAGCTGGATGTATATACTGCTCTGTAAAGCAATGTGTACGAAATCCCAAATGCTTCAGGTGTCAAAAATATGGACACTTGCAAATGGTCTTTGGTGCCTTTGCATGCACTCAATGTGCTGCAAAAATCCAAAAAATTGTGAGATGTTCAGCTCCAAAGCTATCAACTGCCAAGGAGAACACCTGAACACCCTGTATACTCATGATTATGCCAGCAGTGAGAAGAAATAAACCTGGAGAGATACAGAGACACAAGACAGAGCTGAACACATACTGTTTGGAGTCAAAGAAAGCAGTTATGCGAATAAATAGCAACAAACCCTCATATGCTGAGAAAGTTGCAGAGAGCATTTCAAAGCATCATTCATCCCAATTACATACAGTTTATTGAACTCACAAACTCTATCCAAAAAATAGCTGCCACTCCATCAGTACCTCCTAGTGCTTCACCACTATCAAAACTAAGTGGTATAAAGAAAAACTGAAAAAACCTGAAGAGCCACTTGCAACACAAAAATTAATGGTTGTTTCAAAAATCAAGGCAGTACCCGATAACTTGATCCTGGAACTCTTCACAGAAGAGGAATAAATAGATACAGGTCAGCATTTTCATTTTCTGAAAATAGTGACGACATGATGGCCCTCCTAAGTAAGCATCCTCCAACTTGCTCTGGCCTACAGGAGACATATTTAAATGAAGACTCTCACTTGCAACACAAGAATAAATGTCTTTCCAAATCATTGTAAAATGTGTAATTTTACAATGGTTTGGAAAGACAGAGCTGGGTAACAGACCTGTCCATGGAGGGGTTGCTGTCCTTGTGGGTAACCATACCCCCCTTTTCAACCTATAACCCTTGTCCCCAACACCTTGTCACGACAGTAGCAGTTTGCCTAACAGAAGGATTCCTCCTAATTGTTTATTTATTTGTTCCTCCTAACTGTTTGCTTTATGTTTCCTGGAGGAACAATACCCCCGAGGCAGACTTTGAGGATCTCATTAAGCAATTCCTCCCCTTTTTCACTTCTAGAGGATTTCAATGGGCATAATACTCTGTGGATTAGCCCCAATGATTATGGAAGGGATTGGACTATTAAGTGTATGCTCGAAAGCAATGACTTGGCCCTTCTAAATATCGTTTCTAACACCTTCCGTGTACCTACCCATACATTTACTACCATTGATTTCTCTCTGTATGTTACCCTTCTTTCCTCCCTGTATGTGGGAGGTTGAAGAAAACCTTTTTAGTAGTAATCACTTCCCCATGATGTCCACCCTTTGCAATGGGACCATGTATCAACCATTGGGAACACCATGGTGGAAGATTGATCAAGCTGGCTGGAATGCCTTTAACCCTTTATGCCCTGACATCACAACAGCAATGAAATCGTAAAATTGCACTTTCAGTCCAATGTTGTGGCCACTACTCCTGTGGCATTTACAGTTACAGAATTTGTTTTCCTGTTATTCTCGTGCAATTATTATACTACTTAATCTATTTATATTTCATATAAACAATCTGAAAACCTATATCAATGTTTATTGATATTTATATTCAACTGTAAACACAGGTGGGCTGTATTTTTGTAGTCATCCTTCAGTCAGATATCAGAGCAACACGAACATTGGCATTTCCAATTATGAGATGTTTTTCCTTTGCACTGACTCAATTACCATGCTACCCTCTATTTATACTTTATATAAACATTCTGAGAAACTAAATTGATGTTTATATTCAATTTCCAATGCTAGCTGGTCAGGTGGAGTTCTTTTTTTGTCCTCTTGAAGTTTGATGTTACAACTGTCATGACTATTAGTGTTTTCATTTATAACATTTGTTTCCCACTGTACTGCCATCCATTTTTCTTCATATAAACAATTTGGAAAACTAAGTCAATATTTATATTTGATTGTTAATGGCAAGCAGCATTGCTTTTTTAGTGTAGAAGTCACAAAGTAACTTGTATTCTTTGTTCGAGGGAAGTATTTAGACCTACTGTCAAAATCTTATAATGAACTGAAAATATTGAAGAAAGAGAAAAGGAAACTTTTGCAAATGAGACAGTTTCCAGCTGTTCCATATGGTGTGACTGGTTTTGGTTTCACTAAGTGAACTAAAGAAGATTTTTGATATTATTATCAACATGGAACTAAATGAAAAAAAAAATTGATATAAAGAAATATTGGTCTGAAGAATGGGCAGACAAAATTCGATTTTTAATGAATATATTTTGGATGTTGAATTTTGATGTTGCATTGAATTTCTGCCCACCCACAAAAGGATGAACGAAAGGAATTGAAAGTAGCTGCTGTAAAAAATATTTTCAATTACCTGGATGGAAAATTTTGGTTTCAATTGTTAGAGCTGCATGGGAAAGACAGTGAAAATAACACTGGACTACAAAAATACATCACTACAGAAAATATTGTCTGTGATGTATTTCTGAAATACATCACAGAAAATATTGTCTAACCAGCAGCAACTGCAGTTCCTCAAAAACATCCAACACATTACCACCTTTTCCAAAACCAGGATGGAATGCAGAATGTGCAGCAGTAATAAAGCCCCAAAACAAGCTATAGGGTGATATCTTGATGGTATTCCACCACAGATAACCTAATATGTTTAAAATGTGCATCACCAAGGCACATTTCATCAGATCTCAGAGTCAGAAGGAATCGGGGATCAGTTTCATATCGTCCATCAGGTAGGCTGTCAAACCCAAAATCATCCAGCTTTCATTTTCCAAAAAGGGTTGTTAATGACAGTAATGGCAGTGCTACTGCAACAGGATCTAGAAAATTTGAGCAGATGGGCTACAAAGTGGCAACTGAAGTTTAACATTGACAAATGCAAAGTACTGTATATGGTAGAAGTAACTCCAGAGGAATGTACCAACTGTGTGGCACTACACTTAGTAGTAGAAAATAAAAAAGACCTGGGAGTGATTGTGCAGTTCAGATTTGAAGTTTTCTGAGCAGTGCAGACAGGCTGCCAGAGCAAGTCATGGAGTATTGTCAATGATATTCAGGAATTTTGCTAGCAGGGAAAAGGATTTTTTCCCTGCTAGCAAACCATTGCTTGACCATTGCCTTTGTATAAGGCAATGGTCAGGCCACGCCTTGAGTACTGCATACAGGTCTGGAGGCCTCATTTTAGGAAAGATGTAGATTTGCTTGAGCATGTACAGAGAAGGGCAACGAGATTGGTGAGGGGAACGGAGGGGTTCTCTTACCAAGAGAGGCTTAAGTTCTGCAAATTGCAGTGGCTGGAGACTAGGCACCTGCATGGCGATCTGACTGAGGTGTATAAGGCCTCGAATGGGTTGAGCACGCTGAATTCTGATGGGATTCTTCCACATGCTCAGATTACAAACCTGAGGGGGCATAAAGCACATCTATGTAGAATAGATGTGCAGAAATTTGCCTTTAGCCAGCAGGTGGTTAATTGCTTGAACAAACTTCCATCTGTCGTTGTGCACGTTGATAGCTTTAATAAATTTAAGGAGGAACTGGACAAACTTTTAGAGGGAATGGTTGTGTGAAATTGGTTTTTTTTTTTTTTTTTTTTTTTTTTTTTTGGCTGACTACATAAGCTCATATGCTTGCTTTCTTTCTTGCATCACATACCTCTATTACTACTACTACTACCCTTCATTGATCCTATAACATAATGAATGTAGAATTGCAGACCTAACTGCAATTACAAATGCTTTAGGGAAGACATTTGCTAAAGTGTCTGCCAAAACATCTAGCAAGGCAGCTTGAGAACTGAAAGTGGTACTTGCTCTCATCCCATGCTTGTATCAGGCCATCCATTATGATATGATGATTAAACATCTTTCATCAGAATCTACAGATCTCTTGCTATGTCTTTATAACAATCAATCCTGAAGAACAGTTTCTGGACTCCTGTCACAAGACCATCATCCTTGCCTTCCCCAAATCAGGATCTAAAAATACCAAACAATTACTGTCTTATTGCTCTGACCATCTGCTTGTGCAAAATCCTAGAAACATTGGTCAATGCTTGCATGAACGTCTTATTATGGGTGATTTTAATTTTCCTCTAATTAATTGGAGCAAATGGGAAGGAAACTCAACATGGGGGGACAAACTTTTTAAATTAACTAGATGATTGTAATTTGTATCAACATGTCAGGGAAAGTACTAGGGAAAAGAATATTCTGGGACTGATCATCACCCACAAACCAGATGACATAGTAGGGCTGACAGTACAGGAACCAGTAGCAGGAAGTGTTCACGGAGTTCTACAGTGGACGATGAAAAGAGAGAGGCTTCAACTACATGGTTTCTATTAACTGGAAAGATATCTCACAGAAAGCAAATACAGGTAGCCCTCGTTTTGCGCTGGTCCGATTTGCACTGATTTGCAATAGCACCGATTACTAACCACAGTGCCATTTTTATTTATTTATTTTTGCAAATTTTTTATAAATTGAAATTTTAAAATTGTCAGACAAAATTTATCAGCATCATACTGTGCTATCCACGATTTAGGACAATCTGAGGCAATTCGCAATTAGCACATCCGTATCAGAGACGAGAAAGATTCCCGCTCTCAAAGTAACTACTCATGGATGCGGTAGTAAAGGACCATGCGGTGAACCGTTCAGTTGGTTGTTGTTTACGCTATTTACACGTGTTGGAAATTTATTACGCTAGCATTTTTTATTAATTGTGCTATTAATAAATTAAATTAATAGTGACATCCATGTGCAGTTTTTGCCAATCGTGTTATGAAGTTTTTAATTTAATAGAATAAAGAAACTCTATGTCTGGTTATTGTTATTGTTATTTTTGGTGCAAGGGCTGCTCAGGAAATATTGCGCCTGCCACGTCTGGTAAAAGAAGTTCATTGAATCCTAGTGCAATATTCGGAGGATGGAATCTCGTGAAAGCTGTCCTAGTATGTGTAGGGCTATGAATATGCCTCCATTGGATGGAGGCATATTCATAGAACTATTACTACAACTATGAAGAATTCTAATAAAATAAAACAATCAATGCAAAGTGGTAGGTAAAATTTTTGGTGACCGAAACCTAACCCTGTGATTTCTGATTGACTCCATTATATAATGGGTTCCATTTGCAGCTGTCCCCCCCAGGAACCTAACCCCAATGTAAATCGAGGGCTGCCTGTATAATTGAATTATGGTATACTTTTAAAACATTAATCACAGAAGCCTTGAATGCTTATATACTATTAAAAAATACTCCATGTGGAGAATTCCAAGTTGGATGAATAAAGAAGTTGCCAGATTACTTGAGCAGAAAAAGATGGCATAGTCTAGTTACAGAGCAATAAAAAGTACTGAAGCCTCTAACAGCTACAAATTTATCTGTAATAATGCAACATACACAAGTACATAGTGGGTGACCACCCAGGTGTGAACCAATGTAAGCAGGGGTCGAGGTGTGGTGCCCACATCACATGGAGGAATGCCGCCCCTCTATGTTACCAGGCAGTACTAGGTGGTAGATGACTCATCAACCGGTGCAATACCACCACTTTGCTTATTGGTGACTTGAAGTGGTGGAACCCATGTTTAGTCTCTGGAGCTAAGTTCTGGTCAATCCTTCCCTTTCTCTTCCATCATGCAGTATGATTCATGACTTTTGAGGTTATGATGAACATTGTGGCGAGATCCAATATTCCTTACATTTTGAGGGCACGGCTCTAAAACGGTGTTCACAGGCCAGCTGTTAGTTAGTACACCGGACCGAACTTATTGGTAACTCTCTAGGAGACTTCCGGATCAGCTAGTGTATAATCTTGCTATCACTACTCTGCCAGACAGTGACTGGAGGGAGTCCGAGTAGTGTGTATGCGGGGAGCATTGTTGAGGCCACGTTATGTCAAGGATCTGGGTATATTCTTACCATGTGTACGCTATATCCAAAAATTTCATTACTTCATACAGCATGTTCCCCCCCCCCCACTTTTTCTTACTATTGAATACAACATGAATTGTCAAACTAATAGAGCAAGCTTATCTGCGAAAAGATCTAAACCTCCCAAGGACTTCCTAATTCATTTCACAAATATACGTGGTCTCAATTCTAATCTTAACGATGTCCATTTCCACTTGCAGTCTGCCAAACCCCATGTACTTTTTTTTGACAGAATCTCAGTTATCAGTTGATTCAACTACTGCTCATCTCAGATGCCCAAATTATTCACTGTATGATTCCTTTCACTTCAAAGGTGGTACTTGTGCATATGTCCATTCTGATATTCCCTGTCAGAGACTTGGTAGTTTGGAATCTACTCTCTTTGATCTTCTCTGGCTTAAAATCTCTCTACCTCATTGTGTAAAATTCATCTGGTGTCTCTACCGTTCTCCCAACTCCACTAATCACTTGGAGCTTTTTGACTTCCTCTCTTTGCAACTTGGCTTTCTCTTGCCCAACTTTCCTAACAATGAGGTAATTTTCCTTGGTGATTTTAATGTTCACAACTCCAGCTGTCATCCATTTTCTAGTCACACCGACCCAACTGGTCGTGATGCTGAGACTTTTGCCATTAATAATGACCTTGCACAGATTGTTCATTTACCTACAAAAATACCAGACAATCCTAATCATACAGCCAACATGCTTGATCTTTTTCTCATAAACAACCCTTCTAAGTACACAGCCGAAGTGAGAGGTCCTTTAGGCACGTTAGATCACAACTTGGTGATTGTCTCTTCTCCAATGGAGACTTTATCCCATGGCTATTCCCAACCTCATGTTGTTTGACATTACAAGAATGCAAAATGGGATGATCTGCGAGATTTCCTATCTTCTTTTCCTTGGTCGGATTACTGTTTCAAAACTTCTGATGTCAACGTTTGCTCAGATCGTGTCACTGAAATTATTCTTGCAGGAATGGAATTTTTTTATCCCACACTCCACTTTAAAATCCCGTCCTTTTTCTAAACCTTAGTTTTCCAATAAATGTGCTAAGGCTGTCCAAGAGAAGAATGTTGCATATCGTAATTGGCTTGTTTCTAATTCTTCAGTGTCATTTTCTGCCTACACCAAAGCTCGCAACAGTTGTAAAGCAGTTATTAATCAGTCCAAACTAGAGTTTGAACAGGCTAAGAGTAGAAAACATGCTTCTTTCCCTAATGGTAGCCGAGCATTCTGGTCTCTTGCCAAAGCTATTGGCCGCAACTTTTGCCCATCTTTGCTCCCACCTCTGTCCAAACCAGATGGTTCTGTTGCCACTTTAGCCAAGGATAAAGCTGACCTGCTAGCATCCCATTTTTCTTCCAGCTCATGTATTAATGATCTTGGTAAAACACCTCCCACCATTCCCAACACGCTCCATTCAATGCCTCCTGTGATCTTCCGTCAAAAGGATGTCAGAAGAATTTTGTCGAATCTTGATGCTAAGAAAGCTCCAGGTCTCGATGGTATTTCTCCACTTGTTCTCAAAACCTGTGCTCCTGAACATACTCCTGTTCTTTGCTGCCTTTTTTCACTTTCTTATTCCAGAGGTGTTTTTCCTTATGGTTGGAAAAACAGTTCCTAAAAAGGGTGACAAATCCACTCCCATTGCAATTACTTCTACTCTTTCTAAAGTAATGGAGAAATCAATTAACCGCCAACTCTTAAACTACCTAGAAACCTTCCGTCTGATCAACGATCGTCAGTATGGATTCCGTCAGTGTCGATCCACTGGTGATGTTCTGGCTTATGTTACCCATTTAATTCAATGGAAAGGTTCGGTGAAACACAAGTAGTTGCTCTTGACATCTCAAAGGCTTTCAGTCGTATTTGGCATAAAGGCCTTCTAAACAAGCTTCCATCTTATGGTTTGCCAACTGTTTTTAGTAATTGGTTATCCAGTTTTCTCTCTGATCGCTCATTGAGGGTGATGGTAGATGGCTCTCTGTCTTCTAACTTCTCCACTAATTCCGGTGTCCCCAAGGTTCAGTTCTTTCCCCCACTCTTTTCCTCTTGTATATTAATGACCTTCTTCCATTGACTGGAAATCCTATCCATAGTTTTGCCGATGATAGTACATTGCATTCCACTTTCCATTTTGAGAAACCTTGCCGTGTTCAATCAGCTTCAACTTCTCAAAAATCTGCTACCAATTCCTTACCGATCTTCAGGTAATTCTCTAGTGGGGCAAAGACAACTTAGTTGATTTCAACCCTTCTAAAACTCAATTCACTGTTCACTGTTCTTCTGAATTGGCTTCTATAATTCCTGCTCTCTCTCTTTCAAAACAGTTTGAACACGTGCCGCCACCAGCCAACATCCATTTACTATCCAACTTCAAACTCACAGAACCAACTTTTCATCTTCCTCGTTTATTCATTCAACTGTCGTTTTCTGGAACAACCTTCCTTCATACAAATTTCCTGAAAATTACAGTCTACAGAAGTTCAAGTCCAATGTCAACAAATATCTTCTTTCGTCTTCTCAACCTCCAACCCAAGCACGGTACTAAGTACTATAGGTTCTGATACCTCTCGTGTTTGGAGTTTACATAAAAAAAAAAAAAAAAAACAGAAAAGGTTAGGCTGGCAAAGGCGGATTATGAGAAAATGCTGGCACAGAGAGCGAAGAGTGAGAATAAGGAATTCTTTGCATATATAAATGTAAAGAAAAGGAAGACAAACTAGATCGGACCTTATGTAATGGATATGGGATAGTATTAGATACCCCAGCTGATGTTGCTGATGAATTCAACATTTACTTTGCATCAATATTTACAGAAGAAAAACCATTTATGTCAATGAGAAATTATGGGAGTGAAGTTGAAAAATATGTAATTAATGATATTGAAATTTCACATGATTATATAATGAAAAAAACTTTCAAGCCTACAGGCGGGTAAGGCTGCTGGGGTTGATGGCATATACCCTATAATTTTAAGGGAGGCTGCAAGTGAGTACATTGAACCATTGAGGCTAATTGTGAGAGCATCACTGGACTCTGGGAAGATTCCGTTGGATTGGAAAAGTGCCAATGTATCTCCCATACATAAGGGTGGTTCTAAGAGTGAAGTGGGAAATTATCGACCTGCTAGTCTGACTTCAGTGGTAGTGAAAATCATGAAGGCAATGATCAAGGGTGGAATTCAGGATCATTTGAATAGAAATGGAACTCTGAAGGATACACAGCATGGTTTTGTAAAGGGAAAATCATGTTTAACAAATCGGGTTAGCTATTTTGAGAGGGTCACTCATGAGCTGGATTTAGGGAATAATTTTGACATTGTTTATTAAGATTTCAGCAAAGCATCTGACTCAGTCCCACATGAGTGGTCATTTTCTAAGCTGGAACAGGTTGGAATCAGGGAAAATCCTTAGATGAACAGTAGAATGGCTTCAGGGCAGGAGGCAGAGTATTGTGATAAATGGTTGTTCTTCAGATTGGGTTAATGTAAGAAGTGGGGTTCCCCAAGGATCAGTATTGGACCACTGTTGTTTTTGATTTTCTTAAATGACATCAATGAAAGGATAGAGAAGAAAATAATACAGTATATATCCAGTAATTAGAATTTTAATCACAAGAATGAAGCTTTCAGGGCAAATGGACCCCTTGTTACAGATTATAATAGAATATGGACATTATAGATAAAATTTCAATAGATATAAGAGCTGTGCATGCTCTGATATATACATGGCTGCGAGGCTATGTATGCATCAGAGCATCATCGACCTTCTCATATCTTATATTCTTCCATTTCAGGGCAAATGGAAGGGGTCCATTCCATTTGCTTCATTCTTCATTCTTTGTGATTAAAATTCTAATTACTAGATATATATACTGTATTATTTTCTTCTTTAAGTCATGGAATCCAGTATCACAGGCCCATTTGCATTTATTTGAAACGATAGAGGGTGTGATGTCTAAATTTGCAGATGATGTAAAGATTGGTAGAGTAGTTAATGATCACTGCCAAACAGAGCTTCTTCAGAGTGACCTAGATAGATTTCAGGGATGGTCAGAAAAGTGGCAGCTATTCTTTAATCCAGCAATGTGCAAGGTTTTACACCTGGGGAACAGTAACCCCAAAATAACTTATATACTTGGTTGAGTTGAACTAAAGTCAGTAGTGGAAGAAAGGGACTTTGGAGTTACGATATGGTCAGACATGAAGTTCTCTGAGCATTGTAGACAGGTTGCAAGGAAGACCCATGGTGTCCTATTGATGATTTATCGAACATTTGCTAGCAGAGTTAAGGATGTCATAATCCCATTATATAAGGCTATTGTTAGACTGCACCTGAAAACAAAGAAGGGATCTAGAGACGAGTAACTCGCCTGGTGATTGGCAAAAGACATCCTTGTGAGGAAAGACTTCGAATATATGAGTTACACAGCTTGGAAACTAGTCACCTTAGAGGCGATTTGATTACGATTTTTAAGTCTCTGAGCGGCAATAGTGAAATGAAGTTGAAGAAAGATGAAATTTTAATGATTATAAATGATTCTAGAACTAGAGGCCATAAATTCAAGTTATGGGAAGAGATGTTTACACAGAGGCAAAATAAAACTTCTCGGATTGCAGGAAGTTTTATTTTGGCCAGTGAGTTATAAATTACTGGAATAAGTTACCTACATGGGTTGGTAGAGGCTCAGTTTGGGGAAGATCAAGGGAGGGAAATTCCTTTTCTCTTATTATTAATTATTATATATTTTATTATTTTTTTTTGTTTTTGGCTGATGCAGCATAAGCCTTAGGCTCTCTTGCACCATATGGCTAATAATAGGACACATTTCCATTTTTATTAAAAACTTCTTCTCAAACTGGTTTTTCCAAGTTGATGCAGGATCTACTTTTCCCCAAGAGGAGTGAGTTCCTCAAGGTCAAACTGGTCATTCCAAGTTCATGCAGGATCCACACTCTCTCTCTCTCTCTCTCCCTCTCTCTTGCCCCCCTATTTTGCCAAGAGGAGGGATCAGTGCTGAGTGTTACACTTTTTAGTATCAAAGTTAATTTTGTTTCTTTTACTGAACACTTCTTCCATTCATAAACAGTGCCCTCTTTGTTGATAACTTTAGCATCTTTTCATACTCATACAGCAGAAGAATCATTGAAAGGTAATTGCAGCACACCATCAACTATCTCTACTCTTCAGCAAAGGCTGATAGATTCAGGTTTCTATCCCAGAAGACCATTTGCATCCACGTTTATCAGAAGAAGATCCTTCATCCTGAACCAAAGACTAATGTGTGGACCAAACATGATACCAGTAGTACCTGAAGCAAAATTTGTGGAACTTTATATTCAGTAAGAAGTTTATATTTCTTCAACACAGCCATCAACTTCAAAATGCACAAAGGGTCTCAACATATTACAGGCTCTATCATCTAAGAAATGGGGTGCAAATCATTGCTACTGGAGCATTCCAAACATCTCCTGTCCAGAGTCTTTATGTTGAAGCAACCAAACCATCCTTGTTTCTTTGACAAAAGCAATTGCCATTACAGTACACCTTTAAATTAAAATCCTTGCCAAATCACCCTATGTGAACACCTGTTTTGAACCACTTTGGGGAACCTTATATAACAGCCATAAGACTACCAACCATTTCTTTGGTATTTGGCACAGAACTACTAACAGAATTGAACATCACAGTAGACAAGGTTGCTGATTCTTTGAGGCAATCACTTCCCCTTTAGCATGTTCAACTGTCATCATGTAACTTTGCTATTAAAAATTGAAGAAAGACCAATATTTCACCTGTCTACCTACAACTTTGCTTCGCACCAAGCTGAATACTCTGACTTCTTGCCAGTGTGATGGCATCCATTGGGTCTGCTGCCAGCTTCCCAGATATCACTATATCTGAAAACATTCCTGATGATTGCAGCATTTGCTACATAGCAGAACTTTATACTATAGAATTTGCCCTGGACACATTAAATTCCACAATTATCAAAGGTGTATAGTGTATACAAACAATATACTAAAGGCTTTATTGAGGATGAGATATAATCTTCACCTATTCCTGAAGATGCTACCCTCAGATAACCACAACCCCAGAACAATCATAGCCTGTTAGTCCCATATACCGAGAGCTTAATAACTGAGAGCAAAGTGGAGGAGTTCTTGTGGTGGTGGTGGTGTTTTCTGGTGCAAGGGCAACTTAGGCCATATTGCGCCTCCCAAATCAGTTCAATTTAAATATAAGAACTACTTGTACAGCAGTTAAAGTGGAGGAGAAATTGTTGAAGTTAAACATAAGAAAGGCAGCTGGGGTGGATGGGATCTATCAAGTTATATTAAAGGAGGCGTCAAAAGGAAGTAAGCAAACCCTTAGCCATAATTATGAGAGCATTCTTGGACTCAGGGGAAGTCCCCATGGACGAGATGTGCGAATTATCCCCAATTCACAAAGGGGATTTGAAGGGTGACATGAGTAATTACAGACCTGTTTATTTGACTTCTGTTCCAGGGAAAATAAGAGTCACTGGTTAAAGCAGCATTGCAGAATCATCTAGACAAGACTGCAGTAATAATTCAGACACAGCATGGATTTGTTAAAGGGAAGTCTTGTCTGACCAATTTTATTGGATACTATGATGTGGTCACAAAGGAACTGGATGCAAAAAATAATTTTGATGTCATATATTTGGATTTCAGGAAAGCTTTTGATACTGTTGCTCATGGAAGACTACTGTACAAATTGGAGCTGTATGGCATTAAGGGAAGTAGCTGCTACGGATAAAATGATGGCTGAGTGGGAGATGACAGAGAGTAGTAATCAATGGAATCAATGGACACTGCTCTTCGTGGACTAATGTTATTAGTGGAGTCCCCCTGGGTTAGGTGTTGCCCATTGTTGTTTTGTAATTTTATCAATGATATTGATGAAGGTATATCAAGCTTAATATCAAAGTTTGTAGGTGATACAAAGGTTTGCAGGGTTGTTAATAACAGTAATGACAGTATGCTGCTGCAACAGGACCTGGAAAGGTTGGGCAGATGGGCTGAGAGTTTAACATTGACAAATGCAAAGTACTGCTTATGGGTAGCAGTAACCCCAGAGAAATGTACCAACTGGGTGGTGTTACACTCAGGATAGTGGAGAATGAAAGAGACCTGGGGGTAATTATGCAGTCAGATATGAAGTTTTCTAAGCAGTGCAGACAGGCTGCCAGAATAGTTCATGGGGTCTTGTCAGTGATATACAGGAATTTTGCTAATAGGGATAAGGAGGTGATTATCCCCTTGTATAAGGTCACACCTTGAGTACTGTGTACAGGTCTGGAAGCCTCATTTTAGGAAGGATGTAGAGTTGCTTGAGCGTGTACAGAGAATGGCAACAAGACTGGTGAGGGAAATGAAGGGGTCGCTCTTACGAAAAAGGCTAAAGTTTTGCAAATTTCAGTGTCTGGAGTCTAGGCACCTGTGAGGTGATCTGATTGAAGTGTATAAGGTCTTGAATGGTTTGAGCATGCTCAATGCTGATAGGATTCTTTCTCTTTATTCACCCAGATTAATCGCCTGAGGGGACATAAATTCAAACTGAGGAAAGGCAGTTGTAGAATATGTGTGTGGAAATTTGCCTTTAACCAGCAGGTGGTTGATTGCTGGAACAAACTGCCATCTGTCATTGTAGAAGTTGACAGCTTAAATAGATTCAAAGAAGACGTGGACAAATGTTTGAGTGAATGAATGGGTGAAATGGGAAGTTTTTTTTTTTTTGGTTGATGCTGTATAAGCTTGCTTTACAGCTTGCTTCCCGACCACTCGGCTACAGAGGAGGGCCTCCGTAGCCGAGTGGTCAGGAGCGGGAGTGCAGTAGCACACGCTCTTTGAGTAGACCGGGGTTCAAGCCCCTGACTGCTGAATACGGTCGATCTGCCAACCCGCACTGGACCAGCGTGGCAGATTATGGCCCATTTCCCTCAGCATGAATTGTTGAGGAGGCTTCCATCCTTCAGTGGGTTGATAATGTCTGCACTTTACCTTTTTTTTTTTTAAGCTTGCTTTCTTGCAACATATGCCTCTACTAATACTAATGCAGACTACAGGCAAGTGATATGTAATAGCAAGTTTTTGTCCCCTGTAAACTCAGGTTTTTCATCAAATAAACTGGCCAGAAAATGCACAATTTACATAGAGCAAAAACAAGCAAACTGGCCAGAAAATACACATAATTTACATAATGCACCTAGGTAGATGAGGTAATTCTTGAGTGGTCCTAATATGACAGTTTATAGTTCTCTATTTCTTGTTTGTTCCCTTTCTTAATGATTACTAGAATAGCATTATTCTATGTTTTGGTTATTTTTCTGTACTTCAGACATTCTTTTTAATGAGTCAACCACATTTCCTTCCAGTTTCAGAATTTCAATCAAGATTCCATATATCACCTGAAGTTTTTCCATTTTTCAGGAGAATATGTAATCTTGCTGTTACTGTTATAGGATCTAGTTTCCTACTGTTATAGGATCTTATTTCCAGTGCCATTCTTTTTCAAATAGTTTTGTATATGTCTGAAAATTCTATTTTGTTTTGCAGAGGGGTTAAATCTTACTTTTCATCAAATTCATTGTTTGCCCATGTTATTTTCTCTTAAATCTTTCTTTTCATCATATTCATTGTTTGCCTATGTTAGTTTCTCTTCCTTCCAATCTTTATCTCCTCTATTGCAAATGCTTTTTTCAAAATGTTTTTTTATTATAATTTGATTGATGCCATCTGTGTTATTCTCATCAAATTTGTTTAATTAAATTCCATTTTAAGTTTATTTTTGTAATAATTTATTTGACTGCTCAGTTTTTCGATGGTAATCAGTTTTTTCTTCAATTTAAAAATTTGTCACACTACATTTGCTATTAATCAGAATTTTTGCTCTGACTATTCTATGCTCACTTCCAGTGTTAAATTTATTTAGCACTTCCACATTTTTTTACTGTATATTTTTTATTGGTAAGGAAAAACTGGCATAGTTACATGCACGTAAATATCTTTTATCTTACAGGGATCTGAAGAATATGACAACGCAATAAAATTTTGCCATCAAAAAGCTGCAGACATGCTTTTGCAGGGTTGTTTAGCAAATGGAGGAGTATATATAAAATTAGGTCAGGGACTGGCATGTATTAACCACTTACTTCCTCAAGAATATATAACCACATTGACAGCACTGCAAGATAAAGCTCTGACAAGAGATCCTTGTGAGGTAAGTTCCAACATTATTTTTCAAGTAATTATTGTATATTAATGTAATCTAAACTAAACTTAGGATTTTCATTCTTCTTCTTTTTCTTCTTCTTCTTCTCCTTCTCCATTTGCCATCTCCTAACAGAGGTCAGTGACCACCACAGCAAATGCCTGTTGGTCTCTAGTAGCTCTGAACAGCTGCTCAGTGTTAAGTCCCATCCAGTTGTTAATGTTGTCTAGCCATGATATACATCTTCTCCCATTCTTCTTCCTTCCATTATCTTCTCAATAATTAGCCATGGAATTGCATATTTGTTGTTCCACATCAGACATCCAAGATATGCTGTTTTTCTTTTATTTTCTTTATGTCCTTCAGCAATTCACAGGTTTTTCCAATTCTCTGCAGGACATTCTCATTGGTCACTCTTGCTGTCCATGGTATCTTTAATATTTTTCTATATGTCCACATTTCAAATTCTTCCAGTTTTTTGAAGATGTTAATTTTCAGTGTCCATGTCTCGGTACCATACAACAAAACTTACCAAATGTAACATCTCATCATCCAGATTCTAAGATGGAGATCCAGGTTCCCATTGCACAATGCAGATCTAATTTTAAGAACATACTGTCTGGCCATTTCAATCCTCGCTTTTATTTCCATATCCAGTTCATTTTTGTGATTGATCCAACAGCCTAAATATTTGATTTTGTCAACTCTCTCTCTCAGCCTTCTATTTAACACGAGGAGAAGTGTTGGAATTGCTCCATTAAAGACCATGAGCTTAGTCTCATGGTCTTTCACTTTCTTCACTCATGTGAAGAAAGTGAAATTCAAGGAGGAACTGGACAAACTTTTAGAGATGTGTAAAATTGTTTTTTTTTTTTTTTTTTTGCTGATGCTACATAAGCTCATACGCTTGCTTTCTTGCATCACATGCCTCCATTACTATTACTACGTGATTGAGGAGTATCTGTGATTCCTGCATATTAGTTGTACAAAGTACAGTGTCATCCACATAGTCTCATGAAGATAACATCTGAGTAAATGTTAAACAGGAGGGGGGGGGGTATTCATCCTTGCCTCACTCCACGTTCAATGTGATGTTTTCTTGCTTTTTGCCGTCAACTGCAACAAATGCCATTTGGTTCCAGTACAGGTTTTTGATTATTCAGAAGTCTTTTTCATCAAGGCTGGACTCCTCAAGTACCTTGGTGAGCTAGGTGTGTTGGACTCCATCAAAGCCCTTCTCGAAATCAATAAAACAAAGATGGGCATCGATCTGTTGTTCTCTGCACATGTGTATCATGACCTGGGCACAAAGTAGCACCCCTTGTACCCAGTCCTTCCCTAAATCCAAACTATGCATCGTTCATCTACTCCTCACAATTCCTGAAAACCGATTTTTAATTATTTTAGGAACATTTTGAGGACTTGGCTCATCAAGCTGATTAGTCTGCAGTCTCCACAAGTCATGGTGTTTAGTTTTTTGGGAAGGGTGATGAATGTTGATGTCAGCCAGGCCTGAGGGATGTTGCCCTTGTTGTAAATTCTGTTAAATAATTCAACAAGCATGTTGGTGTTTTTGTAGTCAAGTAGTTTGACTATTTCAACTGTGATTTCATCAGGTCCATTGGCTTTTCTCTTCTTCATTGATTTAATTGCCCTCTCCACCTTGGATCTTAGAATGGATGCCACTATCATTGTTGTCATCTAACTCACATTCACTGTCAGTGAAGAGGTCTTTACTTAGTCCACAGGTCCAGTTTTTCTGATTCTTCCACGATAATCTAACCTTTGTCATTTCTGATTGAGGTTGGTTGTTTCCTTCTATTAGTTGCTGAAATACCTTTATCTTTTTTGTGAAGATTGAAATCATAATGCTTTCCTTACATTTCTTTTATTTCTCTGCATATTTCTGTGATCCAGCTCTCTTTAGCTCCTTTAATTTTATTCTTAATCAGTATATTCACCTCCTAGTGCCTTAGTGCATTGCAGTTCTTAAATGCTCCACCTTCAGACATTTATCATAACGTAGAACTTCTGAGCTCATTTCAGTCAGAACAGATTTAAAACTCTTCCAAAGATCTTCTACTCCCCTCTCCTCCTGTCTATGGATATGTTACATTCTTTCATCAAGACATGTCTTCTTTAACTGATACTTTTCTGGATTTTTTAACTTCTCTAAGTCAACTTTCTTCATCAGCTGCTTTCTCTTAATAGCCTTCAATCTGAGCTTGATTTCAGTTATACTGGATTGTAGTCGGAATCAATAGCTGCACTGGGTATGTCCTGGTGCTTTTAATACTGCTCCAGAAATGCTGATTAACCATGATATGGTCAATTTGATTGTATCATGGTTTCTGACCACAATTTGTGTGCTGTCTATGGGCAACTTCCATGTATAGAGCCTTCTCTTGGGGAGTTGAAACCAGGTATTAGTAATCATCAAATTTTCCCTCTTGGCAAAATTGCATCAGCCACAGGAGCGGATTAAGTTCGGTTGAGGCCCCTGGCGCCGAAGAAAATATTGGGCCCCCTTAAAAAAAAGAGAGAGACAGGGAAAATAAAAATACATGTTAACAATTTTTTTAAATAAATAAAAAAATATTATGTACTATTAATGTTTTATTTCCAATAAAATTTGAATATAATATATGTATAATATAATTGATAATAGCATAATAATAATCAAAGTTTTGAACTAATATGTTCAACTAATTTGTTGGGGTTTTGCGAGGGCCCTTCAGAAGTCAGGGCCCAGGGCACGCGCCCGGTGCGCCCGCCGTTAAATCCGCCTCTGATCAGCCAATCCCCTCTTTCATTCCTTGCTCCAAGACCAAATTCTCTTACAGTTTCACCAGATCTGCCTTTACCAACCTTAGCATTCAGAGCTCCCATAACAATATTTAGGCCTTGTTTCTTTGTCAGTTTGACTACTTCTTTCAACTCTGTATAAAAACGTTCAATTTCCACATCTTCTTTATCAGTCATCAGAGCATATAGTTGAATTACGTTGATATTTAAAGGTTGTCCCTTCAGCTGGAGTAATATTATTCGCTCAGAATGTGGCACAAAGTTGAGGATGCTTTTAGAGACATCCTTGGTGACTAGGATCCCCACTTCATGCTGGTGTATGTTATCATTTAGAGAGTACTACAAGATTGCATCTTCGGAAACACATGTGCCTGAACTAGGCTATCTAGTTTTGCATAGCCCATCACTGTACATTAAGTCATTTCTGGGTTGCATTCTTAAATTTTCCCACAGTAAACAGCATTCTGATGTTCCATGTTCCAATTCCCAAAAGATTCACCATTTTGAGCCCAGGGATTCTCAGCAGGGTTTACACATAAGGCCATGTCTACAAGTGTATACATGCATATTGCGTGGACTGTAAAATCCAGAATAACTCATGGGAAAAATCCTACTCCCTCCACTTGAAGTCAGTCAATTGCAACTCTGTTTGTAGAGGCCTTTAAGAATTCTTCCAGGTTCCAGTAAAATTCAAACCCAGATTTCTCCAGTTTTGTGACAAGGATAATTCTAATATACTATCACAGAGGATGAATTTTAAGAAATTAATGAAGTAAAAATAATGAATAATGACTCCTGATTTAATGTGCTTTTATGCTTTGAATTTATGTTATCACAGTAAACTTTTTAAAATTCGGCAGCCTTGGGAACTGAAAGGTGCTGGATTGTAAAATTTTATGAATTTTAGAATTATGAGTATATACTGTATACCTAGGAGCACATTTCAATAAATATCCAGCATAAACTACTGAAATTTTTACATGTGTAAACATTTATAATGACTAACTTCTCTTTTCATACGTTTTTGCAGGTAGCAGTATTTAAACTGTACAACTATTTTGTCTGCATGTCACTAGAGACCACCTATTATCTAATGAGAGACCATTTAGTTCTGAAGCATTTTGTCACAGCAGTCTCATCTTATTAACAAAATGGCCAATTAATCTTTTAGAGAGGACACCTGTTTGCAACTTCGTAACAAGTTGCAAGAGCAATGTTACGAAGTCAAGTTTTGTTCTGCTGTGAGGATTCAGACCACTGCATTATCTATGCAGTTTAAATCTTGTTGGCCACAAACCCAGTTTAAAGGACAAAGTAGCCTTTAATCTGGAGCAGTTTATAAAAAAAGAAATGTCACTCTCTCTTTTAGTGTGGATTCTTAAGGATCGTGATATGAGCACCAGGTTTCTTTCTTAATATATCTGGATTGTAAAGTGTAGTGTTTTATGTATCCCCCCCCTGAACTTTATACTTTTTTTATTTATGTCATCCACATTTTCCATATGAGTTATAACTGGTGCAAATGAGTTCAAATTTAGCATAGGCTTTCTTTCTTCTTCTTTTTTTTTTTTTTAATATCTGCTTATAATGATATGCTTATTGTGTCCAGTTCCTTTATGACAAAATCACAAAATAAATTGGGGTGCAAAAAAAACAACTTCGACAAATTTGCCTTGATTTTAGTAAAGTTTTTGTTACCATTCCATATAAAATGGAATGAATTGGTATTAAGATTTTATATTGGCTCAGGGAACTGGCTATAAGATAGGAGACAGAATAGTCATAAGTGGACTTTCTCTGGGGCTACCAGTATAGCAGGTAGAGTCCTTAAGGCAGTGTCATCCAAACTATTTTGGCAACAACTAAAATAATTTTTTTTTTTTGTTTATTAGTATTAGTAGTGTCAAATGATGCAAGGAAGGAAGCAAGCAAGCTTATACATCGTCACCAAAAAAAAAAGACACTTCCCACATCATTTGTAACCCCCCCCCCCTAATAAGTCTTACTTAAATTCATTCAAGCTACCCATTTCTACAACACCAAATAGAAGTTATTTCAAACAATCAGCTACTCTCTGGCTGGAAACAGATTTCCACACATCTATCATGCAACCAACCTTTTTCACATTAAATTTATGTCTCTGTATTGTGTATTGTCTGAGCAAGAGTAAGGATACTGTCAACATTTAGCTTCCTCATTTCATTCAAAACCTTAGACACATCAATCAGATTTCCTAGTTTCCAGATGCTGAAATTTGCAGAACTGGTCTTTCTTAGTAAGAGTATCCTTTTGTTTTCCTCACTAATCTAATTACACTTCTCTGCACCTGTTCCGACAGATACACAGCCTTCCAGACTTGTATGTAGTACTCAAGATGTGGCCTAACCATTACCTTATACAAGATAATCACTTCCTTCCCTTCTGGAAAAATTTCTGTATGTCATTAACAGAACTCCACAAGTTTTCCTAGCAACCTATCTGCACTGCTCAGAGAACCTGAAGTCTGACTGCACAAATGCCCCCACGTCTTTTTTTTTTTTTTTTTTTTTTTGTTCTACAGTATCTTGAGTGTAGTACCATACAGTTCCTACATTCTTCTGGGATTAGTGCTGCTCACATTGACATTTACAAATGCAGTACTGCATATATGCAATATCTCACAAATGCAAGGTATTGCATGTATGCAATACCTTGCATTTGTGAATATTGAACTTCAGGTGAATGTTAAAATTCATTCGTGAATGTTAAACTTCAAGTGCCATTTTTCAGCCTCTGCTTAATTTTTTAGCTCTTCTGCAAACTTTGACATTAAACTTCATCATCTGCAAACTTTGACATTAAACCTGATATACCTCCATTTATATCATTAATAATATTGAAATCTGCAATGGGCTAAGTACTCAGCCCCAGAGAACTCTGCTAATAGCATTAGTCCAAGAGGAGCAGTTCCCATTGATAATTACTCTGTCTTCTTCTGTTCAACCATCCCTTCATCCACTGCAGCAAAAGTTTTTTTAAATTAAGTATACAATGTAAAAATTATATTTTGTATCCAGTTCCTTTTTTACTATGTTATAGTATTCAGTCTAGTTGGTATAATAAGCTTAATAGATTCTATGATTACTTCCCCGAATGCTTCCCATTCAGAATTTGTAGTTGGTAACATCATCAGTGGGTTTCACGAAATAGAATATAAAAAGTCTGCAGCCATTGTAGTCACCTTTACAAAAACAAAATCTCTCCTCTTTACTTTAATTTGAAAGATACTTTAAGTAGGCCCATCATTAATACACTGTGATCACTACCACCTAGTGGTTTCTTTATCTGGAGATTCCTAATGCACCAAGAATCAATGCAAATCAGCAGTATTACTTTCCTGTGTTGTGTAACGTACTGGTAGAAAACAGTTATCCAACTAATTCAGAAAGCCTAGTGGTGGCCCATTCTATTTGTCTGTATAGTTGTTCATTATACTCATCACAGTCATTGGGCCATGAACACACTCCTACTCTCATTTTTCTTTTTTCCAGTGATTATGTCACACCAGACTGACTTAATGCTGCATTGGCCATCCATTTCGACTGAGTGCACTGCCTTAGGTTCTACATACTTCTTAACCAAGAGCATAACTTCCTCCCTCGTCCAGTCCTGTCACAGCTGTTTTTTCTGTACACATTGTATTCACCATATTCACATTCTGAATTCTTTATGTCTCAGTGCTACTCAGATGTAAGGGATGTTTCTGAGATCCTACACAATATCCATGTTGATGATTTAACTAGTACTTAAAATTCATCAGGCTTGTTTACCATACCTGCACATCTACGTGCACTTATTTTTACTATTAGTATCCTAATTTCCAATGTAAATGCTTGTGCTATGAGGACACCCCAGCAGGCCTCTTCCAGTCAGATAATTCACTGTTACTCAGTGCAGAAGGCAGATTGGCCACTGTTCAAAGACACACTATGTGATTATGCTATAACCTTCCAAACTGACACTCTGATAAATTCTGACTTGGACTCCCACCAGCATAAAATCACTGATACTATAATTAATGCAGCCAATGTCGCCATTAAGTGGAAAAATCCCATACCAGACGCTGTGCCCTGGTGGTCTCGGGAGCTGCAGACCCTTAGAGAAGAAGTCAACCA
The DNA here is from genome assembly GCF_048544385.1 of Mastigoproctus giganteus. Taxonomy (NCBI): domain Eukaryota; kingdom Metazoa; phylum Arthropoda; class Arachnida; order Uropygi; family Thelyphonidae; genus Mastigoproctus; species Mastigoproctus giganteus. Next base: position 173,657,514 of record NC_143583.1, read on the forward strand.
AAAGAGGCATATCTTCCAGAGAGCTAGGAGGTTCTGGCCTGCAGCAGAAGTATAATACCTCAGGAACAAATACAGGGAGGCAAGGAATTCTTATACAACAATGATCAGGTAGAGGAAAAAACTGTTCTGGGAGCACCTTGTCTCTACTGTGGATAACTCAGACCCATGGGGGATTGTTTATAGGGTAACAGCTAGAAAACTCCTTAGGGGAAGAGGTCATTCCCTCCACAAAGATACCTCAGGGACAGATGACAACGACATGGCAGGAATCCATCCGTAATATCTTGGATGTCACCTTTAAGCAACTACTAGATAGACCCGGATCGCACCCTCAAACAACTTCAATGGATTGGAGAAGGAAAATTCCCAGTATCACACCACAGTGCTAGAACCACCATTCACTATACAGGAGCTCACTACTGTCTGTCTGTATGGAGTCCATGCAATACAAAATCACTTATAAGAATTAGTGTGATGGGTGAGCTTATGTCTCTTTTTCTGGGTAACTATAGGCGCCTCCGTAGCCAGGTGGGAAGGAGCAGCAGTGCGTAGCACATGTTTCTTGATTAGACCGGAGTTCGAGCCCATCACCACCAAATACGGAGGATGCGGAAAGGTCAGGGAATGACCACCGCATATCCTGGAGCAATATGGCCTTAGTTGCTAATACTCCTAAAATCCAAATAACAACTGGGTAACTATTCATGGAGCACATAATGAGTGCAAAGTTCACCTTCTTGCAGACCTCCATGTACTACATTTGTGTGCCTCTGCCCTAAAGGATCAGTACTAAGGTTGCCTCCTCTTTCTGAATTTCCTTAATGCCTTTGATGAGCAAGTACAGGGGAAGCTGTCAAAGCTTTATGATAATTTGAAGTTAGGACGTGTGGTTAATGGTCAGAACCAGGCCAAGTTTCTTCACAATGATTTGGGTCAGTTTCAGATTTCAGATGTGGTCTGAAAACAGCAACTAAAATTTTCTTGTAAATGTAAGGTTTTGAATCTGGAGGAACAGAAATCCCAGAGTTGTTTATGAGCTCAGAGAGAGGATTTAAAAGTGGCTAGGAAAAAAAAAAAAAAAAAGACAGACTTAGGAATTATGATAATCAGATATGATATTCACCATACCAAGTAGTGAAAACAGCTGACTAGGATGGTTCAGTCCATCTTAGTCAGCAACTTCAGATTTATTTCATGCTCCTTATGTTCCGTACTGCTCCACTGTCATACACTTCATGTTTTTTTTTTTTTTTTTTTATTAGTATTGTAGACAGAGTAGGTGAAGGAATGAATTCTTCTGCAATATCCATTTTACTTCGTTCCATTCTGTCAACCTATTGTATAATTTTCAGTTTAATTTTCAGGCTAAATTCTCTCAATTTATGCTTTGCTACCAAAGTTTCTAGATGAGGTTCAGTATAAACAAACTTTGAATAAATTAGACACAAGCTCCAAAAAAGGTATCAGCTCAGATCTTTTGAAAAATGGCACAAAAAATAGATTATAACAGAAGACTCTTTGAATATGGTCTAGATATTCGAAATTGAAACTGGCCTTAATGATGTTTTTCAGAGTGTATTTATGTCTCAGCTACCAAAAACTGGCTTTATTTACCTAAAAATAAATTCTAACAATTAACTGCTATATTTTGGGAATCACAGTAGTGGGTGGTCACATGCATGTTGGTGGTGGGGCAGTAATAGTTTCTGTCTCACTACATAAAAATATAGTCAGACCATAGTCTTATAGTTATAGTTACGCTGGTTATTTTTATTTTAATTTAAATAAACAGTTTTTGTAGATATACGTAATACTTAATAACCGTTATTTCGTTCGAATCTTGCCATTGTTTTTGTATATAGTGGTAGGGAATTCAAATTTTTAATTGAGGTAGTTAGGTAGCTCTAATGTATAATTTATAGAGTATTACGCTTCACTGTTTCTATTAGATAGTGTAGTATTGACATTTAATTAATTTAATTTATTGATTTTATTAATTTAAAGTATCATGCCCCAAACTAGAGCAGCAAAGCAATGGGCACAAAGTGGAAAGAGTGCTGTGACTCGGGGGAGAACTGAGGGGGACGATTCTCCAACGCATCACAGCCTAAAAAAATGTGCAACTTGTTAAATGTTTGCCGAACTCTCTGGAACGGAACATGACATTGCCATGGGGGGATGTCTTTGTCTGTGTGTGCGTTGTAAGGAGTGTAAGGAAATCAGGTGACAACTCAGCGTTGTTATAGGCCTATATGAGAGTTTGAAGGACAGGGTGGATGCCCTCGAAAGATCTAAATTGAGGGGCCCATCAGGCTCTCAGCTGCCCACATCAATGCCAGAGCTTGCACTTGGTCATCACGCAACACAGCGGCAACCCCCAAGGCAGAATGCGCTGGTCCCTCAGGAACTAGTAGTTGTTGGAGACTCTATTGTCAGGGAAACGGGAAACATGCTTTGTAAAAAGGATAGGTGGAACAGGACCAGGGTATGTCTTCCAGGGGCAAAGGTTGATGACGTTGTAGAGCGGATAACAAGTACAGGTCACTGTTGAACAAAAGCCGAGAATTAGGGTTGAATTTGAAAGTGTCTGCAATTCTGCCCAGACACGATAGAAGGGAGTATAGGATGAGAGCCTTGTCGATCAATTCGGCCCTGGAAAGAATGTGCAAGGCTTAAGGGGTAGAATTTTTTTCAACCTGGACTGTACTTGTTAACAGGAGAGACTGCTTCTATAGGGATGGGATACACTTAAATAGAAAGGGTGCAAGAATATTTGCTGCTGCTATCGAGGCAGTGTTAGGTGGGTCGGAAAACTGCTAGCTTGGGGGGATACAAGGACTAATAGTTTAACAGTAGGCAGACGTGAAGGTGATTCTTGCACAACTTCTATTAGAATAAGTAGCGACCTGGAGGGTAGGTTGTTGGGGGTTTCAGGGACGGCTGGCAGTCATCCTGAAATAGGTGGATATATGGGATGTGTCAGGGTAACCAAGAATAGGAGTAGGAGCATGTATGCTTGCATGTATACCAATGCTAGAAGTATAGTAAATAAATTTGATGAATTTGAAGTGTTGGTCAAGACATCAAAGGTGGATATTGTTGGGATAGCAGAGATGTGGTGTCACACAGATATAAGGAATGCTGAACTGGAATTTGGGGAGTACAATGTGTACAGAAAGGATAGACAGGATAGAAAGGGAGGAGGTGTTATGCTGTTAATTAAGAAAAACATAAAATCAAAAGAAGTGCATCCAGTTGATATAGATGAACAGTGCACTGTTGAGTCAGTTTGGTGTGACATAAGCACTGCGAAAGCAAAAATAAGAGTAGGAGTGTGTTATATGCCTAATGACTCGAATGAGTACAATGAACAATTGTACAGAGAAATAGAGTGGGCTAGTAGATCGGATTGTCTTATAATGGGGGATTTTAACTTCCCAGATATTGACTGGAACTAGTGGGTTGGTCACTCACACACTAGTCAGACTTTTGTGGATTTATTGGATGATTGTTTTTTGCAGCAGTATGTTCAAGAGGCAACCAGAGAAAGTAATACTCTTGATCTGGTTATCAGCAGTGATCATTTGTGTATTAAGAATTTGCAGATAAAGAAACCACTAGGTGGCAGTGATCACAGTGTACTGAGGTGGGATTTACTTAAAGATTTAATTACCATCAGGGGTAAAGGAAATGGTTTTTGCTTCCGTAAAGGTGAGTACAGTGGTCTCCGACAGTTTTTAAATTCTGTACAGTGGGATAAACTGACGATGTTACCAACAGTAAATTCTAAGTGGGAAGCATTCAAGGAATTAATCGTGGAAGCTACTAAAAGTTTCATACCTATTAAGAAATATTGTTCAAGGTTTAGGCCTAAATGGTTATCTAATGAACTAATGAGACTTGTAATAGAGAAGAAAAATACATGGGATACATATAAATTATCAAGCGACTCAGAAGCTTATGGCAGATATAAGCTAGTCTGTAATCAAGTGACAAAGGAGGTTAGGCAGGCGAAGGCAGATTACGAGAAATCCTTGGCAAAAGATGCTAAGAAAAACAGCAAGGATTTCTTTACTTATATAAACTCTAAAAGGAAGGGGATGAATCTGATTGGTCCACTTGACATCGATGGTTCGACTGTTGATGATCCTGCTCAGATAGCAAACAAACTGAATGATTATTTTGCCTCTACATTCACACATGAGGAATTATTAAGGTTTAAAAATGGCAGAAGGTTATCAAATTGTAGAAGGATACTTAATGATTTTGTAATAACTGAGAGCAAAGTGGAGGAGGAATTGTTGAAATTAAACATAAGAAAGGCACGTGGTGTGGATGGGATCTATCCAGTTATATTAAAGGAGCCGATAAAGGAAGTAAGCAAACCCTTAGCCATAATTATGAGAGCATCCTTGGATTCAGGGGAGGTCTCCACAGACTGGAGATGTGCAAATGTATCCCCAATTCACAAAGGGGGATCAAAGGGTGACACGAGTAATTACAGACCAGTTTGTTTAACTTCTGTTCCGGGTAAAATAATGGAGTCACTGGTTAAAGATGCATTGCAGGATCATCTAGACATGCTGCAGCAATAATTCAGACACAGCATGGGTTTTTTAAGGGAAAGTCTTGTCTGACAAATTTGATAGGATATTATGATGTGGTTACAAAGGAACTGGATGCAAAAAATAATTTTGATATCATATATTTGGATTTCAGGAAAGCTTTTGACACTGTTGTGCATGGAAGACTATTGTACAAATTGGAGCAGAATGGTATTAAGGGTAAGTTGCTACAATGGATAAAAGGATGGTTAAGTGGGAGAAGACAGAGGGTGGTAATCAATGGGTGCTGCTCTTCTTGGACTAATGTTATTAGTGGAGTCCCACAGGGTTCGGTGTTAAGTCCACTGTTGTTTTGTATATTTATCAATGATATTGATGAAGGTATATCAGGCTTAATGTCGAAGTTTGCAGATGATACAAAGATCAGCAGGGTTGTTAATGACAGTAATGGCAGTGTGCTACTGCAACAGGATCTAGATAATTTGGGCAGATGGGCTAAGAAGTGGCAACTGAAGTTTAACCTTGAAAAATGCAAAGTACTGCATATGGGTAGAAGTAACCCCAGAGAAACGTACCAACTGTGTGGTACTACACTTAAGGTGGTAGAAAATGAAAAAGACCTGGGAGTAATTGTGCAGTCAGATATGAAGTTTTCTGAGCAATGCAGACAGGCTACCAGGGCAGGTCATGGGGTTTTGTCAATGATATATAGGAATTTTGCTAGCAGGGAAAAGGAGGTGATTATCCCTCTGTATAAGGCAATGGTCAGGCCACGCCTTGAGTACTGCGTACAGGTCTGGAGGCCTAATTGTAGGAAGGATGTAGATTTACTTGAGCATGTACAGAGAAGGGCAACAAAATTGGTGAGGGGAATGAAGGGATCCTCTTACGAAGAGAGGCTTAAGTTTTGCAAATTGCAGTGGCTGGAGACTAGGCACCTGCGCGGTGATCTGATTGAGGTATATAAGGCCTTGAATGGGTTGAGCACGCTGAATTCTGATGGGATCCTTCCACTTGTTGAGATTACGAACCTAAGGGGGCATAAATTCAAATTAAGAAAAGACAGATGTAGAATAGATGTGCGTAAATTTGCCTTTAGCCAACGGGTGGTTAATTGCTGGAACAAACTTCCATCTGTCATTGTGGAAGTTGATAGGTTGAATAAATTTAAGGAGGAACTGGACAGGCATTTGGGGGGAATGGTGTGATTTTTTTTTTTTTTTTTGTCTGATGCTGCATAAGCTCATACACTTGCTTTCTTGCATCACATGCCATTGCTAGTACTACTACTACACAAAGAAAAGCATAGCCCCACACTTCAACCTATATCTGTGCATAATTTATTTTTATGCAGTAGTAATCATGTTTTCATTTGTATTAACCATACAAAATGATTATGTATTTCTCCTGCAGTAAAAACATACTTTGCAATGCATATTAACAGAATTTTGTAATAAATGAATATATTTGCATAGAGGAGCCAATCTTTTCACAGGAGGAACAATATGTGCTTTGTCCAAGTGAGAATTTTGTTTAAAAACTGAGTTTGTATTAACAAGATTCTGCTATAGTTATCACAACATTTCTTGTGATAATTTTTTTCCTGATAAATAACATTTAACAAATTTATTTTTAGTTGCAAAGTAATGGAAAAAAAAATGTATTTTATGGTTATGCAGCGTATAAAGCACAATATGAAATAATTTATTGCTTCAGTACTATTTACCACCTGGTAAATGGTATTGAAACAATACATCTTTTCTACAGTACTCTATTGGCAAAATATGTAACGTTGTTTTAATCAGGGGCTCCATTTTCCAACTTCACCGTAATCACTCCAAATACAAAATGATAATGATGAAAATGGTAGTTTTTTCCAGTATTCTTTTTATCTTCATTTTCCTATCCACCATTTATACATAAAAATATAGTGAGACACAAATTCAAAAAGGCATAGCCCCATATTTCCACCTATGTTTATGTGTATAATTTATTTTTAGGCACTAGTAATATTTTTTACATTTAATTTATAAAAAATGAAAAAAGAAACATTCTTGTATGTACTTCTTGAATATAAATGCTGAAAACTTGTCTTTATTATTATGTTACACTTTTTTTTTTTTTTTTTTTTTTAGCTTGAGCAACTCTTTGTAGAGGACTTTGGTCGACTACCAGAAGAAATATTTGCTGTATTTAATCGTACACCAGTTGCTGCTGCCAGTTTGGCTCAAGTTTTTAAGGCCAAAACATATGAAGGTGAAGATGTTGCTGTGAAGGTATGAAAAGCATTCATGGCTTGTGCTATTTGTATGATATAGGGTGAAAGATGTAGAAAAAAAACATTCTCACTATGTGAAAATGGAAATAGTTTATTCACTGCCACTGATATAATCCCATATTCTGGAGAGAACAGACAAGAATGAATAGCGCAGCAAAAAGTTTTACAAAATTTGATATTTCTAATCCTCAACTTTATGGAGTACTCTCATCAGAAAAAATTATATACATACTTATTTACAATTAAAAAGTGATTAAGGAAACAGAAAAAAAAAAAAAAAACTTATATGACAGAGCAAGACTGAAAACAGAAATAAAAGCTGAAAACCCCAAAATTTTCATTTCATTTTTTCAGCATCCCTGGAACAAATAAAATGGAAATTTTAAGGTTTTTAATGATAAAGCAACTGGTTTGGTTCTCTCTTTCTGTATCGGCTCCTGCTCCTAAAGTTGCCCTCAATCCTCATTTTGGCCTGAAATTCAGCTTACTTTGTACATCCACCTATAAAATTTCTGACCTTTGGTTTCTTAGTGCAATAACTGCCAACATAGCCTTGCATGGGTGAACTCCTTAATATCCAGAGGATCTCTAATATTTTAGAGTTGCTCTCAGAATTAAAACAATACACTTTTGGCAGAATTTTAACTACAACTCTAAGAGAAACTTGATGCATAAATTTGGGAAGAGCCTGAGGGGATCTCTATTAGAACACCCCATCCATATAACAAGAGCATCTGTGATTCTAATATATGCCTGTTAACATAGCAGTGGTGTAAAGGTCTAACAGGCCCACCCCCAAATCTGTTCTGCATTTATCACGAGTTTAAGATTAGTGGTGCGTCCTCTGTTTGCCTTCCTAAATACACAAAAAGTTATACTTAAGTAGTTTTGGAAGTGATTATGTGTTTACACAGAATTGTTAAGTGAAACATCCTATTAGATGAGGCACTTCTATTTGTGTTATTGTATCATTTAATTCACACACTTCTTGATTAGACCAGGGTTCGAGCCCGTGACCACCAAATATGGAGGATGCGGAAAGGTCAAGGAATGACCACCACATATCTCCGGAGCAATATGGCCTTAGTTGCTAATGCTCCTAAAAACCAAATAGCAAACAAACAAACACCAGTGGTTGCTGCTGTTGATACAGAAATTAGATTCTTTTTGTTTTAAGTTTAATTATTATATAAAATGATTATTTGTCTTAATTATTATTATATTTATCCATTTGTTTATTTGTAAACAAATAGATAAATATAATAATAATAATAATAACAAGTTTTATAAACTTGTAAAATGGAAATTACTAATAGTTTTGTGGTTACAATGTTTTTTTTTTTTTTCCTCCTCAGAAGAATTACATACTGTTTTTGTTGAAAATAGCAAGTGTGAAAAACAAAACAGTAAAGAATTTTTCAATTTTTCATTCAAAAATAAAAAATCCATTTGATAAGTATTGCAGTTCATTAGGTAAAGGTCAAGATTGGTATACTGCCAACATAATTAAAAATAAAAAATTTCAGAAATAATGAAATTGATGGACCAGTCGGGTTCCTCCATACCACCATGTTTATTACAATTCAGGGCACAACCCCTATTGTGTTAAAGACACAATAGGGGTTGTGCACAAAACAGCTAGAACATAGAAATAAGCCAAAATTCAGACAGCTATTGGAAAATCACTAGTTTTATGAAAATTCCTTCAAACAGTTAAGTGTAATCATTTTGAAAATCCTCCATTATCATTGACAGTGCCAAATCTGGTTAAAATGGTTTCTGATACTTTTATTATTGTCATTGTTATTATTATTTGTTTGACAATATATATATTAATAAGTGTGCATATTTTAGTTTGACATTTTGAACTTAACAGTTTTAGAAATTTGAAAATGGAAGTGACTAATAGTTTCATATTTATATTTTAAGTTCATGATTTTTTTTTTCAGCAGAATTAATAGAAGTTTTGTGTTGTTATTATTGTTAGTGAAAATAACGTGTAAAAAACACATTTTAAATTTTTTTAAATTTTCATTAAAAATTTGAATTTAAATTTAAAGTGTGTAGTTCATTAGGAAAAGATCAAGTATTGGTATGCCACCAGTGAACCTTTTCGTTCTCCACTATAATTGAGAACACCAAGGCCTACACAAATAACATATTAATTGTAATAATATTAATAAAAAAATAGTTTCCTGGAGCCATTTTTTTTTTTTTTTTTTTTTTTTTTTTTGAGAGATATAATTATACCATGATCACTATACTGTGACAAATATATAGTGGCGGACAAAAAAACTGCATCATCTTAAAAAAGGTAACATTTGTAGTGAAACGTATAAGATATTGTTTGTTGCAAAGCAAACAATTGTGTCAGATAATGCTTCTATTGCTCAGACAGTAATTGCAAGGTATTGCATCAGCCATTTCTATAAATACGGCATTGGAAGGGTATACACACTCATTAGTATCCTGTTTTGCAGAGGTGCAAGCATGGCTCCATATGTTCAGCTGACACCACGAAAAAAAAAGTGTATCTGTTGCTCTGTCCCAGGAAGGGCTTTCTACATGTGCTATTGCTGATTAAAATAGGCTACCACCAGTGAACAGTATCTCAGGTGCTGAAATTAAAGCATGAAACCTGTGATGTGAAGAGAAGACCTGGATCAGGCCGTAAGAGAATGACTATCCCAAGATCGATATTTGAAATGGAAATTTGAAATTATACCTTCATAATTACATCCTAGTGCTCTTGATCTAAAACTGGACTTTGAGATAGCTTCTGGTGTTGAAACAGATGCACAAACTATCCAAAGACGGCTTTCGAAATGTGGTCTGCATGCCTATTGGCCCAAAAAAGAAGCCTTTGTTGACCCAACAAATGAGGAAGTAGAGACTTGCTTGGGTTAAAATGCATGTTTCATGGACAAAAGAGCAATGGGATACTGTTATCTTTTCTGAAGAATCGAAATGCAACCCGCATGGCTCGGATGGGAAGCGATATGTCAGAAGACGAAAATCGGAGGCATGCCATCGTGACTGCATAACACCGACTGTAAAGTTCCCTGCCAGTCAGATGATCTGGGGATGCATAACAGGCAAAGAGGTGGAGCGAATTAAGTTTATTAATGGAAAGGTGAATGCAGAAGCCTACACTGCTATCTTGGAAGAGTGCCTGAAACCCATTATTAGGGATCACCACACAGACATCCAAAGCTGCATTTTTCAAAAGGACTCAGCACCTTGCCACATAGCAAAATTGGTAAGTTTTATGCTATTTAGATTTAATGATGAGTTTTGTCTTCTTGTCTCACAAGGCTTAAAACATACTTGTACCAATGTTTTCCCTCATTTTGCTCCCTTAAGGTGCAATCATACCTCAGAAATGCTGGCATTACAGTGTTGGACTGGCCCTGCAACAGTCCAGATTTGAACCCTATTGAAAATATCTGGTACATAATGTCATCTAAAATTGCTCAGAATAAATCAATTAAGATTCAGCTGCAGGAGAGCATTAAGGATGTGGTATGACAAAATTGGGCAACCATTTATCCCTAAGTTGATTAACTCTATGCCAGATTGTTGCAAGGCTGTAATTTACAACTCGAGAAGGAACAACAAATATTGAGGACTTATTTTGCTGATTTACAGGACATAATACTATTACATTAACTTGTCATTTCAGTTTGTACACGTAAATGCAATAAAATCTATGTTTGGTTGTCGTGATTGCAATTTGCATGATTTCTCATATTTCCATTAATTATGCATTTTATCTTTGGGAAGATATTTATGGCAATTAGGTATATCAGGTGGAGTCTTTTTATTGGATTTCATTCACAGACATATATATCCCATCTAAAAAATGCATTTCGAACATTTCCACAACCCACAATGCAGCGCAAAACACATTATTTGCAAAATTCATAAGTGATGCAGCTTTTTTGTCCACCACTGTACCATAGCCTGTCCAAAAAGAAATTGAAACTAAAATCATATTTGGATCTATCAGACCATTCAGGTTCATTTTACATCAAAGAATATGCTACCTGTTATACTCCATAGAGTCATTCTGCTACAACAATAAAGTGAAATATGGCATAAATGTTAGGTCATCATCATTAGCCATTTTCAATCCTCTGCAGGATGAAGGCCTCTCCAGCAACTTTCCAGTTCCTTCTGTTTTGTGCAATGGTCATCCATTTACTACCCACAAACTCATGAATTTCATCTATCCATCTACACCATTTTCTTCCAGATTTTCTTCTAGTTCCTTTTGGGTACCATTCTGTTATTTTCTTAGTCCAACTGTCATCATGACTTTGAGCTATGTGTCCTGCCCAAGACCATTTTAGTTCTGATAAAGAATGTCCTTTACTTCAGTTTGCTGCCTAATCCAAGTGTTTCTCTTCTTATCTAACATTCTGATTCCCAATATAATTTGTTTCATTCTTCGCTGTGTAGTTCTCAGCTTCTCTTCCATTCTTTTGGTGAGTGCCCAAGTTTCACTTCCGTAAGTCTTGGTGGGGAGTATACATTGGTTCATTATTTTACATTTCAGACAAACTGGGATATTGCTCTTCAGTATGTGACTATATTTCCTGAGTGCTATCTATCCAAAATTTATTCTTCTCTTGGACTTCCAGCCATTTATCATTATTACAGCTAACAACTTGTCCCAGATAAGTATATGACTCCACCTTTTCAATTACAGCTCCTTCAATCATTATGTTCCTTTCTGTGGCATACTTGTTCATCATTACTTTTGTTTTAGCCATATTCGTCTTTAGTCCAAAATCCTTATTAACTCTGCATAACTGATTAAGATTTTCCTCTAATTCTTTGAGATCGTGGCTTATGACCACAATATCATCTGCAAATTGTAAATGGTTTAGGTACTCTCCATTCACATTGACTCCTTTCTGCGACCAGTCTAATCTTCTGAAAGCTTCCTCAAGGGCAGCATAAATAAACAGCTTCGGAGATATTGTGTCTCCTTGTCGAACTCCTTTCTCGATTTTAAATTTGCGACTGTCTTTGTCTAGTCTAATAAAGGAGGTAGCATTCTCATATATTTTCTTCAAAATCATAATATATGGGGTATCTATGCCTTGTCTTTCCAGTGCCCGAAACATTGCCTTATGCTGTATGGAGTCAAATGCCTTTTCATAATCCACAAATGCCATGCATAATGGTGTTTTATATTCATTTGCTTTCTCCATTAGCTATGATATTATGAAGGTGATCCATAGTTGAGAATCCTGTTCTAAAGCCAGCTTGCTCTTTCGGTTGATTCTCATCAAGTATTCTTTCTAATCTGTTAGTAATGACCCTTGTGAACAAATTATAAATATGGAATATCAAGCTAATTGGTCTATAATTTCCAATTTCTGATTTATCTCCTTTCTTATGCAACAAAACTATGATTGCATTATTCCATTGCTTAGGCATCACACCTTTTTCTAATGCACTTTGTGAAGAGCCTTGCCAGTTTTTGTGTTATGTCTCTTCCTCCAAATTTTAACAACTCTACAGTAACTTCATCTTCCCCCGGGGCTTTCTAATTCTTCATTTTCATCCTCATCAGGAAGAATATCGGGTATGTCATATGTGTTGCTAATTTGCAATCCATCTTCCCCACTGCTGGCATCATTCCCTCACTCCTTGTATAATTCTCTATAGTAGTCTTCTGCTATTTGAATTATGCATTCTCTGCTATTTATAAGTACACCATCGCTATTCTTCAGTTTCAGTATCATTTTTCTTTCTGTATTATTGCTCATGGCTGCTGATTTAAGTCCTTTGTTTTCCCTTAATGCTTGTTCTACTTTTATTGTGTTAAATCTTCTTATGTCCTCTCTGAGTCTCTTTCTAATGGCTTTGATAACTCAGTATACTCAATTTTCTCCTTGTCAGTGTTTAGATTATGTCAGTATTAGGTTACATCCTAATGTTTTAAAATAGTAAGATTCAGATGCTGTGGCTTATGGCAATTAACCAGTTAAAGAAATCTTTTTGATCTCTTCGCATTGTCAGTGAGAAAAAAACATTCAATGAACTGTTTAATTCAATATCTAGGCACAGTTTTTGGTATTAATATTATTATGGGCTTATTCAGTATTAACCTTAAAAGGGGAGGAGAATCATCTCGTTCTTTTCGGATATTTATTCAACCCTTCTTTCATTAAATTTATGGAAGCTCACCAGTTTGGAGGATTTGGTGGTAACTTGTTTCAACAAATTAAGAACCCTTTGTCTAAAAGAGAATGTTTATATGGGCTGAATGGTGTGTTAAGATGCTAACTGTAGCTACTGCTGCAGTTAGCACCTTTGAGACCTTGAGGCCCTGAGTGCCAAGCGATTTTTCTAGGGCAAGCACTAGCTTCTCAAAACTTTTTCCTCTGCTCACAACATCACTGCTCACCCTGCCAGCAACATACTGCTCTTCTTATCACTAGATCACTGGTTGGCACCAGTCCTGCTTCCATTTAGTGGGCTGGCACTTGGAGGGAAAGTTATCCTCCAGGGCTAAAAGGAGCAGCCATGGATTTAAGTAACTCTCCACCTTTAGAGTCTTCAAGCTAAAGATCAGAAACATCTGTTGATAATGACTCTAACCAACCTAAAAGAAAGTCTTTGAAGAGAAGCACAGTGCCATGACATGCCAAACTTTCTGGTCATACACTCTCTGTTCATCCAGCCTGTGGGCAAGTTATCACTATTTCTGATCCAAAGATATTTGGAAGCTATCACTGGATCACCAAAAATGGTGAAACGACTCAGTCAGGAGACCTCCTGATTAAAACAGCCACCTCAAAACATTCTGCATGGCTGCTAAAAATAACATTTGGTGGATTGCCAGCATTTATTACTCCCCACAATACCTTAAATTCATTGAAAGGTATCATCACAGAGTGGGACCTACTTACAGTCTCGGCCCCGAGTGCCAAGCGATAGTGTCCAAGCGATTTTCCAAAGCGATATATAGTGCTCTTTCCCAGTGATTTTTAGTTATATTTTTCTTTCCAGTGCTTTTCTCCTACTCATTTCTTTGTAAGTGGTTCTGTACTTAACAGATCCTAAGTAAGAACCCAGAAAGGAAAATTACCTTTCTTTTCGTAGTATATTTATTAATTTTTTGCACTAACAAACTAACCTCTCCAACCGCTTGGCCACTAGGTGGCACCGCTCCTGCCTCCACGTGGCGGGGCTGGAAGTCTGGGAGGAAAAGCGCTCACTCCCAGGGCTAAAAGGAGCAACAATGGACTGTGATACATGTCCACCACTAGAGCTGACAGGCTCTCAACATACTGAGACTCGAAGAATGGAAGACGATTCCAACCTGGCAAAAAGAATGAAAAAAGACTGTAACAAATCAGAACCACCAGCTTTTCTGATTTTACATTCTTTATCGACTCAGCCGCTAAGCAGACTCTCTCCCTTTGTCATCCAGAGATGTCTGGAGAATGCAGCAGGTACACCGAAAATGGTGAAAAGGCTCCAATCAGGAGATCTCTTAATTGAGACCACTCAAGCAAGGCATTCAGAATTTTTATTAAAAATGACATCTATAAGCGGAATTCCAATCAAAGTCTCACCACATAACACCTTGAACTCCTCAAAAGGAGTAATAAGTGAGTGGGATTTGTTGAACGTAACTGAAGAGGAGATAGTCGTGGAACTAGCAGAACAGAAAGTAACTCAAGCAAGAAGAATTATGATAAAGAAGGATGACAATCTTGTTCCCACACGTAATATTATACTGACCTTTAGTACACCAAATTTGCCGACCTCAGTTAAAGCAGGCTACCTAAACTGCCGTATCCGCCCATACATTCCAAACCCTTTAAGATGTTTCAAGTGCCAGAAGTTTGGTCACTCCCAAACAACATGTAGAGGCGAAAATACTTGTCCTAACTGCGGGTCAAAAAACCATTCACAAACAGAGTGCACTGCAAAGGCTCCGGAATGTCCAAATTGCAAGAATGACCATCCAGCATACTCAAAATCATGCGAACTCTGGAAAATTGAAAAAAGAATACAAAAGTACAAGACAGAGAATAAGGTCACATATCAAGAAGCAAGAAAGCAAATAAAGTCAACTATCCCAAAAACCACGTACGCTGCCATTACACTAAAATGCCAAGCTGTTTCAACCCAAACTGATGTATCAATTCCGCCCAATACATCCATTGCAGAGTGGGCACGATCCGTGCTATCAACACCTCAACCTACCAGCAAACCCGTTGTAGTTGATGAAATAAGCAATACCCCTATCACAGTTCCGCCTAAAATAAAATCATGTGATAAAATGTCAAATAAATCACGAAGGCAACAAGCCAGTGAATCACAAAAGGCAAACTCAAATAGAATGGACTCTGAAAATATAACTACACACGATGAAACAGTACTTGATCTTCATGCAGAAGATGATATGGAGACTGGATTTACATCAGGTCAAACTGATGACGTAGAAGAGGGTACAGATTCCGGACGTCCCAATTTTCCTAGAAAAGATAAAATGAAATACGACCGTCAAAAGCAACCCACTCACAAGAAACAGACAGACTCGCCTTCCCTCCTCAAACCCCGATAATGCAGAACATTGTTCAATGGAATTGTAGAGGTTTACGCAGCAATACCGATGATATCTATGATTTAATATCCCGATATGGTCCTATAGCCGTTTGCATACAAGAGACTAATCTAACTCCACAAGTCATTCCATCAATCAGAAATTTTACATTTTACAGAAAAGATAGAAACTCCTCATTATCCGCACGCGGAGGCGTCGCGATTCTAGTTGACTGTAAAATACCATCTAGAAAAATTCCGCTTCAAACCCACTTAGAAGCCATTGCCGTACGTGTATCAGTTGGGCAAATTCTAACTCTAGTATCTCTGTACCTTCCACCTAACAAGATGTGCACGTTTAAAGAACTAGAAGACCTTATAAGACAGATACCACCACCTTTTTGTATCTTTGGTGATTTCAACGCGCATCATCCATTGTGGGGATCAGACCACATGGACAGTAGAGGACACCTGATCGAGACTATACTAGACCAACTGAATATAACATTACTGAACACTGGTGAAAATACTTATACTCACCTTCCCTCTGGATCTATGTCAGCAATTGATTTAACTCTCTGTTCCCCCATATTATACCCCAGTATAGAATGGACAGTATTAAACGACCCACACAACAGTGATCACTTTCCAATCATATGCAGAATCCAAACGCTTCAAACATCACATCCTGATAATCGCTCAAAATGGAAATTCTCCAGAGCAGATTGGAAAAAGTTTTCAACCCGTCTTTCTTTTGATAGCCAATTGATCAAACTACAATCCATTGATGATGCCACAGAGCATATTACCAAACAAATACTGACCACTGCCTCCGAAGCAATACCTCAAGCCTCCACATTTAAACACAAAAACCTTAAACACTGGTGGAATGAAACTTGTACCAATGCCAAAAGGGAAAAAAATAAAGCTTGGAACCTGTTCCGGAAGTTCCCAACTACCAACAACCTAATTCAGTATAAAAGACTAAAGTCAAAAGCTAGGCAAGTTAGAAGAAAAGCCAAAAAGGAATCGTGGATACAGTTTGCCTCCACTATTACAAAAGATACTAGCAGTCGTCTCATCTGGAAAAAAATTCGGCAATTAAATGGGAAATATCCACCTCTTCCTTCTCCCATTTTAATCAAAAATGGACAGGAAATTTCTTCCTGTCAAGAAATAGCTAACGTCCTTGCAGAGAATTTTTACCAAACATCTGCCACGTCAGCATATAGCAACTCCTTTCTTAAAACCAAAGCTTCAGCAGAAAGGTACAAAATAAATTTCCATACTTCCCAATATATTGGCTATAATCAACCTTTTAACCTATTTGAACTGCAAACAGCATTAAAGAGATCACCTAACAGTGCAGCTGGACCTGATGGTATATTTTATGTAATGCTGGAACATATAAACAGTACAGCCTTGAATTTACTATTAATGTTCTATAATCGGATTTTTCTTGAGGGTACGTATCCATCTTCCTGGCATCATTCCATCATTTTGGCCTTTCCTAAACCAGGAAAAGATCACACATTTCCAGAAAATTACCGACCTATTTCTCTAACTAGCTGCCTAAGTAAAATCCTAGAAAGAATGATACACAGACGGCTTACCTGGGCTCTTGAAACTAAACAACTGATGAACAACAATCAGTTTGGTTTCCGACAAAACAGATCCACTTTAGATCTAATGGTGAAAGCCGAGACTAACATCCGCAATGCTTACGTCAAAAATGAACATCTTGTAATGGTAAGCCTCGATATAGAAAAGGCTTTCGACACTACCTGGAGATACGGCATATTGAGAGAGCTTCATTCCATAGGATTGCGAGGGCACTTACCAGAATTCGTTAAAAATTTTCTTCAACACAGAACCTTTCAGGTCCGCTATCAATCTGTACTTTCCCGGTCCTACAATCAAGAAGAAGGTATCCCGCAAGGATCAGTACTGAGCTCTACCCTTTTTTCACTTAGACTGAACACCATAACACACAACATCCCAAATACTGTAGAACTATATATGTATGCTGATGATCTAACTATATCTTGCCGTTCCAAAAATATACATACCATTGAAAGACAGCTGCAACTCTCTATAAATAAGTTGGAGGCATGGGCAATGCAGAATGGATATCGTTTATCAGACCAAAAAACAATTGCAGTTCACTTTTGCAAAAAACGTAAGCTACACCCAGAACCAGAACTCAGATTAAAAAACCATTTGATCCCTCTCACCAGTAATTTCCGTTTTTTAGGCCTAATATTGGACACCAAACTGAACTTTATTTCACATATCACACACCTCCGAACTGTCTGTCTAAAGAAACTTAATATACTTAGGTCCATTTCTGCTATGACATGGGGAGCTGATAGGTACACTCTATTACATTTGTATCGTGCTATTATCAGATCTCGTTTAGACTACGGTGCTATTGTATATGATTCAGCTAGGAAAAGCGCATTAATCAGACTTAATACCATCCAACACAGTGCCCTTCGAACTGCTCTGGGCGCATTTAGAACATCCCCTGTTCAGAGTCTGTATGTAGAGGCACACGAACCTCCACTTCACCTTCGAAGGAAAATGTTGCTTCTAAATTATGGAGCTAAAATTCAGAGCCTTCCAGACCATCCCGTTCGACCGTTGCTTTCCAACCCTGAGTGGACAACGTTCTATAACAGTAAACCGAATGAAAATAGACCAACTGGCATGAGACTAAAAGATTTGCTTCACACCTGGAATATTGATTTTGATAACATACTTAAAGAAAGCGATATTCCTGATCCACCCTGGTCTGTAAATCTCCCTCACTGTGATACGCACTTTCAGCAATGGGGAAAGAACTCCCTGGCAGATGAAAATATCAAACAACTACATAAAGAACATACCCTCAACAATATACAAAGCTGCCAAATATATACAGATGGCTCAAAAACAGATTCTACAGTTGGTGCCGCAGCTGTCTTTCCATCTTTTACAGTCTCCATATCACTACCAGTTGAATGTAGCAGTTACACTGCTGAGTTATATGCAATTAAACTAGCCTTACAGAATATTAACACTATCCACAATACTAGCAGTATAATATACACTGATTCTTTGAGTGCAGTGTCTGCTTTGGGTAATCAGTTTTCAATATCACAACCAATCGAAAAACAAATCATTTGCTACTTAAACCACCTACGAAGTAGGAATCATAAAGTGAAATTCTGCTGGATCCCAGGGCATTCTGGTATCTTAGGCAATGAGAGAGCAGATCAGGCAGCCAAAAATCCAAACAGTACAACACCAGCAAATTATAAAGTACCATATAGAGATTATTTGAAGCATATAAAAAAAGTCTATATGTTTCAGTGGTCAGAAATATGGAAGGCACAAAGTAATAACAAGTTGCTCCAAATCAAAAAAGAACCTGCGTTATGGATTTCCAGCTTTAGACAAAATAGACAGGAAGAAGTTGTTCTAGCAAGGCTAAGGATTGGACATACTCATCTAACCCATATGTTTCTACTCATGGGGGATGACCCACCTCGATGCACGCATTGTTCACTACCGCTTACAGTCAAGCATATACTTTTAGATTGTCCTCACTATTCTCCTTTCAGAAGAATTTTCCATTCTCAATCACAACTACAAGAACCGTTATCGCTTAACCACATGATTGGCAATAGTGCTAACCTAGCTACACTCTATACATTTCTGAAGGAAATACATATATATGAATTCCTATGATGCCAAAATAGAACATATTATATTACCTTAGAATAATAATCTAGGACCTGGCACATTTTGGCCTTAGTTGCCCTTGTGCCTTTAAACACCAATACCAATACCAATACCAATACTTACAGTCTCTGAAGAAGAATTTTTCCAGGAACTTGGCAGTCACAAAGGTATGATCATCATCAGCCATTTTCAATATACTGCAGGATGAAGGCCTCTCCAGCAACTTTCCAGTTCCTTCTGTTTTGTGCAATGGCCATCCATTTACTACCCACAAACTCATGAATTTCATCTGTCCATCTCCGTTTTTGTCTTCCCAGTTTTCTTAGGCACCTCCGTAGCCAGGTGGGAAGGAGCAGCAGTGCGTAGCACATGCTTCTTGATTAGACCGGGGTTCGAGCCCGTCACCACCAAATACGGAGGATGCGGAAAGGTCAGGGAATGACCACCGCATATCCCGAAGCAATATGGCCTTAGTTGCTAATGCTCCTAAAAATCAAATAACAATAACAATCCTGGTTTTCTTCTGACTCCTCTTGGGTACAATTTTGTTATTTTCTTAGTCCATCTGTCATCATGTCTTCAAGCTATGTGTCTTGCCCAGACCATTTTAGTTCTGATCAGAATGTCCTTTATTTGAGTTTGCTGCCTAATCCATGTGTTTCTCTTCTTATCTAACAGTCTGATTCCCAATATAATTTGTTCCATTCTATTTATCTTATTCTTCTTATCTAACAGTCTGATTTGTTCCATTCTATGTGTAGTTCTCAGCTTCTCTTCCATTCTTTTGGTGAGTGCCCACGTTTCACTTCCATAAGTCGTGGTGGGGAGTATAGATTGGTTCATTATTTTACGTTTCAGACAAATTGGGATATTGCTCCTCAGTATGTGACTATATTTCCTGAATGCTATCCATCCAAAATTTATTCTTCTCTTGACTTCCAGCCATTTATCATTATTACAGCTAATGACTTGTCCCAGATAAGTATATGACTCCACCTTTTCAATTACTGCTTCTTCAATCATTATATCCCTTTCTGTGGCATACTTGTTCATCATTACTTTTGTTTTAGCCATATTCGTCTTTAGTCCAAAATCCTTACTAACTGCATAACTGATTGATTACGGGAGCGCCTCCATAGCCAGGTGGGAAGGAACAGTAGTGCGTATCACATGCTTCTTGATTAGACCGGGATTCGAGCCCGTCACAACCAAATACGGAAGATGCGGAAAGGTCAGGGAATGACCACCGCATATCCTGGAGCAATATGGCCTTAGTTGCTAATGCTCCTAAAAACCAAAACAACAACAACAACATAACTGATTAAGATTTTCCTCTAATTCTTTTGGATCGTGGCTTATGACCATAATGTCATCTGCAAATCATAAATGGTTTAGGTACCCTCCATTCACATTGACTCCTTTCTGTGACCAGTCTAATCTTCTGAAAGCGTCCTCAATGGCAGCAGTAAACAACTTCAGACATATTTTGTCTCCTTCTCGAACTCCTTTCTCAATTTTAAATTTGCTACTGTCTTTGTCTAGTCTAATAAAGGAGATAGCATTCGCATATATTTTCTTCAAAATAATAATATATGGGATATCTATGCCTTGTCTTTCCAATGCCCGATTTGGCACCTCCATAGCCAGATGGGCAGGAGCAGCAGTGCGTAGCACATGCTTCTTGATTAGATCGGGGTTCGAGCCTGTGACCACCAAATACGGAAGATGCAGAAAGGTCAGGGAATGATCACCGCATTTCCCCGGAGCAATATGGCCTTAATTGCTAATGCTCCTAAAAAAAAAAAACCAAACCAAACCATATCCGGTGCCCGAAACATTGCCTTATACTGTATGCAGTCAAATGCCTTTTCATAATCCACAAATGCCAGGCATAATGGTGTTTTATATTCATTTGCTTTCTCCATTTGCTGTGACATTACGTGAAGGTGATTCACGTAAAGCCAGTTTGCTCATTTCGGTTGATTCTCATCAAGTGTTCTTTCTAATCTGTTAGTAATGACCCTTGTGAACAACTTGTAGATGTGGGATAACAAGCTAATTGGTCTATAATTTCCAATTTCTGATTTATCTCCTTTCCTATGCAGCAAAACTATGATTGCGTTATTTCACTCCTTAGGCATTACACCTTTTTCTAATGCATTTTGTGAAAAATCTTGCCAGTTTTTGTGTCATGTCTCTTCCTCCCAATTGTAACAACTCTACAGTAACTTCATCTTCCCCCGGGGCTTTCTTGTTCTTCATTTTCTTCAATGCATGTTCTATCTTATCAGGAAGGATATCAGGTATGTTGTATGTGTTATTAATTTGCAATCCAACTTCCCCACTGCTGGCATCATTCCCTCGCTCCTTGTATAATTCTCTATAGTAGTCTTCTGCTATTTGAATTATGCCTTCTCTGCTATTTATAAGTACACCATCGCTATTCTTCAGTTTCAGTATCATTTATCTTTCTGTATTACTGCTCATGGCTGCTGATTTACA
Organism: Mastigoproctus giganteus; assembly: GCF_048544385.1. Taxonomy (NCBI): domain Eukaryota; kingdom Metazoa; phylum Arthropoda; class Arachnida; order Uropygi; family Thelyphonidae; genus Mastigoproctus; species Mastigoproctus giganteus. The sequence continues at coordinate 173,679,156 of NC_143583.1, forward strand.
TTCTTTGTTTTCCCTTAATGCTTGCTCTACTTTTCTTGTGTTAAATCTTCTTATGTCCTCTGAGTCTCTTTCTAATGGCTTTGCATAACTCAGTATACTCAATTTTCTCCTTGTCAGTGTTTTTCTTGATCTTCATTTGTCTACTTCGGTTCATCATGACAAGTGTTTCTTGACTAATTTTTTCTTCTTTGGATTTCTTTTTACCTATAGGTTTCTTGGGCTTTATCACTTTCAGAAAGTTGTAATATTCCTCATCGATATCTTGGTCCTGAACAGTCTGCAGAAGCTCAAACTTGTTCTTAAGTACCATTACATACTGCTTTTTCTACTCTTCTGTTATCTCAAAGACCTTTGTATTATTTACTCGAGTCAGTTTTTTTCCTTTCTTTTCTTACATCTATATCAAGTGTGCATCTTACCATTCTGTGATCACTTCCAAAATTTACCTCGTTCAGGACAGTAACATCATTCAAGATATATCTTCTGTTAGTGAGGATGAAGTCTATTTCATTAGTTGTTAATCCATTTGGGCTCTTCCATGTCCACTTTCTGTTCACCCGTTTTTTTGAAAAAAAAAGTGTTTATTACTGACATTCCTCGAGATTCTGCAAATTTCACAAGTCTTTCACCTCTTTCATTTCTTTCACCTCTTTCATTTCTTTCACCTATTCCAAAATTTCCTATAGTTCCCATTTCTGCGCTGTTTTGTCTCTTTCCAACCTTATAATTGAAGTCCCCCCCATAATGATAGTGTAATGAGTTTTCTGTTCATCTAGAAGACTCAATTTCGACATACATTTCTTCAACCTCTTCATCATCATGGCTTGATGTTGGTGCATAAATCATTGTAATCTTTAGCTTATACCTCTTAGAAATCCTGAGTCAGTTGTCTTGACACCCTTGGTGATGTACTACGATCACAAAGGTAATTAGTGCAAAATGAATAATGAACAAAAAACATTTAGCACTCCAGATTTTCCATCCACTGTAAAAGCTGGGTATTTAAACCTCTGAATTTGGCCTTACATTCAAATTATATTTGTTATTTTAAATGCCAGAAATATGGCCATTCCCACCAGGCATGTAGAAGTGATATTATTTGTCTTGGTTGCGGTTCTAAGGATCATACAGAAGCAGATTGTTCAGCTTCAACTCCTGTTTTCCCTGCTGCAAAGGAAGCCACCCTGCCATTTCTAAATTATGTTAAATGTGAAGGAAAGAAAATTCAAAATACAAAATAGAACGTAAAGTCACATATCCTGAGGCATACAGACAAGTTATATTGACCATGCCTAGTCAATCCTATGCATCCCACACTGGAAGCTGTCTTTGAACTGCAGTTCAAACAGTTGTGTCAATACTTCCCAACAGCTTACTAGCTAACTGGGTTAAAGCAACTCTGTCTACCTCTGGAAAAGACACTCCTAAAACTAAAACCAGCGAAGCCACTAACACATCAGTTAGTATCCAAACTAATAATCCAATGGTCTCGCTGACACTGAAAAATCAAAAAATACTAAAGAATAAGAAAACCAAATCACCCACCAACATCATTGAAATGGATGTACTTTCAGATAATGAGTAACCCATATATAGACCTTCGTGTGAATGACACTGTGGATACTGGATGTCACATCTTCCCCAAAAAAGACTGGAAGACATTCTTCATATACAAAAAATAGTCAGAAAAATTTTCCACAGCTAAACCTAAATAATGCACAACATCATACAGTGGAACTCAGAGAACTAAGCAGTCATTTTGATGACTTAAGGGATTTAATTGGTCAAATCTGTTCCATAGGGATATTCAGGAAACATTCTTATCACTGCAAGTTTCACCAAAATTTTCAAATTATATCAAATTATCAAATCATATAGATGAGATAGGAACTCAGAGCCTCCTTCCATAGAGGAATAGCTATTCTTGCTAATTATAACATACTGTCCAGGTCCATACAACTACAAATCACCCTAGAAACTGGGCCCCGAGTGCCAAGCGATAGTTCCCAAGCGATCTTTCTAGTGCGTTTTCTAGCGTTTTTCCTAGAGCGAGTACTAGTGCTTTCATAAACCCTCCACCGCTCGCAACGTCACTGCTGACCGCTCGCAACGTTACTGCTTCCCTCGCTGAGCAACGTCACTGCTTCAATGCTAGCAACGTTACTGCTATCGCTAGCAACGTACTGCTCTCTTCTTCTGCTGATCGCTTGGTCACTGGTTGGCACCGCTCCTGCCTCCACGTGGCGGGGTCGGTAACCTGGGAGAAGGATTTCCCTCTTCCAGGGCTAAAAGGAGCAACGATGGATTGTAATGAATATCCATCTCTGGAGCCCACAGGCGGCAAAGTTGTTAACTCTGTCTCAGAACATGAGTCCAATCGTCCGAAGAGACTTCGGACGGAAAAACAGATTTCAGATATGCCAGCATTTCTTATAATGCACTCATTGTCCACACAACCTGTCGGCAAGCTATCGCCTTTTCTGATACAGAAATGTTTAGAATCGGTTGTTGGATCCCCTAAAATGGTGAAGCGTCTCCAATCAGGAGACCTTTTAATTGAAACCTCAAAAACATCTCATTCGGAAAAATTGTTAAATTTAACAACATTCAACAATATTCCAGTGTCAGTTACGCCCCATAACACCCTGAACACGTCTAAAGGCGTTATCAGTGAATGGGACCTATTAACTGTTTCTGAAGAAGAAATAGTACAAGAGCTTAGCGAACAAAAGGTGACACATGCACGGAGAATAATGACCAAAAAAGATGGCAACCTACTACCAACTAGGTCTATTATTTTGACTTTCAGCACTCCGAATCTTCCATCTTCTGTCAAAGCAGGTTATTTAAACTGCAAGATTAGACCTTACATCCCGAATCCCATTCGCTGTTTTAAGTGCCAGAAGTACGGCCATGCACAGACTGCATGCAGAGGCGATGCTGTGTGTCCTATTTGTGGCTCTAAGGAGCATTCCCAAGGAGAGTGTACAGTTTCCACTCCTACTTGCCCAAACTGTAAAGGAAGCTACCCTGCATTTTCTAAAGCATGTGACCTCTGGAAAACAGGGAAAAAAATCCAGAAATATAAAGTGGAGCATAAAGTTACATATCCTGAAGCAAGAAAGCAAGTGCTATTAACCATGCCTAGCAGATCATACGCATCAGTGACCAGAAGTAGCCGCTCAATTGCAACACAAACAGATGTCTCCATAGAACCAAGCAGTTCTTTTTCCACCTGGGCCAAAACTGCACTGCTAACATCCAAAAAGAAACTTACAGTCAATGAGACCAACAATACACCAATTAGTATCCCAACTGATGCTATCTCATCATTGCCCGAAACAACAAAATCAGCAAATGTTGAAGACCAAGAAAAAGGGAAACAATGCAATAGGAAAATGGAAATTGATATTCAACCAGAGGATGAAGAGTCAGTTTTAGAATTATATGCTAATGATACCATAGAAACAGGACGCCCAACCTTTTCAAAGAATGAAAAATCAAAACAAAGCAGACTGAAACCTTCTCAGAAAAAACAGTCAGATCAATCTTATTCAATCAAATCCAAACAATGAATAAATTCGTACAATGGAATTGTAGAGGATTACGTAGTAATTTTGATGACCTGAGTGAATTACTTTTTCAAACAAATGCAGTAGGTGTATGCTTACAGGAAACATTTCTATCACCAAAAGTCTCTCTCAGATTCAAAAATTACACCATGTTTAGACGAGACAGAGATTCTGATGGTCCTGCCCGTGGGGGCGTAGCTGTTCTTGTAAAATCTACTATACCGTCAAGACAGCTCCAGCTACAAACTTCCTTAGAAGTTGTTGCAGTTCGGATGGCATTGGGAATATCATTAACGCTTGCATCCATTTATATCTCGCCCAATTATCCTTGCTCCCTGGCTGAACTTGACAATCTAATTGCACAACTGCCACCTCCTGTCTGCTTATTCGGTGATTTCAACGGCCACCATCCATTGTGGGGATCTTCCACCATGGATAGGAGAGGCCAATTAATTGAATCATTCCTGGATAACCATAACCTGACTCTGCTGAATTCTGGCTCTCCAACTTATATACAACTACCTACAGGTACTACCTCAGCCATAGACTTGTCCATCTGTTCAGCATCTCTTTTTGCAAGCATGAAATGGTTAGTGTTGAATGATCCATTCCACAGTGACCATTTTCCTATTATCAGTTCAATTGAAACCCAGGCTGTGTCATGTCCAAAAGGCCGTACTTCTTGGAATTTTTATAAAGCAGACTGGGTAAACTACTCAGCTTGTGTCCTTCTCGACACTCAATATGTTCAACATCAACATATTGATGACGTAACTGACCACATTACCAGCCAAATCCTATATGCAGCAGAAATTTCCATCCCAAAATCAGACCAATGCAAACATGTACACAAAAACCAGTGGTGGAATACGGATTGCTCTAAAGCAAAAGTAGAAAAAAACCGTGCTTGGAACCGGTTCCGCAAATGCCCAACTACTGCCAACCTAATTTTATACAAAAAATTCAGAGCCAAAGCAAGGCAAATTAGGAAGAAAGCAAAACGTGACTCCTGGATAAGCTTTGCATCAACTATTAACAAAAATACTGACACTCGAATTATATGGAAAAAAATACAAGCTCTCAATGGAAAATTTCCTCCTCAGCAGTCCCCGATAATACAATGGAATGGGCAGGACCTATCCTCTTCTACTGACATTGCAAATGCTTTAGCAGAATCTTTCTATAACATTTCCGCCTCCTCCTCTTATGTCACCTCCTTTCAACGCATTAAATCTGTTGAGGAACGTCATAAATTTAATTTTTCAACTAGACTCACACTTCCGTATAATCAACCCTTTTCTATAGCTGAACTCAAAGAATCCTTGAGCAAATCTCCAAATAGTGCAGCAGGACCAGACGGCATTCACTACAGTATGCTGACGAATCTATGTGAAGCTGATCTCTACATACTATTACTCTTTTACAACCGGATCTTCTCAGAAAATACATATCCTCTCTCATGGCGTCATTCCTACATTTGTGCTATTCTAAAACCAAGTAAAGATCCTTCCATAGTTGAGAATTACAGACCAATATCCTTGACAAGCTGTTTGGGCAAAATCTTTGAAAGGATGGTGCATAAGAGGCTCATGTGGGTACTAGACTCCCAAAACGTTCTTTCCGATCACCAATATGGCTTCCGTAAAAACAGATCTACCCTAGATTTACTACTCAAAATTGAATCTAACATACGTAACGCTTTTGTCATGAGACAACATCTGGTGATGGTGAACCTAGATATTCAGAAAGCATTTGATACCACTTGGCGTCATGGTATTATTAAAGATATACATCAGTTGGGGCTGAGAGGCTACCTTCCACAATTCATCCAGAACTTTTTAAGGTTACGCACCTTTCAAGTCCGATACCAAAACATGCTATCAGAAACTCACATTTAAGAAGAGGGTGTTCCTCAGGGTTCCATACTGAGTGCTACCCTATTTGCTATTCGGGTCAACCACATATTGGAAGAACTTCCAAAATCCATACAAATATACATGTATGCAGATGACCTCACCATATCCTGCCAGTCACAAAGTATGAATACTGTTGAAAGACAGTTACAAATTGCTCTTGCCAGAATAGAATCGTGGACCTTACGTAATGGATACCGCCTAGCTGAGCAGAAATCCACCACTACTCATTTTTGCAAATTACGGTCACTTCATCCCGATCCTGAGCTAAAGATCAATAACATTTCAATTCCTCTTGTTCACACTGTCCGTGTTCTTGGTCTCGTACTGGATAAGAAACTGAACTTTAAAGCACATGCAGCTTATCTTAGAACTATCTGCTTGAAAAAGTTGAATATTCTCCGGTGTGTGTCATCTATGTCATGGGGTGCTGATCGACATACCTTGATCCATCTTTATCGAGCCCTCATCAGATCCCGCTTAGACTATGGCTCTCCAGTGTATGACTCTGCGAGAAGAACTACTTTAGAGCAATTAAACACGATCCAGCACAGTGCGCTGAGAGTTTCTCTAGGAGCTTTCAGAACCTCCCCTGTTCAGAGCCTTTATATCGAAGCTCATGAGCCACCTTTACATCTTCGGAGGAAAACATTACTTTTGATGTTTGCCGCAAAAATTAGCAGCTTACCCTCCCACCCTAGTTGGAAATATCTGTATAATACCGAATGGGAGTCATTTTACAACAGTAAGCCAAATGAAAACCGACCTGCTGCACTTAGACTTAGAGAACTCACTCAAGCATGGAATATAGACATCAGCAATATATTTCAGGACATGACACCTCCTGATCCGCCTTGGACAAATATTTCTGTTAATTACGACGATTATTTTCAACAGTGGGGTAAGAACACCTTGTCGCCCTCCAATATTGCACAATTACATGAAACTCACTCTTCTAACTTAGAGGCCTGCAAAATATATACAGATGGATCAAAAACTGAGACCCAAGTAGGTGCTGCAGCAGTCTTCCCTTCGATCACCATTTCTGTTTCATTACCAATAGAATGCAGTATCTTTACTGCTGAACTTTATGCTATTAATTTAGCTCTCGATCGGATAACTGAATTTTTAATTACGACCACTTTAATATACACCGACTCACTCAGTGCTGTCACTGCTATAATAAGTGGTAACAACTCTTCTCACCCTGTAATAAAACAGATTCGTTCTAAGCTACTTGCCTGTAAGGAATTGAACCAAACTGTGACATTCTGCTGGATCCCAGGACATTCTGGAATAGCTGGCAATGAAAGAGCGGATCATGCAGCCAAACAACCAGAAACCACCATTTTGCAGAATTTTCAAGTTCCATATACAGATTACAAACACATTATCCGTAAAGCATGTTATAACAGTTGGTCATTAATCTGGAAAGGTTATCCAGGAAATAAACTCTACCAAATAAAACCGGAACCAAAGCTATGGCAATCCAGCTTCAGCAAAAACAGGCGAGATGAAATAATTTTAGGAAGGCTAAGGATTGGGCATACGCACCTCACTCACCTATATCTATTAACTAATGACAGCGCTCCACAATGTACATTCTGTCAAGTACAACTGACAATTCGCCATTTATTAGTGGATTGTCCCCACTTTCAAAATATCCGCTTAAACACCTTTAAATCAATAGCTAATACACAGTCATCAGTAAATTTATTACAGATTCTGGGTGATGATTCTAATGAAAAAGAACTATTTATTTTCCTAAATCGTATAGGAATATATCATAAAATATAGTTATATCTACTATTAGAAAGACACAATATGGCCCTAGCAGCCTATGTGTCGTTAAACACAACAACAACAACAACCTAGAAACTGTGACAGCTTGTATTGCAGTTGATACTCCAGTTACACTTGTTTCCATTTGCATTCCACCATTTCTAAATGAGTGGGAGAAGACAGAAAGTGGTTATCAATGGCACTGCTCTTTGTGGACTAATGTAATTAGTGGATTAATATACTTGTAGAATTGTAAAACTATGCTATCACTCTTATCATTGCTAATGTTAGAACCTTAACTTTCACTTTCTTCAAAGAGCGAGTGCATCTTAAGTTAAATAGGGTAAGTTACTTCAGTGATAAGGGCAAGTTGCTGCTATGGATAAAGGGATGGTAAGTGAAAGAAGACAGAGAAAGATTATCAATTGGCACTGCTCTTCATGGACTAATTTTATCAGTGGATTCCCCCCCAGGGTTTACCAATCATTGCTTTTAATATTTATTAATGATATTGATGAAGGTGTATCAGGCTTAATGTGTAAGTTTACAGATGATGATACAAAGGTTGGCAGGGCAGGGCAGTTAATGACAGTAATCAGGGTGATACACTCTGATGGGCTGAGAAATGGCAGTTGAAGTTTAACATTGAAAAATGCAAGGTACTGCATATAGGTAGTATAATCCCAGATTAACATACCAATTGTGTGGTACTACACTCAGAGTATAATGGAAAATGAAAAAGACCACATAATTACTCCCATATTTGTGCAGTCATATAAAGTTCTCTGAGCAGTGCAGACATACTGGCTGGACAGCTCATGGGGTTTTTGTCAATGATATACAGAAATTTTGCTAGCAAGGATAAGGAGGTGGTTATCCCACCTCCTTATCCCTGCTACAATTTACAAGGCCAGTGTTAGGCCACATCATCAGTATTGTATATAGGTCTGGAAGCTTTACTTTAGGAAGGATTTAGATCTGCTGGAAGAGGTGCAGAGGAGGGCAACCAGATAGGTGAAGGGAAGAAAAGGAGTGCTCTTACCATGAAAGGCTTCAGTTCTGCAAATTGCAGCATCTGGAAATGAGGCACCTTCAGGAAGATCTGATTGAGGTGTTTAAAGCCTTGAATGGATTGAGTAAGTTAAATGTTGAATGCATTCTTCTTGCTGAGACTACACACAAGGTAACATAAATTCAAATTGAGGAAGGATAGTTGCAGGATAGAGGTGCAGAAATTTGCCTTCATCTAGCAGGTGGTTTCAATAAATTCAAAGAAGAACAAGACAAATTCTTGGAGGGTATGGATGGGTGAAGTGTATAGGGTTTTTTTTTTTTTTTTGGCTAATGCTTTATAAGCTTGCTTTCTTGCATCATTTGGCGCTACTAATACTAATAAACTAACTAGACAATCACATTACACAACTTCCATCCCCAGTTTTTGTCTCTTCTGCTGTGAGTTTAATGGCCACCATCCATTGTGTGTGGGGGTCCACTACAGTGGACACAACAAGCAAATTGATTTAAGAATTTTTTTAATAACAATGAACCTAATTTACTAAACTCTGAATCTCCCATCCCACCTATATCCACTTACCTGCATTATCAACTTCTGCAATTATTGACTTGTCAATTTGTTTGCCATCCATCTTTCCAGTTATGATATAGTTGGTATTGAATGACCCTCTTAACAGTGATCCCTTTCCAATATTTGCTCATTAAAAACAGGGGTTACTCCATATCCTGATCAACAATCCACTTGGCCATTTAAAAAAGCAAACTTTGATGGCTATTGTGCTGAAATCCTTTTAGACAGAGCTTATGTTCAGCAATGATCTGTTGATGATGTAACTACTTACATAACCAATCAGATCCTGCAGCTAATACTTTCATTCCAAAATCCAAAACAGGTCACATTCACTGAAATCACTGGTGGAATATAGATAGCCTTAATACCAAACAGGAGAAAAGCTGTTCTTGGAATAATTTCCACACGTATCCTACTACTAGTGATCTAATTGCTTATAAAAAACTTAAAGGTAAAGCAAGGCAAATTAGACAGAAAGTGAAACATGATTTGTGGATTGCCTTTGCTTTAACTATCACTAAGACAAATTCCTTCAACCGTCCTCTTCACTGGAGAGGGAAAGATGAGTCTGCTCCTGAAGAAGTTGTCAATGCACTAGTGGTTCCTAAACTACTGAGCTCTATGGACCCCCTTCAAAAATCTCAGAAAAGTTTATGGACTCCTTGAAAAGTCAAAAAATGTTTGCGGACGATATATGCATGTTTCTGTGTGTGTATATATATATTTATGAACACTGGGTTTTCTGAAAAGAAAATTCAAAGTTTGTTTTTAAATCAATTCAATTTTATTCTTATTTTATAACTTTATCATCAATTTGCTATACATAGAACAAATAATTTGACCGGTTCCAGAAGGGTCCATTTCGCAGACCTTCTGAAACTGGTCTACGGACTTCCAGGGATTCACGGACCCCAGTTTGGGAAATTCTGCACTAGCAGAATCATTCTCTACAATCTCTGTTAGTGCACTAGCAACTAGCAGAGATTGTAGAGAACGATTATAATCAGATCTTCTCTGAAAATGCGTATCCTTCTTCCTGGTGCCATTCTTTCATTATAGCCTTGTCAAAACCAGGCAAAGACCATTCCTTGGTTCAAAATTTTAGGCTAATATCTCTTACGAGCTGTGTGAGGTAAAATTTTTGAAAGGATGGTCCATACGAGGCTTACATGGATTCTAGAATCACACAATCTCCTGAGGCGCCTCTGTAGCCAGGTGGGAAGGAGCAGCAGTGCGTAGCACACGCTTCTTGATTAGACCGGGGTTTGAGCCTGTCACCACCAAATACGGAGGATGCGGAAAGGTCAGGGAATGACCACCGCATATCCCGGAGCAATATGGCCTTAGTTGCTAATGCTCCTAAAAACCAAATAACTAACTAACTAACTAACAATCTCCTGATAGATCATCAGTATGGCTTTCGGAAAAACAGATCAACTCTGACATACTCATAAAAGCTGAATCTCATATATCCAATGCCTTTGTCATGAAACAGCATCTGGTCATACTATCAACTTAGATATTGAAACAGCATTGGACACTACTTGACATCATGGTATTACGAATCTTTACCATCCATTAAGGGCCATTTGCCTGAAATAATTCAAAATTTCCTGCACCTGCATTCTTTTCAAGTCCAACATCAAAACAAACTGTCTATATCTCACATTCAGGAGGAAAGAGTCCCACAGGGATTGATACTAAGTATGAGTTTATTCGTAATTCGAGTTAGCAAAATGACACAATATATCCCAAAAACTGTTGAAGCTTACATGTATATGGATGACCTTACCATTTCCTGTTAGTCTCAAAGTATGAACACCATTGACCAGCAGCTTCAACCCACCATAACCAAAATTGAATCTTGGACCTCATATAATGGGTGTTTACTATCAGAAAAGAAATTTGCCACCATTTCCTTTTGCAAGCGATAGGCTCTGCACCCTGATCCTGACTACAAGTAAACAATACTCCAATCCCACTTGTTAATACCATAAAATTTCTTGGGCTGATATTAGATAGCAAGATAAAATTTTTAAGCTTACATTACCTTTTTATGAATTTCCATTCTAAAATATTTGAATATACTTCGATCAGTGTCATCCATGTCATGGGGAGCTGATTAAAGTATGTGACTCTCTCAGGAGCAGTACTTTACACAGCTAAATGTCGTCCAGCACAATGCTCTGAGGACTACTGTGGGAGCTTTCTGGACTTCCCAGTCCAAAGTCTTTATATAGAAGCACATGATGCCCCATTACACCTTCATAGTAATGTTTTTCTATGAAGGTGTGATGCCCCATTACACCTTCATAGAAAAACATTACTAATGCTAATTCAGGTGCTCATGTATGTGTTCTGATTAGGAGTGATTAGTGTTTTGTTATACACAAAGTTGTTAGTGAAATTGATATTTCTTATGGGACATATTAGTCAAATTTAACACAAAATTTGGAAATGCAATACGTTTCAGCCAAGTTTGTGTTTTGCATTCTCACTGATGATCAGTAAGGATGTGAGGCATACAGTGAACCCCTGCTTTATGATTGGTTCACTGTACAATCAGATCACTTTATGATGGACTCTCCATAATAAAATTCTGTTCACTATGCGATATGTAGTAAGCAGCGGTCATTGTGATTGTGTTGGTGAATTGAATTTTAATTTTATTAAACAGCAGTTCTAATAAGCAAAAATAAGAGGAATATTATCCACAGGCTATAAAAGTAAAGATATAAAGTGAAAATTGAAAGAATATTTTCCACAGGTTAACAAAATAAAAATAAATTTATGCTAACGTACATAGCTTAGTTAATACTGTAATAGGTACATACTAATTAATTGATATTTTTGTTCACTGACTTCTTTTTTAAATTTTAACCAAAAAAAAAAAAAACAGTAAAAAAAATAAGCAATCAGTAATAAAGAACATGGCATGCACAAATTGCAACTAACACAATACATGAAAGTGAGATACAGAGTAACAAGTTTACAAAGTTTTCTTAAAAAATAGGAACGAAGAAAAGATTCTGAAAATTTATTATGTTTTTTATATGATCGAAGATTTCATGGAAGGGGAAACACATTTCACCATAATAAAGTAAAAACCCTCAGAATTCCAGCAATCGATATTTTCACAAATGCGGTAAGAGTGAGTTTACTACCCATTTATAATAGAATGATAGTAACGTTATAATTGCACTAACAGGAACACCCAATAAACTGGAAACTGTAAATTGTTTTTATTGTTTTATGGTAGTGACCCCCACAAATGTGCTTTAGAAAAATATTACAAAGGCATTCAAAATTGATTCTTATAACCGAACGTTGGTTAACGATGAACGTGTAGTGCATTTTAATGATTTTAATTTGTTTTTTGAAATATGACAAATGTCTATATTTGTCTATAAAGGGCTGATTCTACTAAATAGTGATCATGTTCACAGGTGCCTACTTATTCACTTTACAATGGGCTTACGATTGTCTCTGACCAGACCTCATGGTCCTTCCTCTCAGCCAAAAGCAATATTTGTAAATGTGTTGACCGTGTGTTTTGTTTTTTCATCCTTTAGTTGAAGCGATTTTTTGTGTTGTGCTTTTATGAATATATTAGCTTTAATCAATATATGCAAGTTCCATTATAAAAATCACCTTTTAGAGAGATAAATAGCTTAGTTATAATGCGAAGTTTCAACTTCCAAGATCTTGGAGCGAATTACCAAAAAACAATGCGTTACTGGGTTCACATTATGATATTTTTTCACGATGTGATGGTGTCTCTGGAGGGGATTAATATCATAAAGCAGGGGTCCACTGTATTTGTATGAATATAGAGAGCAGCAAGTTCTTGCATGAAGTCAGAAACTTTGTCAGTGTGCTGCTGCTAACCCACAGTTTGTTTCTTCCATCATTACTGTATGGCTATGAGCCAAAAACAAAGGTCCAGTCATCTCATTGAAGACTGTCTTATCTCACACACAAAAAAAAGACAATCTCAATCAAATGTGAAGCTCATGCTTATCATATTTTTTGGTTTGCACAGGGCATTGTTCATTTCATTATGAATTTGTCCCACATGAACAGTGACCTAGGAATACTACAAAACATTTCTACAGTGATTACATGATGATGATGATGTGCCTAGTCTCCATCATCTGGAGACTAGGCACCTGCGAGGTGATTGATTGAAGTGTATAAGGCCTTGAATGGGCTGAGCAGGCTCATTGCTGATGAGATATTTCTTCTTGCTCAGATTACAAACCTGAGAGGGCATAAATTCAAATTGAGGAAGGACAGTTATAGAATAGAAGTGTGGAAATTTGTCTTTACCCAATGGGTAGTTGATTGCTGGAACAAACTTCTGTCTGTCTTTGTGGAAGTTAATAGTTTAAATAAATTCAAGAGAGAACTAGACAAAGTTTTGGAGCCAATGGATATGTGAAATAAGAAGGGATTTTTTTTTTTTGTCTGATGCTGTATAAGCTGCATGATGTGCCTCTACTAATGCTAATACTCCCCGTATTCATATTCTGCATCCCTTATATCTGAGTGATACCTTGTCTCTGAAATCCCAGCATTATCAACATTTGATGTCTTGACTAGCACTTCAAATTTATCAAATGTATTTACTCTCCTCCTAGCATTGGTGTACATGCAAGTGTACTTGCATGTACACTTGCATGAGGTTGTCACAGACATTCTCTTGGTCACAGACATTCACTTGGTCCTTGAGGTTGTCACAGACATTCTCTCAGATATGCCAGACAAGCTATACTTGCTATCTGGGAGTCTAAAACGCTGATGAAACTGATATTCGGGTGACACTCAAGTCAAGTGGACCCAATTTCGGCGAAGTCCGGACGGTCTGTGACAGCCAAATCCTCTGCTTGCACCTTCACGATGGTGGGACTGTTAGTAATCCTGGGTATAACCTCCATGCACAAGTACATGGTGGGTGACCACCCAGGTGTGAACCAACGTAAGCAGGGGTCGAGGTGTGGCGCCCACACCACATGGAGGAACGCCGCCCCTCTATGTTACCAGTTGTTCCCTCTATGTTCACCGGTTGATGACTCATCAACCGGTGAAATACCACCACTTTGCTTATTGGAGGCTTGAAATGGTGGAACCCATGTTTAGTCTCTAGAGCTAAGTTCCGGTCAACCTTTCCCTATCTCTTCCATCATGCAGTATGATTGATGACTTTTGAGGTTATGATGAACGTCGTGGCGAGATCCAATATTCCTTACATTTCGAGGGTACAGCTCTAAAACGGTGTTCGAAGGCCGGCCGCTAGTTAGTACACCGGACTGAACCTATTGGTAACTCTCTAGGAAGCTTCCGGATCAGCTAGTGTATAATCTTGCTGCCTCTACTCTGCCAGATAGTGACTGGAGGGAGTCCGAGTAGTGTGTATGCGGGGAGCATTGTCGAGGCCACGTTATGTCAAGGATCTGGGTATATTCTTACCACATGTACGCCATATCCAAAAATTTCATTACTTCATACAGCATGTCCCACCTACTTTTCCTTACTATTGAATACACCATGAATTGTCAAACTAATAGAGCAAGCTTATCTGCGAAAAGATCTAAACCTCCCAAGGACTTCCTAATTCATTTCACAAATATACGTGGTCTCAATTCTAATCTCAACGATGTCCATTTCCACTTGCAGTCTGCCAAACCCCATGTACTTTTTCTGACAGAATCTCAGTTATCGGTTGATTCATCTACTGCTCATCTCAGATGCCCAAATTATTCGCTGTATGATTCCTTTCGCCTCAAAGGTGGTACTTGTGCATATGTCCGTTCTGATATTCCCTGTCAGAGACTTGGCAATTTGGAATCTCCTCTCTTTGATCTTCTCTGGCTTAAAATCTCTCTACCTCATTGTGTCAAATTCATCTGTTGTCTCTACCGTTCTCCCAACTCCACTAATCACTTGGAGCTCTTTGACTTCCTCTCTTTGCAACTTGACTTTCTCCAGTCCAACTTTCCTAACAGCGAAGTAATTTTCCTTGGTGATTTTAATGTTCACAACTCCAGCTGGCTTCCGTTTTCTAGTCACACCGACCCAGCAGGTCGAGATGCTGAGGCTTTTGCAATTACTAATGACCTAGCACAGATTGTTCATTTACCTACAAGAATACCGGACAATCCTAATCATACAGCCAATACGCTTGATCTTTTTCTCACAAACAACCCTTCTAAGTACACGGTCGAAGTGAGAGGTCCTTTAGGCACTTCAGATCACAACTTGGTGATTGTCTCTTCTCCAATGGAACCTTTATCTCATGGCTATTCCCAACCACGTGTTGTTTGGCATTACAAGAATGCAAAATGGGATGACCTGCGAGACTTCTTTTCTTCTTTTCCTTGGTCGGATTACTGTTTCAAAACTTCTGATGTCAACGTTTGCTCAGATCGTGTCAGTGAAATTATTCTTGCAGGAATGGAATCCTTTATCCCACACTCCACTTTAAAATCTCGTCCTTTATCTAAACCTTGGTTTTCCAATAAATGTGCTAAGGCTGTCCAAGAGAAGAATGTTGCATATCGTAATTGGCTTGTTTCTAATTCTTCAATTTCATTTTCTGCCTACACCAAAGCTCGCAACAGTTGTAAAGCAGTTATTAACCAGTCCAAACTAGAGTTTGAACAGGCTAAGAGTAGAAAACTTGCTTCTTGCCCTAATGGTAGCCGAGCATTCTGGTCTCTTGCCAAAGCTATTGGGCACAACTTTTGCCCATCTTTACTCCCACCTCTGTCCAAACCAGATGGTTCTGTTGCCACTTCAGCCAAGGATAAAGCTGACCTTCTAGCATCCCATTTTTCTTCCAGCTCATGTATTAATGATCTTGGTAAAACACCTCCCACCATTCCCAACACGCTCCATTCAATGCCTCCTGTGGTCTTCCGTCAAAAGGATATCAGAAGGATTTTGATGAATCTTGATGCTACGAAAGCTCCAGGTCCTGATGGTATTTCTCCACTTGTTCTCAAAACCTGTGCTCCTGAACTTACTCCTATTCTTTGCCGCCTTTTTTCACTTTCTTATTCCAAAGGTGTTTTTCCTTCTGCTTGGAAATTTGCTCATATCCAGCCAGTTCCTAAAAAGGGTGACAAATCCCTCCCATCCAATTATCGTCCCATTGCAATTACTTCTACTCTTTCTAAAGTAATGGAGAAATCAATTAACCGCCAACTCTTAAACTACCTAGAAACCTTCCGTCTGATCAACGATCACCAGTATGGATTCCGTCAGTGTCGATCCACTGGAGATATTCTGGCTTATGTTACCCATTTATGGACTAATTCAATGGAAAGGTTCGGTGAAACACAAGTAGTTGCTCTTGACATCTCAAAGGCTTTTGATCGTGTTTGGCATAAAGGTCTTCTAAACAAGCTTCCATCTTATGGTTTGCCAACTGTTTTTAGTAATTGGTTATCCAGTTTTCTCTCTGATCGCTCACTGAGGGTGATGGTAGATGGCTCTCTGTCTTCTAACTTCTCTACTAATGCCGGTGTCCCCCAGGGTTCAGTTCTTTCCCCCACTCTTTTCCTCTTGTATTTCAATGACCTTCTTCCATTGACTGGAAATCCTATCCATAGTTTTGCTGATGATAGCACATTGCATTCAAATTTCCATTTTGAGAAACCTTGTCCTGCTCAATCAGCTTCAACTTCTCGAAAATCTGCTACCAATTCCTTAAATGCCGATCTTCAGGTAATTCTCCAGTGGGGCAAAGACAACTTAGTTGATTTCAACCCTTCTAAAACTCAGTCTTGTCTTATATCTCGCAAAAAGGATTCTTCTACTCCTATGCTTATCTTTAGTGACACTCCGATTTCTAGGCAAAATGATATATCTCTTTTGGGGATTACCCTGACTTCTAATCTCTCTTGGCACAAGCACATTACAAATATTGCTTCCTCTGCATCTAAAAAACTTGGTTTTCTCTTTCGCTCTCGGCATTACTTTTCTTCCAAACAGCTGCTCACTCTGTATAAATCGCAAATTCGCCCTGCCATGGAATATTGTTCCCATATCTGGGGTGGTGCCCCCAAAACCTCTCTCCGGCTTCTTGATTCCATTCAGAAGAGGGCAGTTAGGTTAATTAATGATTCATCTCTAACAGAGTCTCTCCACCCGCTTTCTCATAGACGCACTGTTTCTGCTGCATGCCTCTTCTACAGATACTTCCATGGGCACTGTTCTTCTGAATTGGCTTCTATAATTCCTGCTCTCTCTTTCAAAACAGTCCGAACACGTGCCGCCACCAGCCAACATCCATTTACTGTCCAACTTCAAACCCACAGAACCAACTTTTCATCTTCCTCATTTATTCATTCAACTGCCGTTTTCTGGAACAACCTTCCTTCATACGTATTTCCTGAAAATTACAATCTACAGAAGTTCAAGTCCAATGTCAACAAATATCTTCTTTCGTCTTCTTAACCTCAAACCCAAGCACGGTACTAAGTACAATAGGTCCTAATATCTCTCGTGTTTGGGGTTCACATAAAAAAAAAAAAAAAAAAAAAAAACTTGTACCTGTTCCTACGGGCACCTCCATAGCCAAGTGGGAAGGAGCAGCAGTACTTAGCACACGCTTCTTGATTAGACCGGGGTTCGAGCCCGTCCACCAAATACGGAGGACGTGGAAAGGTCAGGGAATGACCACCGCATATTCTCGGAGCAATATGGCCTTAGTTGTTAATGCTCCTAAAAACTAAAATAACAAACAACAACAACCTGTTCCTACTGGTACTGGGAGATGCTGGGAGTCATCATGAAACAAGACTAGGCACTTGAAACCCACAGTACCTTTCTTCCAAGGCTGCTGTTCATTCCAATAGAGGCAATGCAAGAATCGCTTTCACCTCTGCCTGTGGCTTTTGTTAATCTGTTAGTCTGTGTATTCCCCCCCAGGTAGCAGTTTTCTCACCCTACCTAACACTGCCTCAGTAGCACTAGCAAATATTCTTGCTCCTTTTCTATTTAACTGTATCCCATCCGTCAGAAGCAGTCTCTCCTGTTAACAAGCACAGACCATGCTGTAAAAAATTCTACTCCATGAGCCTTGAAAAATTTCTCCAGGGCCAAACTGATTGACAAGTTCTCATCATATGCTCCCTTCTATCGCGTCTGTTCAGACAAGCTTTTAGAGCAAATGGATGTGTGAAATGGGATTTTTTTTTTTTTTTTTTTGCTGATACTGTATAAGTTTGCTTTCTTGCATCATATGCCTCTGCTAATGCTAATTTCCCAAATATCAGTTCACTCCTTGCCGACCGGGCTAGCCGGGTGGGTAAAGTGCCTCCCTGGCAACCCAAAGGTCGCGAGTTCGATTCCCACCTCGGGCTTGGATCAAAGCACTGCAAAAACCTTGGGAGGTGCATTATGGCCACAAAAGCCTATGCACCAACAACTACCAAAAAAAAGTTCAGTCCTCAAACTTTTTGATCTCAATATTTAAATTTAGGGGGTGAACTGCATCGTTGTCAACTCTCTCAAGTTACGATGAAGAATCTATCTTTTTTATTTGATTTCACCCTTCGCTGTCTTGCCAGCATAATATAATTGGTGAGAAAGAGTTTCTCCATCATTTTGCAAAAAAAAAAAAATTATATAAAAGTATGTTAAAATTGGGATTTGTTTAAAATTTTAAAAATTTTTCTACTTATTTTTGTTGAGCAGTTGGCCATCAGGTGTTCTGTGATAGTCTACATTTCAAAATAGAAATGCAGGTTTATATCATTCTCTGTTATGTGCAATCATTTAATAGTATTTGTGTGGTGCAAAGCTAATAACAATGACTTTCAGTAAGATGCCAAAGAAAGTGGCAGGAAACATTGTGTAATCAGACATTTGTAAATAAATAAACAGAATGACAGTGTGTAGCGCATAGAAAAAAAAAGAAAAAATAGACAGCATTTCATAGTGATGATGATATCATACATAACATGCCATACACGACTAATATAACTTTCTCCACACTGTCACGCTGCTCTAATTTGTACAGCAGTCTTTTATATGGAATGGTATCAAAAGCTTTTATGAAATCTAAGTACATGATGTCAGAGTTATTTTTTGCATACAGTTCTTGTGTTGTGTCATAGTATCCAGTGAGATGGTCATACAATGTTATACCAACAGTTTTAATCTTCCACTTCCATTTTGGAAGTCAGTTACCATAATAGACAAAACCAGAATGATGATTACGACTTAGTCATGGGCATTTCTACTGCCAAGGCTGTGGCAACTCTAAAGTAAGAGGAGAAGATTTTATTCTTTTTCAGCAATGAACTATTTTATTGCTACATATGACTACATGGTGCACAGGTTCCCATTGATTTTATCAATTGGCAGTGCATCATTTTCAAATTTGAAATTTTTTGTAGACAAGTTTCCACTACTTTTGTGTGTCATTAAAGATGTTAAAAAAAATAGATGGAGCAGTAAATGTTTTTCAGCATCATTATGCTTAGTTTCAGTGTGAGGACCTACTGGACACTATTGTGAAAGAAGAAAGTAGCACAGTGATCCTTGGTTGGGGAACGGAAGTGAACAAGGAAGCTTGATATATAAACAAATCATCCCACTTCATGCTTGGAATTTTAATAATTTCTCATAGCAGCACTGAGTTTGCGGGAATATTCAGCTAAGTGAGAAAAACAGAATCTGAGTTTGCATGTTATCTTTCTGGCAAAGCTTTGGAAATGCTCTTGACAGCCAAGTCTAGATAGCAGGGCTATTACTCAGCACTTCTTTGACTCAGCATTTCTGAAAAAGAGAAGTGTTTACAATAGTATCTGTCTTAAAGCAGTCAAAATCAGTTGATGTGTAAGAGAACATCCAAACAGAAATCCACAGACAGAAAAATCCTAAGTAAGCTAATGTTTGAAAACATACATACAGTATGGTAAAGTTTACAATACAGTATGGTAAACAATATGGTAAAGTATGGTAAACAATTCTGTGTGTATATTTTAATATAAAACGTGTATGTTGTTAGTGAAATTTAATTTCTAGTTCAGTATGGATTTTACAGAAACCTCATGTCTTTCTCCTGTTTACAAATGCCTGATTTCTAGTTTTTTGAAAGTCAAAAGTTGGCAATTGTGGAATTGAGTCAGCAGCAGGCCCTCTGTTGAGTTAAAATTCTAAAGTTAATGTTTGGTAAAGAAGTTTGATACAAAAAAAAAATGTTTGGTGCAAGAAAATTATTTTTGTGTAGTGTTATAATGTTTATTGACATTTATTGTACATGAAAAGTGCGTACCTTTCATATACAAAAAATGCACTGAAACTGAGCATTGTTCCAAAAGGAGAGGAAAAAATAGGAAAATAGATTTTCCTTTTTTTCTTCTATTTTCCTTTTTTTTTCCACCTGTTTTGGAACAATGCTCAGTTTCAGTGCAATATCCCCCCCTCCCAAATACTTTAAATTGACAAACTTTGTCATGAATTAGACATCTATGAATCTTCAAGATTCTGTTCAATCTCAAATGTGATTAATGCTTCATTTAGATTTAGACTAATTTGCTGCTGAAATATAGCTTATTAGTTGTCATTTATTTGTATGCGACAATGTGACCCAGTGCCGCTTTTAGTTTAGTTTGGCAGTCTTGTCTACAAAAAGCGTAGCTTGGTAGTGTTAATCAGAGAAACATAAGAATGTTTATAAATAAAATACTACTTCCTCTATGAAATTATATTTAATTATGGTAGTTAATATTTAAAATTTGATAAATCTGAGATTATAATTTATCTTTAACTGTGTTTTAGATGAAATACAGAGTCATATCTAAATTTGAGAAAATCCAAGTTAATGATGGATTTTAATTTATTATTACTTTTATTCCCTTAGCTTTCTTTATTTTGTAAAAGGAAGGTGATTCATTCCCCCTTTAATGTGTATTTAATATTTTGTATGTTTGTTTTGTGTTGGCATAATGAAATGAAATGAAATGAAATAAAATTAAAATGTGAACTTTAATTTTTTGATAGTTGCTTATATTTTAATGTAGTATTAATGTATTTAATGAGTATAATAAAATTGTATTGCACTGTATTATTAATATTATTTTTTATTTTATTTTTGGATATTGCATTCTTTTTTTTTTTTTTTTCATTGCATGCTTCCTTTATTTTTTAGGTTCAGTATATTGATTTACAGAATCGATTTCATGGTGATTGTAATACCATAGAAATATTACTGAAATTGATCAAGTGGATGCATCCTAACTTTAACTTTACATGGGTGATGGAGGTAAGCATTATCTATAAGGCTTATATTATATGTGTGATACAGGAATTGGATCACTTTTTATTATTTTGTTTATTTAAGATTAAATTTTCAGATCTTTTTTGAATGGAAAATCTTCTGATGTGCTAAGAGTTGTATATAATGTACAAACCTTGATATCATTCACCTTGTATGTGGCGTCTCCGTAGCCAGTTGGGAAGGAGCAGCAGTGCGTTGCACACGCTTCTTGATTAGACCGGGGTTCGAGCCCGTCACCACCAAATACGGAAGATGCGGAAAGGTCAGGGAATGACCACCGCATATCCCGGAGCAATATGGCCTTAGTTGCTAATGCTCCTAAAAACCAAATAACAAACAACAACAAACAAACCTTTTATGTGTCTTCATTCTTTTAACTTTACTCTAGAGAACATGTTTTTTTTGTAGAAATAAATATGTGCAGTGTGTTTGAAGGGGAAAAAAGTTTTAGTGTTCTCTACTATCAACTGTGCCCTCAATCTTAAATTTAAATTAAAGTATTCATATTTTTTCATAGGTTTTCCCACTGAACAGAATTTGAGATTTTGATTTTCTTTTTCTCACTCACTCACTCACTCACTCACTCACTCACACACACACACACACACACACACACACACACACACACACACACACACACACACACACACACACACACACACACACCTCTAATGCTATTTTTTTCTGTAGAAATAAATATTGGTGTCCAAGACAAAGTTTTAAAGACTAAATTTTAAAAATTTTGATGGCCAGTTCTATCTTAGCTGTTTTTTTTTTAATTTTTTTTTTAGAAAATTTATTTTCAATACATTTTCATTTCAATCTACTATATTCTTTGTCATATCTACATAAATTTTGTTTATTAATATCTACAGTTTTGAGATGTACAAGAAATTTATTAAGAAATCTTAATTGTACAAGAAAATTTTCCCCAATCAAAAACAAGCATTTAATTGTTCTTCTGTCAGTATTTTTTCAATTTAAGAAAATCTTACCTTAATTTTTTTAAACTTTCTAAAAAATTGTTTTTCTCTAGTGTTATAATGTTTATTGACATTTTTTGTATATGAAAAGTGTGTACCTTTCAGCAGGTCTTCTATTTCCTTTTGTTTTCAGTCATTTTGGAACAATGCTTAGTTTCAGTGTAATACACCCCCCTCCCCCCCAAGTCCTTTAAATTCTCAAACTTTGTCATGAACTAGGCACCTGTGAATCTTCAAGATTCTATTCAATTTTAACTGGATTAATGTTTCAGTTATATTTAGACTAGTTTTCTGCTGAGATATAGCTTATCTAGTGGTCACTTATTGGTCTGTGACAATGTGACCCAGTACCACTTTTAGTTTAGTTTGGCAGTCTTGTCTACATAAAGTTTATTTTGGTCTTAGGTGCTAAATACTTGTAAGTTACTTGTTCCAACATAAATATGTAGCACAGCATCATTTATATTTTCAAACTATAGCATGTAGATAAAATAAAATAAAACACCACTACACATTTGGGTATTTGCCACCAGATATTTGCTCAAAGAAAGTAGATCCAGCCTTCCCAATTAACTAAAGTTAAATTTTCTCTAATTTATCTTACCTGATATAAATTAAATTGATCTGTTAAGTTCAGTCATGTGATTTTCTTAATAATGAAATTAAATCATTATTACAATAATAGCAGTATTAAATGCAGTTATTGTAATGTTAAAGTGACATTATTTGGAGTCCAGTATGTGACTGGCCTTTGTAGCCAAGTGGGCAGGAGCGGGAGTGCAGTAGCACACGCTCTTTGAGTAGACCGGGGTTCAAGCCCCTGACTGCTGAATACGGTCGATCTGCCAACCTGCACTGGACCAGCGTGGCAGATTATGGTCCATTTCCCTCAGCATGAATTGTTGAGGAGGTTTCCATCCTGCAGTGGGTTGATAATGGCTGCACTTTACTTTTTTACTTTTATGTGAGATCCTTGGTTATAATGTACAAGGAAATATTTAGTTCTGATTGATGCTTTTGGTCTGTAGGGGTATAGTTTGAAAAGTTGTTTTTGGGATTTCTAAGAAGAAAATCTGGTTTTCTTAATTCAGTACCAACTGAAAATAATGGCAGTCTTGTTGCTAACTTCTGAAATGTAGGAAATGACAATGTGATCTTTCAAGATACTGGGGAAATAGGAAAGTATTCCTAGAGCTGAGGACTGTAATTCTGGAAAAAAAAACCTATGACCTGTTTGATGACTGGAGGAGGGAGGAGAGAATACCTGCTAACTCAGAAAGTCATGCAAATATGTGAGTTTTCTTCTGAAGGTGAGGGGCCCCTCTTACAAACCCTGTAAACGCTCAGTAGAAATTTTCTCAGGATGCCTACCTTGGTTCCTCTGGGATAATTGGAAGCAAATGGGAAGGGGGAGAAGACTAGTATAGTTTGTTAAGTGTAAATGATTGTGGAAAGATCATTGTATGGTCTATTAGGAAAGATAGCCAGTAGGGTAGGAACAGGTTTTTCCTATTGATCCCTGACACCTGTTTGCCTAATGCCAGGTGTCTCCTTAGCCAGGTGAGCAGGAGCAACAGTGTGCAGCACACGCTTCTTGATTAGACCGGGGTTCGAGCCCATGACCACCAAATACGGAGGATGCGGAAAGGTCAGGGAATGACCACCGCATATCCCTGGAGCAATATACCCTTAGTTGCTAATGCTCCTAAAAACCAAATAATAACAACAACAGCCTAATGCTATGTCAGTGAGCTTCAGAATATCTGGCTGTGATGGGAGGGGGGGGGGTCCTGAATACCATTCCAATCTTGTCTTTAGTGGCATTTTTCCTCCTGAAATGGAATGGAAACAAACATGGATTTAGACATGAAAAGATTTTGTTGTCAGTGCCACGACCATGTTGAGGCAGCCTTGTGTGTGTGTGACACATGCCTAATGCTTTCTGTAACTCAGGCAGCCATATTTTGGTTTTTTCTTTTCTTGAGAATCATGGTTAAGTTATCAAACAATAAAATAGTATACATAACTAACGTATTTTTATTTAAATAACGTTACAAGTATATCAGCAAGCTTTATCAACAGATAACTTCTGGCTATAAAAAGTAACCAAAATCTGTTTATTTATTCAAATTTTTTTTTAATTTACTTATGACATTCCAACAATGTCCATTAACATAACATTATTAAGCCTATGTTTTAAAAATTACATTAGTTCCTAAATAACAAACATAAACAATATTGGCAACCGTATTTTAACTCTTAAAAACTTTAAAAATCCTTATAAAAATGGTAGAATCTTCTACAGGGTGATTCAAAAAGGACTTTACAACTTCGTAAGTGTATATAGAAATTTATTCAGGAGACTTATATAATTTATTGAACTGTCATATTGTAGCAAAAAACATCAAGTTTTACTGACATAGTGCCGTAGTACCGAATTCTGTCACTGCGAGCACCAGCGGCATTTCAAAAATGGCTACTTTCACAGGAGCCTTATTTTTCTATGAGCCAACCATCAATGGTATTGTGTGTCTGAATATGCTGGAAAATTTTCTCATTCCACAGTTCGACGAAGATGACCACGAAGGATGCTTTCACTTTCAGCAAGACGAAGCACCTTCTCGTTACCTGACAGAGGTAAGGGAATTCCTCAATAACCGTTTCCCAGGTCGGTGGATTGGTTGAGCAGAGCCATTAGCATGGCTACCTTGTTCCCCAGATTTGACACCTCTGGACTTTTTTCTATGTGGTTTCATTAAAGATCGAGTGTTTTTTCCTCCATCCTTACCTACCAATCTTGCTGAGCTCAAAACTAAAATCACTGCCACAGTTACAGAAGTTACACCAGATATGTTACGTCACGTTTGGGAAGAAATTGAGTTTTACTGACGTTTTATTGAGTTTTACAGATGATGTTTTACAGATTGAGTTTTATATAAGAGTAAAGGTGAGCAAATAATTTAGAGAAGGGCATGCCATCAACACAAACTTTTACACTTTTAATGAAAATCCTACTGCTTCATGTCATTATATTAATTGAGGATTGATATAATTAATATAATCATGTTAATGATTATATTAATTATATCACTTATATTAATTATGACATGATTATATCATGATTATATACAGACATAATATAATCATGTCTGTATATAATCATGATATAATCATGTCTCTATAGAAAATTGTCTATAAGGCAATATTGTATATGGACATTTGCATTGTTGGTTAATCCTTGTGTACTGAATTCTAAAACATCAGTCTGAACATAAACATCTAGCACTGGTATGTTTGCTTAT
Organism: Mastigoproctus giganteus; assembly: GCF_048544385.1. Classification (NCBI taxonomy): domain Eukaryota; kingdom Metazoa; phylum Arthropoda; class Arachnida; order Uropygi; family Thelyphonidae; genus Mastigoproctus; species Mastigoproctus giganteus. Next base: position 173,704,585 of record NC_143583.1, read on the forward strand.
AAAAGTAATTCAGTTTAGTTAAAAAGGCACTCAGAATAAATATTAACTCATTCCGTCATGAAAATAACTACATTATTTTCAACTTAGCATGGTCCCATATTCATCCAACAGATTGTCAGTTCATGTGTGCTTAATGTCATTTGTGATATTAAGTGCACATGAATAATAATGCTATTTTTACAAGAGCTGCATGTAGGACTGGAAGGCAGGATCATTTTAGAAAGGAATATACTCATAAGTACAGGTCACTACTGAAAAAAAGCCGTGAATTAGGGTTGAATTTGAAAGTGTCTGCAATTCTGTCCAAACACGATAGGAGGGAGTATATGATGAGAGCCTTGTCTATCAATTCAGCCCTGGAAAGATTATGCAAGGCTCAAGAGGTAAACTTTTTTTCAGCCTGGTCTGTACTTGTTAACAGGAGAGACTGCTTCTACAGGGATGGGATACACTTAAATAGAAAGGGTGCAAGAATATTTGCTGATGCTATCGAGGCAGTGTTAGGTGGGTCGGAAAACTGCTAGCTTGGGGGGAGACAAAACGAATAGATCAACAGTAGCCACTGGCAGAGGTGAAAGAGATTCTTGCACTGCTTCTATTGGAATGAGCAGAAGCCTGAAAAAAAGATGCAGGATATTTCAGAGACTGCTGGGAGTCATTGCGGTACAAGTAAACACATGGGTTGTGTTAGGGTAGCTAAGAATAGGAACAGGTGCATGTATACTTGCGTGTACACCAATGCTAGGAGTTTGTTAAATAAATTTGAAGAATTTGAGGTATTGCTCTTCTGTTCCGGGTAAAATAATGGTGTCACTGGTTAAAGATGCATTGCAGGATCATCTAGACAAGACTGCAGCAATAATTCAGACACAGCATGGGTTTGTTAAGGGAAAGTCTTGTCTGACAAATTTGATAGGATATTATGATGTGGTTACAAAGGAACTGGATGCAAAAAATAATTTTGATATCATGTATTTGGATTTCAGTAAAGCTTTTGACACTCTTGCACACGGAAGACTATTGTACAAATTGGAGCAGAATGGTATTAAGGGTAAGTTGCTACAATAGATAAAAGGATGGTTAAGTGGGAGAAGATAGAGGGTGGTAATCAATGGGTGCTGCTCTTCGTGGAATAATGTTATTAGTGGAGTCCCACAGGGTTCGGTGTTGGGCCCACTGTTGTTTTGTATATTTATCAATGATATTGATGAAGGTATATCAGGCTTAATGTCGAAGTTTGCAGATGATACAAAGGTCAGCAGAGTTGTTAATGACAGTAATGGCAGTGTGCTACTGCAACAGGATCTAGATAATTTGGGTAGATGGGCTAAGAAGTGGCAACTGAAGTTTAACCTCGACAAATGCAAAGTACTGCATATCGGTAGAAGTAACCCCAGAGAAACGTACCAACTGTGTGGTACTACACTTAAGGTGGTATAAAATGAAAAAGACCTGGGACTAATTGTGCAGTCAGATATGAAGTTTTCTGAGCAATGCAGACAGGTGGCCAGGGCAGGTCATGGGGTTTTGTCAATGATATATAGGAATTTTGCTAGCAGGGAGAAGGAGGTGATTGTCCCTTTGTATAAGGCAATGGTCAGGCCACGCCTTGAGTACTGCGTACAGGTCTGGAGGCCTCATTTTAGGAAGGATGTAGATTTACTTGATCGTGTACAGAGAAGGGCAACAAGATTGGTGAGGGGAATGAAGGGATCCCCTTACCAAGAGAGGCATAAGTTCTTCAAATTGCAGTGGCTGGAAACTAGGCACCTGCGCAGTGATCTGATTGAGGTGTATAAGGCCTTGAATGGGTTGAGCACGCTGAATTCTGATGGGATCCTTCCACTTGTTCAGATTACGAACCTAAGGGGGCATAAATTCAAATTAAAAAGGACAGATGTAGAATAGATGTGCGGAAATTTGCATTTAGCCAGCGGGTGGTTAATTGCTGGAACAAACTTCCATCTGTCATTGTGGAAATTGATAGGTTGAATAAATTTAAGGAGGAACTGGACAGGCATTTGGAGGGAATGGTGTGATTTTTTTTTTTTTTTTTTTTGGCTGATGCTGCATAAGGTCATACACATGCTTTCTTGCATCACATGCCAATAATACTACTACTATTACTACATCAAAGGCAGATATTGTTGGGATATCAGAGACGTGGTGTCACACAGATATAATGAATGCAGAACTGGAATTTGGGGAGTACAATGTGTACAGAAAGGATAGGCAGGATAGGAAGGGAGGAGGAGTTATGCTATTAGTTAAGAAACAAAAAATCCAAGGAAGTGAAGCCAGTTGACATCACTGGACAGTGCAGTGTCGAATTTGGTGTGACATAAGCATTGGGAGATCAAAATTGACAGTAGGAGTGTGCTATAGGCCTAATGACTCTGATGAATATAATAAGAAACTGTACAGGGAAATAGAGTGGGCCAGTAAATCAGAGAGTCTTATAATGGGGGATTTTAATTTCCCAGATATTGACTGGAATTTGTGGGTTGGTCACTCACACACTAGCAAGGCTTTTGTGGATTTATTGGATGATTGTTTTCTACATCAGCATGTTCGGGAGGCAACTAGAGGGAGTAATACTCTTGATCTGATTATCAGTAGTGATTGTTCATGCATTAAGAATCTCCAGATAAAGGAATCACTAGGTCGCAATTATCACAGTGTGCTGAAGTTGGATTTACTCAAAGAGGTAACTACCATCAGGGGTAAAGGGAAGGGTTTTTGTAAAGGCGATTACGATGGTCTGAGACAGTATTTAAATTCTATACAGTGGGACCAACTGATGATGTTACCAACAGCAAATTCAAAATGGGAAGCATTCAAAGAACTTATTTTGGAAGCTACTAAGCTTTACATGCCACCAAAGAAATATTGTTCAAGATTTAGGCCTAAATGGATGTCAGATGAGCTAATGAGATGTATGACAGAGAATAAAAATGCATGGGATACATATAAATTAACATGTGACACAGAAGCCTATGATAGATATATACCTTGATCTGTAACCAAGTTATAAAGGAAGTTAGGCAGGCGAAGGCAGATTATGAGAAATCTTTGGCAAAGGATGCAAAGAAAAACAGCAAAGAGATATTTACTTATGTAAACTCTAGAAGGAAGGGAATGAATCAGATTGGTCCACTTGATATCAATGGTTCAACTGCTGATGATCCTGCTCAGGTAGCTAACAAACTAAATGAAAATTTTGCATCGACATTCACACATGCGGAGTTATTCAGGGAGGGGAATCCCAGAGGTGTATTCAACTCTGGCAGTAAGCTAGATAATCTTGTAATAAGAATGTAATGAGAGGAAAGTGGAGGAGAAATTGTTGAAGATAAACACAAGAAAGGCACCTGGGGTAGATGGAATCTATCCAGTTATATTAAAGGAGGCAGCAAAGGAAGTAAGCAAATCCTTAGCCATAATTATGAGAGTTTCCTTGGAAGCTCTCATAATTATAGACTGGAGATGTGCAAATGTGACCCCAATTCACAAAGGAGGATCAAAGGCTGACACAAGTAATTATAGACCTGTGAGTTTAACTTCTGTTCCAGGAAAATTAATGGAGGCACTGATTAAAGAAGCACTGCAGGATAAGATAAGACTTCAGTTAAAGCTCGGACACAGCATGGTTTTGTTAAGGGAAAGTCTTGCCTGACCAATTTGATTGGATACTATGATGCAGTCACAAAAGAACTGGATGCAGGGAATAACTTTGATATTATATATTTGGATCTTAGAAAGGCTTTTGATACTGTTGCACATGGAAGATTGCTGCACAAATTGGAACAGTGTGGCATTGGAGGCAATTTGCTGCTATGGATAAAGGGATGGTTGAGTGGCAGAAGACAGAGAGTGGTAATCGGACACTTCTCTTCGTGGACTAATGTTATTAGTGGAGTCCCTCAGGGGTCAGTGTTGGGTCCATTGTTGTTTTCTGTATTTATAAATGATATTGATGATGGTATATCAGGCTTAATGTACAAGTTTGCAGACGACACAAAGGTTGGCAGGGTTGTTAATGACACTAATGACAGTACACTGCTGCAACAGGATCTAGAAAAGTTGAGCAGATGGGCTGAGAGGTGGCAAATGAAGTTTAACATTGACAAATGTAAAGTACTACATATGGGAAGCAGTACTCCCAGAGCAACATATCAACTCTGTGGTACTACACTGACAGTGGTAGAGAATGAAAAGGACCTGGGGGTAATTGTGCATGCAGATATGAAGTTCTCTGAGCAGTGTAGACGGGCTGCAAGTGTAGCTCATGATGTCTTGTCAATGATATACAGGAATTTTTCTAGCAGGGATAAGGAGGTGATTATTCCCTTGTATACGGCAATGGTCAGGCCACAACTTGAGTACTGTATACAGGTCTGGAGGCCTCATTTCAAGAAGGATGTAGAGCTGCTGGAATGAGTACAGAGAAGGGCAACAAGATTAGTGAATGGAACAAAGGCTTGAGTTTTGCAAATTACAGTGTCTGGAGACTAGGCACCGGCGAGGTGATCTGACAGAGGTGTATAAAGCCTTGAATGGTTTGACAATGCTCAGTGCCGATGGGATTTTTCCTTTTGCTCAGAATAATCACCTGAGAGGGCATAAATTCAAATTGAGGAAAGACGGATGTAGTATAGATGTGTGGAAATTTGCCTTTAGCCATGGGTTGTTGGTTTGTCAGACTTCCATCCCTTGTTGTGGAAGTTGATAGCCTAAATAAATTTAAGGCTTGGCTGGACAGGTATTTTGAACAAACGGAGGGGTGAAATCGGAGTGGTTTTTTATTTATTTTTTTTTTTTTTATTTTTTGGGGGCTGATGCTGCATAAGCTTGTTTCTTGCATCATATGCCTCTACTAATGCTAATGCTAATATGTTGGAACAGGTGAAAAGAAGAGGGATACATAAGGTACTCTTACCAAGGAAGATCACAGCTCTGCAAATTGCAGCACTTGGAAACCAGGCATCTTCATAGAGACCTGCTTAAAATGTATAAGGCTTTAAATGGATTGAGTAAAGTAAATTCTGATGGCATCCTTGCCCTTTTTCAGGCAATATGCATAAGGGGAAATTGAAAAAGGATGGTTACAGAATAGACGTTTGGAAATATGCTTTCAGTCAGAGAATGAAAAATTTGAGGAATAGCTAGACAAATTGTTGGAGGGGGTGTACTGAGGAGGTGGGTAGTGTGTGTGTGCTGTTTTTTTTTTTTTTTTTTTGTTTGATGCTTTATAGGCATGCATCCTTACATCATTTGCCATTATTAATACTAATACTAACTTAGTTTGGTTGTTGGCTGCAATACCCCACCATCAAAGGGTATAACAAAAATTATGCATTCTGAAATGCCTCTTTTGGTGTGACTCTTGTATTAGACTGTTATTTGACTGAATGATTGTAGCTTTTCTGTTTGATACCTAAGTCTCATCAGCTGTCATTGGCCTCTCACTACAGTATTATTATTAATAATAGTAGTAGTGGCATATGATGCAAGAAAGCAAACTTATAAAGCATACGTTGGCTGAGTGTTATTGTGCATTAAGTTACTTTCACCTTTCATCTTACTCTTTCTCACATTGAACTGCACATATACAGTATCACTGTCTACCTGCCTGCCTGGTTTATCATGTGACACTTGATGCTGTTATTGAAGGAGTTCTCCATTTTGTGAAAAGGGTGGATATACCTAATGAAGTAGCCACTCACTTACTTACTGCATAGCTTCAAACTCTCCAGATTAAAGACAGAGCAACCCATCTGTTTTTACTTGATTTTATATTTCTCCACTTACTCTCGTAATATAGTTGGTTACAACTATATTATGATGGTTTCCAGTTTGGTATTGGAAACAATGTCAAACTGCAAAACCATTTTTCCTTCCTTTTTATTTTTTTCTTTTTGTAAAAAAAAAAAAAAAAAAAAAAATTAAATTTGATATTTTTAATTATATCCATAGCATATTTCCCACAGTCTGCAGTCTTGATTGTGCTAATATGTTCCCCCCATACAATCGTTGAACCTGTGTTTTGTCTCTCCAACATAGCACTCCCCTCAGTGTGGACATTTGATCTCATGTATAACCCCAATTGTACCCTCAATAGGTACATGATCTTTTACCTTTGACACAGTTGTGTGCAATCTTTGCCTGGCAGCTGCACATAGTGTGTCTGACAGGTGTGTAATATTCTAGAGATCCACTCTGTTAAGCCTGGATAGTAGGGAATATACGTGGTAGCAGCAGGTGAGAACACATCTCTTCACCCATGTTCCGCTTCTCGAATATAGTTGTCCAACGTCTTCTGGGGGTAGCCGCATTTTTGGAGATCCACTGTGACACTTTAACAGTTGCATTTTATTGTTGATAAAGGAGATGGTCACCTTTGAAAGCTACGGTTGTTTTCTCATATATTTGATTTCATATATATGATATTATTTAATTTCATAAATTTTAATTTTATTTGTCATTTTATAGCTTTTAAGTCTACAGTTGTCAGTGTATTTTTATAAAAAAAATTTTATCCCATCTTATTTTATTATTATTTTAATAAAGTTTCGGTCATAGATTGTTGATGCATTCTACTGCAGTTATTATGAATTAGAACTTCCGCAACCCCAGAGGCCTATTTGAAGAAATAACAATATTAACCCCAAATACATATTTTCAAAAGCAGAGTATTAGAGCAGATATTAATTGCAGGTATTAGCAGCCAATAGCAGATATTGATTGATTTATTATTAATATAATTAACCAAATTAATAACTAATGTAAAATTCTTTATTTTATTTTATTTTTATAACAAAATTTTATCCTGTCTTATTTTATTATTATTTTAATATAGTTTCAGTCATAGACAGTTGGTGTATTCTATTGCAGTTATTATGAATCAGAACTATTTGAACCCAGAGGCCTATTTGAAAAATTAGTCGTTGTTTATGGCCACCCTGTGTTATGGTGCATCCGAGAATTTCAAAGACTAATGCTTGTGAAGCCAAGCAGAGACAGTATTTGAGATTTGCTCATTGGTGCAAAGCATTTGGTCTTACTCTTCATGGATTTCATGTCAAATTGCCCTTTGAGGATGATCGTCTACTGCGTGCTGTAAAGTTGTACCAGAATAAGGTGTTGAACATCTGGATTGGAAAACTACATGGTAGTTTGAACTATGTTAGGAGATGCAAAGGTATGTTATTAAATAGTTTAAGTAGACGTTTGGCCCCTGCACATTTTTTACTCACTACAAGGGTGGTGCTAGCCAAAGTAGCTTGAATCTCAGATGTCTGTAGACAGATGCAAGTCAATAAGTTTGCTAGATTAATGGATGAGGCTGCTGCTGAGCGTAATAATATTGGAATTGGGAATTCTGGTTGCAATTTCATATGCAATCTGAGTAATAAATGGTTAACGAAGGGACAAGAGGATGTGTTGAATTTAGGCGTGAATTTTGCATGAGTTGCTCAAATCCTCTGATAGCAGAAATAGCTATGGGTATTGAAAGAGTACTGAGAAAGTTACCAGCCACTGTAACTAACGAAATTTGTACTAGAATTTTGATTATTTTGAACCAGGCTTATGCAGCTCCTTCTAATCTCACCATGATCCAGAGGAAGGCTCTTAGGGAGTTAAGAGAGGATGACAGCATTGTTGTTTTACCTGCAGACAAAGGGAGGTGAACTGTGATCCTCAACAAAGTAGATTATCATAACTAATCCTGCAGGGTTGGCTGAATGCCAGGAAGATCTCTAAGGACACCTATTGGACACTTCATGCCAAGGGATGCCTAGATATTATGGCCTACTGAAAATTCTGCTTAGGCCAATTGTATCATTTGTGGGAAGCCATACGCATGCACTATCTAGATTTTTAACTAAACTGATATCTCCTATTGTAGGACATTCAAACTTTATCATCAAAGACAGTAGAGACTTTGTACAATTTATACATGCTCAGGTAACTGAAGATCATGAGGATGTGGTGTCTTTATTCATATACATCTCCATTGAGCATGGTGTGAAGTGTGCACATGGCATTGGAGAGGGATGACACCTTAAAGAAAAGGACTTCCTTGAGTATAGATGATATTTGTAGCAGTGTAGAATTATGTCTTTCCAGCACTACCATGTTATTTCAAGTTACTATGTATAAGAAGGTTTATGGCACAGCTATAGGCTCTCCAATTAGTGCTATTGTTGCCAACTTAGCCATAGAAGAGCTGGAGTCCAGAATTTTTGATGGGTCTGCTCTGCCTCTTCCCATGTGTGCATGGAAATGCTATGTCAATGATACATTTGCGGTTGTACAGAGAGAGGATGAGGTTCTCAGCTTCCTCAAAGGTTTCTCCCCTTTCATTCAGTTCACCTTAGAGGTGGCCCTCCTGTGTGCGAGCAATGTGACATCGTATTATCAAATAAGCATATTTTAACTGAATGTAACAATTTTAGCAATATGCCTTTTAATGCTTTTAACCATCTGACTGAGCCTTTTACACTTGGTCAGATTTTATCCAACAATGACCATGTGTCAGCTATTTTTAATTTTCTAAAAGCCGTCAACATGTATACATTTATTTAATGTAAATAGCTTGCTTTTATTGCTGTACTAATTTTTATATATTGATGTACAGTAGATATATAACTTTTCGATGAGGTAACCTTTTTAAAGGTTACCAAAATTTCGACCTTTTTAATTTTAATTGTGACATGGCACATTATGACCAGAGATGTTTTTGCGCCATAAAAATCCAAACAAACAAACCTCGGAGGTGGAAATAGATGATACCCTACCTTTCCTTGATATGTTGGTTTGCAGGGACAGCCCCAGAGTAAAAATGAGAGTGTATAGGAAACCTATATGTCTTGGAAAATACATGCATTATAACATGGCACAAGCCAACAATCATAAAAACAGTGTGATTAGAACCCTAAAATTGGATAAGGCAGGGTTCCACTGTAGCACCTCCAAGGAATACATTACAAGGTATTACTCGCTGTAATACATTAACTGTATTACAGTGGATCTCCAAAAATGTAGCTACTCCAGAAGATCTTCGACAAATATATTCCAGAAGTGGAACATGGGTGAAGAGAGGTGTTCTCACCTGCTTCTACCACATACATTCTCTACTATCTGGGCTTAACAGAGTGGGTCTCCAGAATATTACACACCTGTCAGATACTCTATGTGCAGCTGCCAGGGCAAAGATTGCACACAGTCTTGTCAAAGGAAAAAATCCTGTACCTGTTGAGGGTGCATGGGGTTATATATGAGATCACATATCCAGACTGTGGGGAGTGCTATGTTGGAGAGACAAAATGCAGGTTCAAAGCTAGGTCTCCTTGCAAGTTCTGGGTTTCCAGTCACTGCAATTTGAAGAACTGAAATTCTGCTTTGTAAAAGTAGTCTTGTTTCCCTGACTAATCTTGTTGTTCTCTTTCCCAGTTCTAACAGGTCCAAATCTTTCTTAAAATGAGGTGTCCAGACCTGTATGCAATACTCGAGATGTTACCTAACTGTTGCAAGGGTAATCAACTCCTTTACCCTATTGGCAAAAATTCTTGTAAATAATTGACATCCTCATGAGCTATCCTAGGAGCAGCTTGTCTGAACAGTGCTCAGAAAACTTCATTGTAACCCTAGATCTTTTTAATTCTATGCTACCTTGAGTGGAGAATGAAAGAATAACACCTACCAAATTGATATGTTATCCTGGAATTACTGCTACTGATATGCAGTACTTGGCATTTATCAATGTTAAGCTTCAGTTGCTGCTTCTGAGCCCAGCTACATAATTTTTCTAAGTCTTGTTGTAAAAGTATTATGCCTTGATTGGCAATACTAACCACACTGCCAAATTTTGTATCATCATCAAACTTCAACATTAAGCTTGTTATGCTTTCATCAGTATCATTAATAAACACTGGAAACAATAAGGGGTGCAGCAATGAAATCTGAGGGACTCCATTAATAACATCAGTCCAAGAAGAAAAATGTCCATCAATGACTATTCTCTGTCATCTGTCAATGAACCATCCCAGCAGGCTTTCAGTGGAACTTTTTATAAAAAGCATTATTGAAATTCAAATATGTGATGTCAAAATTATTTTTGCATGCAGTTCCTTTGTTACTGCATCATAGTCAGGGGCAGGAGGCCCCGAGGGTGCAAGGGGTGCACTGCACCCAGGTGCCAAAGGTTCAAGAGGCACCTGAAAACCTGAAACTTACACACACACATATGAAGAAAATTTTAAAGGAGGGTGCCAAATTTCAATTGGCACCTGGGCACCACATACCCTAGGAATGCCCTTGATCATATTAACTAATTGGATTGGTCAGATAGATCAACCCTTAATATATCCATGCTATGAATGCTGTACAACTGCATTGTTCTCTGTATGAACCTCCATTACTTCTTAAACCACTGACTCCATTACATTATTTTCCCTGCATCAGAAGTCAAGCTTACAGGTTTGTAATTACTAACAAATGATGCAAGAAAGCAACCTTAGGCAGAATCAGTCTAATTGTTTAGTTCTTCCTTGAATTTATTCAAATGACCCAGTTCTACAAAAGAAGATGGAAGTTTGTTCCAATGATCATTTACCTGTTGGCTGACAGCAAGTTTCCCACATCTATCCTGCAACCAGCCTGCCTCAATTGAATTTATGCTCCCATCATCTGTATAGTCTGAGAAATTGTAAGGATGCCATTGGCATTGATCTTAATCAATCCATCAAAGCCTTAAACACCTCAATCTGATCTCCTCACAGATGCCTAACCTCCAGACACTGTAGTTTCTAAAACTGAAGCCTTTCTTGGTAAGAGTACCCTTTTGTTTCCCTCACTAATCTCGTTGCTCTTCTCTGTACCCATTTCAATGGATTTGCGTCCTTCCTAAAATGAGACTTTCAGATCTGCAAGCAGTATTCAAGATAATGTCTTTACCATTGTCTTATACAATGGGATGATCACCTCCTTATATCTACTGGCAAGATTTCTGTATATCATTGACAAAACCCCATGAGTACCACACAATTCATACATTAATCTAAGATTACTGCTACCTGTATGCAGTACTTTGTATTTGTTTTGCAGTGTCAAACTTCACTTGCCACTTCTCAGCCCATCTACCTAATTTTTCTAGATCTTATTGCTGTTTCATACTCAATAAGATCTAGAAAACCCTGCCAACCTTAGTATCATCTGCAAACTTAGACATTAAGCCGATTCCTTCATCAGTATCATTAATAAATATAGAAAACAACCTTGGGAGCAACACTGAACTCTGTGGGACTCTACTAATAACATTAGTCCAGGAAGAGCATTGCTCGTTGATAACCATTCTCTGCCTTCTGCCACTCAACTATCTCTTTATTCATAGCATTAACTTTTCCTCAATGCCACATTGCTTCAATGTAATTAAGTGCACACAGTCTTTTGTGTTCAACAATATCAAACGTTTTTCTGTAATTAAGTATACAATGTCCAATTTTTTTGCTTACAGTTACTTTATTACTGCATCATAGTATTCAATTGGATTGGTCAGACAAGGTCACCCCTTAACAAATCCATTCTGCAAGTATATATAACTGCATTCCTGTCTAGATGGTCTTGCAGGGGAAAATAAAGAGTGATTACAGACTTGTACAAGTACAGGTCTGTAATCACCATTCCCCTTTGTTCCCATTCCCCATGTGTATAATAATCTATAAGTACCCCACTCCTTCATCCAAGGATAATTTCATAATTATGAAATTATCCTTGGATGAATTATCCATTTTACCTCTTTTGCTGCCTCCATTAATATGATTGGATAGTCCCATCCCCCCCGTGTTTTTTTACATTTAGCTTCAACAATTTCTCTTCCACTTTCCTCTTACTTAATACAAAATCCCTTTGCTACCAGTTAGAATTTGATACACTACTGGCATCCCCATCCCTAAAAGATTCATTCCCACATATGAATTTAGATCAATATGCTTATTTAATTTGTTAGAAGCCTTAGCAGGCTCATCAACATTTAAATAATTCATATCTAGTGGACCAATGTGATTCATCCCCCTTCTTTCTAGTGTTTTCATAAGTAAATATGTCTGTGCTGTTTATTTTCTGGGTCTTTGTCTGTGACTTCTCGTGAACTGCCTTAGCTTTTCTAACCTCCATTGTGACTTGAGTGTAGAAAATCTGTGTATTGTAAACTTCTGTATCACATGATAATTTGTATGCATCCAATGCATTTTTCTTTTCTGCAATATCTCATCAGTTCATCTGACATCCATTTAAAGGTCTATGCCTTGAACAGTATCTCTTAGTTGATATGAAAAGCTATTAGCTTCTATGATTACTTCCCATAATGCTTCATGTTTAGCATTTTTTGCTGTTGGTAATTATCACCATTTGTGTCTTACTCACAAACTTTAAAAACTGTCTGAGTCCACTGTAGTCACCTTTAAAAAACAAAAGCCCTTCCTTTAACCCTTAACAGTACTGACTTCTTAAGTAAAAACACACCAGTACACGGTAATCACTGCTCTCCTGTAGTCCTTTTATCTGCAGATACTAAATGTGCAAGGAGTCACTGCTGGTAATCCAATCAAGAGTATTGCTTCCTGTTTTTGCTCTCTAATGCATCCAATAAATATATGAAAGTCTTGCTACGAGTGTGAGAGATTAACTCTCAAGTTCCAGTTAATATCTGGAAGGTTAAAATCCACAATTATAAAACACCCTCGTTTACTAACCCACTACAATTGATACCATTATTCATTAGTCAGAGTTATAACACATTTTATAACACCAGTCATTATTTTTATAACACACTCCAACTCTCAGTTTTGTTTTCTCAATGCTTATATCACACCAGACTGAATCAAAATTAAACTGATCATCCATGTGAATTGGATACACTGCATGAGTTTTTGTGCTTCTTAACTAAGTGCATAATCCCCTATCCTGCCTGTCCTTTCTGAACACCATTGTACTCCACATATTCACTTTTCTGCATTCCTAATATCTGCATGACACCAAGTCTCTGTTATTTCTACAATGTCTCAATTTGATGGCTTGACCAGTAATTCAAATTCATCAAATTTATTTGATGCCCTTAGCATTAGTGTACAAAGATTACTAAGGATAAAAACAAATGCATGTATACATGCACTTGTTTTTACTCTTAGTAATCCCCACATCCGATGCATTGGTTGATTCAGTGAGGATCCTCAGCAGCAGTCTGAAATTATTGACACCTTAGTATTAGTATTAGTTGTGGCAAATGATCCAAAAAAGCAAGTTTATATAGCATCAGCCAGGGGGAAAAAAAAAATCATTCCTATTGATCCACTTCAACAGTTTTTCTAATTCTTCCATGAATTTATTCAAGCTATCCACTTCCACAACATCAGATGGAAGTTTGTTTCAGCAATCAACCACCTGCTGACTAAAGGCAAACTTCCACAGATCTATTCTGCAACCGTCCTTCCTTCCTCAATTTCAGTTTATGTCCGCTCTTGTATGTAGTCTGAGCAAGAGGGCTTAATGTCCACGTTTGCAGATGTTACGAAGGTTGGCAGGGTTGTTAGTGACACTAATGACAGTATGCTGCTGCAGCAGGATCTAGAAAAGTTGAGCATATGGGCTGAGAGGTGGCAACTGAAGTTTAACATTGACAAATGTAAAGTACTGCATATGGGAAGCAGTAATCTCAGAGTAACGTATCAACTGTGTGGTACTACACTGACAATGGTAGAGAATGAAAAGGACCGAGGGTAATTGTGCAGGCAGATATCAAGTTTTCTGAGCAGTGCAGATAGTCTGCAAGAGTAACTCATGGTGTCTTGTCAATGATATACAGGAATTTTTCTAGCAGGGATAAGGAGGTGATTATCCCGTTGTATAAGGCAATGGTCAGGCCAAACCTTGAGTACTATATACAGGTCTGGTAGCCTCATTTTAGGAAGGATGTAGAGCTCCTGGAATGATTACAGAGAAGGGCAACAAGATTAGTGAATGGAACAAAGGGGTTGCCCTTACGAAGAAAGGCTTAAGTTTTGCAAATTACAGTGTCTGGAGACTAGGCACCTGCGAGGTGATCTGATTGAGGTGTATAAAGCCTTGAATGGTTTGAGCATGCTCAATGCTGATGGGATTCTTCCTCTTGCTCAGAATAATTGCCTGAGAGGGCAAAAATTCAAATTTAGGAAAGACAGTTGTAGGATAGATATGCGGAATTTTGCCTTTAGCCAGCGGGTGGTTGAATTCTGGAACAAACTTCCATCTGTCGTAGAAGTTGATAGCTTAAATAGATTCAAGGCAGAACTAGACAAATAACTGGAGTGAATGGCATTAGCATTAGTTGAGGCATATGATGCAAGAAAGAAAGCTTTATACAGTATCAGCTAAAAAAAATAAATAAAACCTTCTCATTTTACCCATCAGGTCACTCCAAATCTTTGTCTAGTTTAGTCTTAAATTTTTTTAAGCTATCAACTTCCACAACAACACAGCAGATGGAAGTCTGTTCCAGCAATCAACTACCCGTTGGCTAAAGGCAAACTTCTTCATGTCCATTCTACAACTGTCTTTCCTCAGTTTGAATCTAACTATCCCTCAGGTTCTTAATCTGGGCAAGCGGAAGTATCCCGTCAGCATTGAGCCTGCTCAAACCATTCAAGGCCTTATACACCTCACTCAGATCACCTCGTAGATGAGTAGTCTCCAGATGCTACAACTTGCAGAACTTAAGCCTTTCTTCGTAAGTGCACCCCTTTGTTCCTCTCACCAATCTTGTTTCACTTCACGTTCTAGCAACTCTACATCCTTCCTAAAATGAGGCCTCCAGACCTGTATGCAGCACTCAAGGTGCGGCCTGACCATTGCCTTATACAAAGGGATAATCACCTCCTTGTTTCTGCTAGCAAAATCCCTATATATCATTGATAAAACAACATGACCTGCTCTGGCAGCCCATCTGCACAGAGAACTTCATATCTGGCTGCACAATTACCCCAAGGTCTTTTTCATTCTCCACCTCCCAGAGTATAGTACCACACGGTACGTTTCTCTTGGGTTACTGCTACCCACATTCAATATGACATGCTTTGCATTTGTCAATGTTAAGCTTCAGTTACCACTTCTCAGCCCATCTGCCTAACTTTTCTAGATCCTGTTGAAGTAGCATACTGTCTTTACTCTCATTAACACCCTGCCAACCTTTGTATCATCTGCAAATTTGAACATTAAGCCTGATATACCTTCATCGATATCATTTATAAATATATAAAACAGCAATGGGCCCAGCACTGAACCCTGGGGGACTCCACAAAAATAACATTAGTCCACATAGAAGCAGTGTCCATTTATTACCACTCTCTGCAGTCTCCCACTCAACCATCCCTTTATCCATTACAGCAACTTGCCCTTAATGCTCTATCGCTCCAATTTGTACATCAGTCTTCCACGTGCAGCAGTATCAAAAGCTTTCCTGAAATCCAAGTGCAGTAGACTCTCAATTTTCTGGGATATATGGTAAAAAAAATTCTCGAATAATCGATTTTTCCAGTTAATCCAAAAATACAGTAAGATCCCAACATATGTAAGGGATAAGTTCCAGGACTTCTTATGTAAATTGAGTTTTACATAACTCGGGAATGACTAATAAAATATTTCTACTATATCTCTGATATGCCAAAATTACAAAAACCAAATAATATCCTCAGAAGAATGAAGAAAAATTGTTGTATATTTTAATTAGTCAATTAAAAACTTTATCTGGGGACAGCGGTGAAGTAGCCGGAGTGGCACATAAGAAAAGAAAACATAAAAGGAAGAAAAAATGCATGTTATTGTACGGTAAAAACTGATATGTATTTCGTAGCCTTGGTTATTATAGTTGACCTTCATTGGTGCCGATCTCTTCACAGCTTCTCGTATTCTGTCTTTCTCCTTCATTGTGTTCACCATTGCTACTGACAAATCTGAATTCTGTGCGATACTTGTTAATTAATGTTTGGCCATTTGGCCTTATTATTTTAATTTTCTGATCCAACTCGATCGCTTTCCTTTTCTTGATAGATTTACTAGTACCACTGTCACTTATTCTCTTAGTCGGTACCATGATAACAGTCAAAATGCCAACCGGGCTAGCCAAGTGGGTAAAGTGCCTGCCTGGTAACCCAAAAGTCGTGGGTTTGAATCCCACCTCAGGCTTGGATCAGAGTAATAATGCAAAAACTTTTGGTGGTGTATTATGGCCACAGAAGCCAATGCGCCAAAAACTAACAAAAAAAAAAAAAAAAGTCAAAATTCTATTTTCTGAAAAGAACTTCACAGGGTTAAAGTGAAAACTCACTATTAACACTCCACGCAAGCTCACATTTTACTAAAGTGCATATCTGGAGGTCGCTACCATAAAACAATAAAAAGAATTTGCACTTTCTGGGTTATTGGGAGGTTTTCTGTTAGTGCATCTAATTATAAACTCGATCTTATTGCAATTATGATAATACCGATAGCTAGAATTCTATGGGTTTTTATGTTATTATAGTGAAGTGTGTGTCTCCTTCACTGAAATCTTCAGTCATATAAATAAAAAAATATAAACAACATAAGTCGGGGACTTACTGTATTGAAAAATGTTCAGCAACTTACATAAAAAGTATGGCAATAGATAAAAAACTTACAATGCACTACTCGCGTGTCCCATACAATGCTTCCCTTTATTTTTTACGATGTTCGTATAGTTTGGTCACCAACATTATAATGGTTCATAGAGATTTAACGGATGCACCATTTTCAAACTTTTGAATAATTTCAAGTTTCTGTTTAATTAAAAGCGCAACTCTTTCATTTGTCCATCATTTTTGCAATTTCTAAACAAACAAAAAAAAAAAAAATAGTTACTATAAAAAAAAATTCCGACATTCCTGGTATAAATAACTAAACAAAATTTGTCCTTTTGCAGTGCAATGGAACACAACGATCGACGCAATGCACTAAAACTAAACATTTGGTCTTTTTTTCTTTTTTTTAGTGGTGGGTGTGAAGGGTTGCAAGATGATAATATGTATAATAATCTCCCAATAACGACTTATAACGGCACTTCTGGTTGCTTATTTATGACTTGCAAAACATCTGACATCTGTTTATACATATTCTATTTATTTATTACTTGAAATTTAAGATTTCTGGTTTTTTTTTTTTTTTTTTAAATTTGGAGTCTTGAAGTGTCCTGGTTAATCTAATCCCGGTAAATCGACAGTCTGCTGTATATGATATGAAAATTATTTTTTGCATCTAGTTCCTTTGTGATCATATCGTAGTATCCAATCAAATTGGTCAGAGAAGACTTCTCCTTAACAAACCCGTGCTGTGTCTGAACTATTACTGTAGCATTGTCTAGGTGATCCTGTTTCACCTCTTTAACCTGTGACTCCATTATTTTCCCCGGAACAGAAGTTAAACTAACAGGTCTATAATTATTTGTGTCATCCTTTGCACCCGCTTTGTGAATTGGGGATACATTTGCACATCTCCAGTCCATAGGAACCTCCCCTGACCCTAAGGATGCTCCCATAATTATGGCTAAGGGTTTACTGCCTTCTTCAGTATAACTGGATAGATTCCATATGCTCCAGGTGCCTTTTTTATGTTTTAACTTCAACAATTTCTCCTCCACTTTGCTCTCAGAAAATGTGCTTTACAAACGTATCACAGAGGTGTTTGAAATTGATTCTTATGACCAAAGATGTGGTTCTAATAAACAATGAAAGTGTAGTGCATTTTATTGATTTGAATCATTTCTTTGAAATTTGATTCTATAAAGCAGCTGATTCTAATAACCAGTGATCACTATAACCGGCACTTACTGTAATTGAGAATACTACTCTTAATTCACCAGTTATGCAGCAATAATACATACTAGCTTACAGTGGTACACCAAGGGTGTTTGCCGCTTGGGTGCGAGAAATAATTTGCCACCCTTTATTCCTTTTACATCAACTGTTTTCTCATCATTCACTGAAAAGTTAATGAAGACGAGTTCAATTCATATGTACATGTCTTATTTCGAAGGCTGAATACACAAGGCATAATATGTTATCGGTTGAAATTAATTATATAATATTGGTGTAAATACACCATAGTTTATTCATAAGTTTAACTACATGTAGTAGCGTAAAGGCATCGTTTGATTTTATCTCATATTGTGGCTACCTTCACAACGAGATACCAGGTATTTACCACTACATTGAATGAATTGCTTCTCTAATAGAGGAGACTACTGTTATTTATTCTCAGTGGGCACCACCACCCAGATGCATTTCAGAGCTTGTTGGATTACTCATTGGTGGATGTCTCCTCTGTTAGAGAAGCATTGTTTATTCAAAGTAGTGCAATACCTGGTATCTCGTCATGAAGGTAGCCACAACATGAGATAAATTCAAATGATGCCTTTACACTACTACATGTAGTTAAACTTATGGGTAAACTATGGTGTATTTACACCAATATTATATAGTACATATCTTATGGACCTATGTCTTTACATTAGTCTGGCAAAAATGCTAGTTCAATACTGATGCATCATCCGATTGTCTTAACCATCATATGATGACCGGCAAAAAAATGATGAACGCCTTTTCAGCTATCAAAGTCAAATTTATTTATTTGCCACCTGTATAGGTTAAAATTTTTTTTATTGAGCAATAAAAAAACAACTAGTAGATATTCTTTATCACTTTTAAAATTAATCTATAAAAAATTTGATTCTAACAGATATAGAGCTCTGCATTAAAAATATAAAGGGAATATTAAAAATAATAAATTCTCCATTTAAAGTTTTATAATTATATTTTAATGAATGTTACAGAAAGAAAATAATTGCATAACATAAAACAAATGGTTTTTCTTTCCACATTTATCAGAAATATGAGACAAAAAAAGAATAACAAAAATAAAAATTACAGACAGATTTAAAAAAGTAACTTACATTAACTGCAGAAAACAAAAATTTTTACAGAAATATCAACAAAAAAATAAAAGAAATGCAATGTTTATACAACAAAGAAAAATATATACCTATAGTAAACTATATTAAAAATAACAATTGCATTACCTATAATATTAAGATTACTTATAATAAATACTATACAATTGCATTACCTATAATAAATACTATACAATTGCATTACCTATAATAAATACTATATTAAAAATAACAATTGTCATTACATAAAATCAAGTTTCCTTGCTTTTTTTGTTGCAAACTCGTTAATAATGTCAGATATATCTAATTTGGAAACAATTGTGTTTTCAATATTAATAATACTTAATTTCGAAAGCCTGTCTTGTTTCATAGTTGATCGTAAATGATGTTTAATAATCTTAAGTATTGAAAAAAAAAGATCTCTCTCCTGATGCAACTGTAACTGGCATCATTAAGAATATTCTTAAAGCTACAGTAAGGTTTGGCAATAAACTGACCATGTTATTTAAAAAAATGTATTCTAAAATTGCCTAGGCATTCTTTTAAGAAATTCTTTTAACTTATTTAATATAAGTTAAAAGAATTTCTATTTCATCGCACAATTCCAAAGCATTTATGTCAGATTCCTGTTGTGCACTGTCTGATAATTTAATTTGTGAATTCATACAATATTTAAATTTTTTATCTCTTTAAAGTGATTTTGATGAAAAAATGTCATCTAAAAATTGAAAACTTTAATTATGCATATGGATAAGTTCGAATCTTTCCTTAATTCTGGAAATTGCTGTATCCAAAATAGTAAAATAAAAATTGACTTTATAAAGACATTCCAATGATAAAATACTTTCACCTTTCACATTTTCATACAAAAACAGTATCTTTTTCTTACATAGTCAAATTATTTCAACATCTGGAAAAGATGTCTCACAGTCTATTTCTTCAGCAATTTTCTTAGCTTCCTCTAACATGTTTTTGAAGCCATCATTAGTTCTGCATTCTTTGAAATAGTCATTTACATGTTTTAACATTTCTATTATTGTCGGTATAACTTGATCAGACTTTTGCATTAAATTACTAACAATATTAATTTTTGATAAAATGTTGTACCAAACTACAACAGAACATATAAATTTGTACAACTTGATTTTTGTTAGTAAAGATTTGGCAGAATTTTGAGTATTACTATCCCAAGATTGATCATTATACAAAGTAAATAATGCATCATATATTGCACCCAAATTGTACTTGAATGCTTTTATTGCATCAACTCTTCTTTCCTGACTGGTCTCACACACCAGTTTAACAGTTAATGTGGGACACTCTTCCATTAAAATTTTCCACTGATATGTAGATGCCAAAAAGATTACTTATATTTCCTGAACAATGCCAAAAAAATTTTCAATTTGTAGAGAAGCTTTTGTGGCATCATTTATTACTAAATTTAAACTATGCTCTCAGGTTGATATCTAAAATTAGTTTCTGAAGACCACTATTTTTACCCTTCATGTTAGCCCCGTTGTTGTAGGCTTGGCCACTCTTGTCATTAACATTAATGTTTTCTTGCTTTAAAAAATTAAGTACAAATTAGTAAGACCCTCACCTGTTTTATCTGAAATTGAACAAAAGCCTAATATATGTTCTTTTACTTCTTCTTTTTTTTGCTTCATTATTTAAGTTAACAAATCTTACAATTATCGTTATTTGTTCTTGGTGATTAGCATCTGGCGTACAATCTAATATAATCAAATAATATTTACTTTGTTTTAACATATCTAAAATAATATTTTTCACTTTCTAACCAATGACAGATATTATCTCGTTCTGAATTTAATACCTTAGATAATGAGGCATTTTTTACTATAATTTTGAATGTGTGTTAAATGTTTCGCCATAATGCTATCAAACTGTGCAAATGTTTCTATTAATTTTAAAAAATTTCTGTTTCTTTCCTCGTACAATTTATTATTATGGCCTCTTAAAGCTAAATTTTGCTCTGCCAAAAATTGAATTGCATAAATAATTCTTTCTGTTACTGCTTTCCATCTCTGTTTTTCCAATTTTATCAAAATCTCACTGAATCCATAAATCGTGTTTTCATGTTTAATAGATTTTTTGAGATCAGTCCACAATTTAAAACTGTCGATGTGTGCTTTACTTTTTATGTGTCTATCTAAAGCTCTTGATAAACGTTGCAAATCAAAAAACCAATATCGTAGTTAAAACCCGTAGTTTTATTATGAAATAATTTGCAACAAAGGCAGAATACAGAATTTTTTGACTTTGAATATAATATCCAGTTTATAAGAATTTTTTCCCCATTACTTAATTGTTTATAATATTATTCTGTAGAAAATGACCTATTCTTATCATCTAAAGGAAAGTTATAATGTTGAACTTGTTCTAGATCTAGTTCTATTAAAATTATTCTAATACTGTTCGTTAACAATTTTGGCCATAACCCTGGATCGTGCATATAATTTTTGAAACATTTACTGGTCAAATCTGGAGTATCACCGGTAGAGGTTCCTGTTGTACATTCAATGTTTGATGAAATTTCTTCATTAGGCGGTTGATTTTCCAAAAAGCAATCTTCTATGTAATTTTGAGTGATATTTTGTTCCTTGCTGATTTTGTCATTATAGAAAGTATCTAACTGTGACTGTCATGATTCTCCAGTTTTTTTACTTTTTGCAGCTGTTGGTTCAAAAAATCGTGAAATTGAAGTAGTAACTTTTTTTATACTCTCCTCTTTTTCTAATTTTCTTTTTCGGTAGGCTGCGCCGAAAGTTTATTTTTTCTGTTAGCCGTCTAAAGAGAATGATTAAACAAATTGTCATTTAAATAAATAATATTTAACAAAAAATAAAAAATAAAATACGTAATTATAAATCTTCAAAAAATTATTTAATTTCTATCCAAAATTAATTAATAAGTGACTTAAAACAATAATTAACAATTATTATTTTAAGTCACTTATTAATTTTTAAAAAATCTTTTATAATTTTTCGTTGAGATTTTTAATATAAGAATTATATAATTTAATGGCTTTTAAGCATCGGCACCCCTAAATATTCAGCATCGGGGTGCGATGTACCCTTTGCACCCCCACTAGCCTATCAAGTTTATAAATTTTTCTTTGCAGTTCATGTTTGTTTGTTTGTTTTTTAAATCCTTGAGGTTGTCACAGACATTCTCTCAGATATGCCAGACAAGCTGTACTTGCTACCTGGGAGTCTAAAACGCTGATGGAACTGATATTCGGGCGACACTCAAGTCAAGTGGACCCAATTTCGGCGAAGTCCGGATGGTCTGTGACAGCCAAATCCTCTGCTTGGACCTTCACGATGGTGGGACTGTTAGTAATCCTGGGTATGACCTCCATGCACAAGTACATGGTGGGTGACCACCCAGGTGTGAACGAACGTAAGCAGGGGTCGAGGTGTGGCACCCACACCACATGGAGGAACGCCGCCCCTCTATGTTACCAGACAGTACTAGGTGGTAGATGACTCTCATCAACCGGTGAAATACCACCACTTTGCTTATTGGAGGCTTGAAGTGGTGGAACCCATGTTCAGTCTCTGGAGCTAAGTTCCGGTCAACCCTTCCCTATCTCTTCCATCATGCAGTATGATTGATGATTTTTGAGGTTATGATAAATGTCGTGGCGAGATCCAATATTCCTTACATTTCGAGGGTACAGCTCTAAAACAGTGTTCGCAGGCCGGCCGCTAGTTAGTACACCGGACTGAACCTATTGGTAACTCTCTAGGAAGCTTCCGGATCAGCTAGTGTATAATCTTGCTACCTCTACTCTGCCAGATAGTGACTGGAGGGAGTCCGAGTAATGTGTATGCTGGGAGCGTTGTCGAGGCCACGTTATGTCAAAGATCTGGGTATATTCTTACCACATGTACGCCATATCCAAAAATTTCATTACTTCATACAGCATGTCCCACCTACTTTTTCTTACTATTGAATACACCATGAATTGTCAAACTAATAGAGCAAGCTTATCTGCGAAAAGATCTAAACCTCCCAAGGACTTCCTAATTCATTTCACAAATATACGTGGTCTCAATTCTATTCTCAACGATGTCCATTTCCACTTGCAGTCTGCCAAACCCCATGTACTTTTTCTGACAGAATCTCAGTTATCGGTTGATTCATCTACTGCTCATCTCAGATGCCCAAATTATTCGCTGTATGATTCCTTTCACCTCAAAGGTGGTACTTGTGCATATGTCCATTCTGATATTCCCTGTCAGAGACTTGGCAATTTGGAATCTCCTCTCTTTGATCTTCTCTGGCTTAAAATCTCTCTACCTCATTGTGTCAAATTCATCTGTGTCTCTACCGTTCTCCCAACTCCACTAATCACTTGGAGCTCTTTGACTTATTCTCTTTGCAACTTGACTTTCTCCAGTCCAACTTTCCTAACAGTGAAGTAATTTTCCTTGGTGATTTTAATGTTCACAACTCCAGCTGGCTTCCGTTTTCTAGTCACACCGACCCAGCAGGTCGAGATGCTGAGGCTTTTGCAATTACTAATGACTTAGCACAGATTGTTCATTTACCTACAAGAATACCGGACAATCCTAATCATACAGCCAATACGCTTGATCTTTTTCTCCAAGCAACCCTTCTAAGAGTACACGGTCGAAGTGAGAGGTCCTTTAGGCACTTCAGATCACAACTTGGTGATTGTCTCTTCTCCAATGGACCCTTTATCTCATGGCTATTCCCAACCACGTGTTGTTTGGCATTACAAGAATGCAAAATGGGATGACCTGCGAGACTTCTTTTCTTCTTTTCCTTGGTCGGATTACTGTTTCAAAACTTTTGATTTCAACATTTGCTCAGATCGTGTCAATGAAATTATTCTTGCAGGAATGGAATCCCTTATCCCACACTCCACTTTAAAATCTCATCCTTTATCTAAACCTTGGTTTTCCAATAAATGTGCTAAGGCTGTCCAAGAGAAGAATGTTGCATATCGTAATTGGCTTGTTTCTAATTCTTCAATTTCATTTTCTGCCTACACCAAAGCTCGCAACAGTTGTAAAGCAGTTATTAACCAGTCCAAACTAGAGTTTGAACAGGCTAAGAGTAGAAAACTTGCTTCTTGCCCTAATGGTAGCCGAGCATTCTGGTCTCTTGCCAAAGCTATTGGGTGCAACTTTTGCCCATCTTTACTCCCACCTCTGTCCAAACCAGATGGTTCTGTTGCCACTTCAGCCAAGGATAAAGCTGACCTGCTAGCATCCCATTTTTCTTCCAGCTCGTGTATTAATGATCTTGGTAAAACACCTCCCACCATTCCCAACATGCTCCATTCAATGCCTCCTGTGGTCTTCCGTCAAAAGGATATCAGAAGGATTTTGATGAATCTTGATGCTAAGAAAGCTCCAGGTCCTGATGGTATTTCTCCACTTGCTCTCAAAACCTGTGCTCCTGAACTTATTCCTATTCTTTGCCACCTTTTTTCACTTTCTTATTCCAAAGGTGTTTTTCCTTCTGCTTGGAAATTTGCTCATATCCAGCCAGTTCCTAAAAACTGTGAAAAATCCCTCCCATCCAATTATCGTCCTATTGCAATTACTTCTACTCTTTACTCTTTCTAAAGTAATGGAGAAATCAATTAACCACCAACTCTTAAACTTCCTAGAAACCTTCCGTCTGATCAATGGATTCCATCAGTGTCGATCCACTGGAGATATTCTGGCTTATGTTACCCATTTATGAACTAATTCAATGGAAAGGTTTGGTGAAACACAAGTAGTTGCTCTTGACATCCCAAAGGCTTTCAGTCGTGTTTGGCATAAAGGTCTTCTAAACAAGCTTCCATCTTATGGTTTGCCAACACGTTTTAGTAATTGGTTATCCAGTTTTCTCTCTGTTCACTCACTGAGGGTGATGGTAGATGGCTCTCTGTCTTCTAACTTCTCCACTAATGCTGGTGTCCCCCAAGGTTCAGTTCTTTCCCCCACTCTTTTCCTCTTGTATATCAATGACCTTTTTCCATTGACTGGAAATCCTATCCATAGTTTTGCCAAAGATAGCACATTGCATTCAACTTTCCATTTTGAGAAACCTTGTCCTGCTGAATCAGCTACCAATTCCTTAAATGCCGATCTTCAGGTAATTCTCCAGTGGGGCAAAGACAACTTAGTTGATTTCAACCCTTCTAAAATTCAGTCTTGTCTTATATCTCGCAAAAAGGATTCTTCTGCTCCTATGCTTATGTTTAGTGACACTCCGATTTCTAGGCAAAATGATATATTTCTTTTGGGGATTACCCTGACTTCTAATCTCTCTTGGCACAAGCACATTACAAATATTGCTTCCTCTGCATCTAAAAAACTTGGTTTTCTCTTTCGCTCTCGGCGTTACTTTTCTTCCAAACAGCTGCTCACTCTGTATAAATCGCAAATCCGCCCTGCCGTGGAATAATGTTCCCACATCTGGGGTGGTGCCCCCAAAACCTCTCTCAGGCTTCTTGACTCCATTCAGAAGAGGGTAGTTAATTAATGATTCATCTCTAACAGAGTCTCTCCACTCGCTTTCTCATAGACGCACTGTTTTTGCTGCATGCCTCCTCTACAGATACTTCCATGGGCACTGTTCTTCTGGGCGCCTCTGCAGCCAGGTGGGAAGGAGCAGCAGTGGGTAGCACACGCTTCTTGATTAGACCGGGGTTCGAGCCTGTCACCACCAAATACGGAGTTTGCGGAAAGATCAGGGAATGACCACCGAATATATCCCCGGAGCAATATGGCCTTAGTTGCTAATGCTCCTAAAAACCAAATAACAACAACAACAACTGTTCTTCTTAATAGGCTTCTATAATTCCTGCTCTCTCTCTCAAAACAGCCCGAACACGTGCCGCCACTAGCCAACATCCATTTACTGTCTAACTTCAAATCCACAGAACCAACTTTTCATCTTCATCATTTATTCATTCAACTGCCGTTTTCTGGAACAACCTTCCTTCATACGTATTTCCTGAAAATTACAATCTACAGAAGTTCAAGTCCAATGTCAGCAGATATCTTCTTTCGTCTTCTTAACCTCAAACCCAAGCACGGTACTAAGTACTATAGGTTCTAATACCTCTCGTGTTTGGGGTTCACATAAAAAAAAAAAAAAATCACAACAACGGCATAAAGCCTTACATTCGTGATATACAATTTGCTTTATAATTATCACATATACTTATAAATGCAAAACATTTATAATCTCCAGTAAATAAAATATTTACAAGGAATTTAAAACTATGTTATATGTATTATGCTGTTCAGTTTACATTATGTGCTATGCTGTCATGTTTATTAAGTTATAAGTTAATTATAATAGATAATTAGTCAGATAATAAAATTATCTGACTAATGCCAACCTAGATGATTCAAACTGTTGAGAAAGCTTTATCACAGTTAAAACTGTAGAATTCCCCTACCACACACTACATTATAAGTTGTGAGATACAATATTCACACTAAATCGTTGATACAAAGGTTCTATATTTATTAAGTAAACATATAAAAGGAGACACAGGTAATTACAGACCTGTTAGTTTAACTTCTGTTCCAGGGAAATTAATGGAGGCACTGGTTAAAGAAGCATTGCAGAATCATCTAGACAAGACTTCAGTTATAGCTCAGACACAGCATGGGTTTGTTAAGGGGAAGTCTTGTCTGACTAATTTTATTGAATACTATGATGTAGTCACAAAGGAACCAGGTGCAGAGAATAACTTTGATATCATATATTTGGATCTTAGAAAAGCCTTTGATTATGTTGCACATGGAAGACTGCTGCACAAATTGGAGCAGTGTGGCATTGGAGGTAAATTGCTGCTATGGATAAAGGGATGGTTGAGTGGAAGAAGACAGAGAGTGGTAATCGGACACTGCTCTTCGTGGACTAATGTTATTAGTGGAGTCCCTCAGGGGTCAGTGTTGGGTCCATTGTTGTTTTCTGTATTTATAAATGATATTGATGATGGTATATCAGGCTTAACGTCCAAGTTTGCAGACGACACAAAGGTTGGCAGGGTTGTTAATGACACTAATGACAGTACACTGCTGCAACAGGATCTAGAAAAGTTGAGCAGATGCGCTGAGAGGTGGCAAATGAAGTTAAACATTGACAAATGTAAAGTACTACATATGGGAAGCAGTAATCCCAGAGTAACGCATCAACTCTGTGGTACCACACTGACAGTGATAGAGAATGAAAAGGATCTGGGGGTAATTGTGCAGGCAGATATGAAGTTTTCTGACAGTGCAGACAGTCTACAAGAGTAGCTCATGGTGTCTTGTCAATGATATACAGGAATTTTTCTAGCAGCGATATAAGGAGGTGATTATCCCCTTGTATAAGGCAATGGTCAAGCCACACCTTGAGTACTGTATACAGGTCTGGAGGCCTCATTTTAAGAAGGATGTAGAGCTGTTGGAACGAGTACAGAGAAAGGCAACAAGATTAGTGAATGGAACAAAGGGTTGCTCTTACGGAGAAAGGCTTAAGTTTTGCAAATTACATTGTCTGGAGACTAGGCACCTGCGAGGTGATCTGATTGCAGTGTATAAAGCCTTGAATGGTTTGAGCATGTTCAATGTGGATGGGACTCTTCCTCTTGCTCAAAATAACCACCTGAGAGGGCATAAATTCAAATTGAGCAAAGACGGTTGTATGATAGATATGCGGAAGTTTGCCTTTAGCCAGCGGGTGGTTGACTGGTGGAACAAACTTCCATCTGTCGTAGAAGTTGATAGCTTTAATAGATTCAAGGCAGAACTTGACAAACATTTGGAGCGAGTGGATGGGTGAAATAAGGGTTTTTTTAATTTTTTTGGCTGATGCTATATAAGCTTGCTTTCTTGCATTATGTGCCTTTGCTAATGCTAAGTCATTACGTGCAAAATCACTAGCTGAAATTAAAAATAAGCTAATGAATATTATTCTTAAGGTATTTATTGAAGACAATTTAATATGTTAAGTAAAAAAGACGGCAAAATTTTCCAAAAAACTTATAATTCCCAAGAGCTCAAAATTCTTTGTGTCCACAAAGACTGCAGCACAGTGACTACTGAAGTTTAACCTTGACAAATGCAAAGTACTGTATATGGATAGAAGTAACCCCAGAGAAACATACCAACTGTGTGGTACTACACTTAAGGTGGTAGAAAATAAAAAAGACCTGGGAGTAATTGAGCAGTCAGATATAAAGTTTTCTGAGCAATACAGACAGGCTGCCATGCCAGGTCATGGGGTTTTGTGAATGATATATAGGAATTTTGCTAGCAGGGAAAAGGAGGTGATTGTCCCTCTGTATAAGGCAATGGTCAGGCCATGCCTTCAGTACTGCGTACAGGTCTGGTGGCCTCATTTTAGGAAGGATGTAGATTTGCTTGCGCATGTACAGAGAAGGGCAACAAGATTGGTGAGGGGAATGAAGGGATCCCTTACTAAGAGAGGCTTAAATTCAGCAAATGGCAATGGCTGGAGACTAGGCACCTGTGCGGTGATCTGATTGAGGTATATAAAGCCTTGAATAGGTTGAGCACACTGAATTCTGATGAGATTCTTCCACTTGTTTAGATTACGAACCTAAGGGGACATAAATTCAAATTAAGGAAAGACAGATGTGCAGAAATTTGCCTTTAGCCAGCGGGTGGTTAATTGCTGGAACAAACTTCCATCTGTCGTTGTGGAAGTTGATAGGTTAAATAAATTTAAGGAGGAACTGGACAAACATTTAGAGGGAATGGTTGTGTGAATTTTTTTTTTTTTTTTTTTTTTGGCTGATACTGCAAAGCTCATACACTTGCTTTCTTGCATCACATGCTACTACTACTGCTACTACTACTACAATGACGACAACATTTTTCCGGCTGCTGCTGCATGTTCTAAAGAAGCAGTATAAGCATCTTTTGCACCTCTGCCTGGGATTGCTATTAATCTTTAGGCTGTTTATCCCCCAGCACCTCCGTAGCCAGGTGGGAAGGAGCAGCAGTGCATAGCACACGCTTCTTGATTAGACCAGGGTTCGAGCCCGTGACGACCAAATACGGAGGATGCGGAAAGGTCAGGGAATGACCACCACATATCCTGGAGCAATATGGCCTTAGTTGCTAATGCTCCTAAAAACCAAATAACAAACAAACAGCTGTTTATCCCTCAACCCAAGCTAGCAGTTTTCCAACCCTCTCAATACTGTCTCAATAGCATATCAGCAAATATTCTTGCACCTTGTCCATTTAAATATATCCCATCCCTCTAAAAACAAACTTTTCTGTCAACAAGCACATATCCCTGTTTAAATAATTTCTTTCATGAGCTTTTGCTTCAATTTCTCCGGGACCAAATGGATTGACAAAGCTCTCATTATATGCTCCCTTCTGTTTTGTCTGTGCAGAATTGCAGACTCTTTCAATTTTATTCCTAACTTGTGACTTTTTCTCAACATTGCCCTGTACTAGTTAAGTCAATCCTTAGATATCCTACTTTTAAATCAATAAGATAACTAAAGATAACTGATCTACAACATCATCAAAGCAAAGAGTTTTGCTCAGGTATACGCTAGTCCTATTTCACCCGTTGTTTTTGCACAATGTATTTGCCATTTCTCTGACAATTGAGTTACCACCTATATCTATAATTATATACAATATCCTCTGAAACCAAGGATCTTGGCTGTGGACAATATAGTGTCGTCTGATGCTGGAATATGAACTGTAGCATTGCGCAGTACAGTTATGTGCTTCATGGGTGCCTCTCTTTTAATCCTTAGAGGGAATCAACCATATTCTTCAAGTTGTCATATAACCCCATCCACATGCTGAGTTTTCATTTAATCTCCTTATACTCTTGCAACACACACACACACACACACACACACACACACACACACACACACACACACACACACACACACTCCCTTTTGCTGTATTATGTCCTGCTAAATGTAGTTTCACAAAGAGGAACAAGTAGAAGTGGAAGAGGGAACAAGCAGAAATGCTTTGGAGAGACATGGCAGTTCTCCTCCAAGCCTTCCTGCTACTTTGAGCTCTTTGCTTTATTTTAAGGCATGATTTTAGTCTAAATTTAGTTTAAAAATAACACACAAAACTGAGATAAGAAAATAATAATAATGCTGCACTAATTCCACTTATTTGACAGCAGTACAAAGTATGCTATTTTAAAGTTAAATTTAAATTCTCTGAATATATGAAACTACTTTTGTTGAATTGGTGGAATGTAGAGGAGGAGGTGTCATATGTTGACTATTTTCATGGGATCATAAAAAAGAAATAGAGTTTTCCTGACAATTGAAATTATTTCTTCAAAATAACACAAAGCATAATAACACAGGGAGTCAATAACACTTGAGACTCCTAATAAATTTTAATGGCAGTTGTCCTAATTTAACGCCAAAGGTTTGTATGTTTAATTAGTATGATTATGAAGACAGTTACAGAAATACTCCTGTTTCTATCAATATCTTTCTTTAGCATAACATAACTGAATGGTGGCACATTGTATTAATGAAATAAATGTGATTAATTATTGACTTTGGAGAATATTTTAAAATAATGGTTTTTCTGTTCTACATCTTTCATTTAACTTGTTCTTGTATCTTTAATTTGGTATGACCTACCTAACCTTTTTATCTGGGTTGTAGATCAGTCATCATGCGCACCTACATGTGCACCAAAAAATAAGGAGGTTGCGGGTTTGAGCCATAAGATGCCATAAAAATACACAGTCCATAGTGACATGATTGTGGTGCTGAAAATTCAGTTGCCATTAATAATTTGTTATGTATGCAATCATGGTGAATTTGTTAACTCTTCTGGCTTCAAGGTGCCTCCGTAGCCAGGTGGGAAGGAGCAGCAGTGCGTAGCACATGCTTCTTGATTAGACCGGGGTTCGAGCCCGTCACCACCAAATACGGATTATGCGGAAAGGTCAGGGAATGACCACCGCATATCCCCGAGCAATATGGCCTTAGTTGCTAATGCTTCTAAAAAAAAAAAACTAAACAACAACAAACATCTTCTGGCTTCAGCCACCTAGAGAATAAATTTATTTTTCCATAGTTGACTTTATACATCTTCATTAATTCTGACTTCTAAATTGATAAATATAATTTTATAAATAATTGTGCAGAAACATTTTTCTGTAGTATCACTTATCAGCTAGCCGTATGCAGCTTATGTGATTATCTCCTCCCCTTCTATCATCTCTCCATTTTTAATATTTCTTTTCTTTATATCATTTTAGTATTTGAAAACAAGTTTAATAAGGGAGTTGGACTTTGTTCAGGAAGGGCTGAATATGGAAAGATGTGAAAAGGAATTAAAGCATTTGTCTTTCATATATGTGCCTAAAATATTCTGGAATATGTGTAGCAAGGTAAGAATTCCTTTCCCCCACATTTTAGAAATTTCAGTGGGTAAAAAATAAGATTTGTTGATTGGTTTATCATAGGACAAAGATTTATTTTATGAAATGTGGAAATACTAGTTTTTATTAATCTGGTCATCATGATTGGCTGACATTTTCTCTGTTTTACTTCATTCCCCCCATAATTTCTTTTTCTGTTGTATCAGTGTTTCAGTTTAGTTGTGTAACTGAGTATTTGTAATGTGTTATGGATGGAACAAGGTGAAAAATAAGTGGTTCCTATAACAAAAGAAAATGCCTTTAGATGATAATTTCAGAGAAAATGAAAGTAAAATGAAAAAATGTTATTGATGATAGCAAAATAATTTGGAATTCCACTTCCAGTGGAGTTCCAAATTATTTTTGAGGTGCTACCCACCTCAAAAATTGTGACTTTTGCAATGTGTAATTGAAAGTAGACTGTAGAAGGTTGAGAAATGGAAAAGAAAGAGAATCCAGGAGTCAAGTATGCAATTTAGGAGACACACTATTTAACTGGTTTTGCTAAGCACAAGCTAATAACATTTCTGTATTTGACTTAAGGAAAGGAGAAGAGGTAATTGCATTGGAAATGAAATTGAATTTTCATATTCTGGTAGCTGGCTGGCTGTAGCAATTTCCACAGTAACATAATATAACACAGTAGTTCACCACCCAGTTCTACTGTTGATAGCTATTTCTGCAGAAAACTTCTGAGCAATTGTGGTGTCCATCATAGAAAAATATGCACATAGGATAGCCCACCTATTTGGCATTGAGAAACACACACAATGTTTTTTTTTTCCCCCTTAATTTTACTTATTTTGTATTGTATAATTTATATTAATAGCCAGGTGGGCAGGAGCGGCAGTGCGTAACACACGCTTCTTGATTAGACCGGGATTCGAGCCCATGACCACCGCATATCCTCGGAGCAATATGGCCTTAGTTGCTAATGCTCCTAAAAACCAAACAACAACGCAAATGATAGTCATTTTAACTTGAGTTTCCACCTTAGGATAGTTAATTCAGAAAGATCCTTTCTAGATTAAAAAAAAAAAAAAAAAAACTGGGTGCATCTTATACAGTGGTTGTAGATTTTTTTACTTGCATTTCCCGCTTTTTCGCGCTTGTTGTCTTTGCCTTATTGTTTTGCACTTGTTACTGGTATATTAGGTTACGTTTTGCCACGTTCTGCCCAGAAATGGCTCAGAAAAGATTTTCGTAAGTGTTGAATTCAAGTTATGAGAAGTTGTATGAATTTTATTATGAATAAAACTTGAGTTCAATAACTTTATGTAATACATTTTTTTTTTTCAAATTTCGGGCCCCATAATTAAGTGTGTCTTATACATTGGGAAATACGGTATGTCAACAATGAAGATAGCTTTATTTATTCATTAGAAAACTTATAATGAATATTAGCATTAGCATAGGCATTTGATGCAAGAAAGCAAGCTTATGCAGCATCAGCCAAAAAAAAAAAAAAAACCCCCACTTCTACTTCACCCCTCTGTTCGTTCAAAATACCTGTCCAGCTGAGCCTTAAACTTATTTAGGCTATCAACCTCCACGACAAGGGATGGAAGTCTGTTCCACCAACCAACCACCCGCTGGCTAAAGGCAAATTTCCGCACGTCTATCCTACATCTGTCTCCTGAATTTGAATTTATGCCCTCTCAGGTGATTATTCTGAGCTAGAGGAAGAATCCCATCAGCATTGAGCATGCTCAAACCATTCAAGGCTTTATACACCTCTATCAGATCACCTCGCTGGTGCCTAGTCTCCAGACACTGTAATTTGCAAAACTTAAGCCTTTCTTCGTAAGAGCACCCCCTTTGTTCCATTCACTAATCTTGTTGCCCTTCTCTGTACTCGTTCCAGCAGCTCTACATCCTTCTTAAAATGAGGCCTCCAGACCTGTATACAGTACTCTAGGTGTGGCCTGACCATTGCCTTATACATATTTGATCTTGATTTTATTATTATGACGTTGTGAAAGAAAAAAATAAATAAATAATAAATAATAATATAATCTTTTCAGTTACTATCAGTATCTGAGAAGGATGGATGTGTTACCTTTCTGTAAAATTATCCACTGTGAATTATTTCAAGGAGAGGTAACAACTGTAGCTCTAACAGTATAATGTCATAACTATTCCTTGTTTAAAGTGCAACTACTTCCAACAAGGAATAGCTTTGTGCAAGAGGTGGAAAGTTACTTATCTTCAAAATCTTGCCTTTCAAAGTTCTGCTTCTTATTGATAACGTGCCAGGACATCCAAGCAGTCTAGTATTTGACCACCCAAATGTTGAAATTGTGTTTTTGCCACCCAACACCACATCACTTTTACAAATGCTAGACCAAGGTGCGATTGCTGTGTTTAAGTCCTACTATGTTAGGAGAACTTTTACTGGCTTAATTGAAAAAATGGAAAGGGAGTCAGACTTAACTGTAAGTCAAAGTTGGAAAAATTATAACATCACAGATTACCTGGTCAACATCAAAGCATCAGCTGATGAGATAAAAGCATCTACAATCAACGTGTGTTGGCAAAAATTATGGCCAGAAGTGGTTGTTGCTAAAAGAATCCCCAATATCAATAGCATTAGCATTAGCATTAGTAGAGGCATTTGATGCAAGAAAGCAAGCTTATGCAGCATCAGCCAAAAAAAAAAAAAAAAAAAAAAGTAACATAAATAAATAAAAATAACCACTTCCACTTCACCCCTCTGTTCGTTCGAAATACCTGTCCAGCTGAGCCTTAAACTTATTTAGGCTATCAACTTCCACGACAAGGGATGGAAGTCTGTTCCACCCACCAACCACCCGCTGGCTAAAGGCAAATTTCCGCACATCTATCCTACATCTGTCTTTCCTCAATTTGAATTTATGCCCTCTCAGGTGATTTTTCTGAGCTAGAGGAAGAATCCCATCAGCATTGAGCATGCTCAAACCATTCAAGGCTTTGTACACCTCTATCAGATCACCCCGCTGGTGCCTAGTTTCCAGACACTGTAATTTGCAAAACTTAAGCCTTTCTTCGTAAGAGAACCCCTTTGTCCCATTCACCAATCTAGTTGCCCTTCTCTGTACTCGTTCCAGCAGCTCTACATCCTTCCTGAAATGAGGCCTCCAGGCCTGTATACAGTACTCTAGGTGTGGCCTGACCATTGCCTTATACAAGGGAATAATCACCTCCTTATCCCTGCTAGAAAAATTCCTATATATCATTGACAATACACCATGAGCTACTCTTGCAGCTCGTCTGCACTGCTCAGAGAACTTCATATCTGCCTGCACCACCACCCCCAGGTCCCTTTCATTCTCTACCACTGTCAGTGTAGTACCACAGAGTTGATATGTTGCTCTGGGGTTGCTGTTGTTTCCCATATGTAGTACTTTACATTTGTCAATGTTAAACTTCATTTGCCACCTCGAAGCCCATCTGCTCAACCTTTCCAAATCCTGTTGCAGCAGCATAGTGTCAGTAGTGTCCTTGACAACCCTGCCAACCTTCGTATCGTCTGCAAACTTGGACATTAAGCCTGATATACCATCATCAATATCATTTATAAATACAGAAAACAATAAAGGCCCCAATACTGAACCCTGAGGGACTCCACTAATAACATTAGTCCACGATGAGCAGTGTCCATTGATTACCACTCTCTGTCTTCTCCCCCTCAACCACCCCTTTATCCATAGCAGCAACTTGCCTCCAATGTCACACTGCTCCAATTTGTGCAGCAGTCTTCCATGTGCAACAGTATCAAAAGCCTTTCTAAGATCCAAGTATATAATATCAAAGTTATTCCCTGCATCCAGTTCTTTTGTGACTGCATCATAGTATCCAATCAAATTGGTCAGGCAAGACTTCCCCTTAACAAAACCATGCTGTGTCCTAGCTATAACTGAAGTCTTGTCTAGATGATCCTGCAGTGCTTCTTTCACCAGTGCCTCCATTAATTTTCCGGGAACAGAAGTTAAACTCACAGGTCTATAATTACTTGTGTCAGCCTTTGATCCCCCTTTGTGAGTTGGGGTCACATTTGCACATCTCCAGTCAATGGGTACCTCCCCTGAGTCCAAGGAAGCTCTCATAATTATGGCTAAGGGTTTGCTTACCTCCTTTGCTGCCTCCTTTAATATAACTGGATAGATCCCATCCACCCCAGGTGCCTTTCTTGTGTTTATCTTCAACAATTTCTCCTCCACTTTGCTCTCAGTTATTACAAGATTCTCTAGCTTACTGCTAGAGTTGAATACACCTCTGGCATTCCCCTCGCTGAATAACTCCTCATGTGTGAATGTCGATGCAAAATATTCATTTAGTTTGTTAGCTACCCGAGCAGGGTCATCAACAGTTGACCCATCGATCTCAAGTGGACCAATCTGATTCATCCCCTTCCTTCTAGAGTTTACATAAGTAAAGAACTCTTTGCTGTTTTTCTTCGCATCCCTTGCCAAGGATCTCTCGTAATCTGCCTTCGCCTGCCTAACCTCCTATTGTTGCCAATTTGTAGAAATCGCATAGGGAATAGAAGGCAGGGGCTTTGGAAACATTGATGCAACAGACATTCAGGAACTTATTGAGACTCATGCAGATTAACTTACAATAGAAGAGTTGGATGAATTAGTGACAACATCAAATGAGAATCAAAATTATCCTGAGGTAGAAGATCTCGCCAATGTTAGACCAGAATTAAATACAAATCATTAAAGGAAATCTTTAGCCTCTCCATACAACTTTCAGAAAAGGGGGTGGAAATGGATACTAATTTGGAAAGGAGCATCAAGTTTTAACGAGATCTAGAACAGTTACTCTTGCCTTACAGGGAAATCCAAAAGGAGCTCAATAAAAAAATGATGAAACAAACTTCGATTACAAGCTATTTTTTCCTCAGCAACCCATATTCTTGATATGTTTTTGAAAGATTTGTTTGAAATTTCTAATAAACGTTACGTTTATTATTAAATTGTTTCTTATTTTCATTTCGATACCTTATGCTTGTATTTCACTATGTACATAGTCATATTATGTAGGTACATATAATACGTACATAGACAAAATTTTAGACTAGTTTTTCTTATATATTTCATACTTTGGAACAGAACCCTTTTATTACTATTGTGCCATAACTCAGTATTCGTACCATTTATCAGGAACGTAACCCCCGCGAATAGCGGAGATTTACTGTATCTTTTAGTCATTATAAATGTTTACAGATATAAATAAGTTAAATTGTTAGTGCTTTAGTAATCATTGAAATGTGCTTCTCCAAAACATCTTGACCACCATGTATACATCTCTCTAAAATCTGGAAAATTTAAAAATCCAGCACCTCCCAATTCCCAAGAGTGCCATATTTTAAAGAGTTTTCTGTGCAATCTTCATGTAGGATTAGGTGATAGTTTTACTTAGTTCTGATCAAAAATAATTTCTGCATCCTTAAAAATGTTCTATGTATTAAATTATTTCCCCTACTCGTTTACTGTGAAGGGCTTGCTGTAATATGCAATAAATGAATATTTATTATTTATGTATATAATTATATTAATTAATATTTATATATATATAATTAAATTAATGAATATTTATATATATTATAAATATAAATGAATATTTATATTAATTAGTAGAGACATATCATACAAGAAAGCAAACTTATACAGCATCAGCCCAAAAAAAAACCCCACACTTCCCATTTCACCCATCCATTCGCTCCAAATGTTTGTCTAGTTCTGCCTTGATTTATTTAAGCTGCCAACTTCTACAATGACAGATCGAAGTTTGTTCCAGCAATCAATCACCCACTGGCTAAAGGCCAATTTCCACACATCTATTCTACAACTGTCTTTCCTTGATTTGAATTTATGTCCCCTCAGGTGATTAATCTGAGCAAGAGGAAGAATCCCATCAGCACTGAGCTTGCTCAAAGCACTCAAGGCCTTATACACCTCAATCAGATGAACTCGCAGGTGCCTAGTCTCCAGACACTGTAATTTGCAAAACTTAAGCCCTTCTTCATAAGAGCAACCCTTTGTTCCATTCCATTCCATTCACTAATCTTGTTGCCCTTCTCTGTAATCATTCCAGCAGCTCTACATCCTTCCTGAAATGAGGCCGCCGGAGCTGTATACAGTACTCAAGGTATGGCCTGACCATTGCCTTATACAAGGGGATAATCACTTCCTTATCCTTGCTAGAAATATTCCTGTATATCGTTGACAAGACACCATGAGCTACTCTTGCAGATCATCTGCACTGCTCAGAAAACTTTATATCTGACTGCACAATTACCCCAGGTCCTTTTCATTCTCTACCACCCTGAGTGTAATACCACACAGTTGATAGATTACTCTGGGGTTAATGCTACACATACAGTACTTTACATTTGTCGATGTTAAACTTCAGTTGCCACCTCTCAGCGCATCTGCTCAACTTTTCTAGCTCCTGTTGCAGTAGCATACTGTCATTAACAACCCTGCCAACCTTCATATTGTCTGCAAACTTAGACATTAAGTTTGATATATCTTCATCAATATCATTAATAAACTGAAAATATTAACTCTATTAATGGCCATATTAATTTATCTCTCAAATTACATGATTACTGTGTTCATTAATGTAGTTAATATTGTCAGAATAATAACAAAACAAAGAGCAAGCCAATCTTGGAAGCTTTGAATCCAGGAGCAGATTTTTCATTTTGTTTTAAGTATGTTCTGGCTGGCATTCTCTTCCAAAACAAACCCAGTTTTGTCTGCATTGAACATATCCTTTGTTTGTAATTAATTTTTTTTAATTCAGTCGGGAAACTTTCTGCAGCCATGAAATCCGCTGATGCAGACTCGCCTAGTTTCACATTATGAAGGCCATATCAATTTTTAAGCCTTTTAATCCAGCTTTTGCTAGCTGAAAAACTTATCCCGCCAGTGCTATCACCAGTTTTGCTAAAGTATTGATAAAAAGTGTTTTGCCTTTTCACGAATGATGAGCGAACTTAATGGAATTTTATTTTGAGTTCGGTCTTCCACAGATTTAAAGCTTTTTCCATTTTTTCTAATTTAACATCATGAATTACAGAGCAAATTTTTGAAGAAATTAGCTCATTTTCACAGACACTACAACAGATTTTTTCTTCCAATTTCTTGATTGTTCGTACAGTTGACTCATTGATTTTATAATGTTTTGCCACTGACGCAACACTTTCACCATTAGAAATTTTGTTTACTAACTCA
Source organism: Mastigoproctus giganteus (assembly GCF_048544385.1). Classification (NCBI taxonomy): domain Eukaryota; kingdom Metazoa; phylum Arthropoda; class Arachnida; order Uropygi; family Thelyphonidae; genus Mastigoproctus; species Mastigoproctus giganteus. The sequence goes on from NC_143583.1 coordinate 173,743,255, forward strand.
ATTTTACTCACTAATGTCATCACCTTTGATCTTTTCACAATTCCCTTGTTATTTACAGCCATATTTTCATTGGGGTTAGAAAAGAACTTGGTCCACAATAAAGTCACTTTCTTTTAACCATTAAAGCACTCAAAAAAGTCTGTTTACATTAACACACTGCAAAATGGTAGATTTTTCATGTTCATAAGCATATCAATTAAAAGCAAACCTTCCATGACAAGTACATAATATATACTGAACAAGGATTAGTGGGACACATCCATGCTCGCAATTGTGTCACCCCTCTCCCCCACCCGCTGAGGGCTGTTTTGACCAGGCAAGATGATTTTAGTCACACCCATATGTTTTTATTGTGAAAAATGTTCACAGTGTTTTAAAATTCACATTTTTTTAAGGTTTCATTTTGTATTAAATCAATATGACCACGAAACGCAAAACTGCGAATACAGATACCATGAATAGTGGGGATATACTGTAGTGCTAGATTAATATGTAAATACAGTTTGTTTTGTTAAATATGAACAAAGGACAATAAATATAGTCACAGAAAATATTTTCATGTACTGTAATGTCAATTTTAAATGAATGCATAGTTCAGCATCACACAGAAGGTCAATGAACATGCTTCAGAGAAAAAACCTTTCACATTGGAGAATAAGAAAATAATTGACTCTTCCTCTTAAAGAATATTTATGAGGTATATGGAGAAATTCACTCGGTTTCTTTCACATGTGTAATAAAAAAGATTGCTGAGTTTCATTTTTGCCACCATTAATACAGTGATAAATGTTGATAAGAAGCAAGCTTCTACATATACAGCAAAAAAAAAAAAAAAAACTACCCACTTCAATATGTCCATCCTCTAATAATATATCTAATTCTTCCTAAAGTTTAGGTCCCTAATCAATTTGATTTCAGTCACCATTGATGCACTCTACTAGTTGCACAACATAACACAAAGATATGCATATTTTCATTGACTTTCAAGGTCAATTTGACCATCTCTGGTGAGACAACATCCTTAAGTGTCTGAGAACTATTCCTCAACAGAAATTCACAAGACTATTGAATATTTCACTGAATGCTAAGTAATTGTAAAAAACAGAGAAGATAGAATTGAAAGAACTACTGCAAGGGCTGTACTTAGAGCTCTGTTTTGGGTCCACCTCGTTAGAATCTAGTACTTGACAAATGGCTTAATAAAACTTTGCTAATACCACCTTGGTTGCATACAAAAATGAGTTGATGCTCCTTATTACTGGAATTTACAGAAGGGAAATAGAATGTTTTAAATGAATTTTTAAAAGTTTTTATGACACATGAACTAACGGTTTAACTTAACAAAACCAGAACTATGTTAATAAAAGGTAAGGTAATCTGAGCCAGTGCCCAATGATAAAGTATTAAGAATACTTAATTCCTAATGTATTAGGTATTGATACAGCTCTAAAGCATTTAGGAATTATTTTAGATCATAAACTACTTTCAATCCCCACCTAACTCATTTAGCAAATAAAGTAAAAAAAAATTTATGGATATGATATGATGCTCAGAATTACACATAGTGATTGGAGTATCAATGGGAAAGCTCTGCTGTTTCTTTACAACTGTGTCATTACCCCAGTGGCTCACATCTGGTGAGTAGGCTTGGCAAACCCAGGGTCCTGAGCTAGATATCATCATTCTTCTCTTTCTTGATGATTCCTTTCTACTTCTCTCTCTCTCTCTCTCTCTCTCTCTCTCTCTCTCTCTCTCTCAGGGTAACTCGGGAATTTTTTTTTTTTGGCTGGTGCAGCATAAGACTCAGACTTCCTTGCATAATAATAATTTTCCTTTGTCATACACTCATGAGCCAAAACACTATGAGCACCCCAGCCTCCAGAGGTGTGATAAATTCATTCAAGATAATTTCTTGAATATAAATTGATATATTTTGCCCAAGTGGATGCATCCCATAGTGCCTAGGAGTGATGTCACCAACTGGCACAGGTATTGAAAAGTTTGTCAGTGCAAAGCCTGTGCTGACAAACTTTTCACTGCACTGGAGAAAGGGAATGAATGGAGTTTGAATTGCCAGCAGCTCAACAACTGCAGGCATTGTTTGCTAAAGGACCACTGTAGTGAAGGTGTATTAGGTATTAGGTATGTTCGGGATCTGACGGCACCTGGGATTTCTCCCATCTCCGCATATGTTCTCTGTATCGGACAAGCCAGAGATTTAAAAGTGTGTGGGATATGTACTATGTAGTTTGTTGTTCCCATTGTTCGTCTGGCCTGTTAGCCGCCGGGTCCAGTGGGATTGGTCTGAAGAAGGTTAAAATTTAAAATTTTTATATATCACCATGTTTTGGCATATTAGCCTTAGTTGCTAATGTGCCAATAAAACCCAAGAACTAACCAATCTGAAGACGGACACACAGCAATCCAACATGCCAGGACAGGGAATTTCCCACTGGTTGACAGTCGAAGTGAACAGTGGTTGGCATGTGCTGTTCAGGACAACAGCCAGCTCATGATCTCTCAATTAATTGTAGAGTACAACCAGTGTGTGCAGTGAAATGTTTTCAAGCACACAATCCAGCAGACATCTCTTGTAGATGAGCTTACAGAGTAGGTAACTTGTCCATGTGCCCATGTTGACCGATTGTCATTAACACCTCTGCCTGCAGTGGGCACAGGAGCACCATTCCTGGACGTTGGGTGACTGGAAAACACTTGCCTGGTCTGATGAATCAAGGTTCCAGCTCCATCATGCCAGTGGATGGGTGTGTATTCGAATAGTGAGCAGCTACAATCAGACTGCATGGTTGGGCAAAAACAGGCTGGCAGCAGTGATCTTATGGTTCAGAGGATGTTTTCATGGACCTCACCAAGTTCCCTCATTCCCATTGAACAGATCCTTACTGCCACATCCTACCTTGGCATTGTTTCAGACCAAGTTTTGCCTTACATGATGACAGTGTATCCAGATGGCACTGGACTCTTTCAACAAGACAGTGCCTCTTGACACAAGGCCCACATTGTGCAGAAGTCATTCGAGGATTGTCCATGTATTTTGTGTGTTCAAATTCCTCTGACACAAATCCCATCAAACATTTGTAAGATGCAATGGAATGAAGCATTTGCTATGCCAGTGCCTTGCTCAACGCTGGGATGCCCTTCTGTCCAGCAGGTCCAGGATACCTGAGGACACCTTCTGCAATCTTGTGGAGTCAGTACCATGCTGCCAGGTACAAGCAGTTATCATGGCAAAAGGCAGCCCAACACACTATTAGGTAGGTGGTCATATTGTTTTGGCTCATGAATGTGTATGCAGTTGGTATCTGATATCATAGCGTCGCCCAGGCAATAAATAAATAAAGACAAGCCGTGCTCCATACAAGTGCTATTTCCCATCATGCAAGTCTGTTGAACTGTCTCCACACCAGTGCTTCAATTGCTTGCTTTCTTTGGATAAGCTTCCTTTGGATAATATATTTAGTGGTCTTGGTTCCCATTTCTGTAGGCTAAGTCTTGCTCATGTTGCTCATGTTTTTGGCATTGAACTTAGCCACTAATATCAAAAGGAAAAAAGGAATGAAAGCAAACACTAATAAGTATTTAGCAAATCTGTTTGACCAACAAGAGTAAAAGAGCCATAACCAAAAAATTTATTCCAAATGTAACCTGAACCTGTGTAAATCTCAGAATCAGGAAGTAGTTCCAACCTTATACTTATATTGCATTCCTTTTGACATGCCATGGCTCCTTCAGAGCAAAATTAGCCAATTTAAGCATCAGTAACACACAAATTTTGGTATTACCCTCAAGGAGGTAGAGAATGAAAAGGAGCTGGGGATAATTGTGCAGTCAGATATGAAGTTTTCTGAGCAGTGCAGACGGTCTGCAAGAGTAGCTCATGGTGTCTTGTCAATGATATACAGGAATTTTTATAGCAGGGATGAGTAGGTGATTATCCCTTTGTATAAGGCAATGGTCGGGCCACACCTTGAGTACTGTATACAGGTGTGGAGGCCTCATTTTAGGAAGGATGTAGAGCTGCTGTAACGAATACAGAGAAAGGCAACAAGATTAGTGAATGGAACAAAGGGTTGCTCTTATGAAGAAAGGCTTCAGTTTTGAAATTACAGTATCTGGAGACTAGGCACCTGCAAGGTGATCTGAGTGAGGTGTATAAAGCCTTGAATGGTTTGAGCAAGCTCAGTGCTGATGGGATTCTGCCTCTTGCCCAAATTAATCACCTGAGAGGATATAAATTCAAATTGAGCTGTAGAATAGGTGTGATAAATTCATTCAAGATAATTTCTTGAATATAAATTGATATATTTTGTCTAGTTCAAGGCAGAACTAGACAAAAATTTGGAGCAAATGGATGGGTGAAATAGGAAGGGTGTTTTTTTTTTTTTTTTTTTTGGCTGATGCTGTATAAGCTTACTTTCTTACATCATATGCCTCTGCTAATGCTAAAATCTGACACTATAGAAATCTTAGACTTGGTTTCATGTACTATACACCTGTCCCCATACACAGCATATAGGCAACAGATAACACTTAAACTGGACACATTTGCTGAACCAGGAAGAAAAAATTATTGAAACAAAATAAGCATTCAATGCATTTCAAACTTTTGCCATTTCCATATTCAACAAGCTAAGCATGTTTGTGGTGCTTGTTGAATATGGCAGGCAATTGGCACAACATTGGGTTCAACCAGGACAATGAAAATAATGCTGGTCCCACACATCGACTACCACCACAACATCCAGCTGATTCAAACTAGTCTCACCATCTGTGATGGGGTTGATCCCATCATTCTGATGGGATCAACCCCATCACAGATTTTTGCCCATCTACTGCTGCTCCACCCTTCAGTTTCAGTTTTGTTCCTTGCATAATGATTTCCCTTCCCTCATGGTTTACCTTGTTCTTTCTCTGATAAACTCCCCTACCCCCATATTGGTCTTCTATTTTAGCGGCCCTCTGTGCACTCGGACCATGTGCCTGTAGATGCTCAAGTGCAGCTCTTTCTGCCCTTCTATATTCTGCATATTGTGAAATGAAAATTTATGTGAAAATTCAATGGCAGCCCTGTCAAATTTGGTTGTCCTGGGTGCAACCTAATTTTACAGGATTGACATTAGCAAAACAATCAACTAACCCTGGTTGACACACTTGTTTATTGGTGGGAATACCCTGTCAAGCTTACTAGGAAGTCACCCATATCCCTTACTAAATAAAAAAATAAAATAAACAAAATATAATTATAATAACATAACACCAACCTCTCTTCCTGCTAACACTTCTCCTGCTCATGTCAGACCTGGTGATCCATCCAGATGGTGTACACAACACCTGACATATAATGAACAGTATTACACTACTCATGACTGTACAGAAATGACAGTTAAATAAACAATGTGATACAGTCAAACAGCACATTTGGAGCATAGCTTACCCTGTTGATTCTTCACTGATAGAATATGCCTCCTCCCATCTCTTAATACTGTACCCTTCCCCACCTCAGCAGTATTAAATGACTTTCCATTCCTGAGATATCAATCTATCCCAATCCTCCTTTCATATCACATCTTTGCAATTATGTTTCTTGTATGTTTTTCTATCGTTGTTTTTTTTTTCATTTATTATTAGTATTTTATTTATTTTACTATTTTTTTTTTTTTTTTTTTTCAAATGAGCACTCTCATTTCAACCTCAGCATTGTGGCAAGACACTCAAGATCATGATTCAATGTGTACAGAAGATGGCCTGTCTCCTTGTGCAAGAACAGGAGCTAGCCAGTAGATTTCTAGACAACTTTTGCTGGTTGCTAAGGAAGGAAGGAATCATACAACACACAACATACATGGCTGGCTTTGCAGAGATGCTCAATACAGAAACAGAGGTGAGTTTGGGGGACTCCTTTGGAACTGTTATATATATTGTACTCACTATATTCAAATTCTACATCCCTTATATCTGACTGGCTTCATGTTTCTATATTCCTACAATGTTCACATTTGATGGCTTAACCAGCACTTCAAATTCATCAAATTTGTTTACTATACTCCTAGAATCGGTGTGTGTAAGCAAGTGTATGTGTGCCTGTTTTTTCTCTAAGTAATCCCCTAACACAGCCCATGTATTTGCTTGTTCCATGAGGAGATCCTCAGAAGGCCTTTTAATCCCTGACATTTTGCTTTCCAGGCTGCTGTTAACATAATAGTCTTTAGTATACAGGGTGATTCACTACCAGCGCGACAAACTTGCAGGAGGTGTAGGGGGCACAAAGACAAATTGGAATCACATAGTATTGCAGGGTCCAAAACGCCTTCGTCATGCGGTAGAGGACGTTGAATGGGAGGTTGCATGAACAGCGATCCCGCTGGAAGTCAGCATTTGCGAACTGTTTCTGTTGAAGAAATCAAGTAGCAAAAGTCCTCCTGAGTGGATAATTTGCAGGTTCCAATGATTGGACGCATTGTAGATGGTATGAACTCATTTGGTTTGTTGATAGTATCCTCCATACAGTGGATTGGGAAATACCCAATCGTTGGCCTATCGCTCGAGTACTCGTACTCGGATTGCCTTCTGCAAGACGTAGGACATTCTCCTCATTGTCTGGCGTCCTCGTCATTCGCTCTCAATTCATGGTACCTCTCATAAAACAACCAGTCTCACGTAACCTTCTGTGCACACGTGCAAAAATCGTATGACGAGGAGCACGCCTGTGCATGAAACGTTCCTGGTACAAACGCAGAGCAGCACGCCCGTTACAGTCCGCAGCTCCATACGTGAGGTGCATGTCGGCCAGTTCAACGTTTGAATACTCGTCCATCCTACTGCCTCGGGAACCGGTTCACAAATGCTGACTTCCAGCAGGATCGCTGTTCATGCGACCTCCCGTTCGATGTCCTCTACCGCATGATGAAGGCATTTCGGACCCTGCAATGCTATGTGATTCCGATTCGTCTTTGTGTCCCCTACACCTCCTGCAAGTTTGTCACACTGGTAGTGAATCACCCTGTATCACCTATTAGTATCCCCATACCAAAAGCTAGCAGTGTCTCAGACCACCGTAGTCATCTTTACGAAAGCAAAAACCCTTCCCTTTACCCTTGATGGTAGTTACTACTTTTAGTAAATCCCACTCCAGCACACTGTGATCACTGCCACCTAGTGGTTCGTTTATCTGCAGATTCTTGATACATGAAGAATCACTACTGATAATCAGATCAAGAGTATTACTCCCTCTAGTTGCCTCCCGAACATGCTGCTGTAGAAAACAATCATGCAATAAATCCACAAAAGCCTTGCTAGTGTATGAGTGACCAACCCACAAATTCCAGTAAATCTCTGGGAAATTAAAATCCCTCATTTAAAACCCTCTGATTTACTGGCCCACTCTATTTCTCTGCACAATTGCTTATTATAGTCATCAGATTCATTAGGCCTCTAACACACACACACACACACACACACACACACACACACACACACACACACACACACACACACACACACACCTACTCTCATTTTTCCTTTACCAGTGCTTATGCCACACCAAACAGGCTCAACATTGCATTGTCCACCAACATTGTTATTAGTGGAGTCCCACAGGGTTCGGTGTTGGGTCCACTGTTGTTTTGTATATTTATCAATGATATTTATGAAGGTATATCAGGCTTAATGTTGAAATTTACAGATGATACAAAGGTTGGCAGGGTTGTTAATGACAGTAATGGCAGTGTGCTACTGCAACAGGATCTACATAATTTGGGCAGATCGGCTAAGAAGTGGCAACTGAAGTTTAACCTTGACAAATGCAAAGTACTGCATATGGGTAGAAGTAACCCCAGAGAAACGTACCAACTGTGTGGTACTACACTGAAGGTAGTAGAAAATGAAAAAGACCTGGGAGTAATTGTGCAGGCAGATATGAAGTTTTCTGAGCAATGCAGACAGGCTGCCAGGGCAGGTCATGGGGTTTTGTCAATGATATATAGGAATTTTGCTAGCAGGGAAAAGGAGGTGATTATCCCTCTGTGTAAGGCAATGGTCAGGCCACGCCTTGGGTACTGTGTACAGGTCTGGAGGCCTCATTTTAGGAAGGATGTAGATTTACTTGAACGTGTACAGAGAAGGGCAACAAGATTGGTGAGGGGAATGAAGGGATCCTCTTACCAAGAGAGGCTTAAGTTCTGCAAATTGCAGTGGCTGGAGACTAGGCACCTGCGCGGTGATCTGATTGAGGTATATAAGGCCTTGAATGGGTTCAGCACGCTGAATTCTGATGGGATCCTTCCACTTGTTCAGATTACGAACCTAAGGGGACATAAATTCAAATTAAGAAAAGACAGATGTAGAATAGATGTGCGGAAATTTGCCTTTAGCTAGTGGGTGGTTAATTGCTGGAACAAGCTTTCATCTGTCGTTGTGGAAGTTGATAGGTTGAATAAATTTAAGGAGGAACTGGACAGGCATTTGGAGGGAATATTGTGATTTTTTTTTTTTTTTTTTTGGCTCATGATGCATAAGCTCATACACATGCTTTCTTGCATCACATGCTACTACTACTACTACATCAATTGGATGCACTTCCTTAAATTTTGCGTTTCTTAACTAACAGCATAACCCCTCTTCCTTTTCTGTCCTGTCTATCCTTTCTGTACACATTGTACTCCTCAAATTCCAGTTCTGCACTGCTTATGTCTGTGTGACACCGTGTCTCTGATATCCCAACAATATCTGCCTTTGATGTCTTGACTATCAAGCTCATCGAATTTATTAACTATACTCCTAGCATTGGTATACATGCACCTGTTTCTACTCTTAGTTACCCTAACACAGCCAATGTATTTACTTGTTCCACTATCACTCCCAGCAGTCCTGGAATTCCCCATTGCCTTGCTTTCCAGGTGCTGCTCAATTGCATTTCAATAGAAGTAGTGCAAGAATCACTTTTACCTCTGCTAGCGGCTACTGTTAATCTATTAGTCCGTGAATCCCCCCAAGCTAGCAGTTTTCCAACCGATCTATCTCTGCCTCGATAGCATCAGCAAATATTCTCGCACCCTTTCTATTTAAGTGTATCCCATCCCTGTAGAAGCAGTCTCTCCTGTTAACAAGCACAGACCAGGCTGAGAAAAATTCTACCCCTTGAGCTTTGCACAATCTCTCCAGGGCTGAATTGATCAACAAGGCTCTCATCATATACGCTCTCCTATCGTGTCTGGGCAGAATTGCAGACACTTTCAAATTCAACCCTAACTCATGGCTTTTTTTCAGCATTGACTTGTACTTGTTAAGTAATTCCGCTGGTCTCCTACTGTTAATATCATTAGTGCCAACGTGTACAACAATATCACTCTTTGTGCCCTTAAAAGATGATATCTGCTCTACAACATCATCAGCCTTTGCCCCTGGCAGACATACCCTGGTCCTGTTCCATTTATCCTTTTTGCACAATATGTTCCCCATTTCCCTGACAATAGTCACCTACAACTAGTTCCTTTGGGACCAGTGCATTCTGCCTTGGGGTTTGCCACTGTGTTGCTTGATGTTCAAGTGCAAGCTCTGGCATTGATGTTGGCAGCGGAGAGCTTGATGGGCCCCCTCAATTTAAATCCTTCGAGGGCATCCTCCCTGTCCTTCAAGCTCTCATATAAGCCCATAACAGTGCTTAGTTGGCATCTTAATTTCCTCGCACTCCTTACATCGCGCACACACACAAAGACATTCCCCTTGGCAATATCATGTCCCATTCCTGATTGCTCCACAAACATCAAACAAGCAGTACATTTCAATAGACTGTGATTCAGAGAACAACTGCCCCCCCCTCAGTTCTCCCCCTGTGCCACAGCACTTCCATTAGTTTGAGCCTTTTGATCTGGTTTGAGTCATGATTTCTATTCAAGTTCAATAAAATTCCAATACAAAATATAACCCTAAACTTATACTCCAATGTAGTTATAACACTATATATATATATATATATATGTATTTCAATATTGAATGTTATCTCCGAGTTACGTTATATGACTTTCTTATCCCCTGTCAACTTATATGTATTAATTTATGATGTTACGTTTGGTAAAAACTAGGTCGCTATTATTTATTTAGTTAAAGCACAATTCAATTGACATTGAAATTTAATAAGACTGATTAATTGATACTCTTATACTCGCTATCTAGTTTTCCGTTAAAACTTATACTATCTAGTTCGGTGCACCAGTTGTATCGTATAACAATGGCGGCAAGTTACGAATGGTTAATCTACGGACACAAGCTATTATTTACTATTATTTCGCTATCTAAATTCAAAATAAACCACGGAGCTTGACTAGGTCTATAAGCTACTTATAGAAATAATTTAATCTAACAATTAAGTCAATAAAGTGGCTAAGTATAATTAAAAACTTTGCCTTCGTGGGAGCTGCAAAACCTGTTCAACACGTGGATTTGATACCGTTACCGATACTAAGTAATAACCTACAAAATCTCTATCTAAATTCAAATTAAGCTAAAGTATTGTTATTAGGAATATAAAGCAACTCTAAAAAATAAATTAATATGCCAATTTAATTCAATAAAAAAGCAAAACTTTTCTATTTGCTGGAGCCTGTAAAAACTTTGGCTGTTCACGTGTACTCTCACACCCGTTCTGATACACAACCATATGCTCTAGCATTGAGCTGGGCAGCTGAAATAAACACAAATTAAGAATACTCAATTTGTGTTTAATTTCCTTATATTCTTTGCAACAAACACACATAAGGCATCCCCTATGGCTGTATCATGTCCTGCTATAATGAGCTTTGCAAACAGTCAACAAGTACATTATAAAGTCCTGATTCATGAGAAAATTGTCATTGTGAATTTTTCCTCAAGCCAAAGCATTCCTGCTGCTTTGAGCTTTTGCCTTGTTGCTATAGTATATAGTACATGGTGTTTAGGGTCAAGCAACACCAGTGGTTTTCCACAACTCCACAATCAGTTCTCTTGTGTTGAATGCAGAGGTGTGTAAAGGCCAGATAGTGTGAGTGATATATGGTTATGCAGTGTAGGGTACGTTGTTCATCTGGCCTCTTAGCGTAGGGGGCCTGTGGAACACCACCAACCCCAAGTTGCCATACCAAGTGCAGGAAACCTACCCAGGTAGTAGGGATTATGTTCTCTGGCTAGGTGAACCCCAGCTTCACCTAAGCTTACCAGATAAGGACCCCCATAAAAAAAAAGAAAAAATCAGCAGTTTTATTGGAAAGGAGCACAGGGGAGATAGCATAAGATTGTGAGTACAAGTGAAGTCAAAGAATGTGAATGATAGGAAGGCTTCCACCAGGAAAACAGAATTTAAAATGACAGAGAGTCACCCCCTGTGAAAGAAGCCTATCTCCCGGAGGGACTGTTAAGAGCAGAAAAAAAGGTTTGGGATGGGAGTTGGGGGGGGAGTGGCCATTGCCTGGGTTTCAGGGGGGGATAAAGACATAAGGTTAGGGTGCCCTTTGGAGGGGGGGAGAAGATGCTGTGAGCACTCTATAGTAAGTATAAATCCCACACTGGCCAGACTAAACTGGAGTCAGTGTCAGCCGATCCCCCACCATGCTGCCAAGAGAGGGACATCTTGTTGTCCCTCTCTTGGCGGCATTGGTGTCAGCAAAGTGGGGAAGGTTTTCTGACTAGGTTACCACTGCTGCAGTCTAACTTTGGAGGGGTGGGCCTGTCAGAACAACACCCTCTACATGTACACCTACCACACACTCACTTCTCATACTTCCACACACTCACTGGAGGGTTTTTTTTTTGGTTTGTGGATATATATATAATGTAAGTAAATAAAGTTGTAGAGAGAGGAGAAGTAAATAAATAAGGGATGTGGAGTTAGGAGAGGTAAGTAAAAAGTGAGAAAGAAAGGAGAAAAGGAAAAAATTAATAATAGTAATAATACGTATATAGGCGTACCCCACAGTTACGACAGGTTTGGTTCCGGGCCTTTGTCAAAACTGAAATCATTGTAAAGTGGATTGCTACCTTTTTTCACTTGCAGATGCACGTGATGCTCAAAAGTCGCAAAAAATTAAATATAGCGCTTACTGTTAACACTGCAATTAAATATTAATGCAACAACTTACAAAATTGTGAAAGAAAGTCCCTCCACCACTGCATTTACATAAAGGCTTGTGACCTTCAAACATAAAATATAAACAATTTGTTTGGCAGCATTAATGGGATGAAAAAATTAGTAATAGTAAGAGATAGGAAAATTTAAAAAGTAGGAGGCTGCAGATATGATTAGAGGGGATTGATCATTTTAAAATCCTTATTTTGACGAAATAAATGATAAAAACCTGCTCCTGTATGATCTCAATACATTCACTTTGTTTGTACAACTTACTAGGAGTACAGTATAAATTTATTGAAGCAAATCTGAAGTGGATGGCACAAATTCTACATCATCTGGATCTTCTTCATCTGCAGCTAAACACTCTTGCAGGCAATTTGGATGGACTTTTTAGGCCTAGTTGATGCTTGAGAAGGACTTTACTTGATGTTGAAGGCTAATCTGAGATTCGAGAGGATGCTGGTCTTTTATGAAAGTAAGACTCCAATGAAGTTTGAATTGTGGCACTTCTTTTTTTTTTTCTCTGTATATTTCTCCATAACAGGCATATTGATCTAAATACCAGGATTTACTTTGGAACTTCTTTTAAAATTGGGATCTGCTATTTGAAAAATGGACATAGCTCCTTCTAAAAGCCTGAATGCTTTTGATAGTTTCTTGCAAGTTAGTTCTTTAGGAATGGGATTCGATACAGCCTCATGATAAGAATCCTCTTCATTCCTCCTAAGCTTTTCAAGTTCTAGGAGATCTTCATTACTTAGGCATTGTGAATGTCACCCAAGCAGTTCAGTAACATCTTCAGGCTCCACTTCTAGCTCCAACTGCCTTGCCATATCTACAATATTTGTAGTAGCCTCCTCAACATGATTTTCAAATCCTTCAAAATCATCAGTAGTAAACTGGGGACACAACTTCTTCCAAACACCTTTAAGTGTTGACTGTTTCACTTCATCCCATGCATCCCTAATAGTCTTCATACCATCCAGGATCGTGAAGCCTTTCAGAATTCTTTTACTACATTTTCTCTAGGCGTACTTTCAGATTCCTTGTTTATTGCAGCTACAGCCTTAGCAAATGTTCTCCTTAGGTAATATGATTTAAATGCAGCAATAACCCCTTGACCCATTGGTTGAAGCAATGAAGTAGTATTTGCAGGGAGGAAAATTACTTGAACGTTTGGGTTAAGGTGACCAGGTGCGTTATCCAAAAGAAGTAAAATTTTGAAGGGAATTTTTTTTTTTCTGTACAGTATTCCTTAATTGCAAGCACAAAGTAATTTTAAAACCACTCTTCAAAAGTGATGCAGTGACCCATCCTTTTGAATTTGATTTCTAATAAACAGGAAGACTGGATTTTGCATAATTCTTTAGAGCTCTTGGGAAATTAGCATAGGCTTCAATTTAAAATCACCTGCAGCATTGGAACCTAACAAAAGGGTTAGCTTTTGTTACTTTAAATCCCTGCATTGACTTCTCTTCCTTTTGCTATAAATGTTGAAGACATTTTTTTCCAGTAGGCTGGTTTCATCAACATTAAAAATCTGCATTTCAGAGTAATCTACTTCATCAACGACTTTGGCTAGCTCATCAGGAAAATTAGCTGCAGCTTCTGTATCTGCACCGGCTGCTTCACCTTGAACTTTGTTATGGAGGTTGCTCCTATGCTTAAATCTATTAAACCAGCCTCTACTGGCATCAAATTTCTTACTAAAAAGTAGGAGGCCAGGATAGGGGAGGCAGCATTCTTAGCTGCCTCCCCTCTCCTGGCTTTCATTTCAGCAAAGAGACTTGGGGTCTTATTCTGGATGGTTGCTTGGCTTAAGGGAACATGCTGGCTAGTTTGATCATCTATCCACAGCATTAAAAGTTTTTCCATATTGGCAATAATATTGTCATATTTACAAATTATTGTTGTACTGACTGGTATAGCACTTCTCACTTCACTTAGAATTTTCTCTTTGTTTTTAAGAACAGTAATAACTGTAGTGCGAGGTAAGCTTAGCCTATGACATATCTCACCATCATTGCTCAATTTACTTATTTTGCTCTTGGTATCTAATGTGAGAGACTTGTTAGAGCAGATTAGGTGTCTCGGGAATGGAGCATAGGGTATAATTACAAAAGTGTCATAAATATGGATCATTGTAAAGCGGGATACACTGTATAAGGAAAAAAGTCAATATTATATTACACAAAATATATACATAACTATATTGTCATATATCACACAATTCTGGTGTCGTTTTCAAGTCAAACACCAGAATTGCCTGACAGAACAATAATATATTGTCCTCTGTTTCTAACATAAAGTACATGCCATGGCAATATATAATTACATCAAAATACAGACACCCCCGGCTTACGTAATACTCAACTTACAGAAATTTGACTTTACGTGAGTTTTTGCCAGGCAGTGCAAACTTAAAAAAATCATGGATTTATTATGTTTATTTTCACGATACCTCCATTTATTACATAGGAATAAATGGAGGTATCGTGAAAATATCATAATGTGAACCCAATAACACATTGTTTTTTGATAATTTGTTCCAAGACCCAGGAAGCGAAACGACCTAGGAAACGAAACAAAATTGATTTAGAAATGAAGATGATTAAGAAGTACGAGGCAGACAAAGTTTGTCATCCATTGCATGGAATTAGGTCTCACTGTTTCAACAGTGAATTCTATTTAAAAGAACACGTTAAGATCAACAGTGATCAAAAAACAACGTTCAGGTATATCGAAGATGGAAAAGCTGTTAATAATATGGATGGAAAATCAGATTCAGAAGCAAGTGCCCCTGAGTCCAATGGCCATTCAAGCAAAAGCAAGATGTATTTATGGAGATATTAAGGATAAGTACGGCAAACTCCAAGCCAAGTTCATGGCAGGCAATGGGTGGTTTAATAGGTTCAAGCATCATGCTGGTTTCCAAAACATTAAAGTATGTGATGAAGTCGCCAGTGCCAATTCTGCAGCTGCAGAGAAATTTTATGATGTGTTGGAAAAAGCCCCCCTTCAAAATCTCCACAGCCCTCAACTTCCTCAGCGTCGTGCTTATCAGATGGAGAATTAATTCTGGCAACGATATTGTGAAAAGTAAAACTTGCTGACTTTGCACCTGTCTCCTCTCTTTTTGTAATTTTATAATTTTGAAATTTTTGAAATTTTGTACACTTTTTAATTTTTCCTGCATATGAAATAAAAACAAGTAATATAAAAAAAAAAAATTTTTAAAGTCAATTCCTACTTAAGTCAACAACGAACTTTCGACTTTCGACTTCAAAAATTATTGATTTCAAAAAATTATTGATTTTCGCAAGAATTGAACTCGCATTCTTCACCTTCACGTGAAAAATACTGAAATCCTTGCATTTTACTGATTGAGCTACTGCTCGTTGATTTCAATTTTATTCCTAAATTTATATCCTGCTAAATATCTTATATAAGAGATTTTTTTTCTCCCATATAAAACTAAAATTAATTAATTAAATTTAATTAATGAATTAATATTTGAAAAAAACTGTATTAACATCAAGTGTCATCCACTACAAGTTTAAAAAAATGTATTTGAACTTGAGTGGATGAATAAAAAGTATTTTATTAACGATTGAAAATTTGAACAAGATATATAAATATATATAGGGAGAGTGTGAACTAATAGTAGGAATTGAAAAATGAATAAATAATTTTATTTACATGTTTGTCGAACATTTCATTTTTGTTTCAATCAAATTCAGCATGCATAGTTGCGAGTGCTGCATAAGTATTTAGGGAAATTCCGATTTAAATAAAATTCCGACTTACGCAGAATTCCACAGAATGCAACCCTTACGTAAGTCAGGGAGTGGCTGTATAGCATTGGGGGGAAAACCATGAAATAAAGTATAATTAAAGCTATAAGGGGATATATAGATAGTTATACTTTATTTCATTTTTTTATCTTTATTTAATTATACTTTATTTCACCTTTTTTTTTTTTTTCCCCAATGCTATATTTTGAGTAATTATGTATTGCTATGGCATGTACTTTATGTTAGAAACAGAGGACACTGTATTGTCATCCTGTCAGGCAATTCTGGTGGTTGACACTTCAAAACAACACCAGAATTGTACAATATACGACAATATAATTATGTATATATTTTGTGTAATATAATATTGACTTATTTCCTTATATATGTATTATTACTATTATTATTATTTTCCCCTTCTTTTCTCCTTTCTTTCTTCTTTCTCACTTTTTTCTTACTTCTCCTATCTCTACAACTTTATTTACTTACTTGTTATACTACAATGCTCATTAGGACCGTTCTATCAGTAGCCTTTGTCCATAATTAATTCCTTTTTCATACTCTTTCCTCTCCCATTAATCTTTACTACACACACACACAGTCATTTATTCGGTCACTGCATAGCTTACACATGCCATTCATACCACAATTTCACTTGCCGTGATTTTTAAAGAATTTTTTAAAAATTTTCAGAGTACACAGTAAAAGGACATTTGACATTCTCATTCATTCAACCAATCTCACACCCATTTATTCCATTCAATACAGCAGTCTGAATAGGACAGTGCTTTTTTTTTTTTTGTTGTAGGTTAAGTGGACCCATTTACCACCCAGTAGATATACTGATCAGTACATATTGTTATTATTATTATTATTAGCTATATGGTGCAAGGAAGCCTGAGGCTTATGCTGCACCAGCCAAAATAAAATTCCCGAGTTACCCTGAGAGAGAGAGAGAGAGAGAGAGAGAGAGTCAAAAGTAGAAGGGAATCACCAAGAAAGAATAGAATGATGATATCCAGCTCAGGATCCTGGGTGTGCCAAGCCCATACTCACAAGATGTGAGCCCCTGGGGTTAATACACATATGCTCATATAGATACAAACTCACAAATACACTCGCTCACAAATGCAAACCACTCTTACCCACACAAATATACTCATATGCAATTACAGACCCTTATAACATTTATGCACACTCGTGCACGAGGATTTTTTTTAAACCGGCGTAGGTATACTCATACCCATTTATACACACTTACTCTTAATACATAGGCAGTTACATTTAATCTGATATATACTAACTTGCAACCTACACATAATGTAAATTTTTGCATTCAGTCTGAGCTTCATCCAGAGTACTTTCGCCGACCGGGCTAGCCGGGTGGGTAAAGTGCCTGCCTGGCAACCCACAGGTCGCGGGTTCGATTCCCACCTCGGGCTTGGATCAAAGTACTGCAAAAACCTTGGGAGGTGCATTATGGCCACAGAAGCCTATGCGCCAACAACTACCAAAAAAAAAAAAAAAAAAAAGAGTACTTTCATTAGCAGTATGCTGTCCGCATAAACATCCACATTGGATGAGAAACATTCTGACAGTCTTGGTTTGTCTATATGGGGCAGGAGCACATGTGGGATAGGTCCCACATATTTAATCTGCTGAAGTCTGTTGAAGAAACTGTTACTGTTGCATTGTTATTTGCTGCCTGGCATGCTGCAAAAACTTATAGTAGTTCTTTTCTTTTATAATTATATGCTCATTATTTCTTGGCAGAGGTGATGCAATCTCTATAATGGGAACATTTCTCAAGTTGTAATTCAGGAAGTCATACAACACATGGGTCCAGTTCTCATTTGCACCATAGGTGCAGTATGGATCATCAGCTATGCAAGGCCAAATAATTTAGCCTTGAGTAAGCCATGCCCAGTTGGCAGAAAAGTGACATATAATCCAGGGGCATATCAAGGTGGGGGTCTGGGGCTTACATCACTGCAGAGCCTCCTGAAAGGAAATCATACAAATCAGTTTGATTTTATTTGTCACATGGTTCTGGAGTGTTACACTTTTATACCACATCTAGTTTCTAAATTTCAACATTAAAGACCTTACTATTTGATTTGCCTTTACTTTCCTTTGCACCCCCTCTTCAATCAGATCTCAATTGGGATATCAGTTTCCAAGCACTGTAACACACATCTTAATAGTCATTCCTCATGTGGACACTCTTTTGTTGTTTTTACAAGATGAATTGCCTGTGTTTGTGGACCCTTTCAAAAAGCTCTGTGCCTTTCCAATGAAGTTAGCCTCCAGATCTTTATGCATTTAAAATAGATTAACATTTCATAACGAGAGTGGTTCCATATGTGCTAAATGCATTTTTTCACCTTTTGTCGTAGAACCATAATCTTCCTCTGAATTGTGCTGATTGTACAGGCACATTGTTTCAGAAATGTGTTTCCCAGTAGTGAAACAGAAAAAAATACAGCAATGGAAGAACAAAACAATACGCAACCTTTTCAAGTCTATTTAAAGAAGTTAGAAGTTATAAGAAATGTGCTATATGAGCACTTTTCAGGGTTACTAAATTCAAAAATAAAACAACTGATTGCTGGTGAGTTAGCACTGACTCGCCAGGTTAGCATATAATTCTAGATATGTTATTGTCACTTCTGCAAGGAAGTCTGTTTATTTCCTTTCTTCTAGCTTAAATAAAGCAATTTTTTTTTTTGTTTTAAATATTATGCCATCAACATTTGAAACTCTGAACGTAGCTGTTCAGTATAACCTACCTTACATCTGTATATTATGATTATTATATTATACCAACAGTTTTGAAATCTTAAACTTCCATTTTGGTGGTTGATTATCATAGCATACTAAACCAGAAAAAAGATTCTGATTTACTCATAAGCATTACTATTGCGAGGGCTTTGGAGAGTTGAAAACAGGAAATTTTTCAATTTTTTTTTTTCAGTGAGGAAATACTTTATTTCTGCATGTTAGGCATGGTGCACAAGTTCCTATCGAAAAATCTTATAAATGCTGAGATAGCACAAATTTTTGTCAATTGGCAGTGCATCATTTTCAAATTGCTGTATAAAAATTTTTGCTGTATATATGAGAGAATATTCAGGTATGCAAGAAAAGAAACACTAAGTTCAGATCTCTCTCTCTCTCTCTCACACACACACACACACACACACACACACACACACACACACACACACACACACACAAGCTAATGTTTAAAAGCAATACTGTAAAGGAAATAATCCTATGTATCAATTTTAATATAAAGTGTTTATGCTGTCAGTGAAATTAAATTTCTAGTGCAGTGTAATGTTAAAAAATTGCATATAAATACAGTTATAATATGTATGTAGTTTTCTTTGACAGATGTGAGGCTTCATGTATTAAATGAATTTTCACATCGCATAATCACATCCCTGTCGGCAAAATACCTGTATATCATTGACTAAACCCCTTGAGCTGCCCTAACAGCATGTCTATATTGCTCAGAAAAACTTCATGTCAGTAATCCCAGAATAATATGCACAACTGGTATGATATTCTGGGATTACTGCTGGCCATATACAATACCTTGCATTTATCAATGTGAAATCTTAATTACCACTTCTCAGCCCACCTGCCTAATTTCTCGAGATCTCGCTGGAGCAGTACACCTTGATTCTTGACATCATGTTGCCAACATATGTATCATCTACAGACTTAAGACAGTAAGCTTGATCTACCTTCATCAATATCTTTAATAAATATTAAAAACAGTAATGGGCTCAACACCAAACCCTGAAGGACACCACTAATAATATTAGTCCAAGAAGAACAGTTTCCATTTTTAACCACCCTCTGTGTCTTCTACCACTCAACCATCCCTTTATCTGTAGCAGTAATTTGCCCCTAATGCTATGCTGCTCTACTATATACAGCAGTCTTTCGTGTAGAATTACTGAAATCTCCTTTAAATAATGCAAAATTACTTTTTGCATCCAGTTTCTTTGTTATTGTGTCATAGTATCTAATCATATTAGTCAGTGAAGATCTCCCCTTAACAAATCCAAGTTATGATTTCCGTATAACTCCATTCCTGTCAAGATGATCCTGCAATACTTTTTTAACCATAGACTCCATTATTTTCCTTGAAACAGAGGTTAAGCCTAGAGATCTATAATTATTCACTTTGCACTCTGTGTGAATAGGAGAGATGTTTGCACTTTTCCAATCTCTAGGAACCTTCCATGAATCTGAGGAAGCTCTCGTAATTTTGTCCTCTTTAGCTACTTCTTTTAGTGGAATTGGATAGATCCCATCAGACCCAGGTTCTTTGTTTAGTTTTGATTTCAAGAATTTTCTCTCCACTTCCCTCTCTGTTATCACAAAGTCATTTAGCTCACAGCTATAACTTGGTTTACTTCTGGCGTTCCGACCCTGAAAAACATCTTCACACATATATGTGGATTCAAAATATATATTTTTTTTTATTAGCAACCTGAACAGGATCATCAGTAGTTGTGAAATTCATATGTATTAGGCCAATGTGATTCATCCCTTGTCCTAGTGTTAACATAAGCAAAGAATTCTCTGCTACTTTTCTTTGCATTCTTAGCCAAAGACTTATCATAATATGCCTTAGCTTGCCTAACCAGTTTAGTAACTTGATTGCAGACTAGTGGGTACTTGCTGTAGATGACTGTGTGCTCTTGTGTGATAATTTATAGTGATCCATACATTTTTCCTCTCTGCCACTAGTCTCATCAGTTCAGCTGCCATCCATTTAAGGCTAAATCTTGAACAGTATCTCCTTTGGTATGAAATGCTTAGTAGCTTCTATAATTACTTCCCTGAATGCTTCCCACTTAGAATTTGCAGTCAAAAATCATCACCTTGGTCCCACTGAAAATATTTACCAACTATCTAAGACCATTGTAGCCACCTTTATGAAAGAAAATCTCTTCATTTCATCAAAATATTATGTTACTGCCACTAAGTGATTCCTTTATATGGAGATCCTTAATGCATGAGGAGTCACTGTTGATATTCAGATCAAGAGCTTTCTCCTCTTGTCTCTCTTCTTAAGTTTGAATCTCATTGGAGATTGGAGTATTCTTAAAGGATCTCTTCAATCAAAGTTATAGTTAGCTCTCCTCCCCACTCCCAAAAGAACTAAGGATTTTACAACCTGTACAACATACAGATCAAATAACTTGTGAACATACACAAATACAGACATAACATACAATAAAGACTATATGAAATTGTACCCTATGACAAAAGTAGTTGATGCATCAAAAATCTCCAAAACAACCAGCCACTGAAGTTGGACAACTGGGTGAGATTACTAGTGCTACATATGACTTTAGCTGAATGTTTATTCTATAACAAGGGTCCAATTAACAGACTGCGGTCCACTTTCGGACTGCAAAAACTTTTTTTTTGGAGGACCGGAAGGTAAATGAACCTAAATTCATTCATTTAAATATACAGTCAGATTTCTGTTTAACAAAATTCTTTATAGCAAATTTTTCTATTATTTCTGAATTGCTGTCAGTTGTACAATCATTTCGTAAGAAACTTGACATATTTTCCTCTGATTTAAATGATAAAGCACTGCACTTTCCATGAAGTATTGATGGAAGAACTTAATATACAATTAGATAAAAGTGAATACAATAATTTTCTAGAAAATCTAATTTGGTGAAAGGTTGCAGATTTAAAAAAATAGGAAAATTAACACAACTCCTCATATGTCCATTTTCACTTGAACCAAATGGGGAATGGATTAATGAGGCAGCAAAATGGTTTAAAAGTAATAAAGCTGCACTGTACAGGGGCTCACATCTGGTGAGTATGGGCTTGGATTCTTTCTTCTCATTCTTCATTTTCAGCATCATTCTTCTCTTTCTTGCTTTCTTGGTGATTCCCTTCTATTTCTGAATCTCTCTCTCTCAGGGTAACATAGGAATTTTTTTTTTTTGTTTTTTTTGGCTAGTGCAGCATAAGCCTCGGGCTTCCTTGCACCACCATATGGCTAATAAGTTTCGATCTTGGCCAACAAACAATCATCTGCAAAATTTGCTTCAAAGGTTTGTTCCAGATTTTACAAAAATTTTTTTTAGAAAAAAAATGCCATTTTTCTCATTATGTACAAAAATTTTAGCATTGTATCTATAGTAATTACCTAAATAAATACAAATATCATCTAATATTTTATTTATTAGATGATTTATTAATTTTATTTTAATTTCAAACATTTCAAATGCAATAAAATATTTTTTTATAATATGGACTGCGATGAAAACTAATTGGTGACCCCTGTTCTATAGCTTTACATGAAAAAGAGCTAATTTTTACCTGTGTTGCATTTTGACATATAAATAGGATATGAACTGTTGTGTCACAAAGACAAATTCCAACAGTAATAGTAAACTATGGCATTTCAGATTTAATAATAATATTATATGTGTGCTTTTTTTTTTTTTTTTTTTTTACAAAATTTCTCTTACAGAGAGTTTTGACTCAGGAATTCATAGATGGGGTTAAAATAAATGATGTCAAAGGAATTAAAGAACTTGGATTGAAACTTGCTGATGTAAGAATATGCTATTAAAATTGTTGATTATGATTTTTTTTATTGTGTACATTTCTTTTTTATGACAAAATAACATGTAAAATATATATAGTGAATATTTATGCATTTATAATAAGATATTTATTTTGTTTAAAAGATAGCCTTCCCTCCCCCCCCCTCTCTCTCTCTCTCCATATCACCCTGCTAGATCTACCTGTCTGTTAAAAATGGCAATGTAGTTCTAGCAGTACTGCTCAAAAAATTGCATTGCTTGCAAAATTCACCAAATTTCTGTGAAATTTGGCAATATATCATGTTTTGTAATAGCAACCATCTCTAGCAAACATCTCTTAGATGATGTCACATGCCATACATCATTGCATCATCCTAATGGCAGTATAAATACAGTTCATAAGCTACAAGCCCAGTATTCTGTACTGTTGCAATGGCTAAGTTTTTGCAATTAACACCATGTAGGAAAAGGTGTTGTGTTGCTGCTGTGTTGAATGCAGAGGGAGACATTCTATACATGAAATAGCTAAAAGGAGTCACTGTAATCAATCAACAGTAGCACTTTTATTACATAAATTATCAGAAACTGGCAGTCTAAACAGAAAGAAAGGAAGTGGATGTTCATGAATATTTTCTGCAATGCAGGACAGATTTCTGGTCCATCTACATGTCCAAAACAGAAGATCCTCATCGACAGATCTCAAAACATCATGGGAGGAGGAGGAGGATACAGCAGTAAAGGCAAGTACTGCTCAGTACATAGATATTTTTTTCTCATTAGGATTAGTAGCATGTTGCCCAAGAAAAAAAAGTCACTTTTGACACAATAAATGAAAGCCCTGTATCTAAAATGGACAAAAGAGAATGCTCGTTGATCTGAGGTTCAGTGGAAATGTGTTATTTTCTCTGATGAACCAAAATTGAACTTGCATGGTTCAGATAGCCAGCCGACTGTTAGACGAAGAAGAATTTCATCCTGACCATATCATCTCCACAGTGAAACATTCTGTATCTCAAATGATATAGAGCTGTATTTCACATAGAGGAGTTGTTCATCTTGAATTTGTGAAGGGTACAGTAGATGCTGAGGTGTACAAGGACATTTTTGAGACAAAATCTTCCCACTGTTAGAGATCCTATGAAGATGTTGCCAATTGCATTTTTCAGTATGACTCTGCTCCATGTCATAGAGCCAAAACGATAAGTACTGCTTCATAAAATCAGCAAAAGTTTAAATTTATTTTAATTTATTCACTATCTTTACTGTCCATGGGTGCAAAAATGGTTGAAGGATAAATCAATTCACACAATAACATGGCCTAGGAACAGTCCAGGCCTCAATCCAATTAAAAATTGTTGGAAAAAAATGGGTGTTTCAGTAATGCAAAAGAAACTAAAAACACTTAAAGAGCTGCAGGAAACTTTAATCCATGTTTGGTGCCATGAGATTTCACAGGAGTACATTCAGAACCTAGTAGTAGTGGCATGTGATGCAAGAAAGCAAGTGTATAAGCTTATGTAGCATCAGCCAAAAAAAAAAAAAAAATCAAACCAATCCCTCCAAATGCCTGTCCGGTTCCTCCTTAAATTTATTTAACCTATCAACTTCCACAACGACAGATGGAAGTTTGTTCCAGCAATTAACCACCCGCTGGCTAAAGGCAAATTTCCACACATCTATTCTACATCTGTCTTTTCTTCATTTGAATTTATGTCCCCTTAGGTTTGTAATCTGAACAAGTGGAAGGATCCCATCAGAATTCAGCATGCTCAATCCATTCAAGGCCTTATACACCTCAATCAGATCACCACACAGGTGCCTAGTCTCCAGCCACTGCAGTTTGCAGAACTTAAGCCTCTCTTGGTAAGATGATCCCTTCATTCCCCTCACCAAACTTGTTGCCCTTCTCTGTACATGCTTAAGCAAATCTACATCCTTCCTAAAATGAGGCCTCCAGACCTGTATGCAGTACTCAAGGCATGGCCTGACCATTGCCTTATACAGAGGGACAATCACCTCCTTCTCCCTGCTAGCAAAATTCGTATATATCATTGACAAAACCCCATGACCTGCCCTGGCAGCCTGTCTGCATTGCTCAGAAAACTTCATATCTGCCTGCACAATTACTCCCAGGTCTTTTTCATTTTCTACCACCTTAAGTGTAGTACCACACAGTTGGTACGTTTCTCTGGGTTTACTTCTTAGCCCATCTGCCCAAATTATCTAGATCCTGTTGCAGTAGCACACTGCCATTGCTGTCATTAACAACCCTGCCAGGGGCCACCGTAGCCAGGTGGGAAGGAGCAGCAGTGCGTAGCACACGCTTCTGGATTAGACCGGGGTTCGAGCCCGTCACCACCAAATACGGAGGATGCGGAAAGGTCAGGGAATGACCACCGCATATCCCGGAGCAATATGGCCTTAGTTGCTAATGCTCCTAAAAACCAAAAAACAACAACAACAACCCTGCCAACCTTTGTATCATCTGCAAACTTCGACACTAAGCCTGATATACCTTCATCAATGGCGCCTCCGTAGCCAGGTGGGAAGAAGCAGCAGTGCGTAGCACACACTTCTGGATTAGACCGGGGTTCGAGCCCGTCACCACCAAATACGGAGGATGCGGAAAGGTCAGGGAATGACCACCGCATATCCCGGAGCAATATGGCCTTAGTTGCTAATGCTCCTAAAAACCAAAAAATAACAAAACAACCTTCATCAGTATCATTGATAAATATACAAAACAGTGGACCCAACACCGAACCCTGTGAGACTCCACTAATAACATTAGTCCAAGAAGAGCAGCACCCATTGATTGCAACCCTCTGTCTTCTCCTACTTAACCATCATTTTATCCATTGTAGCAACTTACCCTTAATACCATTCTGCTCCAATTTGTACAATAGTCTTCCATGCGCAACAGTGTCAAAAGCTTTCCTGAAATCCAAATACATGATATCAAAATTATTTTTTGCATCCAGTTCCTTTGTAACCACATCGTAATATCCTATCAAATTTGTCAGACAAGTCTTTCCCTTAACAAACCCGTGTCTGAATTATTGCTGCAGTCTTGTCTAGATCATCCTGCAATGCATCTTTAACCAGTGACTCCATTATTTTACCCGGAACAGAAGTTAAACTAACTGGTCTGTAATTACTCGTGTCACCCTTCGTTCCCCCTTTGTGAATTGGGGATACATTTGCACATCTCCAGTCCGTGGGAACCTCCCCTGAGTCCAAGGATGCTCTCATACTTATGGCTAAGGGTTTGCTTAGTTGCTTTGCCGACTCCTTTAATATAACTGGATAGATCCCATCCACCCCAGGTGCTTTTCTTACATTTAACTTCAACAGTTTCTCTTCCACTTTGCTCTCAGTTATTACAAAATCATTAAGTATCCTGCTACAATTTGATAACCTTCTGCCATTTTCAAACCTTAATAATTCCTCACGTGTGAATGTAGATGCAAAATACTCATTCAGTTTGTTTGCTATCTGAGCAGGATCATCAACAGTCGAACCATCGATGTCAAGTGGACCAATCAGATTCATCCCCTTCCTTTTAGAGTTTATATAAGTAAAGAAATCCTTGCTGTTTTTCTTAGCATCTTTTGCCAAGGATTTCTCGTAATCTGCCTTCGCCTGCCTAACCTCCTTTGTGACCTGATTACAGATTAACTTATATGTGCCATAGGCTTCTGAGTCGCTTGATAATTTATATGCATCCCATGCATTTTTCTTCTCTGTTACGAGTCTCATTAGTTCATTTGACAACCATTTAGGCCTAATCCTTGAACAATATTTCTTAATAGGTATGAATACAGAAAATAAGTGGGTCCAACATCAAACCATGTGGGACTCCACTAATAACATTATTTCATGAAGAGCAGCATCCATTGTTTACCACTCTGTCTTCTCACACTCAACCACCCTTTTATTCATTGTAGCAACTTGCACTTAATACCATTCTACTCCAATTTGTACAGTAATCTTCCATAGTTTGTAATTTTGCAAATTACACTGTAATTTGCAAAATTTAAGCCTTTCTTCATAAGAGCAACCCTTTGTTCCATTCACTAATCTTGTTGCCCTTCTCTGTACTCATTCCAGCAGCTCTACATCCTTCTTGAAATGAGGCCTCCAGACCTGAATACAGTACTCAAGGTATTTCTTTATTGATTTATCTTTTTTACATTTGATACCATTGTTATTTTATATCTTGACATGGTGACTTAAGTCAAAAGCTTTCCTGAAATCCAAGTATATGATATCAAAAGTATTTTTTGCATTCAGTTACATTGTAACCACATCATAGCATCCAGTAAAATTTGCCAGACAAGACTTTCCCTTAACAAACCCATGCTGTGTCTGAATTATTGCTGCAGTCTTGTCTAAATGATCCTGCAATGCATCTTTAACCTGTGACTGCATTATTTTACCCGGAACAGAAGTTAAACTAACTGGTCTGTAATTACTTGTGTCACTCTTCGATCCCCCCTTTGTGAATTGTGGATACATTTGCACATCTCCAGTCCGTGAGGACTTCCCCCGAGTCCAGGGATGCTCTCATAATTATGGCTAAGGGTTTGCTTAGTTCCTTTGCCACCTCCTTTAATATAACTGCCTGTCATTCTAGTTTGAGCAAAGTAATGATAAAAAAAATCACTACTTTCATAGAATTTTTGTTATTATATGAACCAATAGTAACATGATGTTTTATTGGAGAAAGGTACTTATTTCATTGTGTATTTACCCATAAGGCATAAAAGTAATTTTTGCTGCAATTAATAGTTTCATATGTGTATTGTTATTACTTATGTTCGTTTAGCTAATTCTAAAAGATTAGCTGTCAGCATAAGGACAAACAACCTAAAAAATTAGGTTATGCAATTTTATTGAACACTACTCTATGATGAAGAATGTATGCTCATTTTTGGGCATTCTTTAGCATTAGGATTAGTAGAGGCATGTGATGCAAGAAAGCAAGCTTATGCTTTCCTACATCTGTCTTTCCTCAATTTGAATTTATGCCCTCTGAGCAAGATGAAGAATCCCATCAGCATTGAGCATGCTCAAACTATTCAAGGCTTTATACACCTCTATCAGATCGCCTCACCAGTACCTAGTTTGTAATTTTGCAAATTACACTGTAATTTGCAAAATTTAAGCCTTTCTTCATAAGAGCAACCCTTTGTTCCATTCACTAATCTTGTTGCCCTTCTCTGTACTCATTCCAGCAGCTCTACATCCTTCTTGAAATGAGGCCTCCAGACCTGAATACAGTACTCAAGGTATTTCTTTATTGATTTTTCTTTTTTACATTTGATACCATTGTTATTTTATATCTTGACATGGTGACTTAAGTAATTAGGTCAGTGAAATTAAAATTTTTATATATCACCTGGTTTTGGCACATTATCACAACACCTAACCAACCAACCAACAGTACTCAAGGTATAGCCTGACCATTGCTTATATGTTGGAATAATCACCTCCTTATCCCTGCTAGAAAAATTCCTGTATATCATTGACAAGACACCATGAGCTACTCTTGCAGCTCGTCTGCACTGATCAGAGAACTGCATATCTCCCTGCACAATTACCCCCAGGTCCTTTTCATTCTCTACCACTGTCAATGTAGTACCACAGAGTTCATACGTTGCTCTGGGGTTACTGTTTCCCATATGTAGTACTTTCAATTTGTCAATGTTAAACTTCATTTGCCACCTCTCAGCCCAACCTTTCCAGATCCTTTTGCAGCAGCATAGCGTCGGTATTGTCCTTAACAACCCTGCCAACCATTGTATCATCTGCAAACTTGGACATTAAGCTTGATATACCATCATCAATATCATTTATAAATACAGAAAACAATAATGGACCCAACACTGAACTCTGAGGGACTCCACTAATAACATTAGTCCACGATGAGCAGTGTCCATTGATTGGCACTCTCTGTCTTCTCCCCCTCAACAATCCCTTTATCCATAGCAGCAATTTGCCTACAATGCCACACTGCTCCAATTTGTGCAGCAGTCTTCCATGTGCAACAGTATCAAAAGCCTTTCTAAGATCGAAATATATAATATCAAAGTTATTCCCTGCATCCAGTTCTTTTGTGACTGCATCATAGTATCCAATCAAATTGGTCAGACAAGGCTTTCCCTTAACAAAACCATGCTGTGTCCGAGCTATAACTGAAGTCTTGTCTAGCTGATCCTGCAGTGCTTCTTTAACCAGTGCCTCCATTAATTTTCCTGAAACAGAAGTTAAACTCACAGGTGTATAATTATTTTGTCAACCTTTGATCCTCCTTTGTGAATTGGGGTCACATTTGCACATCTCCAGTCTATGGGTAACTCCCCTGATTCAAAAAGAAGCTCTCATAATTATGGCTAAGGGTTTGCTTACTTCCTTTGCTGCCTCCTTTAATATAACTGGATAGATCCCATCCACCCCAGGTGCCTTTCTTGTGTTTATCTTCAACAATTTCTCCTCCACTTTACTCTCAGTTATTACAAGATTATCTAGCTTACTGTCAGAGTTGAATACACCTGTGGCATTCCCCTCGTTGAATAACTCCTCGTGTGAATGTAGATGCAAAATGCTCATTAAGTTTGTTAGCCACCTGAGCAGGATCCTCAAGTGTTGAACCATCAATATCCAGTGGACCAATCTGATTCATCCCTTTCCTTCTAGAGTTCACATAGGTAAAGAACTCTTTTCTGTTTTTCTTTGCATCCTTTGCCAAGGATTTCTCATAATCTGCCTATGCCTGCCTAATCCCCTTTGTGACTTAGTTGCAGACCAGCTTATATCTATCATAGGCTTCCATGTCACCCATTAATTTATATGTATCCCATGCATTTTTCTTCTCTGCCATATGTCTCATTAGTTCATCTGACATCCATTTAGGCCTGAACCTTGAACAGTATTTCTTAGTTGGTATGTAAAGCCTAGTAGCTTCCAAGATAAGTTCTTTGAATGCTTCCCATTTTGAATTTGCTGTTGGTAACATCATTAGTTGGTTCCACTGTATAGAATTTAAATACTGTCTCAGACCATCATAATCGCCTTTACGAAAGCAAAAACCCTTCCCTTTACCCCTGATAGTTACCTCTTTGAGTAAATCCCACTTCAGCACACTGTGATCACTGCCACCTAGTGGTTCCTTTATCTGCAGATTCTTAATGCATGAAGAATCACTACTGATAATCAGATCAAGAGTATTACTCCCTCTAGTTGCCTCCCAAACATGCTGATGTAGAAAACAATCATCCAATAAATTCACAAAAGCCTTGCTAGTGCGTGAGTGACCAACCCATAAATTCCGGTCAGTATCTCGGAAATTAAAAATCTCCCATTATAAGACTCTGATTTACTGGCCCACTCTATTTCCCTGTACAGTTTTTTATTATACTCATCAGAGTCATTAGGCCTATAGCACACTCCTACTCTCAATTTTGATCTCCCAATGCTTATGTCACGCCAAACTGACTCGACACTGCACTGTCCAGCGATGTTGATTGGCTTCACTTCCTTGGATTTTATGTGTTTCTTAACTAATAGCATAACCCCTCCTCCCTTCCTATCCTTTATGTACACATTGTACTCCCCAAATTCCAGTTCTGCATTCCTTATATCTGTGTGACACCACGTCTCTGATATCCAAACAATATCTGCCTTTGATGTTTTGAGCAATACCTCAAATCCATCAAATTTATTTACCAGACTCCTAGCATTGGTGTAAACGCAAGTATACATGCACCTATTCCTATTCTTACTACCCTAACTCAACCAATGTGTTTACTTGTACCGCAATGACTCCCAGTAGTCTCTGAAATATCCTGAATGTTGTTTTCCAGGCTGCTGCTCATTCCAATAGAAGCAGTGCAAGAATCACTTTCACTTCTGCCTTTACGAACTAACCTATTAGTCCATGTATCCCCCCCCCCCCCCCAAGCTAGCAATTTTCCAACCCACCTAACACTGCCTCAATAGCATCAGCAAATATTCTTGCACCCTTTCTATTTAAGTGTATCCCATCCCTGTAGAATGTATTCTGTGACTCATTATGAACACAGTTTGTCCTATAATTTAGAATTATACTGTCATCATGCAGTATGATTAATGTTTTTTAAGGTTGTGATGGGCACCATGAAATCCATTCTTACATTTCAAGGGTACAGTTCTAAAATGGTGTTCACAGGCCAGCCACTAGATAATCTACCATGCTTAACCTCGTGGTAACTCTTGGAGGCATCTGGATCTAGTGTATGATCTCACTAATGTCTAATCTGCCAGATAGTGACGGGAGGGAGCCTGAGTAGGATGTATTCATTGGGGGGGGGGGGGATTGCTGAGATCACATTATGTCAAAGAGCTGGTATATTCTTGCCATGTATGTGTGCCATATCCAAAAATTTTATTACTTCATACAGCACGGCCTCTCCACCTTTTCGTACTTCTTGAATACATTGTGAATAGTCAAACTAACGGAACAAACTTATCTACAAAAAAGATATAGCCCTCCGAAACACTTCTTTGTTCATTTCACACATATATATATATGCAGAAAAAGATAGCACAGGACAGTTACAGACCGATGAAAAGTACTGAAGCATACAACAGATACAAGTTGATCTGTAATAGTACTAAAAATAAGGTCAGGGAGACCAAGGCTGCATGTAAGAAAGTATTGACTAAGAGAGCAAAGAATGGGGACAAGGAATTTTTCATGTATTTGAATACAAGAAAGAAAAAATTGAATCAGTTTGGACCCTTGTGCACTGGGTGTGGGAAAGTCTTAGACAACTCAGCTGATGTTGGCAATGAATTGAACAAGTATTTTGCATCTGTCTTTATTGACGAAAGACCATTCATGCTGATAAGAGTCTGAGCCATATGAATTTAGTGATGTCATAATTACAGATGATTGTTTATTAGAAAAACTTTTGAGCATAAAGGCAAGTAAGGCTCCTGGAGCTGATGGCATATACCCTGTAGTTTTGAGGGAGAGTGTGAGGGATTGTATTGAACCATTGAAGTTAATTGTGAGGACATCTTTGGGCTTGGGGGAGCTTCTTTTGGGTGGGAGGGGTGCCGGTGTACTGCTGGTATATGGGGGTGAAGTTGGTGAATATGGTTCGGTTAATCTGATTTCAGTGGTAGGAAAAATCTTAGAGGCAGTGATTAAAAGTGCAATTCAAGGATATTTAGATAGATATGGCTTTCTGAAGATCACACAACATGGCTTTGTTAAGGGTAAATCATGCTTAACTAACTTAGTAGGTTATTTTGACACAGTTACTTGTGAGCTGGATTTAGGAAATAATTTCAACATAATTTATTTGGATTTTCTGGGATTATTTGACTCGGTCCCCTCATGTGAGGTTGCTGTGTGGGCTTGAACAGGTTGGGATGGATTGCTGCAGGGGTTGTGATTAATGGATATTCTTCAGATTGTTGTAGCATCAGGGATGGGGTGCCTCAGGGATCAGTTCTTGGACTGCTGTTGTTTCTCATTTTCATAAATGACAGGCAGGCATGATGTCAGAATTTGAAGGTGTCATGGGGATTGGTGGGTTGTTGATGATCAGTGCCAGGCAGCACTCCTTTAGAATGACTTGAATGGACTCCAGAGATAGTCAGGACATGGCAGTTGTGGTTTAGTGCTGCTAAATGCAAGGTCTTACACTGGATGAGGTTGAGTTGGAGGCAGTGTGGGTGGGCAGCCGGGGGAACCTATGGTATCCTATAGATGATTTGTCGAGTATTGTCCCCTGGGGATGGGGAGATCATGGTCCCACTCTGTGGGATAATTGTGGGACTTTATTTGGAGTGCTGTGTTCAGGTGTGGGGATATCATCTGAAGGGATACATTGAGCTTCTTGAAAGGATCCAAAGACAGGCAACTCGAATGGCAAGATTGGCTGAAGGATAGCTGTGGGGCTTGGTGGCTGGGCACCTCAGACTGGGTGACCTGATTGAGGTGTATAAGGCTCTGATAGGGATTAGTAAAATGATTGAAGGTGGAATTCTTTCTGTACTGTAAGCACACCTTCACTACAGGTGCTGGCTAGCACTCTCCCACTTTACTTGGAAAGTTTACTTGCATTGTGGTAGCCAAAAGAGGCTTATAAACCCCAGAAAGAAAAAAATACAAAGAGAAAATACAGAGCCAGAAGAAGAGAATAAATTAGAATTACTGGCAACAATAACAGATCCAATCAAGCATGTTAACGAGACCAAATTGTATTTTGAAGAATTTATGTTCAAACAAACAAATAGTATAACAGCTGCCATTAGATTACAAATTATGAACTGCTGGGCAATATTGGAAGAAAGGCTGATTGAATTAAAATACAAATTAGAAACAGTCATAGAGGAAAAGGACAACTATAAAGCCATGAATACTCTGACAAACCAAACTAAACAAATTATTACAAAACCAAAACAAACAGTAACATCTAAGGAGTCTAATATAATAATATTAAAAGCAAAAAATTACTCTTGACTGAAAAGTAGTGAAGTAGTCAAGTATACTGTGGTGACTAAGTAAAACAACATTTAAAAGACATCAGAGTAAATAGCCTCAGAAAGATTAGGAACAATGGGTGCACTGAAAGAACTGAATGTGTGAAACTGAGCGATTGACTGGATGTGAGAATGTAGACAGTGTGACTGGGCTGAATGTTCAATGGATGTGAGAGGGTTGAAATCACGTGAGAAACAGTAGTTGTGGTGAAAAAGAATGGCTATGTTATGGTGAATGGGAATGACTGAGCATTGTGGTAAAAGTGAGTGACTGGGTGTTAAGGTGAAAGGAATGACTGATGCTGGAGTAAACACGGGTACTTGAGTGGAATGTGCGACGAATGATTACACATTTAGTACTTATACTTATTTTACATTTATATTAATAAGATTCATATTTAGCTTACTTTATTTTATTTTATTTATTGAGATTAATGATTTTGAGTCCTCACATTACACCAAGAGCCAAGGATCATAATTTTTGTCTTGGTAGAACTAATTTTTAACTTATTTTCAACTGTCCATTGTTGAAGATCAGATAGAACTTTCTTAGGGGATAGTTCAATAGAAGATCTTGAATTGCCACCAACAAGGACTGTCAAATCTTCACGTTATACCTTCCGGTGTGTGAGAGATGATGGATGAAAAAAAAAAAAAAAAAAAAAAAATTTAAATAGAAAATGTAAGAAAAAAATTATAAAATCTGACTGAAAGTAGAGTGAATGAGTGTACTACAAATTGTCTCTCTTCCAACCCCCTCACTAGACAGACTGATGACTTCATGGTCATCCAAGCAGACACTATGATGTAGCTCTTTTCAGCTGGCATGGTGTGGAATGGTGACACTGGCCACTAGGGTTAGACCTACATAAATCTGGCTGTTACAATGTTTTGTATTCATCACAGAGTTAAACACTGAGTTGGAGGAAACCCCCAGAGCCACATTACAAATAATACTGTACACTATGTTCTAAAGAATTCCAGAACTAAGGGTCGTAAACTCAAATTACAGGGCTTAAGGTTTAGACTTGTTTAGACTTATCTACATGTGTGGGGTTTTTTTTTTTTTTTTTTTTTGCAAGTTCAGCAAAAGCCTCTGGCTTCCTTGCACTACATGGCAAATACTATTACTAATGCTGTTTTAAGTTTACTACAGCGAGAAAGGGGAACAAGTAGAAAGATCAATTGTATTATACCAAAAAAACATAAGGACATAATGTTGACTGAATTTCAGTTTTGATTTACCCTGAAAAGCATCCCTTTAGTTCATAGTAAATCACCAAAATAGGTGAAATGGCATTGTTTTGTTACATCTCATATTGTGAATGTCTTCATAACTGGGTTGCTCATTGTATTACTGGGGTACTTACCTGTCCATTGATGAGAGGTGAATAAGCTTTGAAATGGTGCCATCTGGGTGGTGGTGGTAACACTGAGAATAAATAATATTAGTCTTTTCTACTGGGGAAGCATTGCTTATTTGAGGTAATGCAATAACAGGCAACTCATTGTTACATCTCATATTTGCAATATGAGATGTAACAAAAACTATGCCATTTCACCTATGTCGGTTATTTACTATGAGCTAAAATGATGCTTTGCACTAACTTGTTCATCTAGTAAATTGCCGATAAGTGAAATGGCATCATTTTTGTCACATCTCATATGAATGACTTCACAAGTTGCCTGTTATTGTTATTTATTGTGAAATTCAGTGTTTTATGGAAAAGTTAAAAATATCACATAGCCCTAGTGCTTAACCATGATAGTTTCAATATTATATACATAATGTTGCAACTATAATTTTGTTTTTTTATCTAATATGATGCTTATGTTCAAGTTTAATGTCAGATTAAAAAAACCATAATATATCCATATTCGGAATTATTTCAATTCATATATTGTGAAAGAAATGAATTCTTAAGTTCAGTAATTGTTGAATGCTATACTTTAAGTTAAAAATGATTTCTTCCAACAAGTTAAAATTGGCAATACATCATTACTTGTTATAGTATTTTATTTTGTTGCATTATATTAACATAGAGGTTTAGCTGTTGAAGGTGTATTATAATGTGAAATTAATATCGCTAAACATAAACATGTTTTTTGTAATTGGTTATCCAGTTTTCTCTCTGATCGCTCACTGAGGACTATGGTAGATCGCTCTGTCTTCTCCACTAATGCTGGTGTTCCCCAAGATTCAGTTCTTTCCCCCACTCTTTTCCTCTTGTATATTAATGACCTTCTTCCATTGACAGGAAATAGTTTTGCCGATGATAGCACATTGCATTCCACTTTCCATTTTGAGAAACCTTGCCCTGCTCGATCAACTTCAACTTCTCGAATATCCGCTACCAATTCCTTAAATGCCAATGTCCAGGTAATTCTGCAGTGGGGCAAAGACAACTTAGTCGTTTTCAATCCTTCTAAAACTCAGTCTTGTCTTATATCTCGCAAAAAGAATTCTTCTGCGCCTATGCTTATCTTTGGTGACATTCCGACTTATAGGTAAAATGATATCTCTTTTGGGATTACCCTGACTTCTAATCTCTCTTGGCACAAGCATATTACAAATATTGCTTCCTCTGCATCTAAAAAACTTGGTTTTCTCTTTCACTCTCACCATTACAGCTGTTCATTCTGTACAAATCGCAAATCTACCTGCCCTACCATGGAATATTGTTCCAACATCTGGGGGTGGTGCCCCCAAAACCTCTCTCATGCTTCTTCTAGATTCCATTCAGAAGAGGGCAGTTAGGTTAATTAATGACTCCTCTCTAACAGAGTCTCTCCACTCGCTGTCTCATAGACGTACTGTTTCTGCTGCAAGCCTTTTCTACAGATACTTCCACGGGCACTGTTCTTCTGAATTGGCCTCTATAATTCCCGCTCTCTCTCTCTTTCAAAACAGTCTGAACACGTGCTGCACCAGCCAACATCCATTTACTGTCCAACTTCAAATTCACAGAACCAACTTTTCATCTTCCTCATTTATTCATTAAAGTGCTGTATTCTGGAACAACCTTCCTTCATACGTATTTCCTGAAAATTACAGTCTACAGAAGTTCAAGTCTAATGTCAACAAATATCTTCTTTCATCTTCTAAACCTCCAACCCCAAGCACGGTGCTAAGTACTATAGGTTCTAATACCTCTCGTGTATGGAGTTTTCATTAAAAATAAATAAATAAAAGAATAATAATATTCTTATATTATACTTACAGTTATAAGAGAGTTATATTTAATTCCTTTTCACTAAAATTTTTATGCTCCAAATATGTGCACTTATCATAAAAAGGATACACTTTCACTTCAATGAAAAGTTCACTCTGAAACTTACATTTTCTGGTGCCAAGCTCTAAGTAAAGGGGTGGAAGGGACAGAGAGAACACATAATTGTCACTGGGGAACTGTGTTTTCTCATGTCATGAAAAAAGAATATTAGGAGATAGAAAGCAACTCTTTAAAGAAATGTTGATCATATAAATGAAATCCATACACACACAACTATAGCTTCATAATTCACAAAGCAGGGACTCACATCTGGTGAGTATGGATTTGCCATACCTGGGGTCCTGAGCTCGATATCATCATTCTTCTTTTTTCTGGTGATTCTCTTCTACTTCTCTCTCTCTCTCTCTTTTTCTCTCTCGGTAATTCAGAAATTTTTTTTTGGCTGGTGCAGCATAAGCCTCAGACTTCCTTGCACCATATGGCTAATAATAATAAAAGATATTTAAAAATTTATATTATATTATTATCATTAGCTATATGGTGCAAGGAAGCCTGACACTTTTGCTGCACCAGCCAAAAAAAAAAAAATTCCTGAGTTACCTAGAGAGATTTGTTATTTGTTATTTGGTTTTTAGGAGCATTAGCAACTAAGGCCATATTGCTCCGTGAATATGCGGTGGTCATTCCTGACCTTTCCGCATCCTCCGTATTTGGTGGTGACGGGCTCGAACCCCGGTCTAATCAAGATGCGTGTGCTACGCACTGCTGCTCCTTCCCACCTGGCTACAGAGGCGCCTACCTAGAGAGAAGGGAATCACCAAGAAAGAGAAGAATGATGATATCCATCTCAGGAACTTGGGTGTGCCAAGCTCATACTCACCAGATGTAAGCCCCTGGAGTGATGCTCAGATGTTATTATTATTATTAGCCAAGTGGTGCAAGGAAACTTGAGGATTATGTTGCACCAGCCAAAAAAAAAAAAATTCTGAATTACCCCAAAAGAGAGAGAGAGAGTCAGAAGTAGAAGGGAATCACCAAAAAAGAGAAGAATGATGATATCCAGTTCAGTACCCTGGGTGAGCCAATCCCATACTCACCAGATATGAACCCCTGAGGTTGATAATAATAAATTTGTTTGATGAACATCATAAAACAGCTGAACTGTATCAAATAATTACATGAAATAGAGCAATGAATAAGCAGTAAATAGCCACAAAACTTTTAAAATCATGAGTTATGTCGCTTATATATATATATATATATATATATATATATATATATTGTTTTAATGAAGTTCTTTCTGATTACTTGATTTTCTGAACTAAAAAATGGGTCATCTTACTGCATACCACGTTATACAAATTAGATAAACACTTCTAGCGGTCACATTATATCAACTGAATCACATTTTATATTCATTTCTCATTATAACACGACCAAGTTATAAGATGAATGTGTTTGTTGCCTGAATATTTTTTGAGTGTGTTTCGATAACTGTTATATTCATTTAGCTTAAGGTGCGCACAGTTTAAAAAGTTAATGGGTCCACTAGCTGCTTGTAATAAAAAAAAATGCCAATATTGAACCAGTATGCAGTATTATTAATAAATTATCGAAGTTGATAATATTATAGACTTCCAACACTACGTGTACCTCAAGGGTGATATGCTAGGGTGTACTAGTAAAAAAAAAAAAAAAAAAAAAAAAAAAAATTGACACTTTTACCCTAACTCGAAAAATACAGAACACTTCACGGAACAAAAAGAAATATGATACATTGGTTTAAAACATGGCCTGTCATGAGAAAAAAATGGGCTGTTTGGTCATCTTATCCCCAGTGTACCACAAAGTAGATCTACACTTCTATCACTGTAAAATATTCAACTTCATTTCTGATCTGATAAAATTAAACCTCTTACCATTAAAGGCAAGGAAGAGAAAACAAAATCCCACCACAACGCATTCATTCATAAATGAACGTGTTGTGGTGTGTTTGCCAAAACACCATATCAAAAGTGCTGTGGTTATCCCAATATAGATGTATTTTTAGCATGTTAGCATTAGCAGAGGCATGTGATGCAAGAAAGCAAGCCTACAGGGGCTCACATCTGGTGAGCATATGGGGTAAACTTTTATTGTTTTTGTCTCACTGATCTACAAAAAAAATTTACTGAGAAGCAGTTAAGCTATTTCAAATTGATAAAATTTGAGAGCTTGTATTCCTTTTGAGTTTGAAAAGCATGTTGCTAATTTGCTGTTGCTGATACAAGATGTTTAGAATTCCTTTTCTTGTGATATTGAGTTTTTCATTATATGTTAAAAAAGGATCACCTGAGTAAAAAAACAACAATAGTTATATAAAGTATAAAAATTTCTCCTGACCGAATAATTGATTTACAACCTAAAAAAAAAAAAAAACATGGGAATCAAAATGATCCCAGACAACTGTTGACAAATTAATAAAGTTTTTCATTATTGCTATTATAAATGCTCTTTATTAGGGTCAGGAGTAAGAGACATGAAATTCTTGTAGACACTGACCAAACAGGAAATGAAGCTTGAAGAAGTCAGCAATACTGTCTTGGTTGACTTCCAACTTCATTTCTATTTGGTCTGTATCTGCAAGAATTGCACATTATCATTGTCACTATTATTATTATTACTATATAAAAAAAAAATTATGTATATTATATATAAATAAGACATATATATATATCTGTGTGTGAATTTTTTAATTTTAGGTAGATGAGAAATTAGTATTAGCATTTGCTGAACAGATATTTCACACGGGTTTTGTTCATGCTGATCCTCATCCTGGAAATGGTAAATTTTATCCTACAATTTTTCTCTTGGAATATCTAAAGGACTATCTAAAGTACATCTTTATATATTTGAGTGGTAATCATTTAATTTGCAGACTGGTGCAAGATTTTATGTTTACTGAGTAAACTGTCCATAATTGCTATTAGAGGCACTCTGCCTGATCACTACTGAGCAGACTCTGTATGTGCAGGCCAGTACTTGTTGAGCTAGTGTTGCATGAAGAGTTTTTTTAGCCACATGTCAGTGACAATCATTTTGAAGCAAGTATCACATTGGACATACAGATTGAACAGCAATATGTGATTCGTTATTGGGTCAGATTATACAGTAACGAATGACAGGACTTAAATGCATTGGAAACAAATGAATGGAATGTATGGTATTGAATGTCTTGGTAGGACAGCCATATTTAAATGTCACAAGTGATTCAGTGAACACCGTGAGTCTGTTGCAGATGACCCAAGACCTGGTCAGCCTTCCTCCTCAACAACTCATGAGCAAATTGCAAAAGTCCAGGAAATCTTAGATGATGACAGGCGAATTACACTTTGTGAATTAGCTGTTAGAATGTCCATTTCATGTGGTAGTGTTCCCAATATTGTGAAAAATCACCTGAAAATGTCACAAATCTGTGCACACTGGATTCCATACAATTTGACTCCAGAACAAAAACAGCAAAGGGTAGACTTGGGTAAAGAAATGCTTGATTGTTTCGAAACACAGGGTAAAACTTTTTAAATCGAATAGCAACTTGTGATGAAACTTGGATTTTTCACTATGATCCAAAGAGAAAACAACAGTCGAGTGAGTGGAAGCATTCTGATTCACCAAGACCTAAGAAATTTCGAGCTTCTTGTTCGGTTAACAAACAGATGATTCTTGTTACACATTTTGTGCCTCTTGGAACAACTCTGAATTAGGAAGCATACTCTGAGGTTCTCAGACTCAAACTTCACTGTGCCATTCATGAGAAACTTCAAGAACTTTCCAGTGTGAAGTGGTTTCTTCATAAAGACAATGTCAGGTCCCATATGGCTAATATTGTGCAGCCAGTGATCACTGCCATAGGTGCTGAGGTTCTGCCACATCACCCTTATTCATTGGACTTAGCCCCATGTGATTTCTTCCTGTTTCTGCATCTGAAAGGCAAGCATTTCACGTCTGACAATGATGCTTGCAGAGCCACAACAGAAGCACTTCGCAGTCTTTTGAAAAATGGCTTGCAAGAAGCATTTAATTCGTTGGTAAAATGGTGGTGAAAGTGTGTAAAATTCAAGGGAGAATATTTCGAGAAGGAGAAATCCACAGAAGGTTCAGATGCTGACAATTAAGATAAGATCTTGCACCAGTCCGCGAATTAATTGATCACCCCTTTTATTTCCATATACATATTTTTTGCAAGAAAATAACATAGAAATGCAACAAGGGGTTGCCCACATTTTAGAAGAATTCTAACAATCTTGTACTTGAAAGAAAGAAAAATCTTTGTGGGTTATTATACTAATTGAAAACACCACAATGCTCAACAGTTGTTAGTGATAATTTATTTAGTGCAAAAAAATACTTTTTTTCTGTATTTATTACAATATTATAGGAATATCAAGTTTGATGTCTAAGTTTGCCATTGGAAAAGACTTAGAGGTGATTGTAAAGTCTAACATTAAGTTCTGTGAACAGTCAAGACAGACTGCTAGATCAACTCATGGGATTTCTTCCAAAGGCAAGCAAGTTGATTAATAATAGTAATCAGAGTATGCTACGCCAACAAGACCGAATAAATTAGGCAGATAGGCTGAAAAGCAGCAATTGAAGTTTAACATTGATAAATATTATTTTATCAATTAAATTAAATTGATTAACACTGATTAAATGTTAATTATTAGACCTCTGAGTCTTTTCCAATGGCAAACTTAGGCTTCAAACTTGATATAAATGTTATTTATCAATGCTAAACCTCAAGTGCTACACTGAACTGAGGTTTAACATTGATAAATGTTGAGCCATCTGTTTCTCCAAGAAACTCAGGGTTTCTTGGAGAAAAATAGAAGTAATTTTGGAATAGCATACCAGTTAGTCTGGCATGATGTTCTCTGCACAGTTAAGACATGCCTAGGACAGCTCATTAGGTTCTTTCAATGAAATGAAATTAATTTTTCCAGTAGGGACAAAGAGGTGATTATGCCATTGTATAATGCAGTGGTTAGGCCACATCTTGCATACTGGTTACAGGTTTGGAAACTTTATTCTATGAAGAATGTAGATCTGTTGCAATAGGTATAGAGAAGAACAGCAAAATTAGTAAGAGGATCCTTTTAGGGGACATAAAAGGATCCTCTTACCAAAAAAATATTTGAGTTCTATAAAGTACTGTCTGGAAACAAGGTATCTGCAAGGACACCTTAGACCATATTGAGATTTTTCCAACTTTAAATGGGTTGAATAAACTAAATGCTAATGGCATCCTTATTTATTCTTGGATGACATCACAACAGGATGTATAAATTGGGAAAGGATGATTGCAGGATACATACTGTGAAATTTGCTTTCAGCCAGTGGGTGATTGTTGGAATAAGCTTCCACTTGGTATTGTGGAAGTGGATTCAAAAGTGTTGAATGAATTTAAAGAAGAATTGGAAAGATTATTAGAAAGGGTGATGCAACTAAGACATGAGGCACATTATATCCTACAGTATATATTTGCATATATTCCATTATCTTTTTTCCTTATGAAAATATACCCCAAGTTTCTTATAAAAACAGTCTTGTGTTTGCCCGATACTAACTTTTCTCCTCATTCTGCTTAATTCTAATAACTGTGCAGATTCACTCCCCACTTCCCCCATATTGAAACATGCACTAGTTACCAAGAATCCTTAGCAGTAATGAAGACTGAAATCTGTAATATCTGGAAGAGAAATTGTTTTTTTCTATTCAAAAGAAATGCATCATACAGCTGTAATGGAAAAAACAATACAAATACAATACATGATTTTTCTATTTGGTACTTCTGTAATTGACAAACATATAATTAAGGTTATTAATAATAACAGCAATAATGATGATATTTAATAGTAAAATGATAATGATTCTAATAATAATAATATTAACAGTCATTGGGTTGTGCCCAAGTTTGTTTTCATCATGACTTCAAGACCTAGATGCCATTCTCCAGAAAATGGAAAGATAAATTATGTCAGAAATGTTTGATATTAATAATACACAATGCATTTTATGTGACAATTGGTTGGCATATTAACCTGTTATAGACTGTCAGAGAATTGAATGATCAAAATGGCTCTCCATTTTGATCAGTCAGTTTTCTCTAAATTACCATTTTGACTATGTTAACATCTCATACTCTCTCAGCATTTTGATTTTTGTCATTTTGTGTTTTGACAATATGATTATGTCCAAGTATTCAATTGCATTATACATGTAACCAGCAAAGTACTGATAAATGGCAATATATTCTTTCTGTAAATTAGTTCATAAAAATAATGCCATGATGGATAATGCCATTAAAAATTAATGGATAATGCTGGATCTAAACCACACTGGTTAGTCCTAGCATTATCTATTATGCACTCCTACATTAAAATTTATAGAGGAATTAATAATATTTCTTGCTGTGACTTGAATATGTTGATACTAATTATATATAGATGTATAATAAATACATTTTTATATTATTTATTGTACAGTTTTATATTATTATTATTATTATTATTAATATTTTTATATTATAATAAAATTATGAAAGTGTATTTTTACCATGAGGTTAACAGTGGCCGCAGGTAGAGGAAAAAGTGATTTTTGCACTCCTCCTATTAGAATGAGCAGCAGCCTGAAAAGCAAGCTAATGGAGATTTCCAGGACTGTTGGGAGTCATAGTGGAACAAGTAAATACTGGGCTGTAATAGGGTAACTAAGAGTAGAAACAGGTGCATGTACACCAATGTTAGGAGTATAGTTAATAAATTTGATGAGCTTGAAGTGCTAGTCGAAACATCAAAGGCAAATACGGTTGGAATATCAGACACATGGTGTCACACAGAAATAAGCTGTGCAGAATTGGAATTTGGGGAAGACAATGTGTACAGGAAGGGAGGAGGGGGTTACGCTGTTAGTTAAGAAACACATAAAATCTAAGGAAGTGCATCCAATTGATGTTGAGTCTGTTTGGTGTGACATAAGCACTGGGAAAGGAAAAATGAGAGAAGGTGTGTTACGCTGTTAGTTAAGAAACACATAAAATCTAAGGAAGTGCATCCAATTGATGTTGAGTCTGTTTGGTGTGACATAAGCACTGGGAAAGGAAAAATGAGAGAAGGTGTGTTATAGGCCTAATGAATCTGATGAGTATAATGAGCAATTGTGCAGAGAAATAGTGGGCCAGTAAATCAGAATGTCTTATCATGGGGGATTTTAACTTTCCAGATATTGACTGGAACTTGTGGATTGGTCACTTGCACACTTACAAGACTTTTGTGGATTTATTGGATGACTGTTTTCTACAGCAACATGTTCGAGAGGCAACCAGAGAGAGTAATACTCTTGATCTGATTATCAGCAGTGATTATTCATGCATTAAGAATTTGCAAATAAAGGAACCACTGGGTGATAGTGATCACAATGTACTGATGTGGGAATTATTTAAAGATGTAACTACCATCAAGGCTAAAGGGAAGAGCTTTTGCTTTTGTAAAGGGGTCTCAGACAGTTTTTAAATTCTGTACACTGGGAGCAACCAATGATGTTGCCAACATTGAATTCTAAATGGGAAGCCTTCAGAGACTTAATTTTGGAGGCTACTAGGCTTTTCATTCCAACTAAGAAATACTGTTCAAGGTTTAGGCCTAAATGGATGTCAAATGAACTAATGGGACTCGTGGCAGAGAAGAAAAATGCATGGGATGCATATAAATTATCAGGTGACACAGAAGCCTATGGCAGATATAAACTAGTCTGTAATCAAGTCACAACGGAGGTTAGGCAGCCAAAGGCAGATTACGAGAAATCTTTGGCAAAAGACGCAAAGCAAAACAGCAAAGAGTTCTTTACTTATGTAAACTCTAGAAGGAAAGGGATGAATCAGATTGGACCACTCAACGTAGATGGGTTGACTATTGATGATCATGCTCAGGGTAGCTGATAAACTGAATGAGTATTTTGCATCTACATTAACACATGAGAAGTTATTCAATGAGGGAAGTGCCAGATGTTTATCAAACTCTAACAGGGAGCTAAGTGATTTTGTAATAACTGAGAGCAGCAAAGTGGAGGAGAAATTGTTGAAGATAAACATAAAACAAGGCACCTGAGGTGGACAGGATCTATCCAGTTATACTAAAGGAGGCAGCAAAGGAAGTAACCAAACCCTTAGCCATAATTATGAGAGCTTCCTTGAACTCAGGGGAGATCCCCATGGACTGGAGGTGTGTAAAGGTGACACAAGTAATTATAGACCTTTTAATTTAACTTGTGTTCTGGGGGAAATAATGGAATCACTAGTTAATGAAGCATTGCAGGATCATCTTTTTTAGATGATCCTGCAATGGAGGTCTTGTCTGACCAATTTGGTTTTTTTTTTTTTTTTTTTTTATGAAAACCCCAAACAGAAGAGGTATTAGAACCTATAGTACTTAGTACTATGCTTGGGTTGGAGGTTGAGAAGACGAAAGAAGATATTT
Source organism: Mastigoproctus giganteus (assembly GCF_048544385.1). Taxonomy (NCBI): domain Eukaryota; kingdom Metazoa; phylum Arthropoda; class Arachnida; order Uropygi; family Thelyphonidae; genus Mastigoproctus; species Mastigoproctus giganteus. The sequence continues at coordinate 173,788,048 of NC_143583.1, forward strand.
GTTGACATTAGACTTGAACTTCTGTAGACTGTAATTTTCAGGAAATAAATATGAAGGAAGGTTGTTCCAGAAAAGTGCTTGAATGAATAAACGAGGAAGACGAAAAATTGGTTCTGTGAATTTGAAGTTGGACAGTAAGTGAATGTTGGCTGGCACGTGTTCGGACTGTTTTGATAGAGAGAACGGGAATTATAGAAGCCAATTCAGAAGAACAGTGCCCATGGAAGTATCTGTAAAAAAGGCTTGCAGCAGAAACAGTATGTCTATGAGACAGCAAGTGGAGAGACTCTGTTAGAGAGGAGTCATTAATTAACCTAACTGCTCTCTTCTGAATGGAATCTAGAAGCCTGAGAGGTGTTTTGGGGCACTGCCCCAGATGTGGGAACAATATTCCATGGTAGGGCGGATTTGCGATTTGTACAGAGTGAACAGCTGTTTGGAAGAGAAGTAATAGCGAGAGTGAAAGAGAAAACCAAGTTTTTTTAGATGCAGAGGAAGCAATATTTGTAATATGCTTGTGCCAAGAGAGATTAGAAGTCAGAGTAATCCCCAAAAGAGATATATCATTTTGTCTAGAAATCGGAGTGTCACCAAAGATAATCATAGGAGCAGAAGAATCCTTTTTGCGAGATATAAGATAAGACAAGAATGAGTTTTAGAAGGATTGAAATCAACTAAGTTGTCTTTGCCCCACTGGAAAATTATCTGGAGAGTGTATCTGGAGTTTCAAAATGGAAAGTGAAATGCAATGTGCTGTCATCGGCAAAACTATGGATAGTATTTCAAATGGCAGAAGGTTATTAATATGCATTAATATTAGAAGGTTATTAATATTAATATACATTAATATACAAGAGGAAAAGAGTGCAGGAAAGAACTGAACCTTGGGGTACACCAGCATTAGTGGAGAAGTTAGAAGACCAAGAGCCATCTACCATCATACTCAGTGAGCGATCATAGAGAAAACTGGATAACCAATTATAAGAAGCAGTTGGCAAACCATAAGATGGAAGCTTGTTTAGAAGACCTTTATGCCCAACACGATTGAAAGCCTTTGAGATGCCAAGAGCAACTTGCTTGTGTTTTACCAAACTTTTCTATTGAATTTTTCCATAAATGGGTAACATAAGCCAGAATATCACCAGTAGATCATTGATCAGAAGGTAGGTTTCTAGGTAGTTTAAATTTGGTGGTTAATTGATTTCTCCATTACTTTAGAAAGAGTAGAAGTAATTGTAATGAGATGATAATTGGATGGGAGGGACTTGTCACTCTTTTTAGGAACTGGCTGGATATGAGCAAATTTCCAAGCAGAAGGAAAAACACCTTTGGAATAAGAAAGTGAAAAAAGGTAGCAAAGAACAGTAGTAAGTTCAGGAGCACAGGTTTTGAGAACAAGTGGAGAAATACTGTCAGGACCTGGAGCTTTCTTATCATCAAGATTCGTCAAAATCGTTCTGACATCCTTTTGATGGAAGATCGCAGGAGGCATTGAATGGAGCGTGTTGGGAATGGTGGGAGGTGTTTTACGAAGATCATTAATACATGAGTTGGAAGAGAAATGGAATGCTAGCAGGTCAGCTTTATCCTTGGCTGAAGTGACAACAGAACCATCTGGTTTTGACAGAGGTGGGAGCAGAGATGGGTAAAAGTTGTGGCCAATAGCTTTGGCAAGAGACCAGAATGCTTGGCTACCATTAGGGCAAAAAGCATGCTTTCTACTCTTAGCCTGTTCAAAATCTAGTTTGGACTGATTAATGACTGCTTTACAATTGTTGCAAGCTTTGGTGTAGGTTGAAGATTTGGAAACAAGCCAATCACGATATGCAACATTCTTCTCTTGAACAGCCTTAGCACATTTATTGGAAAACCGAGATTTTAGAGTGGAGTGTGGAATAAAGGATTCCATTCCTACAAGAATAATTTCACTGACACAATCTGAGCAAACATTGACATCAGAAGTTTTGAAACAATAGTCCGACCAAGGAAAAGAAGTCTCGCAGGTCATCCCATTTTGCATTCTTGTAATGCCAAACAACACGAGGTTGGGAATAGCCATGAGATAAAGGTTCCATTGGAGAAGAGACAATCACCAAGTTGTGATCTGAAGTGCCTAATGGACTTCTCACTCCGACTGTTTACTTAGAAGGGTTGTTTGTGGGAAAAAGATCAAGTGTGTTGGCTGTATGGTTAGGATTGCCCGGTATTCTTGTAGGTAAATGAACAATCTGTGCAAGGTCATTAGAAATTGGAAAAGCCTCAGCATCTCGAACAGCTGGGTCGGTGTGACTAGAAAACGGAAGCCAGATGGAGTTGTGAACATTAATATCTCCAAGGAAAATTACCTCACTGTTAGGAAAGTTGGACTGGAGAAAGTCAAGTTGCAAAGAGAATAAGTCAAAAGAGCTCCAAGCAATTAGTGGAGTTGGGAGAACGTTAAAGACAACAGATGAATTTGACACAGTGAGGTAGAGAGATTTTAAGCCAGACAAGATCGAAGAGAGGAGATTCCAAATTACCAATTCTCTGAGAGGGAATATCGGAAAGGACATATGCACAAGTACTATCTTTGAGGCAAAAGGTATCATACAGCGATTAATTTGGGCATCTGAGATGAGCAGTAGTTGAATTAACCGGTAACTGAGAATCTCTCAGAAAAAGTACATATTTTGTGAAATGAACTAGTAAGTGTTTGGGTGGTTTAGATCTTTTCGCAGATAAGCTTACTCTATTAGTTTGGCAATTCCTGGTGTATTCAATAGTAAGAAAAAGTGGGGGGGGGGGAACATGCTATATGAAGTAATGAAATTTTTGGATATGGCGTATACATGGTAAGAATATACCCAGATCCTTGATATTACGTGGCCTAGACAATACCCCCAAGCATACACACTACCTGGACTCCCTCCAGTCACTATCTGGCAGAGTAGAGGTAGCAAGATTATACACTAGCTGATCCAGAAGCCTCCTAAAGGATTACCAATAGGTTTGGTCCAGTGTGCTAACTAGCCGCTGGCCTGCGAACACCGTTTTAGAGCTGTACCCTTGAAATGTAAGGAAGATTGGATCTTGCCATGATGTTCATCATAACCTCAAAAGTCATCAGTCATACTGCATGATGGAAGAGATGGGGAAGGGTTGACCGGAACTTAATTCTGGAGAATATTATTATTATTATTATTATTATTAGCCATATGGTGCAAGGAAGCCTGGAGCTTATGCTGCACCAGCAGAAGAAAAAAAAAAAAAAAAATCTGAATTACCCTGAGAGAGAGAGAGAGAGAGAGAGAGAGAGAGAGAGAGAGAGAGAGAGAGAGAGAGTCAGAAGGGAATGATCAAGTAGGAGAAGAATTAATAAACATGGGTTCCACCACTTCAAGCCTCCAATAAGCAGAGTGGTGATATTTCACCGGTTCATCTACCACCTGGTATTGCCTGGTAACACAGTGGGGCGGCATTCCTCCATGTGGTGTGTTTGTCACACCTCGACCCCTGCTTACGTTGTTTCACACTTGGGTGGTCACCCACAGTGTGCTTGTGCATGGAGGTTATACCCATGATTACTAACAATTCCACCATCGTGAAGGTGCAAGCAGAGGATTTGGCTGTCACAGACCATCCGGACTTTGCCAAAATTAGGTCCGCTTGATTTGAATGTCACCGAAATATCAGTTCCATTAGTGTTTTAGACTCCTCCCAGGTAGCAAGTACATGTGTGTATGTATGTATGTTCCCTATTTATGGTGACCCCCAGGCATGTGCCTATCTCCATCTAATGTCTCTGTGAAGGAAGAATCAACACACACTACAATACTGTAGTATTGTGTTATCCATGTCAGGCCATCTTTCCACCAGGGAGCAGCTGTCTCCTGGACAGCCAATTCCCGGCACACATTCAATGACATGTGGAGCTGGCCTGCTCCAATAGTTTCTGCTATAGCACAAAGTGCCGCATCCACCAGCGGGTGTGCCCTACCAGTGGATGCCAGCAAATCCCATACTCAGGGTGCCCAATCCTGAGTACCAGCAAAAAAAAAAAAAAAAAAAAAAAAAATATATATATATATATATATAAATAAAATAAATAATTAATTAATTAAAAATATATCTATATAAAAAAATGGTAATATTAAAAACAACTATGGGTGAAAAGAGAAAAATGAAAAAATAAATTTAAAAAAATTTAAAACCTAAACTAAGGGTGAAGGGGGGAAAAAAAAAAAAGGAGTGAGATATTACTGAGTGGCTTTCAGCAATTGTCTTTTTCTAAAGACACTAAGACAAAAATGTTGAAAAGCATTAAATCTGTCTCTATCTGAGACAAACAAGTGTAATTCATTAACATTACTTATTAAAACTGTTTGAAACAACAGAGATCTTTCTTCAGTATACAGATTATAATCTAATAATACATGTTTCCAATCTTCTTCAATCCCACAAATACAAAAACTATCTGTCGCTATACCCAACTGAAACAGTTTTGCCTTTAATGATCCATGCCCTGTCAATATAAAAGAAGCTGTCATAGCTGGGAAAAACCAATCTAATTTTTTGTTTAATGACAAATAGCGAACATCTGGCAAAAAGTATTTGGTGACTAGACCAGTTGTACTGTCGTTCCACCTACATTGCCATATATTATATAATTCATTTAAAATTCTTTTTGTCTCAATTTTCATATTAACAGATGTATTAGAAGTTATTCCCATAAAGCTAACTTCCCTACCCTTCTTTAAATGATACACCGTCTCTCTATATATCATATGCAAATCCAGGGGTAATACCCCAGGTATCACCTGAAAGGCATTCGTTGAAACTGTCCTACATACTTGATTAATTGCTAATTACATCACCCTCTGTATGGAATTTAATATATTTTTTATTCTAACAATATTTGGTAATGGAATGCTAACAAAATTTTTTATGGCACTGCCTGGCTGTATGACCAAATCTGTGGCAGTGGTAAAATTTGTATCTGGAAAATATTCCCTGTATCTATGGCTGTTCCTGCCAGTATAGATTCTCTGTTGATTTTTTAAGACTGTCCATGCCCTTGGAGAAAGTTCCACAATGGCATTTAATTGACCATTTTTTTTATTTGTTGTTCCATGTTTGATTTGGAATTCCTTAGCCATTTCATCTAAAGTTAATTGCTCAATGAAATTTTTATAATAAAAGTCCATCATGACTTCTCTCATGGGGCTGGTCTTAGGCATGTCAAAGATAATGATATTTGGGTTTCTACCCTTTGACTTTTCAGCTTGTAATCCTAGTTTTTAGATTTCGGGATGTCCCTGTATAGTTTCTATATCCTCTTTAGTGGCTGCTTCAATCAGACACCATTGTTTCTGGTTTTCCTAAGGCTATTAACTTTCACTTCCTTCAGGTGAGGTTTCAATTTAGTCAGTACTGTTTCTTTGACTTCTTCACTACTTTTTAATGAGGATTTCTCTGTAGCCTTTAATTGTTTGTTTTGTTTGTTTGTTTCGGGATTTATTGGGCGCATCGGCAACTATGACCATAGTGCGCCAGTAGCCTTTAATATTATTACATTTGCATCCTTTTTGGGAGGTTGAGTCTGATCTTTGTTTGTGGCAGTTCCAACAGCCTGTGCATAAGTTTGTACATTTATGCTTTTATATGCTTCCTTTTCAGGGTTTAAAGCCTCAACTCTGGATTTTAACACTTTGTTTTCCACCTTCAGTTTGTTCGCCTGATATGCAGACAAGAATGTCCAAGTTTGCAGATGATGCAAAGGTTGAAAGGGTGATTAATAACAGTATACTACTGCAACAGGATCTAGAAAAGTTAAGCAGATGGGTTGAGAAATGCATATGGATAGCAGTAACCCGAGAGTAATGTACTAGCTCTGTGGTACTACACTGAGGGTAGTGGAAAATGAAAAAAAACCTGAGTGAGGAGATAATTGTGAAGTCAAATATAAAGTTCTCTGAGTAATAATGCAGACCGGCTGCCAGGACAGCTTGTGTGGTTTTGTCAATGATTTAAAGGAATTTTGCTAGCATTGATAAGGAAGTGATTATCCTATTGTATAATTGAGATGTGACCTAAGCATTGTATAAAGCATTGGTTAGGCCACATCTTGAGTATCACATACAGATCTTAAGGCCTCATTTTAGGAAGGATGTGGGGCTACTGAAACAAGTACAGAGAATAGCAACAGGATTGGTGAGTGGAACAAAAGGGTGCTCTTACCAAGAAAGGCTTCAGTTCTACAAACTGCAGCATCTTGAGACTAGGAACCTGTGAGGTAATTTGACTGAAGTGTTTTAGGCTTTGAATGGATTGAGCAAGGTCAACGCTGATGGGATTCTTCCTCTTGCTTAGACCACACACGAGGGGACACAAATTCAAATTGAAGGAGAACCTTGGCAGAATAGATGTGTGGAAGTTTACCTTTAGCCAGTGGGTGGTTGATTGCTGGAACAAACTTCCATCTTTTTTTTTTTTTTTTTTGCTGATGCTGCATAAGCTTGCTTTCTTGCATCATTTGGTACTGCTAATGTTTTTTTTTTTGTTTGTTTGTTTGTTTTTTTTTTATTAGCACAGGAACATAGTGTAAATTTTATTTTTCCTTTTTTTTTTGAAAAATTACTTTGGTGAAAAGGAGGTACGTTGACAAACATATTATTATTATTAGCCATATGGTGCAAGGAAGCCTGAGGCTTATGCTGCACCAGCCAAAATAAAAAAAATTCCTGAGTTACCCTGAGAGAGAGAGAGAGAGTAAGAAGTAGAAAGGAATCACCAAGAAAGAGAAGAATGATGATATCCAGCTCAGGACCCTGAGTGTGCCAAGCCCATACTCACCAGATGTGAGCCCCTGGGGTTATAAGAGACAAAAGACCACAATATTTCATATGCATAGAAGTTATTTCCAATGAATTGCTGAAATCAAATAAATTGCAATGTCATTTAAATTCTATATGTGATCCAAGAAGAGTTGGATTTTTTCCCTTTTTTTTTTTTTTTTTGTAATATGGAAATAGCCTTTATTTGACATCATTATTTTCAAAAAACCTACCCACTGGAGGACCCCTCCCCCAGTTTCCCAGGTTTGAATTTACTGTACTTGGGTCATGAAGCCCTAATGGATTTTCAGAATTGGTCACATTCTCAAAAAAAGGTGTTGGGAACTGCTGTTGTAGATGTATATTGTAATAATCAAACATGTGAACAACAAATATTATGAGCGATGTCTTCACGTTCATAAAGTGAAAGTTATTAACAGGTTGTGTCATTTATCAAAATAAAGTAAAAAAAGTAATATATCTTCTGCTAATTATTAGCTAAATATTCTGAATAGTAGAAAAGTTATACTGCTGTTTAATTAAATGAAATGATTCATGTACTTTTTTTTTTTCCTTTCCATTTTCAGTTTTTGTTAGAAAAGGAAAAGATAGTAAAGCACAGTTAGTGTTGTTGGATCATGGGTTATATGAAATAATTCCAGAAAATTATCGAATTTCATTATGTAACTTGTGGAAATTTATTGTTCTTAATGATCACCAGAATATGAAAAAATTTGCTGCAGAACTTGGAGTGAAAGGTCAGTTAAATAATTTTTTTTTTTTTTTTTTATGTAATATATCTATGTTAGCATATGTTACTAAGTTCATCAGAGATATTGAAACATTTTTATGAAGGAGAAAAAAAATTAGGAAACCCAATTTCTATAATATTTCAATACCATGAGAATACTGTATTTATGATAACCACTCTGCTTAACATCTACAAAGGCAAGGATTATTACATAAGTTATGAATCCAATTATAAATAATGACATTTATCATTATTTGTAGTAGGATTCATAATCTACATAATATTCTTCTGTATTATTAATTTAAATTTGTATCTTTATATGTGTTGTCTGCAGAGCCACACAAAATTATACAAAATAAATTTAATGATCTTATCAGAGGTATTTATTTTCCAAGTAGTAAGACAGAACTTGTAGGCTCAAGACTGCAACAGTGGAATCTTCTTCAAGGTAATGCTAGTGTCTGTATACCAGTGCTATCAAAGGGATTTAACTCCTTTTTTTTTTTTTTTTTTTTATAATGGAAAATAACCTTCTTGCCTGCACTGACATCAATGGTTTAATGTGTATTATATTGACTCACTTAATATTGACCACAACCCTAAAGACGGGAGACTTTTCATAGATTATTCTAAATTGAGTTTAAAAACAGTGCTACTGCATGATGGCAATGTACTACCATCAATTCCAATAGGCTGTGCAGTTCATATGAAAGAATTGTATGATAACATGAGGCTACTACTTATTAAATCTATCAACTACAAGGAGTACTAAAGGCAGATTTGCAATGACTTAAAAGTTATTGTCATCTTGTTAAGAATGCAGCAGGGAAATACAAAATTTTACTGTTTTCTTTGTAAATGGGACAGTAGAGCATGGTCTTCTCATTGCACAAGAAAAGACTAGCCTTCAAGGCAATCACTCAATCCAGGAATAAAAAATGTCCATTAAAATTCATTAGTTGAGCCAAGAAAAATCCTGTTACCTCCTCTACACGTAAAATTGGGATTTATGAAAAATTTGTTAAGGCCAAGATGGGCCAACTTCCAAATTTCATCATCAGTTGGTCCAAATGAAAAGAGTTTACAGACTGTCTAAGACCACTGCAGTTGCCATTACAAAAGCAAAATCCCTTTCCTTTACCATTGACAGTAGTTATAGTATTTAAATTGATTAGATCTCACATCAGTATATTATGATCAATGTCATGCGTAGGTACCTTTATATGTAAATTTTAAGAATTTCTATCTGCTTATAATCAGATTATTGGTTGGTTTTTTTTTTTTTTTTAGGAGCATTAGCAACTAAGGCCATATTGCTCCGGGATATGCGGTGGTCATTCCTTGACCTTTCCGCATCCTCCGTATTTGGTGGTGACGGGCTCGAACCCCGGTCTAATCAAGAAGCGTGTGCTACGCACTGCTGCTCCTTCCCACCTGGCTACGGAGGCGCCTATAATCAGATTAAGAGTATTGCTTTCTCCTGTTACCTCTCTGACATGCTGTCATAGACAGCAGTCATCCAATAAATCCAAGTGACTAACAAGTTCTAGTTAATGTCCAAAAATTTAAAGTCCCTCATTATAAAATATTCTGATTTACTGGCCCATTCAGTTTTGTCTGTATAGTTGTTCATTATACTCATTACAGTCATCTGGCCTTTATAATATATTCCCACTCTCATTTTTGTTTTTTGCAATACTTATGTCCCATAAAATTGACTAAACATTGTGTGCTTCTCAACCAAAATCATAACACTTGGACTGTACTTCTGTACCTCTGTGTGTGAGTGGTACATGTTTTCTACATTATTATTATTATAATTAATCATATGGTGCAAGGAAGCCTGAGGCTTTTGCTGCACCAACCAAAAAAAGTAATTTCTAAGTTACCCCTGTGTGAGAGAGAGAGAGGAATCACCAAGAAAGAGAAGGATGATGATATTCAGCTCAGGACCCTGAGTGTGCCAAGTCCATTCTCACCAGATGTGAGCCCCTGGGTTTGCCTGTTATTTGCTCTTATGAACTCTAAGACAGCACATATATTTGCTTTTCCCTTGAAGACCCCAAGCAGGCCCTATAATCCATTATTCCTTGTTTTAAAGACTGTACATAACCTAAAAGTGGTGCAAGAATCAATTTTACATCTTGCAGCTGCCTTTAAATTATTAGTCTGTAACATGTTGCAGTATATGTATCTCCCTCAAACTATCAGTGTCCCCATAACCCAACGCTGCTGAAATAGCATCAGCAAACATTCTTGCACTCCTTCTATTTAAGTGTATTACATCCCTGTAAAAATGGCCACCCCTATTAACAAGTACACCATGCTAAGAAAAATTCTACCCAGAGAGCCTTGCAAAATCTCTAGGGTTGAATTGATTGACAAGGATCTCATCATGTACTTTCTCTTTTCACATCCTGACAAAATTCCAGACACTTCAAAATTTCCTGTTCCTATGAGAATAGAGTGGCATTCCTTGGGGGATGGCACCTGGTGACACATGTTATAGTGAGAACTGATAAATGTGATACTGCAGCTTTGTGGCATGTGATCAGTATGAAGTTCTTGATTGTCATGAGCAAAGGATGTGATTTGACAACTTCAAAAAAAGGATTAATTTTCAGGTACCAGTTGAAGGATGACTGTATTAGATGAACTACAAATCTTGTAGTTCATCTTGTAGGTCTTTTGCAGAATACTCTAGCTAATGTGTTCTAATGGTGGATGGATAGTGCACAGAGCAGTTCCTAGACAACCATGCCTTATCGGTGATTGCGGTGAACATAGCTTGTCCTGCCTTGTGAGAGCTGACAGATGAAAAATGTGGAATGGCTGACAGAACATAATTTTGTAGGTTATGTGGCACCAGGAGTTTCCTCCAACTCCACATCATGACTTTGTGACAATACAAGCTCTGTGAAGGTCAGATAGTGTGTATATTATGTGGTTTGTGTAGTGTAGCATTAGGTTATGTTATGTTGTTCATCTGGCAACAGCCTGGAGGCCTGTGAAACACCACCAACCCCTAGTTTCCATCCTGAGCATGGGGTGCCAGGTCACAAAGAAGGACTCAAGCTCTGGCAGAGTAAACCCTAGTGTCGTCTGAGCTTACTTACCAGGATGGGACCCAAAAAAAATAAATAAATACAGGGGTGACAGTTCAAATTTGGAGACTGAGACCCCTCCTCACCTTGGAGGAACTCTCCATAGCACTGAATAACAAATGTCCAGGTAATGATTTAATCGAAATTTCTAAATGGTAAAAGAGTTAGCTAAAAGCTACCCACACTATCTATTGCATTTGTATAATAATTTTCTACAAAAGGAAATCTTTCCCATCCTGTGGAATCAGGCAAATATTAGATTAATATTAAAAAATCCAGGAAAATCACCAATAGACCCAAAATCATAGGCCCATTGCCTTATTGGACAAGGTAATGGAAAGACTTATACTACTTAGACTACAAACTCACTACCTCAATGCTAATTTACAGTCAGAAAAGCAGTATGGCTTTAAACAGGGTTGCTCAACAGAAGATGCAATGAATACCTAGTTAACTCAGCAAACACAGCAGAAGAAGAAATTTGCAGGGGCAATTGATGCACTGTGGTGGCCCAGCATACTTCACAGACTGTGTGGAGGGGGATGCTGGAATACCACAGAACCTGTATCAACTAATACAAGATTACCTCAGGAACAGACAGGTCTCAGTCAGAACAAGATACCAGTGCATCACCAGAAGTGTGACAAAAGGATGTCCCAGCGTTCAGTGCTGGGTTCCTGTTTTTGGAACCTGATACTCAATGAATTCCTAGGGATGGATAGTGGCCCAACTGACAGAGTCACCTTCACAGATGACCTTGTCCTGATCGTAAAGGCCAACGCCCAGGCTGTTCTTGAACAGAATGCAAACCTAGTATCTGCCTCTAGCATTTGGCAAATACTCAAACTAATTATATTAGAAAGTATTTTAGGGCTAAAGGCCTCAGGTTACAAAGAAGTCAATTTATGCACAAGTTGGTGTAAGTACATCACGTCTGTACATAATCAACTACTAAGTAATTAAGAATTGGCATTTTAGTATATCTCACATTGTAGAGAATAAGTAACGGTAATCTTCTCTATTGATGAAATGTTACTTATTCAAGGTAGTTCAATATCGTGGTAACTCGCGAAGGTATTCACAATATGAGATATACTAAAATGATGCCAAATTCTTAATTACTAGTTGGCTACATACAGACATGATGTATTTACACTAACTTGTGCGTGTTAACTTCTTCATAACTTTGAGGCCTTTTGCCCTAAAATACTTTGTAATTTACATTACTTGCACGCCATTAGGCATCGCTCATATAACTGAGTTGTCATCACTGCAACACCAGGGTACCTGCCCACCCACCAATGAGAAGCCAACAAGCTTCAAAATGGCGCCATCTGGGCATTGATATCTGCTGAGAATAAGTAACAGTGGTCTTCTCCATTGGTGAAGCGTTACTTATTCGAGGTAGTGCAATATCATGGTAACTCTTAATGGGATACACTTAAATAGAAAGGGTGCAAAAATATTTGCTGATGCTATCGAGGCAGTGTTAGGTGGGTCGGAAAACTGCTAGCTTGGGGAGAGACAAAGACCAATAGATTTACAGTAACCACTGGCAGAGGTGAAAGAGATTCTTGCACTGCTTCTATTAGAATGAGCAGAAGCCTGAAAAACAAGATGCATGGTATTTCAGAGACTGCTGGGAGCCATTGCGGTACAAGTAAACACATGGGTTGTGTTAGGGTAGCTAAGAATAGAAACAGGTGCAGGTATACTTGCGTGTACACCAATGCTAGGAGTTTAGTAAATAAATTTGATGAATTTGAGGTATTGCTCAAAACATCAAAGGCAGATATTGTTGGGATATCATAGACGTGGTGTCACACAGATATAAGGGATGCAGAACTGCAATTTGGGGAGTACAACGTCTACAGAAAGGATAGACAGGATAGGAAGGGGAGAGGGGTTATGCTATTAGTTAAGAAACATAAAAACCAAGGAAGTGAAGCCAGTCGACATCGCCGGACAGTGCAGTGTTGAGTCAGTTTGGTGTGACATAAGCATTGGGAGATCAAAATTGAGAGTAGGAGTGTGCTATAGGCCTAATGACTCTGACGAGTATAATAAGGAACTGTACAGGGAAATAGAGTGGGCCAGTAAATCAGAGAGTCTTATAATGGGAGATTTTAATTTCCCAGATATTGACTGGAATTTGGGGGCTGGTTACTCACACACTAGCAGGGCTTTTGTGGATTTATTGGATGATTGTTTTCTACATCAGCATGTTCGGGAGGCAACTAGAGGGAGTAATACTCTTGATTTGATTATCAGAAGTGATTCTTCATGCATTAAGAATCTGCAGGTAAATGAACCACTAGGTGGCAGTGATCACAGTGTGCTGAAGTGGGATTTACTCAAAGAGGTAACTACCATTAGGGGTAAAGGGAAGGGTTATTGCTTCCGTAAAGGCGACTACGATGGACTGAGACAGTATTTAAATTCTATACAGTGGGACCAACTGATGATGTTACCAACAGCAAATTCAAAATGGGAAGCATTCAAAGAACTTATCTTGGAAGCTACTAGGCTTTACATACCAACTAAGAAATATTGTTCAAGGTTTAGGCCAAAATGGATGTCAGATGAACTAATGAGGCATATGGCAGAGAAGAAAAATGCATGGGATACTTACAAATTAACACATGACACAGAAGCCTATGATAGATACAAGTTGATATGCAACCAAGTTACAACGGAGGTTAGCCAGGCGAAGGCAGATTACGAGAAATCCTTGGCAAGGGATGCAAAGAAAAACAGCAAAGAGTTCTTTACTTATGTAAACTCTAGAAGGAAGGGGATGAATCAGATTGGTCCACTTGATATTGATGGGTCAACTGTTGATGATCCTGCTCAGGTAGCTAACAAACTAAATGAATATTTTGCATCGACATTCACACATGAGGAGTTATTCAGCAGGGGGAATGCCAGAGGTGTATTCAACTCTAGCAGTAAGCTACAGAATCTTGAAATAACTGGGAGTAAAGTGGAGGAGAAACTTGAAGATAAACACAAGAAAGGCACCCGGGGTGGATGGGATCTATCCAGTTATATTAAAGGAGGCAGCAAAGGAAGTAAGCAAACCCTTAGCCATAATTATGAGAGCTTCCTTGGACTCAGGGGAGGTACCCATAGACTGGAAATGTGCAAATGTGACCCCAATTCACAAAGGAGGATCAAAGGCTGACACAAGTAATTAGAGACCTGTGAGCTTAACTTCTGTTCCAGGAAAATTAATGGAGGCACTGGTTAAAGAAGCACTGCAGGATCATTTAGACAAGACTTCAGTTATAGCTCAAACACAGCATGGTTTTGTTAAGGGGAAGTCTTGCCTGACCAACTTGATTGGATACTATGATGCAGTCACAAAAGAAGTGGATGCAGGGAATAACTTTGATATTATATACTTGGATCTTAGAAAGGCTTTTGATACTGTTGCATATGGAAGACTGCTACACAAATTGGAGCAGTGCGACATTGGAGGCAAATTGCTGCTATGGATAAAGGGGTGGTTGAGGGGGAGAAGACAGAGAGTGGTAATCAATGGACACTGCTCATCGTGGACTAATGTTATTAGTGGAGTCCCTCAGGGCTCATTGTTGTGTCCATTGTTTTCTGTATTTATAAATGATATTGATGATGGTATATCAAGCTTAATGTCCAAGTTTGCAGATGATACAAAGGTTGGCAGGGTTGTCAAGGACACTACTGACACTATGCTGCTGCAACAGGATCTGGAAAGGTTGAGCAGATGGGCTGAGAGGTGGCAAATGAAGTTTAACATTGACAAATGTAAAGTACTACACATGGGAAACAGCAACTCCAGAGCAACATATCAACTCTGTGGTACTACACTGACAGTGGTAGAGAATGAAAGGGACTTGGGGGTGGTTGTGCAGGCCGATATGAAGTTCTCTGAGCAGTGCAGACGGGCTGCAAGAGTAGCTCATGGAGTATTGTCAATGATATACAGGAATTTTTCCAGCAGGGATAAGGAGGTGATTATTCCATTGTATAAGGCAATGGTCAGGCCACACCTAGAGTACTGTATACAGGTCTGGAGGCCTCATTTCATCATGTATACAGTACTCAAGGTGTGGCATCAAGGCCACACCTTGAGTACTGTATACAGGTCTGGAGGCCTCATTTCAAGAAGGATGTAGAGCTGCTGGAACGAGTACAGAGAAGGGCAACAAGATTAGTGAATGGAACAAAGGGGTGCTCTTACGAAGAAAGGCTTAAGTTTTGCAAATTACAGTGTCTGGAGACTAGGCACCAGCGAGGTGATCTGATAGAGGTGTATAAAGCCTTGAATGGTTTAAGCATGCTCAATGCTGATGGGATTCTTCCTCTAGCTCAGAAAAATCACCTGAGAGGGCATAAATTCAAATTGAGGAAATACAGATGTAGGATAGATGTGCGGAAATTTGCCTTTAGCCAGCGGGTGGTTGGTTGGTGGAACAGACTTCCATCCCTTGTGGTGGAGGTTGATAGCCTAAATAAGTTTAAGGCTCAGCTGGACAGGTATTTTGAACGAACAGAGGGGTGAAGTGGAAGTGGGTTTTTTTTTTTTTTTTTGGCTGATGCTGCATAAGCTTGCTTTCTTGCATCAAATGCCTCTACTAATGCTAAACTCGTTGTGAAGGTATTCATAATATGAGATATATTAAAATGATGCTAATTCTTAACTAATTATATCTAATGTCAAAACAAAATCAATTCTGTTAAAAGGTAATTTAAATATAAACAAGCTCCCGCAAATTAAAATTGCAGGAAAAATAATAGCCCTTGTAAGTGAAATAAAATATCTTGGCATAATCTTTGAAAACAACTTAACTTTCTACCCACATTTATTGCAGTTAGTGAAAAAAATAAGAAACTATGCTGGAATGATAGCTATAATCAGCTGTACTGATTGGGGCTTGAAGAGGAAACCTCTTGCTTAAACTCTTATTTATAAGGCAGTGTTCCTCCCAGTCATTACCTGTGGTGTAGGCATATGGTTTTATAGAGCCATCCTAAACAAAGATAAAAAGAAACTAGATTCTATCCAAAGAATCATCTTACTAATCACCACAAGGTCATGCTGCCCAGTTAGTACACCTACTCTGGAGGTTCTGGCAGGTACATTGTCCTTAGACCTGGAAGTCATAAGAAAAGGCCTGAAGTACAGAATAAAGAGACAATCCCACCAACATCTTGGGAATAACACTCGATCTTACGACAGATGTAAAGCAAGAAAGGAAGAGAGACCTATTCTTTACCAGCAATGGCAGAATACTAGGGAGAGACACCAAAAGGGGAAGTCACTAGGAGGTACCTGTCATGGGTAGCCCTAGTTTGCCTCCTCCCGAACCACCTCTCTGCTTTGTCTCTGGACTCAACTGGGTCTTACCCAGGGTACAATATGCATCTGTGGAGCTGATAAGGATTGGGCCCATGTCCTTTATGACTGCCCCAATTACCATCTCCACAGATGCAGACTTATGACCGTGATTTGTCCTGTACATCTCCAAAGAGACAGATTACATTATCTTCTCTGAGTTTCTTCAGAAAGTTTTTGAGACGAGGAGAAGCAACCATGCTACAACTATCCAATCTGTGACATCCCCCCCCCCCCACCTAGACAACTATCTGCACCTGAATGTGACCATACCCAAATCTGACAGGCCTGCTAGAATGTGTTCCCCCCCCCAGTGATATTTTATGTTAAATTTGACTTACCTTCTGTGTCTTTCATTCATGTAATTAAAAACTATTAAGGATATTTATAATGCTAAATTTATGATTTACATTATGTGTAAAACTGTTTTTTCATGTGTAGTTTTATTTTGAATATTTGTTATATGTGCTTTAAATTTATATGTGTATCATTACTGGGTATAAATAAGTATTGTTGTATATGTATAATTGTGCATATATGAATGTGTACATGAGGGTTCATATGTGTGCAAAAACAAGCCTTTGTATGAGATTGTGTGTGTGTATCTGTGTATGTGGGTAGAAGTGTGTATGAGGGAAGGTAGGTATTAATATGCATATTATGTGTGTTCTGTGCTAGGTGGGAAATAAGTCCACTGAACCTGCAAAAAAAAAAAAAAAAAAAAAACACCTTATAAAATGTAATTGCCTAGCAAGATACTGTACTGAGTGAGATAAGTGTGTGTAAATGGTGACGGATGAGAATGTCTTATAAATGTTAAATTGTTGTTGTTCTCTCTCTCTCTCTCTCTCTCTCTCTCTCTCTCTCTCTCTCTCTCTCTCTCTCTCTCTCTCTCTCTCTGTCTGTCTGTCTGTCTGTAATAAAACATACCTACCATCACAGGTCAAGTTTTGTAAATGTGAGTTAAAGCCAGAGTCACCTGTGTAAACAATGCAGTGTCTGAGTGAAAGTTTGATACTAGAAATGTCCATCATCAATTCCTTAAATGCCAGTCTCCAGGTAATTCTGCAATGGAGCAAAGGGCAAACAAAACATGCACTTAAAAAAATATAAAAACTGAAAAACAAGATGCAGGATATTTCAGAGACTGCTGGGAGTCATTGCGGTACAAGTAAACACATGGGTTGTGTTAGGGTAGCTAAGGATAGAAACAGGTGCATGTATACTTGCGTGTACACCAATGCTAGGAGTTTGGTAAATAAATTTGATGAATTTGAGGTATTGCTCAAAGCATCAAAGGCAGATATTGTTGGGATATCAGAGATGTAGTGTCACACAGATATAAGGAATGCAGAACTGGAATTTGGGGAGTACAACATCTACAGAAAGGATAGACAGGATTGGAAGGGAGAATGGGTTAATGCTGTTAGTTAAGAAACACATAAAATCCAAGGAAGTGAAGCCAGTCGACACAGTTTGGTGTGACATAAGCATTGGCAGATCAAAATTGAGAGTCGGAGTGTGCTATACGCCTAATGACTCTGATGAGTATAATAAGAAATTGTACAGGGAAATAGAGTGGGCCGGTACATCAGAGAGTCTTATAATGGGAGATTTTAATTTCCCAGATACTGACAGGAATTTGTGGGTTGGTCACTCACACACTAGCAGGGCTTTTGTGG
This sequence comes from Mastigoproctus giganteus, assembly GCF_048544385.1. Taxonomy (NCBI): domain Eukaryota; kingdom Metazoa; phylum Arthropoda; class Arachnida; order Uropygi; family Thelyphonidae; genus Mastigoproctus; species Mastigoproctus giganteus. The sequence goes on from NC_143583.1 coordinate 173,805,777, forward strand.
ATTTATTGGATGATTGTTTTCTACATCAGCATGTTCGGGAGTCAACTAGAGGGAGTAATACTCTTGATTTGATTATCAGTAGTGATTCTTCATGCATTAAGAATCTGCAGATAAAGGAACCACTAGGTGGCAGTGATCATAGTGTGATTTACTCAAAGAGGTAACTACCATCAGGGATAAAGGGAAGGGTTATTGCTTTCGTAAAGGCGACTACGATGGTCTGAGACAGTATTTAAATTCTATACGGTGGTACCAACTGAAGATGTTACCAACAGCAAATTCAAAATGGGAAGCATTCAAAGAACATCTTGGAAGCTACTAGGCTTTACATACCAACTAAGAAATATTGTTCAAGGTTTAGGCCTAAATGTATGTCAAATGAACTAATGAGACATATGGCAGAGAAGAAAAATGCATGGGATACATATAAATTAACATGGGACACAGAGGCCTAATATAGATATAAGTTGGTCTGTAATCAAGTTACAAAGGACGTTATGCAGGCAAAGGCAGATTACGAGAAATCTTTGGCAAGGGATGCAAAGAAAAACAGCAAAGAGTTCTTTACTTATGTAAACTCTAGAAGGAATGGGATGAATCAGATTGGTCCACTTGATATCGATTGGTCAACTGTTGATGATCCTGCTCTAGTAGCTAACAAACTAAATTAATATTTTGCATCGACATTCACAAATGAGGAGTTATTCAGCGAGGGGAATGCCAGAGGTGTATTCAACTCTGGCAGTAAGCTAGAGAATCTTGTAATAACTGAGAGTAAAGTGGAGGAGAAATTGTTGAAGATAAACACAAGAAAGGCATCTGGGGTGGATGGGAGCTATCTAGTTATATTAAAGGAGGCATCAAAGGAAGTAAGCAAACCCTTAGCCATAATTATGAGACCTCGTTGGACTCAGGGGAGGTACCCCACCTACTGGAGATGTGCAAACGTGACCCCAATTCACAAAGGAGGATCAAAGGCCGACACAAGTAATTATAGACCTGTGAGTTTAACTTCTGTTCCCGGAAAATTAATGGAGGCACTGGTTAAAGAAGCACTGCAGGATCATCTAGACAAGACTTCAGTTATAGCTCGGACACAGCATGGTTTTGTTAAGGGGGAGGTCTTGCCTGACCAATTTGATTGTATACTATGATGCAGTCACAAAAGATATGGATGCAGGGAATAACTTTGATATTATATACTTGGATCTTAGAAAGGCTTTTGATACGGTTGCACATGGAAGACTGCTGCACAAATTGGAGCAGTGTGGCATTGGAAGCAAATTGCTGCTATGGATAAAGGGGTGGTTGAGGGGGAGAAGACAGAGAGTGGTAATCAATGGACACTGCTCATCGTGGACTAATGTTATTAGTGGAGTGTCCCTCAGGGTTTAGTGTTGGGTCCATTATTGTTTTCTGTATTTATAAATGATATTGATGATGGTATATCAAGCTTAATGGCCAAGTTTGCAGACGACACAAAGTTGGCAGGGTTGTCAAGGACACTACTGACACTATGCTGCTGCAACAGGATCTGGAAAGGTTGAGCAGATGGGCTAAGAGGTGGCAAATAAAGTTTAACATTACCATATGTAGTACTTTACATTTGTCAAACAGCAACCCCAGAGCAACGTATCAACTCTGTGGTACTACACTGACAGTGGTAGAGAATGAAAAGGACCTGGAGGTAATTGTGCAGGCAGATATGAAGTTCTCTGAGCAGTGTAGATGGGCTGCAAGAGTAGCTCATGGTGTCTTGTCAATGATATACAGGAATTTTTCTAGCAGGGATAAGGAGTTGATTATTCCCTTGTATAAGGCAGTGGTCAGGCCACACTCTGAGTACTGTATACAGGTATGGAGGCCTCATTTCAAGAAGAATGTAGAGCTGCTGGAATGAGTACAGAGAAGGGCAGCAAGATTAGTGAATGGAACAAAGGGGTACTCTTACGAAGAAAGGCTTAAGTTTTGCAAATTACAGTGTCTGGAGACTAGGCACCAGCGAGGTGATCTGATAGAGGTGTATAAAGCCTTGAATGGTTTGAGCATGCTCAATGCTGATGGGATTCTTCCTCTTGCTCAAAATAATCACCTGAGAGGGCATAAATTCAATTTGAGGAAAGACAGATGTAGGATAGACATGTGGAAATTTGCCTTTAGCCAGCAGGTAGTTGGTTGGTGGAACAGACTTCCATCCCTTGTCGTGGAAGTTGATAGCCTAAATAAATTTAAGGCTCAGCTGGACAGGTATTTCGAACAAACGGAGGGGTGAAGTGGAAGTTGTTTTTTTTTTTTTTTTTTTTTTTTGGCTAATGCTGCATAAGCTTGCTTTCTTGCATCATATGCCTCTACTAATGCTAATAACTTCAATCCTAAAATTCTTGTTACTTGCAAGAAAGAATCTACTGCTCCTATTCTTATTTTCCAAGACAAGATTCCATTTCTAATTAGGAATTACTCTAACTTCTAATCTCCCTTGGCATAAGCACATCACCATTGGATTTTCCTTTTTTTTCTCCAGTTACTTTTTCTCTAAATAGCTAGTCACTCTGTACAAATCTTAATTCTGCCTTGCCACGGAATACTGTTCACATATCTGGGAATGTGCAAATGTGTCCCCAATTCACAAAGGTGGATGGGATCTATCCAGTTATTTTAAAGGAGACGGCAAAGCAACTAAGCAAACCCTTAGCCATAATTATGAGAGCATCCTTGGACTCAGGGGAGGTTCCCACGGACTGGAGATGTGCAAATGTGTCCCCAATTCACAAAGGTGGATCGAAGGGTGACACGAGTAATTACAGACCAGTTAGTTTAACTTCTGTTCCGGGTAAAATAATGGAGTCACTGGTTAAAGATGCATTGCAGGATCATCTAGACAAGACTGCAGCAATAATTCAAACACAGCATGGGTTTGTTAAGGGAAAGTCTTGTCTGACAAATTTGATTGGTTATTATGATGTGGTCACAAAGGAACTGGATGCAAAAAATAATTTTGATATCATATACTTGGATTTAGGGAAAGCTTTTGACACTGTTGCGCATGGAAGACTACTGTACAAATTGGAGCAGAATGGTATTAAGGGTAAGTTGCTACAATGGATAAAAGGATGGTTAAGTGGGAGAAGACAGAGGGTGGTAATCAATGGGTGCTGCTCTTCGTGGACTAATGTTATTAGTGGAGTCCCACAGGGTTCAGTGTTGGGTCCACTGTTTTGTGTATTTATCAATGATATTGATGAAGGTATATCAGGCTTAATGTCGAAGTTTGCAGATGACAAAGGTTGGCAGGGTTGTTAATGACAGTAATGGCAGTGTGCTACTGCAACAGGATCTAGATAATTTGGGCAGATGGGCTAAGAAGTGGCAACTGAAGTTCAACCTTGACAAATGCAAAGTACTGCATATGGGTAGAAGTAACCCCAGAGAAACGTACCAACTGTGTGGTACTACACTTAAGGTGGTAGAAAATGAAAAAGACCTGGGAGTAATTGTGCAGTCAGATATGAAGTTTTCTGAGCAGTGCAGACAGGCTGCTAGGGCGGGTCATGGGGTTTTGTCAATGATATATAGGAATTTTGCTAGCAGGGAAAAGGAGGTGATTGTCCCTCTGTATAAGGCAATGGTCAGGCCACGCCTTGAGTACTGCGTACAGGTCTGGAGGCCTCATTTTAGGAAGGATGTAGATTTGCTTGAGCGTGTACAGAGAAGAGCAACACGATTGGTGAGGGGAATGAAGGGATTCTCTTACCAAGAGAGGCTTAAGTTCTGCAAATTGCAGTGGCTGGAGACTAGGCACCTGCGCTGTGATCTGATTGAGGTCTATAAGGCCTTGAATGGGTTGAGCACGCTGAATTCTGATGGGATGCTTCCACTTGTTCAGATTACGAACCTACGGGGACATAAGTTCAAATTAAGAAAGGACAGATGTAGAATAGATGTGCGGAAATTTGCCTTTTGCCAGCGGGTGGTTAATTGCTGGAACAAACTTCCATCTGTCGTTGTGGAAGTTGATAGGTTAAATAAATTTAAGGAGGAACTGGACAGGCATTTGGAGGGAATGGTGTGATTTTTTTTTTTTTTTTTTTTGGCTGATGCTGCATAAGCTCCTACACTTGCTTTCTTGCATCATGTGCCACTACTACTACTACTACATCACCATTGGATTTTCCTTTTTTCTCCAGTTACGTTTTCTCTAAATAGCTAGTCACTCTGTCACTAGCTAGTCACTAGCTACAAATCTTAATTCTGCCTTGCCACGGAATACTGTTCACATATCTGGGATAGTACCTCAAATCAGGCTTTTAAACTATTTAGAAGATGACAGTCGGGTTAGTTAATGACCTGTCTCTCACAAAGTCTCTCTTTCTCTCTCTCTCTCTCTCTCTCTCTCTCTCTCTCTCTCTCTACTCTGTGCCGTAGACATTCCGTTTCTACTGTCTGCCTTTTCCATAGATACTTCCATGAGCACTGTTCTTCTGAATTGGAACCTGTAATTCACCCTCTCCTTCCAAACTAGTCCAAACAAGTTGGGACCTGTCAACAACCACTCACCATCCAATTGCAAACTTCCAGAACTAACTTTCCCTGTCTCATTTCTCCTTCTTCTTCTATCATCTTGGAACAACCATTGTCCTTCATATATTTCTCAAAAATTAAAATCTACAGAAATTCAAGTTTCATGTCAGCAAGTAGTTCTGTCTTCTTAATCTTCAACCCATTCATGGTACCAAGAACTGTGTTAGTTGTTTGACGGTACCAGGGGTCCCCCCCCCCCATTTCCACTATCAAGTTCTATATGGTACCTCCAGTACCAAGTACTATAGGTCCTAATATTTTGTATTTTTATTAAAAAAAAAAAAAAAAAAACACACAGCAGTAATGTGAAATAATATATATTTATTTAAACTAAATATTGAGAGTTGGTTTAAAATACAATAAATGTTGTGGGAAAATGTAAATTTTCACACAGTCTGAGGCATTAGCCCTTAATTTTTATTAAGCATTAAAATGCTAATGAATGTTAATTATTTATATGATATTTAGTATGCTCTACTCCGTCCTCTCAATTTAAAATTAATGGAATTCTGAATATTCATTGATTAGATTTTTAAGTAGCACTTAAAATCTGGCACTTTTATCTTCCAGAGTTCTTTAAAATCCCACACATTTTACAAATAAATTATTTTACATTCCACAAAAATTAATACGGCAATTCTGGTAGTCATCAGTGATTGCTTTTATCATTTTATCAAAATTCCACACAGCATAGGTTAGCATAAATTGAGGCATATGATGCAAGAATGCAAGCTTATATAGCATCAGCCAAAAAAAACAAACTTCCCATTTCAGCCATCTGGTCACTCCAAATGTTAGCATTAGTAGAAGCATACGATGGGTGCCTCCGTAGCCAGATGGGCAGGAGCAGTAGTGCATAGCACACACTTCTTGATTAGACTGGGGTTCGAGCCCGTGGCTACCAAATATGGAGGGTGCAGGTCAGGGAATGACCACTGCACATCCCCAGCCCGTATAAAGGGTGAGGGTTGGCATCAGGAAGGGCATCCGGCCGTAAAATTGCATGCCAAAACAATAAAAATGCTGACCCCATATAATAATGGAAAAAGGCGAGGAAAAACAAGAAAAAAAAGAGGCATACAATGCAAGAAAGCTAGCTTATGCAGCATCAGCCAAAAAAAACCCTCCCATTTCACCCCTCCATTCGTTCCAAATGCCTGTGCAGCTCAGCCTTAGGCGCCTCCGTAGCCAGGTGGGAAGGAGCAGCAGTGCGTAGCACACGCTTCTTGATTAGACCGGGGTTCGAGCCCGTCACCACCAAATACGGAGGATGCGGAAAGGTCAGGGAATGACCACCGCATATCCCGGAGCAATATGGCCTTAGTTGCTAATGCTCCTAAAAACCAAATAACAACAACAACAGCTCAGCCTTAAATTTATTTAGGCTATTAGATTCCACAACAAAAGATGGAAGCCTGTTCCACCAATCAACTACCCGCTGGCTAAAGGCAAGTTTCCGCACATCTATTCTACAACTATCTTTCCTCAATTTAAACTATGCCCCCTCAGGTTCTTAGTCTGAGGAAGAATCCCATCAGCATTCAGCTTGCTCAACCCATTTAAGGCCTTATACACCTCAATCAGATCACTTCACAGGTGCCTACTGTCCAGGCACTGCAATTTGCAGAACTTAAGCCTTTCTTGGTAAGAGCACCCCCTTTGTTCCCCCTCATCAATCTTGCCCTTCTTTGTACTCGTTCTAGCAACTCTACATCCTTCCTAAAATGAGGCCTCCAGACCTGTACACAGTACTCCAGGTGTGGCCTGACCATTACCTTGTATAACAGGATAATCACCTCCCTGTCCCTGCTAGCAAAATTCCTATGTATCATTGACAAGACTCCATGACCTGCCCTGGCTGACCCTCTGCAATGCTCAGCAAACTTCATATTTGACCGCACAATTACTCCCAGGACTTTTTCACTTTCCACTTCCCTGAGTGTAGTACTACACAGTTGGTACATTTCTCTTCGGTTATTGCTAACCTATGCAGTACTTTGCATTTGTCAATGTTAAACTTCAGTTGCCACTTCTCGGCCCATTTTAACAACTTATCTAGATCCGGTTGGGGCGCCTCCATAGCCATGTGGGAAGGAGCAGCAGTGCTTAGCACATGCTTCTTGATTAGACCGGGGTTCTAGCCCATCACCACCAAATACGGCAGATGCAGAAAGGTCAGGGTTTGACACCGCATATCCCCCGAGCAATATGGCCTTAGTTGCTAATGCTCCTAAAAACCAAATAACAAAACAGATCCAGTTGGAGTAGCATACAGTGACATCTGTCTCTCTCTTAGTGCTCACTTATTCAATAAACTTCATGCCTTAGTTGAAACTTCTCTTGAAAATTACAAATATGTGGCTGATCACACAGTGTTTATGTGAGTGGTGACCCGTTTGATGTCACTGTAGAACAACAAAGAGAATATAACTGGTGTGAGTAACTAAAATTGTTGGGTAAAGTGCCTGCCTGGCAACCCAAAGGTCGCGGGTTGGAATCCCACCTCGGGCATGGATCAGAGTACTGCAAAAACCTTGGGAGGTGCATTTTAGCCACAGAAGCCGATGCACCAATAACTAATAAAAAAAAAAAAAAAAAACCTAAAAATGTATGGTTCATTAAATCAATTGATATTCTCTTCCATAAACGACTTGCCGACATGCACAAACAATATATTTAATTCTCACAACCAAGGTAAAATATCATCTGTTCTAAAGTGACATCAAACTGGTTACTAGCTCATGCAGGGGGTCTGTATGATCAGTTACATAATTGGCAAAAGTAGTTTCACTAATTTACAAAGTTTACTAAATAAGTGATAGGTTATAGGAATAGTGCTCACTTATTCAATAAACTTCATGCCTTAGTTGAAACTTCTCTTGAAAATTATGAATATGTGGGATAAGAATTTGAAAAGTTTGAAGTTGGACAGTAAATGAATGTTGGCTGGTGGCGGCAATTGTTCGGACTGTTTTGAAAGAGAGAGCGGGAATTATAGAAGCCAATTCAGAACAGTGCCCATGGAAGTATCTGTAGAAAAGGCATGCAGCACAAACAGTACGTCTATGAGACAGTGAGTTGAGAGACTGTTAGAGATGAGTCATTAATTAACCTAACTGCCCGCTTCTGAATGGAATCTAGAAGCCTGAGAGAGATTGGGGGGGGGGCACTGCCCCAGATGTGGGAACAATATTCTATGGTACGGCGGATTTGCGATTTGTACAGAGTGAACGGCTGTTTGGAAGAAAAGTAAACAGTGAGAGTGAAAGAAAAAACCAAGTTTTTTCGATGCAGAGGAAGCAATATTTGTAATGTGCTTGTGCAAAGAGAGATTGGAAATCAGAGTAATCCCCAAAAGAGATATATCATTTTACCTAGAAATCGGAGTATCACCAAAGATAAGCATAGGAGCAGAAGAATCTTTTTTGCAAGATATATGACAAGACTGAGTTTTAGAAGGATTGAAATCCACTAAGTTGTCTTTGCCCCACTGGAGAATTACCTGAAGATCGGCATTTAAGGAATTGGTAGCAGATATTTGAGAAGTTAAAGCTGATGGAGCAAGGCAACGTTTCTCAAAATGGAAAGTGGAATGCAATGTGCTATCATCAGAAAAACTATGGATAGGATTTCCAGTCAATGGAAGAAGGTCATTAATGTACAAGAGGAAAATAGTGAGGGAAAGAATTGAACCTTAGGGGACACCAGCATTAGTAGAGAAGTTAGAAGACAGAGAGCCATCTACCATCACCCTCAGTGAGCGATCAGAGAGAAATCTGGATAAACAATTACAAAAAACAGTTGGCAAACCATAAGATGTAAGCCTGTTTAGAAGACCTTTATGCCAAACACAATCAAAAGCCTTTGAGATGTCAAGAGAAACTGCTTATGTTTCACCAAACTTTTCCATTGAATTTGTCCATAAATGGGTAACATGAGCCAGAATATCACCAGTGGATCGACACTGATGGAATCCATACTGGTGATCGTTGATCAGACGGAAGGATTCTAGGTTGGTTTAAGAGTTGGCGGGTAATTGATTTCTCCATTACTTTAGCAATAGAAGTAATTGCAATGGGACAATAATTGGATGGGAGGGATTTGTCACCCTTTTTTGGAACTGGATGGATATGAGCAAATTTCCAAGCAGAAGGAAAAACACCTTTGGAATAAGAAAGTGAAAAAAGGTGGCAAAGAACAGGGCTAAGTTCAGGAGCACAGATTTTGAGAACAAGTGGAGAAATACCATCAGGACCTGGTGCTTTCTCAACAACAAGATTCGTCAAAATCGTTCTGACATCCTTTTCACAGAAGACCGCAGGAGGCATTGAATGGAGTGTTTTGGGAATGGCGGGAGGTGTTTTAACAAGATCATTAATACATGAGTTAGAAGAGAAATGGGATGCTAACAGGTCAGCTTTATCCTTGGCTGAACTGACAATAGAACCATCTGGTTTTGACAGAGGTGGGAGCATAGATGGCCAAAGTTTGGCCAATTGCTTTAGCAAGAGACCAGAATGCTCAGCTACCATTAGGGCAAGAAGCAAGTTTTCTACTCCTAACCTGTTCAAAATCTGGTTTGGTCTGATTAATAACTGCTTTACAATTGTTGCAAGCTTTGGTATATGCAGAAAATGAAACTGAAGAATTGGAAACAAGCCAATTACGATATGCAACCTTCTTCTCTTGAACAGCCTTAGCACTTATTGGAAAACAAGGTTTAGATAAAGGATGAGAATTTAGAGTTTAATGTGGAATAAAGGATTCTATTCCTACAAGAATAATTTCACTAACACGATCTGAGCAAACGTTGACATCAGAAGTTTTGAAGCAGTAATCCGACCAAGGAAAAGAAGAAAAGAAATCTCTCAGATCATCCCATTTTGCATTCTTATAATGCCAAACAATATGAGGTTGGGAACAGTCGTGAGATAAAGGCTGCATTGGAGAAGAAACAATCACCAAGTTGTGATTTGAGGTTGTTGTTGTTGTTTGTTATTTGGTTTTTAGGAGCATTAGCAACTAAATCCATATTGCTCCGGGGATATGCGGTGGCCATTCCCTGACTTGTCCGCATCCTCTGTATTTGGTGGTCACAGGCTCGAACCCCAGTCTGATCAAGAAACATGTGCTACGCACTACTGCTCCCAACCACCTGGCTACTGAGGCGCCGTGATCCGAGGTGCCTAATGGACCACTCACTTCAACCATGTACTTAGAAGGATTGTTTGTGAGAAAAAGATCAAACATGCTGGCTGTATGGTTACGATTGTCCGGTATTCTTGTAGGTAAATGAGCAATCTATGCAAGTTCAATATTAATTGCAAAAGCCTCCGCATCTCGACCAGTTGGGTCAGTGTGACTAGAAAACGGAAGCCAGCTGGAGTTGTGAACGTTAAAATCACCAAGGAAAATTACCTCACTGTTAGGAAAGTTGGACTGAAGAAAGTCAAGTTGCAAAGAGTTCCAAGTGATTGGTGAAGTTGGGAGATTTTGTTATTTGTTTGTTTTTTTTTTAGGAGCATTAGCAACTAAGGCTATATTCTCCAGTGATATTCTCTGTATTGCTCTGGTGGTCATTCCCTGACCTTTCTGCATCCTCCGTATTTGGTGATCACTGGCGTGAACCCCAGTCTAATCAAGAAGCGTGTGCTACGCACTGCTGCTCCTGCCCACCTGGCTACGGAGGCACCTGTAGAAGAAGTTGGGAGAACGGTAGAGACAACAGATGAATTTGACAAAATGAGAGAGAGAGAGATTTTAAGCCAGAGAAGGTCGAAAAGAGGAAATTCCAAATTGCCAAGTCTCTCACAGTTAATATTGGAATTGACATATGCACAAGCACCACCTTTGAGGCAAAAGGAATCATACAGCGAATAATTTGGACAAATGAGATGAGCAGTAGTTGAATCAACCGATAACTGATATTCTGTCAGAAAAAGTACATGGGTTTGGCAGACTGGAAATGGACATCACTGAAATTAGAATTGAGACAACGTATATTTGTGAAATGAACTAGTTAGTGTTTGGGAGGTTTAGATCTTTTCGCAGATAAGCTTACTCTATTAGTTTGACAATTCATGGTGTATTCAATAGTAAGAAAAAGTGAGGGGGAACATTCTGTATGAAGTAATGATATTTTTGGATATGGCGTAATTGTGGTAAGAATATACCCAGATCCTTGACATAACGTGGCCTCAACAATGCCCCCAGCATACACACTATGCTGGAGGCATTGTGTGTATCGGACTCCCTTCAGTCACAAACTGGCAGAGTAGAGGTAGCAAGATTATACACTAGCTGATCCGGAAGCCTCCTAAAAGGTTACCAATAGGTTTTGTCCGGTGCACTAACTAGCATCCGGCCTGCAAACACCATTTTAGAGCTGTACCTTCGAAAGAAAGTATGATTGGATCTCACCATGATTTTTGATCATATACTCAAAAGTCATCAGTCATACTGCATGATGGAAGAGATGGGGAAGGGTTGACCGGAATTTACCTCTGGAGACTAAACATGGGTTCCACCACTTCAAGCCTCCAGTAAGCAAAGTGGTGATATTGCACCGGTTGATGAGTCATCTACCACCTAGTATTGCCTGGTAACACAGTGGGGCGGCATTCCTCCATGTGGTGTGGGTGCCACACCTCAACCCCTGCTTATGTTGGTTCACACTTGAGTGGTCACCCACAGTGTGCTTGTGCATGGAGGTTATACCCATGATTACTATCAGTCCCACCATCATGAAGGTGCAAGCAAAGGATTTGGCTGTCACAGACTGTCTAGCTTCGCCGAAATCGAGTCTGGTTCATTTGAATGTAACCGAAATAGCAATTCCATCAGCGTTTTAGACGCCCAGGTAGAAAGTACAGCTTGTCTGGCATATCTGAGAGAATGTCTGTGAGAACCTCAAGGACCATGCACAAACATAAAAAAAAGTGTCTGGATGATTAATACACTTCCTATGTGTCTGCTTATTCGTTATAGCCCTAAATGAATTTCTGAAAACATAAATTCAGTTTTGAACACTACAATATTAAAAGAATACAAATTAAATTTTTATCACTACATAATACACACATGGCAACTTGCTAGTTCTACTCGTGTGAAAAAGCTGAAAGGAAAAATATTTGCGAATTGGCAGGTAGAGCTAGAAATTATTTTACTGTTACCACAAGGGTTGTGGGGCCACACCCCTCCTACCCTTGATGGGTTGTTTATGTTTGGAGGATAGATTTACAACCCTGAGAACATGTCACGATCAATTAATACTTGGAAAACCTTGGCACCGCCTACAAAAATCCTCACCAAAAACGCTGTGTGGTCTCTTCAAATTTTAAATTGTTGCATCGGAATTTGAACCCAAGAACCATAGGTAGAAGTCTGATTATGTTTATCACAAGAAAACCGAAGCCAGAATTGATTGCTAAAATATGATAAAATAAATCAGATAGTAATTAATATCTTTTAAAATAAATCAATATGTCATGCAAAATTGGCGTATCTTGATAAATCATAACTCCCTCTATATTTAATGACTGACATGATGTGAAACTATCATGGCGATTTTCGAAATTTACACATAAAATTAGTTAAAAAGAGCATTTAAGTTCTTGGAGGTAAAAATCGTGTTGGCTAGTGTAATTATTAGTAGTGTCATATGACGCAAGAAAGCAAGCTTACACAGCATCAGCCAAAAAAAGCCACTTCCTATTTCACCAATCCATTCCCTCCATTCTTTTGCTGACAGAGCTTTCAACAGAAAAGAGTTTCTGCATCAGTCAGTGTCTCCTTAATTGAATGAGAACTTCACCGTTATACGGAACTCTGATAATGCAAGTTGTTCCTAACATACATCTTCATGATATACACACCTGCTTAGTGTTTCTCTGCTTAGAATCTAGTAGATAGCATCTTTTTTCCTGTTTAACACTGTGCACTTTAATGTGCTATGCACTTTTTCTGCCAGTGGAACAGATTATTATTGTGGAAGTGACGTGCTTGTGAACTTTCACCTTGGTGCATGAACTTTCACTAGTCTGGAAGTCACACTAGAAGTTAATGTTAATCAATTAATCAGTAAATCTTGTTAAATCTTGTACGACTTAGAGTACAAACGTAACAAATAATTAATACATAACTTGATACGGCAGTTATATAAAGGGAACTCGTAGATAACACTCGATACTGAAAAATAAATATAGCGTTATAACTGTGTTAGGATACAAGTTTAAGGTTTTAATTTTGTTCTGAAATTGTAATTTTATTGACATTAAATCGAAATTATGACTCAAACCAGAGCAGCAAAGCAAAAGGCTCAAGCTAATGGGAGTGCTGTGGCTCAGGGGAGAACTGAGGGGGGCAGTTGCCCTCTGAATCACAGCCTTTTAAGATGCACTGTTTGCTTGATGTTTGTGGAGCAATTGGGTATGGGGGATGTCTTTGTGTGTGCACGATGCAAGGAGTGCAAGGAAATTAGGCGACAACTCAGCGTTGTTATGGGCCTATATGAGACCTTGAAGGACAGGGTGGATGCCCTCGAAGAAATAAATTGAGGGGGCCCATCAAGCTCTCAGCAGCCCACATCAATGCCAGAGCTTGCACTTGGTCATCTTGCAACACAGAGGCAGCCCCCAAGGCAGAATGCGCTGGTCCCACAGGAACTAGTAATTGTTGGTGACTCTATTGTCAGGGAAACGGGGAACATGCTTTGTAAAAAGGATGGGTGGAACAGGACCAGGGTATGTCTGCCAGGGGCAAAGGTTGATGACGTTGTAGAGCGGATATCATCTTTTAAGGGCACAAAAGGTGATATAGTTGTACACGTTGGCACTAATGATATTAAGAGTAGGAGACCAGCGGGATTACTTAACAAGTACAGGTCACTGTTGAAAAAAAGCCGTGAAGTAGGGCTGAATTTGAAAGTGTCTGCAATTCTGCCCAGACACGATAGGAGGGAGTATATGATGAGAGCCTTGTCGATCAATTCGGCCCTGGAAAGATTGTGCAAGGCTCAAGGGGTAGAATTTTTTTCAGCCTGGACTGTACTTGTTAACAGGAGAGATTGCTTCTACAGGGATGGGATACGCTTAAATAGAAAGGGTGCAAGAATATTTGCTGATGCTATCGAAGCAGTGTTAGGAGGGTCGGAAAACTGCTAGCTTGGGGGGAGACAAAGACAAATAGATTAACAGTAGCCACTGGCAGAGGTGAAAGAGATTCTTGCACTGCTTCTATTGGAATGAGCAGAAGCCTGAAAAACAATATGCAGGATATTTCAGAGACTGCTGGAAGTCATTGCGGTACAAGTAAGCACATGGGTTGTGTTAGGGTAGCTAAGAATAGAAACAGGTGCATGTATACTTGTGTGAACACCAATGCTAGGAGTTTAGTAAATAAATTTGATGAATTTGAGGTTTTGCTCAAAACATCAAAGGCAGATATTGTTGGCATATCAGAGACATGGTGTCACACAGATATAAGGAATGCAGAACTGGAATTTGGGGAGTACAACATCTACAGGAAGGATAGACAGGATAGGAAGGGAGGAGGGGTTATGCTATTAGTTAAAAAACACATAAAATCCAAGGAAGTGAAGCCAGTCGATATCGATGGACAGGGCAGTGTCGAGTCAGTTTGGTGTGACATAAGCATGGGTAAATCAAAATTGAGAGTAGGAGTGTGCTATAGGCCTAATGACTCTGATGAGTATAATAAGATACTGTACAGGGAAATAGAATGGGCCAGTAAATCAGAGAGTCTTATAATGGCCCCGAGTGCCAAGCGAGTGATCTAGCGATTTACAAAGTGAATTTGAAAGAGTTTTTTCTAAGGAGAATTTGTTAAAGAGATTTCCAAAAGCTTTACTTTCAAAGTTATTTATTTTCTGGCTCTTTGTAAATAAAGAAGGAAGCCTCCTACAAGAAAGGAAAGACACCTTTCTTTTGTATATATAACTACTTTTCTAACACACTAACCACTAACCTTTATCGCTTGGTCACTGGTGGCACCGCTCCTGCCTCCACATGGCGGGGCCGGTAACCTGGGGGATAAATCAACCCTCGGGGCGAAAAGGAGCAGTAATGGAAACCAATGAATTTCCACGTCTAGAGCCCAAGAGTGCTCAATATGACAATCATGATCCCGACCATGACTTCTCCACCTCAAAGAGGATGAAAAAAAGATGCAGGCAGACAGGAATCACCAGCCTTCCTAATTATCCATTCTCTGTCGGCACAGCCTGTTAGCAAGCTCTCCCCTTTCATAATCCAACGATGTCTGGAACATGCAGCAGCATCACCAGAAATGGTGAAACGTCTCCAATCCGGGGACTTGCTAATAGAGACTTCTCTCCCAAGACATTCTGAACAACTATTGAAACTCACCACTTTAAGCGGAATTCCAATACAAGTCACTCCACATAACACCCTGAATTCGTCCAAGGGAGTGATTACTGAGTGGGATCTACTGAACGTGTCCAAAGAAGAAATAGTACAGGAACTAAAGACACAAAATGTAACTCAAGCAAAAAGAATCATGATACGAAAAGATGGTACCTTAGTCCCAACACGTAACATAATTCTAACTTTCAATTCACCGAATCTACCAGCATCAGTCAAAGCAGGTTACTTAAATTGCCGTGTTCGAGCCTTTATCCCAAATCCCCTAAGATGCTACAAATGCCAGAAATTTGGTCACTCCCAGACAGCATGCCGTGGCGTTTCAACATGTCCAAACTGTGGCTCCACAACTCATACCCAGTCAGAATGCAAAGCACAAGCTCCGCAGTGTCCTAACTGCAGGGGAAGCCATCCAGCATACTCTAAAGAATGTGATCTCTGGAAGATAGGCAAGAAAATACAAAAATATAAAACTGAAAATAAAGTCTCCTATCAAGAAGCTAGGAAACAAATCAAACTGATCATGCCAAATAGCTCTTATGCCTCGGTTATCCACTCTCACCAATGAGTAGCATGTCAAACGGAAGTGTCACTCTCTCCAGATAAATCGATTGCAGACTGGGCTCGATCAGTTCTATCGACCCAGCCTACATCAAAGCCAAACACAGTAGATCAAAGTATGAATACACCTCTTACGGTTCCAACCCAGATCATAACCCAAGGTAAAGTTACAGAAAAACTGCAAAAATCGGATCCTGTTGAGGTTAATCAACCACCCTCAACAAGGATGGATACCGATGATATGACCACCCAAGACCTTCTTGAATTACATGCAGATGGTGAAATGGAAGATAACAATGATTCAACACGCCCCAACTTTCCCAGAAAAGAAAAACCTAAGCTAGATCGTCACAAACAACCCATTTATAAAAAACAGTCAGATTCATCTTCCTCTTACAAATCCAAGTAATGGAACAGATCATCCAGTGGAACTGTAGAGGCCTTCGCAGTAACATCGATGATGTCCATGAATTAATTCAACACTACAGACCTCTTGCAATGTGCTTGCAGGAAACAAATTTGACACCTCAGATATCAATCAAAATCAAAAATTATACCGTGTTCAGACAAGACAGAGCTGGCCCTAACAGTGCTCATGGAGGAGTAGCTATACTCGTGGATTCAAGAATCCCCTCCAGACGCATCAATTTACAAACCGCTTTAGAAGCTGTTGTCACTCGCGTTGTAAATGGTATTACACTGACACTAGTTTCAATCTATCTTCCGCCAAATCATCAATATACTATTCAGGAAATCGAAGATCTTGTTTTGCAGTTACCATCTCCATTTTGTATACTAGGAGACTTTAATGCTCACCACCCAATATGGGGTTCCCCTATATCAGACAGACGAGGGAAGCTTATAGAAATGTTGATAGACAGGCTGAATTTAACTTTACTAAATACTGGCACTCCCACGTATATTCATCTCCCTACAGGTTCAACATCTGCAATAGACCTTTCCATTTGTTCCCCAATCCTCTTTCCAAGTATAGACTGGATAACTCTAAGTGATCCTTATAGCAGCGACCATTATCCGATAATCTGCAAAATTCAAACATCTTGTTCCTTCCCAACAGAAAATACAATTAAATGGAAATTTTCAAGAGCTGATTGGACAAAATACAGAACGCACATATCATTTGACAACCACATTATTCAGTCCTCTCCCATCGACAGTGTTACTGAGCACATCACCAATCAAATTCTGACAACCGCATCCGCTACCATTCCACAATATCAAGTAAGAAATAGACGAAAAGCAAATTACTGGTGGAATGAAGACTGTAATCATGCGAAAAAAGATAAAAATAAAGCGTGGAACCTTTTCCGCAAACACCCAACCACCTCCAATCTCATTAGTTATAAACGTCTTAGAGCAAAAGCCCGTTTCATCAGACGTAAAGCGAAAAAAGAAAATTGGATTAAATTTGCTTCATCAGTAAATAAAAATACTGATACCAGATTAATCTGGAGAAAAATAAAATGTTTAAACAGCAAATTCCCTCCTTTATCCACCCCACTACTGAACTGGAATGGACAGGAGCTTACTACTCCTACAGAAATAGCAAATGCACTGGGGATCGTATTTTCTCAGTTGTCCTCTTCTACTGCCTATGATCAAACATTTCAAAAACTTAAAACAGTTGCAGAGAAATCCAGACTAAATTTCACTGGAAATTCTGCTTTATATTATAATAAACCATTTACCATGCTTGAGCTGCAACAATCCCTTAACAACTCAAGAAACAGTCCTGCTGGCCCAGATGGGATATATTATGTAATGCTGCGAAATTTGGATCAGAGCTCACTCTCCTTACTGCTCATATATTTCAATCGAATTTTTTCCGAACATACCTTCCCAAGTTCCTGGGGTCATTCCTATGTACTAGCAATTGCAAAGATCGGTAAAGATCATTCTGTTCCGCAAAATTACAGACCGATATCCCTTACCAGCTGTCTAAGCAAAACCCTAGAGAAAATGTTACATCGCCGTCTCACTTGGTTCCTGGAGTCCCAAAACTTGATTAAAAACAACCAATTTGGATTCCGGAAAAATCGATCTTCATTGGATCTCATGATCAAAACCGAGACAAACATTAGAAATGCTTTCATCAAGAAGGAACATCTCGTCACGGTCTGTCTTGACGTTGAGAAAGCCTTTGACACTACTTGGCGATTCGGCCTCTTAAAAGATCTGCATTCCCTTGGCCTGAGAGGTAATTTACCATACTTTATTAAAAATTTTCTTCATCGGAGATCCTTTCAAGTTCGTTACCGGGGTACCCTCTCTAAGGTCTTTACCCAAGAAGAAGGAATTCCGCAAGGGTCGGTCTTCAGTGCCACTTTATTTTCAATGAGAATGAACCATATAATTGAACTCATTCCGAAAACTGTAGATTCTTACCTTTTCACAGATGATCTCTCAATATCCTGCCATTCTCAAAACATGCATTATATTGAACGCCAGCTACAAATATCAATTAATCGCATCCTGACATGGATGACACAAAATGGCTATAGACTGTCCATCCAGAAATCTGCTGCCATACACTTCTGTAACAGACGCAATATGCATCCTGAGCCCGAGCTCCACTTGAATAACCATCCTCTTCCAATAGCTAATTGTGTTCGCCTACTAGGATTATTTTTCGACAGCAAGTTAAACTTCCAAAAACACGTTGAGTATCTCCGGACAAACTGTCAAAAGAAACTGAACATACTCAGAGTTTTATCAGCGACAACATGGGGAGCAGATCGTTACACCCTTCTTCACCTATACAGAACGATAATTAGATCACGCCTGGACTACGGGGCGCCTGTTTTCGATTCTGCTAGGGAGAGTGTTTTATCTCGCCTCAATCCAATTCAACATTCAGCTCTTAGAACAGCATTAGGTGCGTTCAGAACATCTCCAGTGCAAAGTTTATATATTGAAGCCCATGAACCTCCTCTAAATATCAGGAGAAAGATGTTGCTGTTAAACTATGCAATCAAGATCCAAAGCCAGGTTACCCATCCTAATTGGTCAATACTTCATGATCCGCTGTATATGACCCTGTATAGAAACAAACCACAGACAGTTCGGCCTGCTGGTATTAGGCTAAAACATCTAACAGAAGATTGGGATATACACTTCGATAAAATCTTGCGAGATCCTGTAGATCCTGACCCTCCATGGTCCGTCATCATGCCATGTTGTGACAAGTATTTCCATCAGTGGGGTAAACACTCTCTATCAGACCTTACCGTCCGACAGCTACACATTGAGCATACTCAACATTATCCTGACTTCGCAAAAATATATACAGATGGATCGAAGTCTGATAGTGGATCAGGTGCAGCAGTGGTACTCCCTGATACCATCATTTCTCAATCTCTTCCGACAGAGTGTAGCAGCTACACAACTTAACTATATGCCATCAAGCTTGCATTAGAAAATATCTTCCATAAGTCAATTCAAAAGAGCATAATATACACAGACTCGCAAGGTTCCGTATTAGCATTACAAAACAATTCCCCGCCTACTCACCCGTTATTAAAGCTCATCAAAACACAGTTGATACGTCTTAGAGAGCATGATCAAAAGGTTATCTTCTGCTGGATCCCAGGCCATACCGGAATACCAGGGAATGAAATTGCAGATGACGCTGCCAAAAATCCATCCAGCCCAGCCCCAACAAATTCGCTAGTACCCGTCACAGATTATAAAATGAAAATACAAAGAATATGTAAAGATCAATGGACTCTTCAGTGGCAAACACAATCCCATAATAAACTACACCAAATAAAACCCTTACCAAAATTATGGGCTTCCAGCTTTACTGAAAACAGACAAGAAGAAGTAATTTTAGCCAGAGCCAGAATCGGCCATACTCATTTAACCCATCTGTTTCTTTTGTCAGGAAATGATCCTCCCCAGTGTAATCATTGTCATACACCACTCACAGTCAAACACATACTTCTGGACTGTACTCTATATAATAATGCTCGATTAATGTCTTTCAATTCTCTGTCAAATTTAAAGGAACCTTTGTCACTTAGCCATATCATAGGCGAAAATTCAAATCTTGCAGAATTCTTCTCCTTCCTAAAACGAATAGGATTGTATAACCGTATTTAACTTCTTCCAAATCAACAAACACAGACAGTATGCACCACTTCCATAAGTGCAATATGGCCTAAGTAGCCATTGCACTTTAAACCCAAACAACAACAACAATCTTATAATGGGGGATATTAATTTCCCAGATATTGACTGGAATTTGTGGGTTGGTCACTTACACACTAGCAAGGCTTTTGTGGATTTATTGGATGATTGTTTTCTACACCAGCATGTTCAGGAGGCAACTAGAGGGAGTAATACTCTTGATCTGATTATCAGTAGTGATTCTTCATGCATTAAGAATCTGCAGATAAAGGAACCACTAGGTGGCAGTGATCACAGTGTGCTGAAGTGGGATTTACTCAAGGAGGTAACTACTCAGAGGTAAAGGGAAGGGTTTTTGCTTTCGTAAAGGCAACTATGATGGGCTGAGACAGTATTTAAATTCTATACAGTGGGACCAACTGATGATGTTACCAACAGCAAATTCAAAATGGGAAGCATTCAAGGAACTAATCTTGGAAGCTACCAGGCTTTACATACCAACCAAGAAATATTGTTCAAGGTTCAGGCCTAAATGGTTGTTAGATGAACTAATGAGACATATGGCAAAGAAGAAAAATGCATGGGATACATACAAATTAATGGGTGACATGGAAGCCTATGATAGATATAAGTTGGTCTGTAACCAAGTCACAAAGGAGATTAGGCAGGCAAAGGCAGATTATGAGAAATCGTTGGCAAAGGATGCAAAGAAAAACAGAAAAAGAGTTCTTTACCTATTTAAACTCAAGAAGGAAAGGGATGAATCAGATTGGTCCACTGGATTTTGATGGTTCAACAGTTGAGGATCCTGCTCAGGTGGCTAACAATCTAAACGAGTATTTTGCATCCACATTCACACATGAGAAGTTATTCAGGAAGGGGAATGTCATAGGAGAAGTAAACATTGGCAGTGAGCTAGATGATTTTCTAATAACTGAGAGGAAAGTGGAGGAGAAATTGTCGAAGATAAACACAAGAAAGGCACCTGGGGTGGATGAGATCTATCCAGTTATATTAAAGGAGGCAGCAAAGGAAGTAAGGAAACCCCTGGCCATAATTATGAGAGCTTCTTTGGACTCAGAGGAGGTACCCATAGACTGGAGACGTGCAAATGTAACCCCAATTCCCAAAGGAGGATCAAAGGCTGACACAAGTAATTATAGACCTGTTAGTTTAACTTCGGTTCCAGGAAAATTAATGGAGGCACTGGTTAAAGAAGCACTGCAGGATCATATGGACAAGAATTCAGTTATAGCTCAGACACAGCATGGTTTTGTTAAGGGCAGGTCTTGTCTGACCAATTTGATTGGATACTATGATGTAGTCACAAAAGAACTGGATGCAGGGAATAACTTTGATATTATATATTTGGATCTTAGAAAGGCTTTTGATACTGTTGCACAAATTGGAGCAGTATGGCATTGGAGGCAAATTGCTGCTATGGATAAAGGGATGGTTGAGTGGCAGAAGACAAAGAGTGGTAATCAATGGACACTGCTCAACGTGGACTAATGTTATTAGTGGAGTTCCTTAGGGTTCAGTGTTGGGTCCATTGTTGTTTTCTGTATTTATAAATGATATAGATGATGGTATATCAAGCTTAATGTCCAAGTTTGCAGATGATACAAAGGTTGGCAGGGTTGTTAAGGACACTACTGATGCTATGCTGCTGCAACAGGATCTGGAAAGGTTGAGCAGATGGGCTGAGAGGTGGCAAATGAAGTTTAACATTGACAAATGTAAAGTACTACATATGGGAAACAGCAACCCCAGAGCAACGTATCAACTCTGTGGTACTACGCTGACAGTGGTAGAGAATGAAAAGGACCTGGGGGTAATTGTGCAGGCAGATATGAAGTTCTCTGAGCAGTGCAGACGAGCTGCAAGAGTAGCTCATGGTGTCTTGTCAATGATATATAGGAATTTTTCTAGCAGGGATAGGAATGTGATTATTCCCTTGTATAAGGCATTGGTCAGGCCACACCTTGAGTACTGTATACAGGTCTGGAGGCCTCATTTCAAGAAGGATGTAGAGCTGCTGGAACGAGTACAGAGAAGGGCAACAAGATTAGTGAATGGAACAAAGGGTTGCTTTTACGAAGAAAGGCTTAAGTTTTGCAAATTACAGAGTCTGGAGACTAGGCATCGGCAAGGTGATCTGATAGAGGTGTATAAGGCTTTGAATGGCTTGAGCATGCTCAAAGCCGATGGGATTCTTCCTCTTGCTCAGAATAATCACCTGAGAGGGCATAAATTCAAATTGAGGAAGGACGGGTGTCGGATAGATGTGCGGAAATTTGCCTTTAGCCAGCGGGCAGTTGGTTTGTGGAATAGACTTCCATCACTTGTTGTTGAAGTTGATAGCCTAAACAAGTTTAAGGCTGAGCTGGACAGGTATTTCGAACGAACGGAGGGGTGAAATGGGAGTAGTGGTTGTGCTTTTTTTTTTTTTTTTGGCTGATGCTGAATAAGCTTGCTTTCTTGCATCATATGCCTTTATTAATGCTAATGCAATGCTAATGCTAAGTTTCACTAGTCTGGAAGTCACAGGAAAGTCTGTTGTATAATTGGTAATTGTTGCAATATTGCAAATATTCTGTCATATCTGTTAGAAGTGATGTAATTGTTATAGTGTAAATATTGTATTGTTGATGATAGTCTTGATTTTAACTTACTGCTTGGGAAACTCGTGCTTGTGAACTTTCACCTTGTTGGAAGCCGAAGGAATATGGTGTATTTGTAATTGTTACTGGTCCCTGAGAGCTGGACTTTTGTGGATGATTGTTTTCTGCAGCAGCATGTTCGAGAGGCAACCAGAGAGGGTAATACACTTGATCTGGTTATCAGCAGTGATCATTCGTGTATTAAGAATTTGCAAATAAAGGAACCACTAGGTGGCAGTGATCACAGTGTACTGATGTGGGATTTACTTAAAGATATAATTACCATCAGGGGTAAACCTAAGTGGGGTGCATTCAAGGAATTAATTGTGGAAGCTACTAAAAGTTTCATACCTATTAAGAAATACTGTTCAAAGTTTAAGCCTAAATGATTGTCAAATGAACTAATGAGACTTGTGGCAAAGAAGAAAAATGCATATAAATTATCAGGCGACACAGAAGTCTATGGAAAATATAAGCTAGTCTGTAATCAAATCACAAAGGAGGTTAGGCAGGTGAAGGCAGATTACGAGAAGTCTTTGGCAAAGGATGCTAAGAAAAACAGCAAGGATTTCTTTACTTATATAAACTCTAAAAGGAAGGGGATGAATCTTATTGGTCCACTACTTGATATCGATGGTTCGACTATTAATGATCCTACTCAGATAGCAAACAAACTGAGAGTATTTTGCATCTACACATGAGGAGTTATTAAGGATTGAAAATGCCAGAAGGTTATCAAATGGTAGCAGGGTGCTTAATGATTTTGTGATAACTGAGAGCAAAGTGGAGGAGGAATTGTTGAAATTAAACATAAGAAAGGCACGTGGTGTGGATGGGATCTATCCAGTTATATTAAAGAGCCAGTAAAGGAAGTAAGCAAACCCTTATCCATAATTATGAGAGCATTCTTGGATTCAGGGGAGGTCTCCACAGACTGGAGATGTGCAAATGTATCCCAAATTCACAAAGGGGGATCGAAGGGTGACACGAGTAATTACAGACCAGTTAGTTTTTAAGTTCTGTTCCGGGTAAAATAATGGAGTCTCTGGTTAAAGATGCAATGCATGCTCATCTAGACAAGACTGCAGCAATAATTCAGACACAGCATGGGGTTTGTTAAGGGAAAGTCTTGTCTGACAAATTTGATTGGTTATTATGATGTAGTTACAAAGGAACTGGAATGCAAAAAATAATTTTGATATCATTTACTTGGATTTCAGGAAAGCTTTTGATACTGTTGCGCATGGAAGACTACTGTACAAATTGGAGCAGAATGGTATTAAGGGTAAATTGCTACAATGTATAAAAGGATTGTTGAGTAGGAGAAGACAGAGGATGGTAATCAATGGGTGTTGCTCTTCGTGGACTAATGTTATTAGTGGAGTTCCACAGGGTTCGGTGTTGGGTCCTCTGTTGTTTTGTATATTTATCAATGATATTGATGAAATATATCAATCTTAGTGTCAAAGTTTGCTGATGATGCAAAGGTTGGCAGGGTTGTTAATGACAGTAATGGCAGTGTGCTACTGCAAGAGGATCTAGAAAATTTGGGCAGATGGGCTGAGAAGTGGCAACTGAAGTTTAACCTTGATAAATGCAAAGTACTGCATATGGGTAGAAGAACTCCAGAGAAATGTACCAACTGTGTGGTACTACACTTAAGGTGGTAGAAAATGAAAAAGACCTGGGAGTAATTGTGCAGTCAGATATGAAGTTTTCTGAGCAATGTAGACAGGCTGCTAGGGCAGGTCATGGGGTTTTGTCAATGATATATAGGAATTTTGCTAGCAGGGAAAAGGAGGTGATTGTCCCTCTGTATAAGGCAATGGTCAGGCCACGCCTTGAGTACTGTGTACAGGTCTGGAGGCCTCATTTTAGGAAGGATGTAGATTTGCTTGAGCATGTACAGAGAAGGGCAACAAGATTGGTGATTGGAATGAAGGGATCCTCTTACCAAGAGAGGCTTAAGTTCTGCAAATTGCAGTGGCTGGAGACTAGGCACCTGCGTGGTGATCTGATTGAGGTGTATATGGCCTCAAATAGGTTGAGCACGCTGAATTCTGATGGGATTCTTCCACTTGTTCAACCTAAGGGGCCATAAATTTAAATTAAGGAAAGACAGATGTAGAATAGATGTGCGGAAATTTGCCTTTAGCCAGCAGGTGGTTAATTGCTGGAACAAACTTCCATCTATTGTGGAAGTTGATAGGTTAAATAAATTTAAGGAGGAACTGGACAAACATTTAGAAGGAATGGTTGTGTGAAAATTTTTTTTTTTTTTTTTGGCTGATGCTTCATAAGCTCATACACTTGCTTTCTTGCATTACGTGTCACTACTACTACTACTTAATGTATAGTGTATATATTGTTTAGTTGGTCTAGCTTATGCCCTGACGATTAAGTGTCAAATATGTGTAATCATTACTGTCTGCTTTCTTATGAACTTTCATTCTGGAAGACATAAGTGAGTCTTTTATTTGCAAACTTTCGCTTCTGGGTGTTAAAAGTTGACTGTGAAGATTCAATTTTAAAATTCTGGGTATTAGTTGGATTTTTATGTACTTTCTCTGCTCTCATTTAATCTAAGGTCAATCATTCTTTGCTTTAGTAACTTATTCTGCTGGTAATGTCACTGTTATTATTACTGTGGCCTTATGCCTTTTGTGTAAGATTTGAGTGTGGTATATGCATATTTAAACTAAATAATTGTGCTGTATATGCTTTAATAATGTATTTGACAGTTATGTTTTATTAGCTTTGATGTTCTGATGTCTAATCACGTAGATTGTTGTGATAAATTTGTTATTGAGATTTGCGTAATAAACTCTATTTTTAACTTCTTGCTCTACCTTCTGTTTGACCTGAAGATGTATTTAAATATATTTTAGCCATTCTACTGGCTAGTTAAGTTGTTTGCTTAAGATGATCTTTTATTTTATGAGTGTTTACCTGTTAGAAATTGTTGATTGTTTTACAGCAGCTAATGGGAGAAACCCTGGGGTGCACCAATCAATAAATGAACAATGAATGAATCCATTCCCTCCAAAATTTGTCTAGTTCTTCCTTGCATTTATTTAAGCTATCAACTTACACAACGACAGATGGAAGTTTGTTCTGGCAATCAACAACTCAGCTAAAGGCATATTTCTGCACATCTATTCTGCAACTATCTTTCCTCAATTTGTATTTATGCTTCTTGTGCATAAACTGAACAAGAGGAAGAATCCCATCAGTCTTGAGCTTACCCAAACCATTCAAAGCCTTAAACACCTCAATCAGATTACCTCACAGGTGCCTAGTCTCCAGATTCTGCAATTTGCAGAACAGAAGCCTTTCTTGGAAAGGGAACCACACTCCTTTGTTCCCCTCACCAATCCATCCATACCATCCAAGAATTTTTCTAGTTCTTCCTTGAATTTATTCAATCCATTCATTCCACTCGCTGAAAAATATCTATTCTGCAACTATCCTTCCTTGAACTTGAATTTGTACCCCCCTCGTGTGTAGTCTCAGCAAGTGGAAGAATGCCGTTAACATTCAGCTTATTCAATCCATTCAAGGATTTAAGCACCTCAAGCAGATCTTGACACGCTGAAACTTGCTGAACTGAAGCCTTTCTAGGTAAGCACACCCTTTTGTTCCCTTTACCAGTCTGGTTGCCCTTCTCCGTACTCACTCCAGCAGATCTCCATTCTTTCTAAAGTGAGGCTTCCAGACTTGTATACAGTACTCAAGATGCAGGCAAGAGGAAGAATCCCATCAGCCTTATGCAAAGGGATAATCATCTCCTTGTCCTGGCAGCATGTCTGCACTGCTCGGGGAATTTCATGTCTGACTGCACAATTACCCCAGGTCTTTTTCCTTTTGCACTATGCTGAGTTTAGTACTACACAGTTGATAAGTTAACCCAGGAATACTGCTACCCATATGCAGTGCCTTGCATTTGTCATGTTACACTTAAACTGCCATTATTATTATTAGCTACATGGTGCAAGGAATCCTGAGGCTTATGCTGTACCAGCCAAAAAAAAAAATTCCCAAGTTACCCTGAGAGAGAGAGAGATAGAGAGAGTCAAAAGTAGAAGGGAATCACCAAGAAAGAGAAGAATGATGATATCCAGGACCCTGGGTGTGCCAAGCCCATACTCACCAGATGTGAGCAAGTGGGGTTAATTTCTCAGCCCATCAATCCAATTTTCCTCGATATTGTTGCAGTAGCTTACCCTGATTACTGTCGTTAACTACCCTTCCGACCTTTTTATCATCTGCAAATTGAGACATTAAGCCTGATATACCTTCATCAATATCATTAATAAATAGTGAAAAAAAAACAATGGGCCCAGCACTGAATCCTGGAGAACTCCACTAATAACATTAGTCCATGAAGAGCAGTGCCCATTGATAACAGCTTGTCTTTTTCAACTTAATCATTCCTTTATTCTTAGCAGTGACCGTCCCTTAATGCCACATTGTTCCAGTTTGTAGAGCAGTCTTTTATGTGCAACAGCATCATAAGCCTTCAGAAATTCAAGTATATGATGTCAAAGTTATTTTTTGCATCCATTTCTTTGGTCATTGCATCATAGTAACCTATCAGATTGGTTAGACAAGACTGTCCCTTAACAAATCCATGGTGAAATTGCAGTATAATTGCATACCACGTGGTCCTGCATTACTTCTTTCACCAGTGATTCCATTATTTTCCTTGGAACAGATGTTAAGCTAACAGATCAGTAGTTACTCATGTCGCCTCTTGATCAAACTTTATTCAGGGACCTCCCCTGAATCCAAAGATGCTTTCATAATTATGGCTAGAGGTTTGCTTACCTTCTTTGCTGCCTTTCTTAATATAATTGGATTCATTCCATCCGTTTGCTCCTTTTTGGGTTTTATAAACTTCTGGCAGTCCCTTCCTTCTAGTATTTATATAAGCATAGAAGTCTTTGTTGTTTTTCATTGCATTCTTTACCACAGATTTCTCATAATCTTACCTAACCTTCCTTGTGACTTGATTACAGACTAATTTATATCTACCATAGGCTTCTGTATCACCTGCTATTTTGTATTCATCTTATGCACTTTTCTTCTCTGCCACGTGTCTCAATAGTTCATCTGATGTACATTTAGGTCTAAACCTTGTAAAGTATTTCTTATTGGTATGAAAAGCTTAGTAACTGTTTTGAGTACTTTACTGAATACTTTCCATTTAGAATTTTCTTTTGGTAATATCATCAGTTGGTCCGCTTCACAGTATTTAAAAACTGAAGAATGTCTGAGACCCCGTAGTCACCTTTATAAAAGCAGAAGCCTTTCCTTTTACCCCTGATAGTTGTTGCGTCTTTAATTAAATTCCACATTAGTACACTGTGATCTTCAGGTAAAAAACCACCCAGTGGGTTTTTTACCTGAAGAATTACTGTTGAAAGGCAGATCAATAGTATTGCTTCCTCTTGTTGATTGTCTAACCTGCTGCTGTAGAAAACAGTCATCCAAGAAATCCATAAAAGTTTTGCTAGTGTGTGAGTGACCCACCCACAAATTGCAGTCTGGAAAGTTAAATTATGAGACATTCTGTTTTGCTGGCCTCCACTATTTCTCTGTATAGCTGTTTGGCATGCTCACCACAGTCATTAGGCCTATAATACACTCCTACTCTCAATTTGGTTTTTCCACTGCTTATATCACACCAAACTGACTCAACATATCACTTGTCACCCATGTTAATTTGATGCACTGCCTTAGATTTAATATGCTTCTTAACTAAAAGCATAAACTCTCCACTTCTCCTGTCCTATCTCTCCTTCCTTTATACATTGTACTCCTCATATTCAAATTCAACATCACTTATGTGTGAGTGACACCATGTGTCTGCTGTTCCTAGTGTCTGCATTTGATAACTTAATCAATGCTTCAAATTCACCAAATTTATTGACAATGCTACCAGTGTTAGTGTACATGCAAGTCATGCATACATTCTTAATCTTAGTTACCCTAACGCAGCCCATGGATTTATTTTTTCCATGATAGCCCACAGTAGGGTCTGAAGTCCCAAAGATATCAATAGTAGCAGTGCAAGAATCACTTTCACCACAAACTACGGCTCTAGTTAAGCTATAAGTCTGTGTATCCCCTGAAGCTATCATTTTTCTGACCTGCCTATCACTGCCTCGATAGCATCAACAAATACAGGCACTCTGCGCAAGTCGAGTTTTACGTAAGTCTGAATTTCCCTAAAGGCTTATGCAGCCCTCGCAACTATGCTCACTGAGTTTGATTGAACAAAAAAGAAATGTTCGACAAACATGTAAATAGAATTATTTATTCAATTTTTTTTTTTATCTTGTGCGTAGGAAAAATTACAAAAGTGTGCAATTACAAAAATTTAAAAATTATAAAATTACAAAAAAAGGGAGAGGACAGGCACAACATCATCAAGTTTTACCTTTCGAGCGTCATTGCCAGAATCAACGTCTCCAGCTGATAAGTACACCACTGCAGAGGTTGAGGGCTGTGGAAATTTAGAAGAGGTTTTTCCCAACACATTACAAAATTTCTGTGCAGCTGCAGATTCAACACTGGCGACTTCACCTTCACCTATACTTTAACGTTGTGGAAAACAGTGCAATACTTGAACCTATTAAACCACCCATTGCTTACCACAAACTTGATTTGGAGTTTGCCATACTTATCCTTAATATCTTCATAAGTACTTCTTGCTTTTGCTTGAATGGTCATTGGACTCAGAGACACTCGCTTCTGAATCTAATTTTCTATTCATATTATTAATATCTTTTCCATCTTTGATATAGCATCTAAACGCTGTTTTGTGGTCACCGTTTATCTTAAATGTTTTTATCCTTTAACATGTTCTTTTATACACACACTGTCCGTTGGAATAGCATTCACTGTTGAAGCAGTGAGACCTAATTCTTATGCAATAGATGACAAACTTTGTCCTGCTTCTTAATCATCTTCATTTCTAAATCAATTTTGTTTTGTTTTCTAGCACTGCCACCACTTGCGCTTTCTCTTCACCATTGTAATAAGTAAATAGGAACGAAGATTCTGAAAATATATTTGTTTCTTATATGATTGAAGATTTCAGTGAAGTGAAAACACATTTCACCATAATAACGTAAAAGCCCGCAGAATTCCATTTATCAGGATTATCGCAAATGCAATAAGATCGAGTTTACTACCCGTTTAAAATAGATTGTGCTAACAGAAAAGCCCAATAAGCTGGAAAGTGAAAATGGTTTTTATTGTTTTACGGTTGTGACCTCCAAAAATGTTCTTTAGGAAAATATCAACAAAGCATTCAAAATTGATTCTTATAACGGAACATATGATAATGATGAAAGGGTAGCAGTCCATTATAAAAATTACCTTTTAAAGCTTAGTTATATAGTGAAAATTTCGACTTCCAAGGCCTTGGAACGAATTGCCAAAAAAACAAATGTTTTCACAAAACCTCTATTTATTCCTATGGGATGCAAAATGCATTTCCATGATTTTTTTAAGTTTACTCCGGCCAGAAAAAACTTACATAAAGTCGAATTTACAGAAGTCGAGTATTCTGTAAGTCGGGGAGTGACTGTATTCTTCCACCCTTTATGTTCAAGTGTATTCCATCCCTGTAAAAACAGTCTCTCCTGTTACCAATCTCATTGCCCTTCTCTGTACTTTTTCCAGCAGATCTACATCCTTCCTAAACTGAGGTCTCCAGACCTGTATGCGTTACTTAAAGTATGGCCTAACCATTGCTTTATACAAAGGGATAATTATCTCTTTATCCCTACTAGCAAAATTCCTGTATATTATTGACAAAACCCCATGAGCTGTCCTGGCTGCCTCTCTGCCCTGCCCTGCTCAGAGAACTTCATATCTGACTTCACAATTACTCCCAGGTCTTTTTCATTCTCCACCACCCTGAGTTTAGTACCACAACAGTTGGGATGTTACTCTGGGGTTATTTCTACCTATATATACAGTACTTTGCATTTGGCAGTGTTAAACTTAAACTTCAGTTGCCACTTCTCAGCCCATATGCCTACTTTTCTAGATCCAGTTGCAGTAGCATACTGTCATTAACAAACCTGCCAACCTTTGTATCATCTACAAAAGTTGGATATTAAGCCTAATATTTTCTTTTGATGATGTCTCCTATTGGTGGTTGGCGATCACCACGCTGTACTTCTCTCTGTCTTGGGTGAGATGAATAAGATCCTCGGTTGATCTGCCAGTCTGTTGCTGTTGTTGATTTTTAGGAGCATTAGCAACTAAGGCAATATTGCTCCGGGGATATGCGGTGGTCATTCCTTGACCTTTCTGCATCCTCCATATTTGGTGGTCATGGGCTCGAACCCCAGTCTAATCAAGAAGTGCGTGCTACGCACTGCTGCTCCTGCCCACCTGGCTATGGAGGCGCCCAGTCTAGTTGCAGATGTGTTTCAGCCAAGAAAGTTTCCTCCTCCCCTCTCCTCTCTTTCCCCCTTTATTATTACTTTAAGCAATTTATATTTCACTTTTCACATTTCTTCTACTTCACAACATTTCATTTCCCTAACCACATTTGTCAGTTTCCCAGCTTCATATAAGGTTCTAACGTTCCATGTTCCTATTTTTCGTAACGAAAGTTTTTGCCACCCGGAAATTCTTAGCACCCCTGTCCCATTTGAAGGACACTGAGGTCTCGGGGGCCATCTCTCTCATTGTACTAGCCATGGTGATTATTCTTGGGAAGCATAGTGCAGTAGTTTCCCCTTGCTTTCTGCACTGCAGTACTTCATCCTTCATATTACATCCATTTAGGCCTAAACCTTCAACAGTATTTAGTGTTATGAAAAGACTAGTAGTTTCCATGATTAGCTCCTTGAATGCTTCCCATTTAGAATTTGCTGTTAGCGACGTCATCAATTAGTCCCACTATATAATATCTAAAAATTGTCAGACCACTGTAGTCATCTGTACAAAAGCAAAAATCCTTTCCTTTACCCCTGATGGTAGTTACACCTTTAATTAAATCTCACATCAATATACTGGGATCACTGCCACCTAGTGTTTCCTTTATCTGCAGATTCTTGATGCATGAATAATCACTGCTGATAATCAAATCAATAGTATTACTCCCTCTGTTTGCCTCTTGAACTTTCTGCTGTAGAAAACAGTCATCCAGTAAATCTCCAAAAGTCTTGCTAGTCTGTGAGTAACCAACCCAAAAGTTCCAGTCAGTATCTGGAAAGTTAAAATCTTCCATTATAAGGCATACTGATTTACTTGTCTCCTATATTTCTATATACAGTTATTACTAAAGTTCCCGAGATTAAAAAAAAAATCCAGCAGCTTTTTTTATAGAACATTAGGTATGATTTCTAGTCTCATGGTAGACTTAATAGGTATTGGTTTGTTTGATCTGCTCTCTATCAAGCAGAATGGTTTGGAGCAGTGAGAGGTTTGCAACCAAACATGTGTCAATCAGAAATATGAAAGATCAAGTTTGAGCACAGTCTTAACTAAATAATTTTTTTTTGTTAATTAGTTAACATTAAAATAATTTTTTTTAAATTGCAGATTATTTTTTATTATGTGAAATGTTAATGCAGCGTCCTCTTAAACGCAAGACAATGCATCTTTCTAATCGCTTGACTGCATCAGATGTTGCATACATGAAACAACAAGCCAGTAACCACTTTCACAAAATTACAGCTGCTCTGCAAGAACTACCACCATCACTTTTGCTGGTTATCAGGTAATAGCTGTGTGTGTGTGTGTGTTTTCATGTGAAAATGCATCATTAGATGTTCATCAACAATGAAATAACTGTTTGTATATTAAACAATTATATTTAAAAAACAACTGAAGAAATTATGCATTTTGAGAAATTTATGTGAATTTCAGGTTATTCAACTATGGTTTCAGTAGTAATAAATTGTAATAGCATCTAGTTACTGTAAAATTCATAGTAAATTCTAGTAAATGTAAGGTTCATAGCTATGCCACCATTTTTAATAAACCTTCTGATTAGATTGAGGCTAGTCCAACTGAAAAAATGAAATACCAATCAATTCATCAAATATAGGCATTGTGGGGATACCAGAGTCACAGTGTAAATCAGATATAAGGAATGCAGAATTTGAATATGGAGAGGAGTACAAAGTGTACAGAAATGGTAGAGAGGAAAGGAGGGGGCTCTGATCTTATGTAAGACAGTGCCATGTTGGTTCAGTTTGGTCTAAAATAAGCACTGTAAAAACAGAAATGAGAGTAAGAGTGTGCTATAGGCCAAATGATTGTGGTTGGTATAACAAACATCTGTATAGATAAATACAGTGGACCAGTAAATCAGAATGTCTTATAATTAGGGACTTTAACTCTTCCAAACATTGACTGGACTTGTATGGGTTGGTCACACACAGCGTGGCAAGACTTTTGTGGATTTATTGGATGAATATTTTCTATGCCAGCATTAGCATTAGTAGAGGCATATGATGCAAGAAAGCAAACTTATGCAGCATCAGCCAAAAAAAATAAAATTGCCACTTCACCCCTCCGTTCATTCGAAATACCTGTCCAGCTGAGCCTTTAATTTATTTAGGCTATCAACTTCCACAACAAGGGATGGAAGTCTGTTCCACCAACCAACTACCCACTGGCTAAAGGCAAATTTCTGCACATCTATCCTACATCTGTCTTTCCTCAATTTGAATTTATGCACTCTCAGGTGATTATTCTGAGCAAGAGGAAAAATCCCATCAGCATTGAGCATGCTCAAACCATTCAAGGCTTTATACACCTCTATCAGATCACCTCGCTGGTGCCTAGTCTCCAGACACTGTAATTTGCATATCTTAAGCCTTTCTTCGTAAGAGCACCCCTTTGTTCCATTTACTAATCCTGTTGCCCTTCTCTGTACTCATTCCAGCAGCTCTACATCCTTCTTGAAATGAGTCCTCCAGACCTGTATACAGTACTCAAGGAAATGACCTGTCCTGCTGACCATTGCCTTATACAAGAGAATAATCACCTCCTTATCCCTGCTAGAAAAATTCCTGTATATCATTGACAAGACACCATGAGCTACTCTTGCCGCCCGTCTGCACTGCTCAGAGAACTTCATATCTGCCTGCACAATTACCCCCAGGTCCTTTTCATTCTCTACCACTGTCAGTGTAGTACCACAGAGTTGATATGTTGCTCTGGGGTTACTGTTTCCCATATGTAGTACTTTATATTTGTCAATGTTAAACTTCATTTGCCACCTCTCAGCCCATCTGCTCAACCTTACTAAATCCTGTTGCAGCAGCATAGCGTCATTAGTATCCTTAACAACCCAGCCAACCTTTGTATCATCTGCAAAATTGGACATTAAGCTTGATATACCATCATCAGTATCATTTATAAATACAGAAAACAATAATGGACCCAACACTGAACCCTGAGGGACTCCACTAATAACATTAGTCCACGATGAGCAGTGTCCATTGATTACCACTCTCTGAGTTCTCCCCCTCAACCACCCCTTCATCCATAGCAGCAATTTGCCTTCAATGCCACACTGCTCCAATTTGTGAAGCAGTCTTCTATGTGCAACAGTATCAAAAGCCTTTCTAAGATCCAAGTATATAATATCAAAGTTATTCCCTGCATCATAGTATCCAATCAAATTGGTCAGGCAAGACTTCTCCTTAACAAACCCATGCCGTGTTTGAGTTATAATTGGTCTTGTCTAGATGATCCTGCAGTGCTTTTTTAACCAGTGCCTCCATTAATTTTCCTGGAACAGAAGTTAAACTCACAGGTCTATAATTACTTGTGTTAGCCTTTGATCCTCCTTTGTGAATTGGGGTCACATTTGCACATCTCCCATCTATGGGTACCTCCCCTGAGTCCAAGGAAGCTCTCATAATTATGGCTAAGGGTTTGCTTACTTCCTTTGCTGCCTCCTTTAATATAACTGGATAGATCCCATGCATCCCAGGTGCCTTTCTTGTGTTTATCTTCAATAATTTCTCCTCCATTTTACTCTCAGTTATTACAAGATTATCTAGCTTACTGCCTGAGTTGAATACACCTCTGGCATTTCCCTTGCTGAATAACTTCTCATGTGTGAATGTAGATGCAAAATATTCATTCAGTTTGTTAGCTACCTGAGCAGGATCATCAACAGTTGAACCATCGATACCAAGTGGACCAATCTGATTCATCCCCTTCCTTCTAGAGTTTACATTAGTAAAGAACTCTTTGCTGTTTTTCTTTGCATCCTTTGCCAAAGATTTCTCATAATCTTCCTTTGCCTGCCTAACCTCCTTTGTGACTTGGTTACAGACCAGCTTATATCTAACATAGGCTTCTATGTCACGGGTTAATTTATGTGTATCCCATGCATTTTTCTTCTCTTCAATGTGTCTCATTAGTTCATCTGACATCCATTTAGGCCTAACCCTTGAACAATATTTCTTAGTTGGTATGTAAAGCCTAGCAGCTTCCAAGATAAGTTCTTTGAATGCTTGGTCTTTGGGGGAGCGGGGGCTGTATTGTTAAACATAATTAACTTAAAACTCACATCTACTGAAAATTAAATAACACGGAAATTCTTCACAACTATTTGCATCATGCTTACAATTTCAAAAATTCTATATTATATACACGTGCCCACAGTGCTATAAGTGTTGGTTTAGTGAGAAAAATTTAAAAGCAGAATTACAGTGTTTAACCAATAAAGATGAAATATAGATCATTATTTATTCATCACACCATATCATAAATCAAAGACAGATTGAACCCTCCCTCTTTACTGAAGCAGTCTCATGTGCAAAATATGTGCCTCCGTAGCCAGGTGGGAAGGAGCAGCAATTCGTAGCACACGCTTCTTGATTAGACCGGGGTTCAGGCCCGTCACCACCAAATGCGGAGGATGCAGAAAGGTCATGGAATGACCATCGCATATTTCCGGAGCAATATGGCCTTAGTTGCTAATTCTAAAAACCAAATAACAACAACAAAAATTGTGCAAAATATTAAAGTTATTTTGCCATACCTTAGCCAATTATCCTCTCATCTCAAAACATATTTTTTTCTGGTAGCGATATCATTCTAATTTTTTTTTCATACAATGAACTAGGTTCACTCTCCCCCCCCCCCCCCCAGGTACAGCATTCAAGACAGCAGTAGAGTTTAATTAATTTGGTACCAACCAGGTTGTAATTCATGTTATATCAACAATACCACCATGAAATATGGTTCCACTACTACATCAAATACCAGACCATGCTACTACTAAGCAAGTTTCTGCACAATTTCTCCAGTGTGCACACTCCTCTACCTACCTTCCTCCAATTCCATCCCTTAGTTGACTCAGATCAAATTATAATAAAATTAAAATTAGTTACAAATTACTAATACATGAAACATAGCTATTGAATGGGCTTGGCAAAATTAGCATTAGCAGTGGCATACAATGCAAGAAAGAAAGCTTATGCAGCATCAGCCAAAAAAAAAAAAAACCCTCCCATTTCACCTCTCCATTCATTCCATATGCCTGTCCTGCTTGGCCATAAATTTATTTGGGCTATCAACTTCCACAACAAAAGATGGAAGTCTGTTCCACCAATCAACCACCCGCTGGCTAAAAGCAAACTTCCGCACATCCATTCTACAACTGTCTTTCCTCAATTTGAATCTATGCCCCCTCAGGTTCTTAATCTTAGCAGGAGGAAGGATCCCCATCAGCATTCAGCTTGCTCAACCCATTCAAGGCCTTAAACACCTCAATCAGGTCACATCGCAGTTGCCTACGCTCCAGGCGCTGCATTTGCAGAACTTAAGCCTTTCTTGGTAAGAGCACCCCTTTGCTTCCCTCACCAATCTTGTTGCCCTTCTTTGTACTCATTCTAGCAACTACATCCTTCCTAAAATGAGGCCTCCAGACCTGTACACAGTACTCTAGATGTGGCCTAACCATTCCTATATATCATTGACAAGACTCCGTGGCCTGCCCTTGCAACCCATCCGCACTGCTCAGCAAACTTTACAATTACCCCCAGGCCTTTTTCACTTTACACTTCCCTGAGTGTAGTTGGTATATTTCTCTTCGGTTATTGATACCCATATGCAGTACTTTGCATTTGTCAATGTTAAACTTCAGTTGCCAATTCTCAGCCCATTTGCTCAACTTATCTAGATCCAATTGGAACAGCATACTGTCTTTGATGTTGTTAACAACCTTGCCAACCTCTGTATCATCTGCAAATTTGGACATTAATCCTGATATACCTTCATCAATATCATCGATAAATACACAAAACAACAATGGGCCCAGCACCGAACCCTGGAGAACTCCACTAATAACATTTGTCCACGAACAGCAGTGTCCATTTATTACCACTCCCTGTCATCTCCCACTCAGCCATCCCTTTATCCATTGTAGCAACTTACCCTTAGTGGCGCCTCTGTAGCAGGCGCCTCCGTAGCCAGGTGGGAAGGAGCAGCAGTGCGTAGCACACGCTTCTTGATTAGACCGGGGTTCGAGCCCGTCACCACCAAATACGGAGGATGCGGAAAGGTCATTCAGGGAATGACCACCGCATATCCCGGAGCAATATGGCCTTAGTTGCTAATGCTCCTAAAAACCAAATAACAACAACAACAACAACAACAACAACAGCCTCTGTAGCCAGGTGGGAAGGAGCAGCAGTGCGTAGCACACGCTTCTTGATTAGACCGGGGTTAGAGCCCGTCACCACCAAATACGGAGGATGCGGAAAGGTCAGGGAATGACCACCGCATATCCCGGAGCAATATGGCCTTAGTTGCTAATGCTCCTAAAAACCAAATAACAAACAAACAGCAACTTACCCTTAATGCCATACCTCTCCAATTTGTACAGCAATCTTCCATGTGCAACAGTATCAAAAGCTTTCCTGAAATCCAAATATATGATATCAAAATTATTTTTGATATTCAGTTGCTTTGTGACCACATCATAGTATCCAATAAAATTGGTCAGACAAGACCTCCCTTTAACAAACCCATGCTCTGTCTTAAATGTTACTGCAGTCTTGTCTAGATGATCCTGCAATGCTTCTTTAACCAGCGATTTCATTATTTTCCTTTGTGAATTAGTGATATATTTGCATACCTCCAATCCATGGGGACTCCCCCCCCGAGTCCAAGTAAGCTCTCATAATTATAGCTAAGGGTTTGCTTACTTCACTCACTGCTTCCTTCAATATAAGTGGATAGATTCCATCCACTCCAGGTGCACTTTTTATGTTTAACTTCAACAATTTGTCTTCCACTTTGCTCTCAGTTATTACAAAATCTCTTAGCTCCTTGTTAGAGTTTGATAAATGTTTGGCACTCCCCTCATTAAATAACTCCTCATGTCTCAATGTAGATGAAAAATACTCATTCAGTTTATCAACTATCTCAGAAGGATCATCAACAGTTGAACCATCAATATCAAGATGACCAATCTGATTCATCCCCTTCCTTCTAGAGTTTATAGTAAAGAACTCTGTTTTTCTTTGCATCCATTGCCAAAGATTTCTCATAATCTGCCTAACCTCCTTTGTGACATGATTACAGACAAGCTTATATCTGCCATAGGCTTCTGTGTCACCTGATAATTTATATGCATTCCATACATTCTTCTTCTCTGTCACGAGCCTCATTAATTCATCTGACATCCATTTACGCCTGAACCTTGAAAAGCCTAGTAACCTCCAAGATTAAGTCCCTGAAGGCTTCCCATTTAGAATTCAACGTTGGTAACATCAGTTGATCCCACTGTACAGAATTTAAAAACTGTCCGAGACTCCTGTAGTCACCTTTACGAAAGCAAAAACCCTTCCCTTTAGCCTTGATGGTAGTTACATCTTTAAGTAATTCCCATATCAGTACATTGTGATCACTGTCACCCAGTGGTTCCTTTATCTCCAAATTCTTAATGCATGAATAATCACTGCTGATAATCAGATCAAGAGTATAACTCCCTCTGGTTGCCTCTTGAACATGCTGCTATAGAAAAGTCTTCCAATAAATCCAAAAAAGTGTTACTAGTGTGCAAGTAACCAACCACAAGTTCCAGTCAATACCTGGAAAGTTAAAATCCCCCATTATAAGACATTTTTATTTACTAACCCCCTCAATTTCTCTGCACAATTGCTCATTATACTCAGATTCATTAGGCCTATAACACACACCTACTCTCATTTTTCCTTTCCCATTGCTTATGCCACACTAAACAGACTCAACATTGCATTGTTCACCAACATCAATTGGATGCACTTACTTAGATTATGTGTTTCTTAACTAATAGCATAACTCCTCCTCCTCCCTTCTTGTCCTGTCTATCCTTGCGGTACACATTGTACTCCCCAAATTCCAATTCTGCACTGCTTATATCTGTTTGACACCACATCCCTGATATCCCAACAATGTCTGCCTTTGATGTCTTGACTAGCACTTCAAGCTCATCAAATATATTAACTATACTCCTAGCATTGTTGTACACGCAAGTATACATGCACCTGTTTGTACTCTTAGTTACCCTAACCCAGCCCATGTATTTATTTGTTCCACTATGACTCCCAACAGTCCTGGAAATCTCCATTGCGTTGTTTTCCATACTGCTGCTCATTCTAATAGAAGCAGTGCAAGAATCACTTTTGCCTCTGTCTGCGGCCACTGTTAATCGAGTGGTAATGGTGGGTTGGACGACCACAGCTCATCGATGCTCGAGGTGAGCAAAGGCTCTCTTGGATGATACATGGCAACAGAAGAGTGACTGTGGAGCAACTCATCGGTAATTGTTATTTTTTTTTTTTTTTTTAGGAGCATTAGCAACTAAGGCCATATTGCTCTGGGGATATGCGGTGGTTGTTCCCTGACCTTTCTGCATCCTCCATATTTGGTGGTCACGGGCTCGAACCCTGGTCTAATCAAGAAGCGTGTGCTACGCACTGCTGCTCCTGCCCACCGAGGCACCTACCAGTACAGTGGTACCTTGGTTTGTGAGCATAATTCGTTCCGGAAACATGCTCGTAATCTAAAGCACTCGTATATCAAAGCGAATTTCCCCATAAGAAATAATGGAAACCCAGATGATTTGTTCCAAAATACATACCTTTTTATATTTTTAACATTTAAATTTAATATACATAAAGCAATCGAATTTATTAATTATTGGGTAGGACAACTTTCACTGTCACTAACGGAATCACTGCTATCTGTTGACTTTTTCTTTTTGTGCGACTTTAACAAGGAACCTATCCAATGACACTTGCTTTGCCTCCTTTTGAGGATTTCACGGAAATATGACATTGCATTGTCGTTAAACAGATTCATCGCTCGCACTATTACAAAGTGAGGAGGCACGCTTGATACACAAACAAATCTGCGCGTGTGTAGCACCTGAATAAACAACACTGTAAAGGCAGAGATACACTATTAACACCTCACATTTTACTAAAGCACACTTCTTGGGGTTACTACTATAAAACAATTTCCAGTTGCGTTTCTGCTAGTGGAATCTGTTATAATCTGGTAGTAAACTCGATCTAATTGCATTTGTGATTATTCCGATAGCTGGAATTGTGTGGGTTTTTACGTTATTATGGTGAAATATGTTTCCCCTTCACTGATATAAAAAACAAATACATTTTCAGAATCTT
The DNA here is from genome assembly GCF_048544385.1 of Mastigoproctus giganteus. Classification (NCBI taxonomy): domain Eukaryota; kingdom Metazoa; phylum Arthropoda; class Arachnida; order Uropygi; family Thelyphonidae; genus Mastigoproctus; species Mastigoproctus giganteus. The sequence goes on from NC_143583.1 coordinate 173,845,800, forward strand.
CTCTTTATTCCTATCGTGTTGCGTTCGGTTGGGGTGATTCTGCGTTCGACTGCCATTTCTTGTAAACACAAAGGTGAATTGTGCATAAGCGAATTCGGTTCATGTTATATAAGATATCATTCCCGTATTTATAAATCGTGTATGATCGAATTCGTGTAGTGTAAACGTGTGTTATACGAGGACTGACTGTACTCTTATTGAAAGACCTCGCTTGTTTATCAAGTTAAAATTTATTAAAAATTTTTTGCTCATCTTGCAAAGCACTCGCAGACCAAGTTACTCGCAATCCAAGATACCACTGTAATTGGAATGCTGGTGACGGGAGTAATGTGTCACAACATACAGTACATCGAACCCTGCTGAAAATGGGGCTGTGTAGCCGTAGGCTGCTCCGAGTGCCCATTCTTACCACGGTTCACCAGTGACAGCGCCTACAATGGGTACGCGAGCATTGAAACTGGACCTTGAGTGATTGGAAGAAGGTTGTCTGGTCCAATGATTCCATTCCCTGTTGCACCATGTGCATGGCCGGCATCAGATAAACGACGCACACGTAGTGTGCGTCGTTTATCTGATGAAGTGATGGTACCTGGATGCACTGTGGGATGAAAACAAGCTGATGGTGGTGTTTTGCTTTGGGCAATGTTCTGCTAAGATACTCTAGGTCCAGTCATCCATGTGCCAGGCACTCTGACATCTACCACCTACCTAAACATCATTGCTAACCAGGTACACCCTTTTGTGGCAACGGTCTTCCCCTCTGGCAGTGCTGTCTTTCAGCAGGATAATGCGCCATGCCACACCGCTCAGATTGTTCGAGACTGGTTCGTGGAACATGAGGAAGACCTCCAGGTATTGCTGTGGCCTCCAAATTCCATGGACATCGATCATCTATGGTTTGTGTTGGAACAGCAACTCCGATCTGTGGCACCTCAACCATGGACATTAAAGGAGTTGCTGTAAGGATCTGCTGGTTATGTGTTAGTACCAGATACCACAAGACACATTTAGAAATCTTGGAGCATCCAGGTACGAGCTGTTTAGTCTGCACGTGGAGGACCAACATCATATTAGGTAGGTGATCATAATGTTTTAGCTCATCAGTGTATTCCTGAATGAACTGACTCTGGGCATACGTTTTTCCACACGCATTTAACTTTGACAGTTTTACTTTTTTGAGCGATAATGCTGTGATTCTGATACAATCCACAGTTGAGAAATGTTTCTATGCCGCCATTACTTCAGTAGATTCGGAATCAATTTTTTCCAAAATCCATTGTAATGATTATCTGATGCTATTAATTTTAAAAGGTGGATCTAATGGCAGAATGAAAGAAGTTATATTCATCATTATCAGCCATTTTCAATCCACAGCAGGATGAAGGCCTCTCCAGCAGCTTTCCAGTTCCTTCTGTTTAGTGCAATGGCCATCCATTTACTACCCACAAACTCACGAATTTCATCTGTCCACATCTGTTGTTGTCTTCCAGGTTTTCTTCTAGCTCCTCTTGGGTACCATTCTGCTATTTTCTTAGTCCATCTGCCATCTGTCCTGCCCAAGACCATATTAATTCTGATAAGAATGTCCTTTACTTGAGTTTGCTGCCTAATCCATGTGTTTCTCTTCTTATCTAACAGTCTGATTTCCAATATAATTCATTCCATTCTTCGCTGTGTAGTTCTCAGCTTCTCTTCCATTCTTTTTGGTGAGTGCCCAAATTTCACTTCCATAAGTCATGGTAGGTTCATTATTTTATGTTTCAGACAAATTGGGATATGACTGAAGTATGTGACTATATTTCCTGAATGCTATCCATCCAAAATTTATTCTTCTCTTGACTTCCGGCCATTTATCTTACAGTTAATGATTTGTCCCAGATAAGTATACGACTCCACCTTTTCAATTAATGCTTCTTCAATCATTATCCCTTTCTGCGGCATACTTGTTCATAATTACTTTTGTTTTAGCCATATTCATCTTTAGTCCAAAATTCTTATTAACTCTGCATAACTGATTAAGATTTTCCTCTAATTCTTTGGGATCGTGGCTTATGACCACAATGTCATCTGCAAATCGTAAATGGTTTAGGTACTCTCCATTCACATTGACTCCTTTCTGCGACCAGTCTAATCTGAATGCTTCCTCAAGGGCAGCAGTAAACAACTTCGGAGATATTGTGTCTCCTTGTCGTTCCCCTTTCTGTTAATTTGGTTAATTGTTAATTTGGTTTTTAGGAGCATTAGCAACTAAGGCCATATTGCCCCGGGATATGCCCTGACCTTTCCGCATCCTCCGTATTTGGTAGTGACGGGCTCGAAACCCGGTCTAATCAAGAAGCGTGTGCTACGCACTGCTGCTCCTTCCCACCTGGCTATGGAGGAGCCTTCCCCTTTCTGTGACCAGTCTAATCATCCGAATGCTTCCTCCAGGGCAGCAGTAAACAACTGTGGAGATAATGTGTCTCCTTCTCGAACTCCTTTCTCAGTTTTAAATTTACTACTGTCTTTGTCTAATCTAATAAAGGAGGTAGCATTCTCGTATATTTTCTTCAAAATCATAATATATGGGGCATCTCTGCATTGTCTTTCCAGTGTCCGAAACATTGCTTTATGCTGTATGGAGTCAAATGCCTTTTCATAATCCACAAATGCCAGGCATAATGGTGTTTTATATTCGTTTGCTTTCTCCATTAGTTGTAACATTACGTGAAGGTGATCCATATTTAAGAATCCTGTCCTAAAGCCGGCTTGCTCTTTCAGTTGATTCTCATCAAGTATTCTTTCTAATCTGTTTCAATGACCCTTGTGAACAACTTGTAGATGTGGGATAACAAGCTAATTGGTCTATAATTTTCAATTTATCTCCTTTCTTATGCAGCAAAACTATGATTGCATTATTCCATTCCTTAGGGGTCACACCTTTTCTAATGCATTTTGTGAAGAGTCTTGACAGGGTTTGTATCATGTCTCTTCCTCCCAATTTTAACAACTCTTCAGTAACTTCATCTTCCCTCCAGTGCTTTCTGAATCCTCATTTTCTTCAATGCATGTTCTACTCATAAGGAAGGATATCAGGTATGTTGTATGTGATACTAATTTGCGATCCATCTTCCCCACTGCTGGCATCATTCCCTTACTCCTTGTATAACTTTTTATAGTAGTCTTCTGCTATTTATAAGTACACCATCGCTATTCTTCAATTTCAGTATCATTTGTCTTTCTGTATTACTGCTCATGGCTACTGATTTAAATCCTTTGTTTTCCCTTAATGCTTGTTCTATTTTTCTTGTGTTAAAATTTTCTTATGTCCTCTCTGAGTTTCTTTCTAATGGCTTTGCATAACTGAGTATACTGAATTTTCTCCTTGTCAGTGTTTTTCTTGATCTTCATTTGTCGTCTTTGGTTCATCATGACAAGTGTTTCTTGACTAATTTTTTCTTCTTTGGATTTCTTTTTACCTATAGGTTTCTTGGGCTTTATCACTTTCAGAAAGTTGTAATATTCCTCGTCAATATCTTGGTCCTGAGCAGTCTGCAGAAGCTCAACTTGTTTTAAAGTTCCAGTTCTCTTCTGTTATCTCAAAGACCTTTGTATTATTTACTCGAGTCAGTTTTTTCCTTTCATCTATATCAAGTGTGCATCTTACCATTCTGTGATCACTTCAAACATTTTCCTTGTTCAGGACAGTAGCATCATATATCTTCTGTTAGTGAGGATGAAGTCGATTTCATTAGTTAATCCATTTGGGCTCTTCCATGTCCACCCTTTTCTTGAAAAAAAAGTGTTCATTACTGACATTCCTTGAGATTCTGCAAATTCCACAAAATCTTTCATTTCTTTCACCAATTCCAAAATTTCCTATAGTTCCCCTTTCTGTGCTGTTTTGTCTCGTTTTTTTTGTCTCTTTCCAACCTTAGCATTGAAGTCCCCCATAATGATAGTGTAGTGTAGCGAGTTTTCTGTTCATCTAGAAGACTCAATGTTGGTGTACATTTCTTCAACCTCTTCATCATCATGGCTCGATGTTGGTGCATAAAAGTTGTATTTAACCTAGTGAAATTGTGGTGGTAGAAACATAACTTCAACATTTGGATGACTTAAATCTTTTGGATGGCGTGGCGTGCTATCGAATAGTAATAAAACTTTAAAATCTAGATTTTTCCACAAGTTCAATAGCACAAAACATGACATGGGGATTTCCTAACAAAATAAAATACAGGGATTTCTCAATAATTTTTTTTGACTAGCGAGTCAACAGCGGGAATTCAAAAAGAGTGGAAATCTTGAAAAATTACATCCAACAACATAATAGCAGGGTCCCCCCCCCCCACACACAAAAGCTCAAAAATACCCTCTTATGCAAGGTTTGCCGAAATGCTCTAACCGTGTTATATAAGTATCATGTTGTGCGAGGATTGGCTGCAATTTATGAATTGTGCCATGTTACATAATAAGGGTTGCCTGTACATAATAAGCAGAAATGTGTGTATTCACATACTCAATGGTCTTTTAAAATGGAATGGACCAACCAATTGATATTTTTGTTTTATGTCTAAAATGTATTTTTTCAACTTTTAGCAGAATTATTTATTTTTATTATTTTTTTTTTTTGAAAATAAAAAAAATGAAATAAAAATGTTTAATTTTTGATTAAAACTTAAAAAGTATATACAATAAATATTGCAGTCCATTAACATAAGGTGAAAATATTATTACTTAAGAAGAATTCAAAAAACACAAAACATTTTCTAAAAATTGAAAAAAGAAAGTTGGGCATCTGTCAGGTGACATGCCACTGTTTTATTCTACATTTTAGCATCATGACCACCACTGGGTTAAATGTTCTTAATGTTAAGTTGCCTACTGACTTTTTTTTTTTTTTTTTGCACATATGGCAACTCAATATTAAATTTCCAAATTCACACATTATTCAAGGGTGTCATGGGACCTAAACTTCTTAAATAGGGCCCTTTGCATTTAAGATATTTGCAACAATTGATGACACAAAAGTCCACTCTTAGCACTCTTGGTTCCTTCAAGTTTTTACAATTTTAATTTTTTTATAATGGCAAACCTTCCAAAAGAAACTACTTTTTTTTGTCAGGAGAATTCAGAATTCTAAGTTTATTTTTATTTTATTCTGTAACATTCTTTATTCTGTATTTTAATTTCATCTTTTTAAAATAAGAATCAAATTCCTGTCAAATCTAGTTGGATTTGGTAGAATTTTAAGTTTAGGATGGTGTATAGTTGGATCTTGCCGTTTTGTGATTGTTGCTATTGGGCACTGGTATCTTGGCACAGATAGTTTGGGTTAAGGACTATTGCTCTGCTTAGTAATGCAAGTGATTAAGTAATTAACGACTCAAGTCAGTCATTCAGCTGGAAAACTTGAGCCACTCACTTATAGTTATCAATAATGTGTATTACTAGAAAAAAATAATAATCAATCAATAAATGCGTATTAGGAAATATATTTCTTAAAAAATAACTATTGCCAAAAAAAACATACTTTATTTTTTACCATACTTAGAGTATGATTGACTAATCAAAAAAAAAAAAAAAAAAAAAATAGTTATTCAACCAGGTCATTTCTTAAAAGTTGGGGTTGTGTTACACACGCTTATCATGCCACTTGTATTAAAAATTAGGCTTAAAAACTTGCCATTATGAACATTATATTTTATTTTTGAAATTTATATGAGACTGTTGGCCAAAAAATAAAAAATAAGTGAAAATATATATCAAAAAATATCTATTCATGGCTGAATTGTGATCTTGTAAAATTTGAGGCATGAAAATCAGTCAATGCAACCACTTAGATCTAGATTTTTAAAAAATAACTGTTGCAGTTATGAATATGGTAACTTACTTCTACAATCCTTATAGTATTAATAACTGGAAAAAAAAAAAAAAAAAAAAACGAACAGAAATATTCACAAGTTGCTACCCTATAAGCACGAGCACTTAAATTTGGGGTAAAATTTCACCCGATGTAGTGATTCGCCTTATGAAAAATTAATATACCTGCTGATTGATTAAAGGAGAATGATAAAACTAGATAATGAAATACAAATATTATTTGTATTTCACTGTTTTATTCTACATTTACTGATTATTACAGTAAAGTCAGTTCACTTTAGAATGATTAAGTGAAAGAGTGAGCATTACAGAACTTCAGGTTACTAATGGTAACCAAATGGTTACACATGGTGCAATAAGGTTTGAGTAGCTGATGTGCCAAAATTCCAAAGAACAAACAGCAACAAACAAATAATCAGTTATCAAATTTTATGCACAAAATTTTATAACATCAGTAATGCAGCCATGAAATTGATTTTTTTTTTTTTTTTTTTTTTTTATGGATAACAGTACTATAAATATCTGATTGCTATTAATGATCTGAAACTATGTACTAAGAAAGTTGCTATCCAAAAGAAATTCTCCTCTATCCAAAGATATGCCTCTTAATGATGAGTTGTTTCTGTCACACTGTCTCAACAGCTGCACTACAAGTTTTAAATGGTTTCCTACCTCTGGACCTCCAAATCACTTATCGAGGTTTTGCTATTATCTTAGACTTTCCACTGACTTTTTAGATGTAATTCTTAATATTCACTACAATCCTAAAACTGAAAAAAACTTGTTGAAAAAACCCTCCTAGTCCAGCTCTGGCAAGATCGGTGGTCTTCTTCCAAAGGTGTACAGTCACAAGAAAGCTTATTCCATCTGTGTCCTGTGCCTTACAAAAGTCTATTCTAAAATGGTTCTGTCCAAGTCTCCATACTCTTTTCTTCTAATTGGCCATGGTTCCCCTCATGCTAAACTTGTTCATTCTGTCTGATTGTCCTCTCTGTAACTGTAGAAGCCCAGAATACTGGCAGCATGTTCTTTTCACCTGTCCATATTACTTGGATTTTCATTAGCCTCTGCTGTGCATCAACCATTTTCTTCAGGCAATGAGTCATCTCTCTTTCACTCCAAAGAGAAATTTAATCTTCTGTGAGATTTTGCACCAGATGTGGACAACTCACCACTAATGCTTCAATTTTGGGAACTACTCCTATTCCTTCAACAGTTCTTAATCTTACTTATACAATGCCGAAAGATCACTGTTTTCGTCTTCTATCTCCTGCTGGCCACAGGCTGGTCCTGAGGTGGGATCATCTGCTGGCACAGGTTATCCTGTGTGTAATCTTTTTCCCTTTCCTTCTATCCACTTTTAATTCATGTCTTTTCCTTTTGTACGTCTATCAGGTGTTTACTCTATTCTTTTTCTGCTGTTCTTTCATCTGTTGTGTTTGTTCTTGCTGGCACCAGCATTGTACTGGTGTGAGATTTTTTAAATTTTATTATTCGATTTTTGTTTTCAGTTATCAATTCTGTTATCAATTCCATATTTTTATTATTTGTTATTGTATTTAATTTATTTATTTTTAATTCTTTTTATTTACTCATTTTTATTACTTTATTATTTATTTTATTTTCTCATTTTTGAATGATTTGGATATTTGGTACATGACACTCAAAGGTTTGCTGTGGCCTGCCTCCTCATGGCAAAGACTGGTATCAGGATGCACACCTTCTTGGTGCTTTTGCTTCCTGCTAGCAAAGTGACCAAAAACAACACATGCACAGCACAAATGTCGCATTAAACACATTTCTAGCCTTTCTGCAGAGTTTCTGTATCCTCACAGTTTATCACCACAGAGTTGAACTGACTAGCATTTGGGAGCCAGCCTACATAAGATACCATACATGTCTACATGTCACTCACTCTTTTTAAAAAAGACTGAAGTAGTAAATAAACTTCTTGAATAGAGAGGATAAAGAGGGGAAAGATTGAAGGATGGTGAGAAAGGATACGACTGTCTATTAAAATTTTCATAAGAGCACTTTTATTTCCCAAAATTTACACCAATCAGCACATGAATACTTTTGTCACAGAGACGTAAACTGTACCATGGGTTTTTGGCAGATAACATATACAGCAGCATGATTATTTTGCTTTTTTCCTATTCAATCACAGTTTTGGAGATAAAAGAACCAGATTCTTTTTACTGTAGTACCTTAACTGTTTACTAGATTTTTATTGTAAGTAATGTATGTTTGGTATTGGTCTATAATAACATATTTTTTTATATGTATATAGAAACATAAATACAATAAGAGCCATTAACAAAGAACATGGTTATCCTGTAGACCGCTATGTACTAATGGCTAGGAGGGCCACAAGAGGAGCATTTTCAAAACAGGGCGTTGGCATCATGCAGAGATTATATGGATGGTGGGAGCAATTGCAGTTTGACATTAAACTAAGGTAAGGTAAGATTATATACATGCATGTACTTTGAATATTTGGGTTGAGAGGATATTAAAAGTTGTTACATGACAACACACACTGTTCATTTCTCATGCAACAAGAACTCACTTAACACAATATTCTTGTATTATTATCTTGTAATGATATTGTATTATTAGTGATTAAGGGAGATTACATCTGCAGAGTTTCTTTTTTTTTATGTCAGGTGATTAAGGGAGATTACATCTCCCTTACTCACCTGACATATCAGCATGCAATTTTTATCTTTTCCTGAAGATGAAAGTGTTTATGAGGTTACTGCTTCCACAGCAAACACTGATGCAATTCAAGATATTCTCGGTGCCATCCAGCCAAAACAGTTCCAAAACTGTTATCAGCAGTTATACAACAGTTTCAAAAGGGGCAACTTTTGTTCCCCTCACCAGAACTGCTCAAGGAGAGTTGTAAAGCACTTTTGCTACTAATGTTATTACTTTAAGAATAGATATATCTAGTTTTAGTTACATTTAATATGAGTCTAGGAACTGTTTTTTTTAACTGTAGTACATATAACCTCTATTACTGAGGCTGCATTTGCCCAATCCAGCAAATTAGTGAGATGGAAAAACATAATGTATAAGAGTGTTCTTTTCTTAAAGCAAATAAATACCTGCATTGACAAAATAGAAGAAATGCTAGAATCAGTTCCAGGTCTGCTAATGGCTCTCATTAAAATTATTAATTTGTGTACCCCCCCCCAACCTGCCTCAACACCATCAAATATTCTTACACCTTTTCTATTTAATTGTACAGCATCCCTTGCTAATCAATGTTAATTGGTTCCGTCAAATGTTGTTAAGGAACCTATAGGGGTGGAACAAATTTCAAACATTTAAAATTATTTTTTATTCTCTTTTTTTATTTATTCTTCTATCTACATACATATTTGAGCATTTTAAATTAATGGTGATATATTTTAATTAATAACGCTGGTTTACAGTGTATCTGGGGGTTTGAGTAAAAGTATGTGGCAGTTATTTATGCATATTTACTGATTATTAAACCAAAGTCCGTTTGTTTCTATCATGTAAAGATTTTTCAGAATTTGTTAACAAAATATTACCTAGGTATTATATGCAAATGTGTACATAACTATAGGTCCTGCAATGGTTTACAAGTTTTATACCCCTATATTCGTAATCAGTATCAAATATTTGCCTCAAATACAACAGATTGTGCATGTTTAACCCGTAACTACACACACTGCAAGGTCATACCGACCTTGACCCAGGAAGGTAGACAGCCCCCCCACCCCGCTCTTCCGGCCCATCTATGATTCCCAGAATTTTATTTTCTGAGTAGAGTCTGGGAGACTCCTGTATTTAGTTACGGGTTAAACTTGTCTGAGCATGCACTCAGTTGTTTGTACAGTCCACTCAACTACAGAGCCTATATAAGTGGCACATCCCTTATGCGGTCACAGTACTCCTGTAAAAACCGTCATGAGCTCTCATTGTGTGTTAGTTTTCTTTTAGTATGGCAACCAGAAAGTGTATAAACAGTCCCGACATTTTGTTACATATGTGGTTTTGTTCCTGTAAAGCAGAGGCGAAATATTACCGATTTTGTAAAAAAATCGTATTATGCATACTTTGGCATAAAACTAGGTGATCAGGATAAATCGTGGGCATTGCATAAAGTATGCCACATGTGTCGAACATCTTAGAAATGGAGTCAAGGAAAAAAAATGTGCTTGCCATCTGCTATTCCATGGTGTGGTGTTGCATGAGCCAGTAAGCCATGCCGAATGTTACTTTTGTGTATGTGACGTTAAAGGTTACAATTCAAAAAAAAATAAAAAGGACATCAAATATCCAGGTCTACCATCAGCCATAAGACTGGTTCTGCATGGACCTGATCTGCCTGGGACCTGATCCCCAAAAAGTTTCTGTTCCACTAGAAACTTTGGAGTCCACATCTTCTTCCACCAAAGCACAAGCTAAAGAGGTTAGTGAAGAGGAATGTTATCAACCAGAAATTATTTTAACACCAGCAATTCGTGCAAGTCTAACTGAACGATTTAATAAGGGATTTAGGTCTTCCAAAGTATGCCGCTAAAATTCTGGGATCCATACTTCAAGCGAAGAACTTACTTGCTCCAGGACCATCATTTTCCTGGTACAGAAATCATGAAAGGGAGTTTATACAGTATTTTTCACAAGAAGGTCCTCTTGTATATTGCAGTGATATCACTGGTTTAATAAGTGCCTTAGGAGCTCCATCATATGTTCCTGGTGAATGGAGACTATTTATAGACTCTTCTAAAACTAGTTTAAAAGGTGTTCTCTTGTATAATGGAGATAACCTCACATAGCCCAGTGGTGAGAGTGCATAGCACGTGTTCCTTGAGTGGACCAGGGTTCAAGTCCATGACTACTAAATACGATAAATATTTGTATTTACGATTTATTGTAAACTCTACTGACTTGGTTGTCATGCCAGAGTATAAACAGAAATTTAACTTAATAAGTACACATCTGTGCCAATTGCTCATTCAGTCTACTTAAAAGAAAAACTTATGACAATCTAAAGTTGCTTCTGGAGAAAATTAAATATCAAGATCACGAATGGCAACTATGTGGAGACTTAAAAGTGTTATGTATGTTGTTGGGGCAACAGGGTGGGTACACTAAAATGCCACGTTTTATTTGTGAATGGGATAGTAGACCTAGGTTTCTGCATTGGACAAAGAAGCAATGGCCTCGGAGGCACAATCTTACACCGGGATCAAAAAATATTGTGCACGGAAGTTTGGTGAAGCCAGATAAAATACCTTTACCTCCACTGCATATCAAGTTAGGCATAATGAAGCAATTTGTTAAAGCATTGAATAAGGATGGCAATTGCTTTAAGAACCTTTGCAGTAAATTTTCTGGTTTATCTGACGCAAAACTTAAGGAGGGTATCTTCATTGGTCCCCAAATTAGAAAATTGGTTTTAGATGGTCAGTTTGAAACTACCATGACTGACGTTGAAAGCATTAGCATTAGTAGAGGCATTTGATGCAAGAAAGCAAGCTTATGCAGCATCAGCAAAAAAAAAAAAAAAAAAACCACTTCCACTTCACCCCTCTGTTCATTCAAAATACCTGTCCAGCTGAGCCTTAAACTTATTTAGGCTATCAACTTCCACGACAAGGGATGGAAGTCTGTTCCACCAACCAACCACCCGCTGGCTAAAGGCAAATTCCCGCACGTCTATCCTACATCTGTCTTTCCTCAATTTGAATTTATGCCCTCTCAGGTGATTATTCTGAGCGAGAGGAAGAATCCCATCAGCATTGAGCATGCTCAAACCATTCAAGGCTTTATACACCTCTATCAGATCACCTCGCTGGTGCCTAGTCTCAAGACACTGTAATTTGCAAAACTTAAGCCTTTCTTCGTAAGAGTACCCCTTTGTTCCATTCACTAATCTTGTTGCCCTTCTCTGTACTCGTTCCACCAGCTCTACATCCTTCTTGAAATGAGGCCTCCAGACCTGTATACAGTACTCTAGGTGTGGCCTGACCATTGCCTTATACAAGGGAATAATCACCTCCTTATCCCTGCTAGAAAAATTCCTATATATCATTGACAATACACCATGAGCTACTCTTGCAGCCCGTCTGCACTGCTCGGAGAACTTCATATCTGCCTGCACAACCACCCCCAGGTCCCTTTCATTCTCTACCGCTGTCAGTGTAATACCACAGAGTTGATACGTTGCTCTGGGGTTGCTGTTTCCCATGTGTAGTACTTTACATTTGTCAATGTTAAACTTCATTTGCCACCTCTCAGCCCATCTGCTCAACCTTTCCAGATCCTGTTGCAGCAGCATAGTGTCAGTAGTGTCCTTGACAACCCTGCCAACCTTTGTATCGTCTGCAAACTTGGACATTAAGCTTGATATACCATCATCAATATCATTTATGAATACAGAAAACTGTAATGGACCCAACACTGAGCCCTGAGGGACTCCACTAATAACATTAGTCCACGACGAGCAGTGTCCATTGATTACCACTCTATCTTCTCCCCCTCAGCCACCCCTTTATCCACAGCAGCAATTTGCCTCCAATGTCACACTGCTCCAATTTGTGCAGCAGTCTTCCATGTGCAACAGTATCAAAAGCCTTTCTAAGATCCAAGTATATAATATCAAAGTTATTCCCTGCATCCAGTTCCTTTATGACTGCATCATAGTATCCAATCAAATTGGTCAGGCAAGACTTCCCTTAACAAAACCATGCTGTGTCCGAGCTATAACTGAAGTCTTGTCTAAATGATCCTGCAGTGCTTCTTTAACTAGTGCCTCCATTAATTTTCCTGGAACAGAAGTTAAACTCACAGGTCTATAATTACTTGTGTCAGCGAAGTGTAATGAAAAACTTTCTAGGAAATCATAAATCACAGGATTATGAGAAAATTGTTCAAAATATGCTCATAAAGCTTAGCAATTTAGGTTGCAATATGAGCATCAAAATTCACTTTTTGCATACCCATCTTGATTTTTTCCCCGAATATCTTGCACAGATGTGTGAAGGACAAGGGGAGAGAGATTCCATCAGGACATAAAGGAATGGAGCAGAGGTACCAGGGAAGGTGGAATACAAGCATGATGACCGACTACTGCTGGTGTTTAAAAAGAGAGAAACCTGGCACTGTACATAAAAGAAAAACGATTAAACATTCTTTTCAAACAAAGAGATGGTCTGATTAATGAAAAAGTTTCAGAATTTTGATTAATACTTCTTAGTATTTACGTATTTTTTGATATATGAAAATGTAATCCTATCAATTTGTCATTACTAAATACCATAAAGTTATATACTTTTGTAAAAATTAATACTTTTTTATTTCTTAAATTGAGATGTATCTGGATGTGATAGAAAAAAATCTAAGCCATATCTGAAATCACAGCAACATATTTCATCAGTAAGACCTATTGAAATTCAAACCCCAGCAAACAAAACTTATATTTGTAAACTAGTGTAATCAAGGCCTCCATAGCCAAGTGGTCAGAACCAGGAGTGCAGTAGCACATGCTCTTTGAGTAGATTGGGGTTCAAGCCCCTGACTGCTAAATATAGTTGATTTGCCAACCTACACTCTAAAGCATGGCAGATTATGGTCCATTTCCCTCAACATGAATTATTGCGTGGGCTTCCATCCTGCAGTGGATTGATAATGGCTGCAGTTTACCTTTTTTTTTTTTATGCTTTTTTATTTTAATTAAATTCTTAAAATCAGTGATTCGTGGTTGAAAGAACTACCCTATCTTTTTCCTCAATGTGCTTCCAACTCATTAGGGTTGCATGTAGTAGCATTGTCTAAAACAAAAATGGACTTTTCTGTGAGGTTATTAGTATTAGCATTAGTTGAGGCATATAATCCAAGAAAACAAGATTACGCAGCATCAGTCAAAAAAAAAAAAAAACAAAACCATTTCACCCATCTATTCATTTCAAATGCCTGTCCAGCTCAGCATTAAATTTATTTAAGCTATCAACTTAGTATTAGCATTAGTAGAGGCATATGATACAAGAAAGCAAGCTTATACAGCATCAACCAAAGGGGGAAAAAAAAAAAAAAAAAAAAACACACCACTCCCATTTCACCTCTCCGTTCATTTAAAAATACCTGTCCAGCTGAGCCTTAAATTTAAATTTATTTAGGCTATCAACTTCCATAACAAAGGATGGAAGTCTGTTCCACCAACCAACTACCCGCTAGCTAAAGGCAAATTTCCTCACATCTATCCTACATCTGTCTTTCCTCAATTTGAATTTATGCACTCTCAGGTGATTATTCTGAGCAAAAGGAAGAATCCCATCGGCATTGAGCATGCTCAAACCATTCAAGGCTTTATACACCTCTATCAGATCACCTTGCCGGTGCCTAGTCGCCAGAAACTGTAATTTGCAAAATTTAAGCATTTCTTCGTAAGAGCAACCCTTTGTTCTATTAACTAATAGAACAAAGGGTTGCCCTTCTCTGTACTCGTTCCAGCAGTTCTACATCCATCTTGAAATGAGGCCTCCAGACCTGTATCCAGTACTCAAGGTGTGGCCTGACCATTGCCTTATACAATGGAATAATCACCTCCTTATCCCTGCTAGAAAAATTCTTGTATATCATTGACAAGACACCATGAGCTACTCTTGCAGCCTCTCTGCACTTCTCAGAGAACTTCATATCTGCCTGCACAATTACCCTCAGGTCCTTTTCATTCTCTACCACTGTCAGTGTAGTACCACAGTGTTGATACGTTGCTCTGGGGTTGCTGTTTCTCATATGTAGTACTTTACATTTGTCAGTGTTAAACTTCATTTGCCACCTCTCAGCCCATCTGCTTAACCTTACCAGATCCTGTTGCAGCAGCATAGCGTCAGTAGTATCCTTAACAACCCTGCCAACCTTTGTATCGTCTGCAAACTTGGACATTAACATTGATATACCATCATCAATATCATTTATAAATACAAAAACAATAATGGACCCAACACTGAACCCTGAGGGACTCCACTAATAACATTAGTCTACGATGAGCAGTGCACACTGATTACTACACTCTGTATGCTCCCCCTCAACCATCCCTTTATCCATAGCAGCAATTTGCCTCCAATGCTACACTGCTCCAATTTGTGCAGAAGTCTTCCATATGCAACAGTATCAAAAGCCTTTCTAAGGTCCAAATATATAATATCAAAGTTATTCCCTGCATCCAGTTCTTTTGTGACTGTATCGTAGTATCCAATCAAATTGGTCAGGCAAAACTTTCCCTTAAAAAAACCATGCTGTGTCCAAGCTATAACTGAAGTCTTGTCTAGATGATCCTGCAGTGCTTCTTTAACCAGTGCCTCCATTAATTTTCCTGGAACAGAAGTTAAATCACAGGTCTATAATTACTTGTATCAGCCTTTGATCCTCTTTTGTGAATTGGGGTCACATTTGCACATCTCCAGTCTATGGGTAACTCCCCTGAATCCAAAGAAGGGTTCATAATTATGGCTAAGGGTTTGCTTACTTCATTTGCTGCCTCAATTAATGTAACTGGATAGATCCCATCCACCCCAGGTGCCTTTCTTGTGTTTATTTCAACAATTTCTCCTCCACTTTACTCTCAGTTATTACAAGATTATCTAGCCTACTGCCAGAGTTGAATACATCTGTGGCATTCCCCTCGTTGAATAACTCCTCATGTGTGAATGTCGATGCAAAATATTCATTTAGTTTGTTAGCAGGATCATCAACAGTTGAACCATCGATATCAAGTGGACCAATCTGATTCATCCCCTTCCTTCTAGAGTTTACATAAGTAGAGAACTCTTTGCTGTTTTTCTTTACATCCTTTGCTAAAGATTTCTCGTAATCTGCCTTTGCCTGCCTAACCTCCTTTGTAACTTGGTTACAGACCAGCTTATATCTATCTTAGGCTTCTGTGTCACATGTTAATTTATATGTATCCTATGCATTTTTCTTCTCTGCCATATGCCTCATTAGTTCATCTGACATCCATTTAGGCCTAAATCTTGAACAGTATTTCTTAGTTGGTATGTAAAGCCTAGTAGTTTCCAAGATAAGTTCTTTGAATGCTTCCCATTTTGAATTTGCTGTTGGTAACATCATCAGTTAGTCCCACTGTATAGAATTTAAATACTGTCTCAGACTATCGTAGTTGTCTTTACGAAATCAATAACCCTTCCCTTTACTCCTGATGGTAGTTACTTCTTTGAGTAAATCCCACTTCAGCACACTGATCACTGCCACCTAGTGGTTCCTTTATCTGCAGATTCTTAATGCATGAAGAATCACTACTGATAATTAAATCAAGAGTATTACTCCCTCTAGTTGCCTCCCGAACATGCTGACGTAGAAAATAATCATCCAATAAATCCACAAAAGCCTTGCTAGTGTGTGAGTGACCAACCCACAAATTCCAGTCAATATCTGGTTAATTAAAATCTCCCATTATAAGACTTTCTGATTTACTGGCCCACTATTTCCCTGTACAGTTTTTTATTATACTCATTAGGCCTATAGCACACTCCTACTCTCAATTTTGATCTCTCAATGCTTATGTCACACCAAACTTACTCGACACGGCACTGTCCAGCGATGTCGACTGGCTTCACTTCCTTGGATTTTGCATTTCTTAA